>NC_137892.1:130972856-131585016 GCF_963455335.1 Martes martes | reverse complement strand
GGTAGCGAGTATAACCCACCTGAGGCCACCCAGGTGCCCCCCATCTATAATGTTTTCGAAGACATCTAAAAATATTGTTAATTAAAATATTTTTCAGTTTAGAATTGTGCCCTACCACTAAAGCCTTACTTTTTTGCTTTTTCCATATTAAAGGACTAGAAATATTTGTTTTTAGAACATACTAATTTTCTGTAATAAAACACAAACTGTGTTGCTTAAAAAAAATGCTTGTTCTTGGAGTTAGAAGTCTATAATTAAGGTATCTCAGGGTTGTTTTTTGTTCCCTGAGGGCCGTCAGAGAATGCTTCATGCCTCTTCCCTCATGTCTGTGATTTTCTAGTGATCTTTGGCTTTCCTCGGCTTTCAGAAGCATCACCCAGTATGACATGTGTTATTTGGATTAGAGCCACTTTGGTAACCTCACTTGAACTTGATTACCTCTGTCAAGACCCTGTTTTCGAATAATGTCACAGTCTGCGGTACTGGGGGTTAAGACCTCATATGAATTTTGGTAGAACACAATTCAACCAGTAATAGAAGAAATTTAAGAATATTGTTAACGAAACTGTAGGCCTTTGCTGAGATGCTTTCTTTTTTCTTTTCTTTTCTTTCCTTTTCTTTATTCCCAGATACCAGGATACCATTATGTAAACAAAATTTGTAATGTTCTGTTATTGAAAGATCTATTGCCCCATCCAAAAGCTAAGTACAGGGGGGCAGAAAAAACACCTGTTTTATCTGTTCAATTTCAGGACCTAAACAAAGTCCTAGCAGGCACTTAATATTTTCTCAGTAAATAAATAAATTTTTAAATACACAAAGGAAATGTAAAAATGGAGAAACTTATAAAATGTGAACTGCCATAGAATGATTTTTAAAAATGGTTTGTTCTGTGCATTGTTAAAATTCTACTGACCAATTATAATTGTCTTTTGACAATTTTAATCTTTTATTTATTTTTTTAAATTTTTTTGTTTTAAAGATTTTGTTCATTTATTTGACAGACAGAGATTACAAGCAGGCAGAGAGGCAGGCAGAGAAAGAGGAGGACGGAGGCTCCCCGCCGAGCAGAGAGCCCGCTGCGGGGCTCCATGCGGGGCTCAATCCCATGACCTTGGGACCATGACCCAAGCCGAAGACAGAGGCTTTAACCCACTGAGCCACCCAGGTGCCCCTAATTTTAATCTTTTAAAGAGCAATTCTAGGGGTACCTGGGCGGCTCAGTTGGTTAAACGTCCGACACTTGATTGCAGTTCTAGTCTCGGTCTGAGTGAGGGTCATGAGATTGAGCGTGGTGTTGGGCTCTACACTGCTGAGCCTACTTAAAATTCTCTGCCTGCTCCCCCTCTGGGTGTGCATTTGCACTCTCTTTTAAACAAAAAAAGTTGTAATTCTAACTGTTGAGTGAAACACTAAGTACATTGTAGAATGCTTGCATACAGATTTAAATGAGGAAAAAGAAGAAAAGGGAAACTGCTGTGCAAATGTACGCATACATGCATGTATATACGGGTTGCAGGAAATCTTAGCCACCAGGTATGTTTGGGTGTATGGACTGATTCAGATTTTTTTTTTTAAAGATTTATTTATTTGTCAAAGAGAGAGTGTGCATGTGCACACCCTTGGCAGGCAGAGGGAGAAGCAGGCTCTCCGCTGAGCAAGGGCTTGAATCAGGACTCAATCCCAGGACCCTGTGATCATGACCTGAGCCTAAGGCAGATGCTTAACTGACTGAGCCACCCAGGCATCCCTGGACTGATTCAGATGTTTTGTGCTGCTCTGATCAGAACACTTCTTTCAGAAGGCTGTCTATCCACCACCTCTACCTGCTTTGTACTCTGATATTTTTGTCTGTGCTTTCAGATTGAGGGACGGAGGGGGCTTGTGAGGGGTCTCCAGTCTGGTCCCTCTCATTGCAGCCACTGTGGTTGCAGCACTTATGGTGACTGGAGGAAGCCATGCCGGAGTTCGTTTGAGAAGCACACCGAGGTCTAAGGTATTAGGCATGTGTGCCATGAGGTAGGGCTGGGAGGCCCGATCCCTAATTCTGACACGTGGCAGCTGCTGCACTTGCTTCCACACACGTGTACATATATGTTGTCTCTGTATAAATCCTAGAACGTGCCTGGAAATTGGGCTTTTAAAAATTAACCTCCTCCTCCTATCTATCTTTGAGAAAAAGGAAACTTTCCTTTTGGTTTGTTTTAAAGAGAGAAACTCTGACCTCAACAAATTATTGCCTGCCCCCGCGCCCCGCGACGATGTTATGAATATGTGGATGCGGAGAGGGTGGCCTGCAACTGAGACGCTCCTAAATATACATCAGGCTTGGCCTTTGGGCTTTGTGAACAATTTAGAAATCTTGGGATTGTGGCTCTATCTTCAAATCCATGACTCATGGGAAAGCCAGATGGGAATCTAGTAATTCTTGATGACAATGGGTTGTTTTTCTGTTGCATTTTGTAGTAGTGCACTCTAGTAGTAACCTACATGTTGCATTGTCTGTGAGGTCTAAGCAACAAAGAGCAGCAAGACAGATACAGACAAAGCTTAATATTACACCGTGCTATGGTCCTTCTGTTCGTGGGAAACTCAAAAACATGTAAAGAATCCTTTTTTAAGATTGGGATCCAGGTTCTAGGGGTATGAGTAGAGAAGTCTTTTTAGAGAACAGCAGTTTTAGACTTGGTGCTTTAGGTTTTTTATGGCAGCTTGGTTGGGAATGTAGCACTGTTCTTCATTTAACCATGGGTATTTGACATTTAGAAGACTGGGTGACACAAGATTATTTTTTATGTAAAAATTGCCTCTCATTAAATGTGAACACTTCGGTAAGTGGCTTATCGTGCAATTTGCCAAACCTCTGAAAAAACAGCAGTTCAAAATGAGGTTGAAAGAGTAATTCTGACCAGGATGTCCTATTTTGTTGGTTTGGCTGCTTTGATTAAAACCTTCTGTGAGGCAGTGGCCCTTGCGTGATAGGCCCAGACGCAAATTAAGACGACAGTATGTTGACCTACTAAACAAAAAGCACAACAGCTTGGTAACTATGAACAGATACAGTGACTTTACTGCTTAAAAAACCTGTTTCAGCAGCGATTTCTTTTGGGCATATGTAAATCCCTTCATGGAAAGTTACAAAACCTTGGGAAATCCCACCTGTGAATGATTGTAGTGTTTAACCCTGAGGTTAGTTTCTATAATGCTCATTTCATGAAAAGCAGCCCCCCCCATTTTTAGTGGTTAGTTTGTGTAAGGCAAGCTTAAGACTGTAAGCCTGAGCAACCACAATTTTCCCAAACAGGCGGGATTTCCAGTGAAATAGTGTGAAGGTGACAGGGTTAACAGGTTAACCTCATAAGTCAGAGAAACTGAGTCTCCTCAAAGTCTGATTTCTGGGGCCATGATAACCTTGGGGTTCTTTGAATGGGTTTTCACATGTGACCTATATCATTGTATATGTGATTAGAGTAGTCATTAATCTGTTTCTGGTATATATATATTCTGTATTTATCTGTATGTTTTAAAGCCCCAAACACTGCCTTTGTCTCTGCATGCGACAGCTTGAGTTGCTGTATAAGGACGCTGCAGATTCTAAGGGTCACATGTTTGGCAATTTACTGAAGAAAAGTTGGACACAATGTTTTTTTCATTATCCCTATTTCTTTTTAAACCATAGTTTTATACAAAGCTGTTTAATCTGTCTTCTAGTGGTACAGTATTTACAACAGAAAGGTTGTATGTTAAATGGTTGACTTTTCAAGCAACTCAAACACCTGGTCAGCATAAATCTTTTAATAGCAGTGCCACTCCATTAACTCCTTTGTTACCAGAACTTTTGAAAATCCCTCTGCTAAAGAGTTGGAGAGTGGCCGTATAAACCCCAAATACTGCGCAGCCATGAGAATTAATAAATACTGTTCATAGTAGTATATGAGACTTTATAAGGAACAAAATCAAGGCTTCAGGTTATTGATCTCATTGTCAAAAAGTCTTCTTTCATTTATGGCTTCATTTTCCCATTTCTGAATTCCATATTTAAGTGTACTAATGATTTCCATATTGTAAGTAATTTCTTGGATAAAGGAAAATAGCTTTTCCCTCTGTAAGAAAAATCCAAAATAATAAATATGGCAACACAAAGGAAAAATACACCTTGAAAAATCTTGCCTTGGGAAATAGTCATGTTCTTACCTTCTGTTTAATGAACCAAATGTATAAAGAGGCTGAAATATGAATTTATTTTTGGTATGATCTGTTATATAATGTTAATTAAATTCAGTCAGTGGTTTTAGCATCTTAATGATGCTTATGTGCTCTATTGTAGAGATAACTACTTTTGGTTATAAAAAATTAAAAGGGGTGAATAATTAATTGTGTTCTAAGAGTTGAATGTTACTATGATTTTTTAAAAAGCAGAATTCTACTGTGTAAGTGTATGAAATACGTATTTTCATAAGCATTATCCAAGTATATATAAAGCTGATAGAGACTATGCCGTGGTAGAATCCATAGTTCTATATATTCATTCATTCATCAACTATATAAACATTTAATGAGTATCTGTTTCCAGTGCAGGGCTGGGCTCTGAAGATGCCAATACCTATCAAGGGAAGGTGGGAAGGAACACAACACAGAGAGCCTAAACTCTGATCAAGAAGATCAAGAAAGGGGCACCTGGGTGGCTCAGTGGGTTGAGCCTCTGCCTTCGGCTTGGGTCATGATCTGACGGTCCTGTGATCGAGCCCCGCATTGGGCTCTCTGCTCCGTGGGAGCCTGCTTCCTCCTCTCTCTCTGCCTGCCTCTCTGCCTACTTGTGATCTCTGTCAAATAAATAAATAAAATATTTAAAAAAATTAAAAAAAGATCAAGAAAATCCCTCCTTTGTAACTGATTCCTGTTACATAATCAACTCTGACATCACTCCTGACTTAAAACGTTCTCACACTTCTAATTTCTGTATACATTTTGCAAAAGCTTACTAATTAATTTAAATGAGATATTTTCAGAGTCTTCTCTATGCCGGATATCAAAGTAGATATTAAAATTTTTGGCCAAATGATGCATTAAATATATCTTGTTAAAATTAATCCATTTCCTCAGTTGGAAACGGGCAGTTCTTTAAGTTTGTGGAAGCTTTGCAATTCTTGAAATAATGTGCTCAGAAGTTTGCAGTGTACTGAGGGCCATAGACATGTAAATGAATAGTTAAAATGTGATGTGAAAAGAGCTGGGTCTGGTCTGTGGACTTAGGCATAAAGCAAATGGTAACTAACTCTGTCTGAGGGTATCATGGAAGACTTTACCCAGAAGGTGATGTGTGAGCTAGGCTTTGAAAAAGAGAATTGGTAGATGACATTGAAGTCTGAAGGGTTAGCAAGTACGAAGGCCCAAAGGCATGCATGTTAACAGTTTGGGCAATTGTGAGTTATTTCATTTGAGCTTGGCAAAAATGGTATCAAGAGAAGGGAACAGACAGCTGTTTTGTTTCCCCCAGTGGTCAGGGACTATCTCCTCAACCTATGCTGTAGCTCAGTTTTTGCCAGTTCAGTGCTAGAAAGGGCCAAATAATGGTCAGGTGACACTCTCAGCTTCTTGTTCAATAGAACTTTTGTCGTGTTTCCTGTTGGAAGTGTTCTTTCTTTCTTCCTTTGTACTAACATTTTTTTGAACATTTTAAAAATGATTTTATGTATTTATTTGAGATAGAAGGAGAGAGAAAGAGCATGAGCACAAGTGGGGGAGGGCGAGAGGGACAAGCAGACTCCCTGCTGAGTGATCATGACCTGAACTTAACCAACTGAGCCATCTAGGCACCCCAACATTTTTTTTTAAGCTAGTAGACTCCAGAGTCTCAAAGACGGAGAAACATAAGTTGCAGATGTGTCCTTTACTGAGAAGACCCCCTCTCTCTTCCATCCTTTGCTTTCTGGACTCAAACATGCTTGTTACGTATATATATCTCCTCTTATGGGGCCTGATTATAGCCTTGCAAGGCCTTGTTTTCAAGGGAACCATACCCAAATCTTATCTACCTCGTTAGTAAGAACTTATTTATTTTTTTTTTAAAGATTTTATTTATTTATTTGACAGAGTTCACAAGTAGACAGGCAGGCAGAGAGAGAGAGAGGGAAGCAGGCTCCCTGCTGAGCAGAGAGCCCGATGTGGGACTCGATCCCAGGACCCTGAGATCATGACCTGAGCCAAAGGCAGCGGCCTAACCCACTGAGCCACCCAGGCACCCCAGTAAGAACTTATTCTTAAAGGATTTTTTTTTTTTTGGTGGATATTCACATGGCACACATTTTTAAATGTTTATTCCAAGAAATCTACCCACATAACTCATCCCCAGCCCTTCGTGTCAGTAGTCTCCCAGTATTGTTTTTCACACACTTGACTGTTCAGTTAAACCTTTGCCTACTGGCCAGAAATCCAAGTAGATCTGTTCTTCAAACTGTCACTCTAAGTTCTCCCTGTTTCAGAGCCAGCGTTCAGTGGCCCTGTATCTCCACAGCAAGCCGCTTTCAGCTGCCACCCCAGATAGCGGGAAACGAGGCTTGTGAGTGTCCTCAGTCAGCTGTTCATGGAACTCACCCCCTGAGGCCTTACATGTGAGGTGACTGGCTGGTAATGTAACAGGTATGGGCACATAGAGAACATAAATGATCTGTCTGTAAACCCTACATCTATCTGATTTAGTACAGCTATTTAATGGAATGTTGTTACATAGGCCCAATTTTATGGCTAGATTCAGAAAAGACTGCTAGTTTTCTCCCCAGACTTATTCTTGCCTTTCTCCATATTAACTGTTTATCTGGGCATATGGCTGCTTTAACAGAATATGTTTTTCAGTCTCCTTTGCAGCTAATATGGCTATTTGTCCAAGGTTTTGCTAATGGAATATGATTAGAAGTGATGTTTTATTTTACTTAAAAAATTATCCAGGGGGCGCCTGGGTGGCTCAGTGGGTTAAAGCCTCTGCCTTCGGCTAAGGTCATGATCCCAGGGTCCTGGAATTGAGTCCTGCATCGGGCTCTCTGCTCAGCGGGGAGCCTGCTTCCTCCTCTCTCTCTGCCTGCTTCTCTGCCTACTTGCGATCTTTGTCTGTCAAATAAATAAATAAAATCTTAAAAAAAAAATTATCCAGGACTTTCTCCTTGCTACTTTGTATAGGCTGGCCTGTGGGCATGTTGTTGAACCTTTTTTTTTTTTTTTTTTTTTTTGCCATGAAGATTTATATTCTACTTTAGGAGATAGTGAAGAAATGAGAGAACCTTCTAGAACAGAGCTACCTTTTGGATGTGAATCAATTCTAGATACCTCTGAACACCACTGGATAATTGTGAGAGAAAATGAGTCGCTACCTCTTGGGTGTCTTTGTTATAGTAGTTGTATTGTGTTGTATTGGGTATATCCAACTTATTCTTGGCAGCTCTGATCCTCTGAATACTTAGTGTCTCATAGTGAGGCTTTCATACCCAGCAGGGCTCAGTGGTAAGTCAGATGTTTTCAAAAGGAGGGTGCATAGTTGCTGCGATAATTGCATTCTGAGGGCAGCATGACTTTGCTTAGAAACCTTGGAGGTTTTGCTTTGGTTCAGAATTTGCTCCCAGTGGTGCCTGCCATATGATCTTTACCACACTTTGAGCACCATTGTAGAAGACACCTGGGCTCTTTGTTGCAAGCCAGAGAAACTAACACTGGTTAACTTAAATAGAAAGTAAATTTATTGGAAAGCTCTTGGGTGGACTCACACAGAATCAAGGGGAAGGTAGGAGAATCAGGTTCAGAAAATGGGTAGGTGAGGCCGCAGATACCAAAATGATGCCATGGTTGCAGGAACACCCTGGTCCCAATGGTATTGTTCTCCTGTTGCTGCCCTACTAGACATTTGATGCAGTCATTGGCATGGAAGGCCAGCTCTGTTTGTTTCACCTCCCCTTTTCTCCTGGTGGTCTTGCATTTTCCAAATAGAATATTGATTCTTGAATCCTGCTCTCAGTGTTTGTTTCTGGGGGAATCCAACCCAAGATAGCACTACTCAGTCAAAATTCAAATCCCAGCTGGAAATATTTGACAGGCTGAACCCAGGGCAGCTGTATGTCAGGTCGGGGGTGGCATATGGAAGTATTTGATACTTTGGTTTCCATAGCATGAGGGAGGTCCTTACCTTGTCCCATGACTCATAAAATGTAGAAGTCTTCAAAATTTGGAAGGGCATTTGGTGCTAGGGATCAGAACCACTAGCCTGTTTCAAAGCCCCCCTGCCCCCAGACTATAGTAGTATTTTTCTAATTGGTTCACCTTCTTCCTTGAAGTAGGAGAGAGAAAGGGAAGGTTGAAATATGGAGAAAGGCACCCTTGAAATTTGATAACTACAAAACCCAGTCCTAGTCCTTTGGACAAACAATGCCTTACCACTTCATTATTTCAATCTATATTACCCTAAGTATAAGAAAGCCTTTTTTTTTTAGCAGTTAATTTCCAAATTAAATATTGGACTACTAACATTTTTGTACTCTTATCAAACAGCAGATTTCATACTTTGGACACCTATGGCACGTTTTTGAGAAAGTTGATTAGAATTTTATGTGCCAAACAAGTCTTAGAAAATGCAGTGTTTGAACAGATAAATGGAATAGATAAAATGTTGGCTTCAGAGCATTTTTGGTCTGTTTTTTCAAAGTGATGGATTTCATTGTCCCAGCAAGCCTAATATTTCTCCTACATTCATCTCTTGATTTCTGTTTTCCATCATTTTTATTGCTCTCTTAAATTTTATTTGACTTGAGGCACTATCTACCTGGTGTTGGTGCAACTGTACTGTGTTCCTGCCAGGAAAGGGTGGCAGCTTTTGACTGCCCAGTTTCCCCATCAGGGTTATAACAAAGGGAGCTGCTGTAGCCAAGTCCTTAAGCTAACACTAGATTAAGATGGATGACTAGGTGGTATTACAGGAAGCAGACTTCACCAATCCTTCTTAGTTGGAGTCTGCCCCACGAAAATTGCTTGTGGGAGGTCTCTCGATGTGTGGGAGCTTCTTGCACCTCCAAAAATCACTTCCAGAACCTTATTTAGGCACCATCTTTCACCTGGTATTTATCTACAAATGTTCTTTTCAGGAAAAGCAAGTCATTAAGGAGGAGATGGGAGTGGGAAGAGCCTACAGAGAACCATATGTGGGATGCATGTGTTTAGCATTTGTTTTGAACCAGAGGGAGCCAGAGACTCTAGCAAGCCTTGTTTTGATAATTCTGTGTCTAAGATGTTCATTTATTCATTCATTTACTCTTCTGTTTGTTATAGATTGCCCAGCATGGTTTAGTCATTGTGTGAACTACTAAAGATACAAATAGCAATCATCAGGTCATCCAGTTTATGGACTTTTCTCAAGTGTAGAAACATCCATAGTGAGAAACAGTACTACTTAAAGGTAGTTTTAAATTTTTAAATGATATACTAGAATGATCTTAGTTTACATTTTTCAAACATTATTTGAATACTCTCCATGTGTAATAACAAATCATATGTGTAACAACAAAATTTGACGTAAGGGAAAAATTAGAATTCTTTTCTCTCAGTCCTTCAAGATGTCCATCAATTCAAAGGTCGGTTTCTTTCAATTTTTTTAATTTTTAATTTTAATTATTATTATTTTTTTGCACTTCACAACAGAAGAGACATAAGGGTAGGCAATATGAAAGGGAAGGGGAAGGAGAAGTGTCTTCCATGAGGAATTTCACCTGAGGAGAACAAATGTGGAAAAAAATATTTTCCAGAGGGGGATCTGGTTGGCTCAGTTGGTTAAGTGCCTTCGGCTCAGATCATGATCCCAGGGTTCTGGGATCGAGCCCCTGCATTGGGCTCCCTGCTCAGCCAGGAGCCCTCTTCTCCCTCTCCCTTTGCCCCTCCCCCTTCCCTGCTCCTTCTCTCTCTTAAATAAATAAAGAAAATCTTTAAAAAATATTTGCCAGAGAAGATCAGTTAATAGTACCCCCATTTCTATTTTTTGCCTCAAATGAAAGAAGCCCTATGTCAGACCATACATACACTACATAATTTTGGTAAAGCTTTTATGTTAGCTTAGGAGGATTCAGTCTTTAATGAATGCTGCTCAGATTGTTGTAGAGGCTTTTCTTCTGGCTTTTCTAAATATTGAATCCCTGACAAGTGCCACAGTTAATGCATGATTGCTGGTAGAGGTAAGACTGAAGCCATACATCCAAGTCTGCTCCCATTGGTTGAAAGCAGTAGATGGTTTCCACCCATGTGTTTTGAGCATGGCTGTACTCCTCCTGGTTAATAACGGTTCCCTTTGCCTACTTGTTTTCTCATTTTAAAATTGTGAATCTCAAGTTGAACTTGTGGAATTTATAGCAAAATCATGTACATGTGCTAATGGCTCCATATTAGTGATATTTTGGCAAGGTGGCTCTTGTTTAGAAAACCAGTAGAAGGATTATGGAGGCACGTGCAAGAACAAGGTCATGGGCTCGGAATCACTTTTGTCTTTTCTATGAAATGTCCCTTTGAACTCTGAGAAACTCAGAAAATTCAGACTTACGGAGTTGGGTTTCTGTGTAGAGCTCAGTTCCTCCTGGGAGTTTGTAGAAAAATTAAGAGAATCCTGTCTCTGTGTGGAGAAAACCATGTACCAAAATAAGTCCATTTGGAAATTTGGTATGACATAGTTCTCAGGCTGAAAAATATCTAAGTCTGTGGTACCCTATTGTTTGTTCTACTGTTGGCATATCTTTCCCCTGTTATGTCTGGTTTCTTAGATACATAATAACAGGAGATAAAAATGACCCCTTTCAATCTGATTTTAATGAATAGAAAGGCACCTGCTTTGCATGTGTTGTGTGGTGGGAAGGGGTGGGTATAAATTTTTGACTATGACTGTGGTCTCTAGTTACGTCACATTTAATAAATAAGAACAGTCTGCATCCCTGGACCCTCCTCTTAGATGGTTGAGCAGATTGAGTGGTGCTATGCATTCACATTTAACTGAATGCAGTAGTTATTCTAGATTTCTAAACTGAGTGATAGGGAGAAGTTCTGGGAAAGAGTTTTGAACTTGGACAAACTAAGGCTTGATTATTCAAGATTTTTATTTTCTACTTCAGATAGTTGTATACTTCGGTAGGATTCAGAAATGACTTTTCTGGATAAAGTACAAATAAAAATTTCACAAATATAATTTTATGACCATTCTGTATTTTGCAGTTGTTTTATGTCTTATTGTGGAAAAAACCTGCCTTTTTTTTTCACCTGAAGTGAAAGGATAAGCCTCTGAAGAACGTGACTAATACCAATTTAAATGTCATAAGAGAAATCTTTCACAAGTTACTTCAGTTCACTCAGTTTTGTGATATTGATGCTGTATGTTTCATACTGTTTTTAAGGGAAAGGTCAAGGATGCTTTATTTATAAAGATGCCCCCAAATACACCAAATCTGGGGAGATTTACTTTTTCTTTTTTTTTAAGGACTTTATTTATTTATTTGACAGAGAGAGATCACAAGTAGGCAGAGCAGCAGGCAGAGAGAGAGAGAGAGGAGGAAGCAGGCTCCCTGCTAAGCAGAGAGCCCGATGCGGGGCTCGAGCCCAAGACCCTGGGATCACAACCTGAGCCAAAGGCAGAGACCTTAACCCACTGAGCCACCCAGGTGCCCCTGGGGAGATTTACTTTTTAAATCTTGGATGTGTCTATTTGAATTAAGCTCAACTAATACCTATTTCTTCTTGAATATAAGTTTTAGGGTTGTTAGTAGTGTTTAAATTTACAGTCTGATAAAAGATCAAAACTTACTTCCCTAAATACGTCAACTTGCTTCTGCTGTTAGGTGTTTCATATTGTTAGTAGTTGAACTTTTATGAATATGGATAAACATTTTAAATAGTGTGATTTATTAATTTGGAGAAAAATGGAGAATATTTCCCAGAAGTCCTATAATATTCGCAGACTCCAATCTAAATGAGAAACATTTCAGTCATTTTTACATTACTCTGATTCCCAATCTCCTTCATTTTTATAGTATGTGTTAGAAATTCACACAGAGCTGAATTTTGTGGATTATACAAACATAAGTTTATATTTAAGAGGCCAGGCAGGAATGTAATTGGGTGGATCTGGGTCAGAATAATTGTTGTACATGAGCATGTGTTTTTAGCTGTTTTAAAATAAAAGTGAACTCATATTGAGTTATATAGGAGCCTGAAATCTAAATTAAGAAATGAGATGCATGACATAAACACATAGTCATGGTATATTTTTCCAAACATAGAGCATGAGGATAAGAGGTTAGTTTAATATGAATATGCATTTTTCTCTTTGACTTCTACATTTAACCTTTATGGTTTCAAGGAAGGTATACAGGGGAAAGATGTAGAAGTGACTGTAAATCCAGCTGCATATATGGGTTCTGCTATGTTCTAGGAATTGGGTAAATTGCTTTTCATATAATGTGTCATGTTGTCCTAATACTCCAGTGAAGATGATAGACCCATTCTATGAATGATGAAACTGAGGCTTGGTGAGGTCAGATCTCTCATGCAATGTCTTCCACTTTTGCATAGAAACAAGTAGAGTGGTTGCAAGTAGGAAAATCCAGGTAGTGCTAAAAGGACCAGTAATGGAACAGAAGGATAAACACAAAGAGGTAGTAGCTGATGAACCCATGTTAGAATTTCAGTTAGTTCAAGGAGAACTGTCACCTCTGCTTGATCTTGAGGTTCTTGGGAGAACCAGGGACTGTTTGGATTTTCTTGATCCAGTGAAGCCTTCCAGAGTTCTTGACATAATCCCTGGAGCCCTTCTCTACTGCTGGGCTAGAACATTGGGCTAGGGATCCTGAGTCACGTATGTGAATATGTGTCCTGCTTGAATATGTGTCCTGCTCAGAGGGGAAGTGTGAACTCTGATACCAACGGCAGGTATCAGAAAGGCTTTCAAATTTTTATGTGCACAGCTTCTCCCCAAGCGTGTGTGTGCAGTGTTTGACCCTTGCTTTCCTATCTATCCTCTCAATTTATTGGTTGTTGGCTTACCTTTGGTACGTTCACTTCGAATTTTGAGTAAAATTGAGAACAATTTTCTGGCTGCTGTCGTGTGGTAAATAATGTAGTTTCTGAGTGTTCACGGCATATTTCTGGGACAGTCTGCAAAAAGGATTCCTTTCTATATTGCTGTAGAAAGAGAACTGCCTACATTCTTTTCCCACAAGGAAAGAATCACCGCAGTGGGCTGGGCAAAATGTCCTTCAAAATAACTTGAAGGCAGTTTTGAAACTAAACGATCCAACAAGGGTTCAACTATATATATATATGTAGCTTCACTGGATTTTATACAAGGCAATGATTTTGACTTCTGTTCTTGGCTCCTCTTTGCTCCTCCTCTATGAAAGGAGATGTGAATTCATCACACAGAACTCAACCAGAGTTCCTGACAGTGCAAGATATGTGTTTTTCTTTTCTTTTTTAAATGACAGACAGAGATCACAGGTAGGCAGAGAGGCAAGCAGAGAGAGAGGAGGAAGCAGGCTCCCCGCTGAGCAGAGAGCCCCATGTGGGGCTTGATCCCAGGATCCCAGGATCATGACCTGAGCCGAAGGCAGAGGCTTTAACCCACTGAGCCACCCAGGTGCCCCAGATGTGTGTTTTTCTTGATAACATATATGGCTTTTCTGTATAATGTGTATTATATCATTATTGTGAGGCAAAGCCCTTACATATGAAAAGAGGTGTACCCTTGTGTATTGTGGAAAAGAGAAGAAAGAAAACCATAATTCATTGAATACTTATTAGTAAGTTAACTATTATATGACATACTTGCACAGATTTTTTTAATTTTCATTTAAAAACTATGGGCACACATTTTACTATCTCCATTTTATGGATTAAAAGAATGAAACCTGCAGGGGTTGAGTATCTCCTCAAATCCCAGTTTACATACTGAATGGACGTACTAGAAAATGGACTAGTTCTATTTGTGACAGACCTCAGGATTTTTCCACTAAGTTCTACTACTTCTCTTTTATATTATTTATTCACACAGATTATTCACTACTATTTTGTGCTAGATTCTGTGTTAAATTCTAAGGATAGAGAAATGATCAGTATATATTTTTTGAAGATGACCATTAAAAATATAAAATACTGTGACTGTTGGAAGGGACGGGAGCTCTTTTCTTGTATTACTGTATACAAAGGTAAGAATTTGACTATGCAGTAAAAGTTAATTGGCAATGGTTTGTGATGGTTTATTTATTTATTTAATATTTTATTGATTTATTTGAGAGAGAGATGAAGACAGATATAGTGAGAGCGAAAACAAGCAGAGAGGAAAGGGGTAAGTAGGCTTCCTGCACGGGGCTCAATCCCAGAACCCCGGCATCATTACCTGAGCTGAAGGCAGACGCTTAACTGGCTGAGCCACCCAGGCACTGATGCGATGGTTTATAAACCATTCTTGCTGCACTGTTGTGTGCTCTAAGAGTATTTGATATGGACTTCCAAATAGTAAGCATCTAGTTTGCTTTTAGAGATTGTGATTTTGCAGGCTGTATTTCAAAAGTAGAACTTTTGGGAGGGCTGAATTTGGATTTGTTGCAAACAGATTTGAGTTTTGGTTAGGCAGAGGAACCCCATGTTTAATGGAAGTGGGAGTGAGAGATAGAAATCTAGGTACCGACTCCACACCAGTGGTTCTCATATTGAACATGTCTCAGAATCTTTGTTAGAAGGTTGTTAAAATACAGAGTTCCAGGCCCACTCAAGTTTTTGACTCTGTAAGTCTGGACAGTGCCTGAGAATATATGTTTCTAACAGGTTCTTGGGTGATACCCATGCCACTGACCTGAGGACAGACTTTGAGAACCACTGGTCTACACGAAAGTATTATCTTACTCTTCTCATGTGGAATGGGCACAATATGGAATAATTTATGTATTTATTGGGCCTGTTTGTTTTAGCAACCACCACTTACTGCTTTGGTTCCATGTTATGAGATCTTGTGATCCTGTATACGTCAGGATCTAGAAAATCCACAAGATCAATACCATTTCTCTCTGTTCATAAAATCCTTAAAAAAATGAGAAGTTATTTTTGCAGAAACAGCTTAGGAGTTCATTTATGTATTTAGTAAAAGGAAACTTTAGGGCCCCTTGTTGAATGAGAAAATAGTATGTTAAATAAGACCATTATTCCTGTGTTTTCTCATTTCTAAGTAATAACCAGTTGCACTAAAATCACTCTGAGGCAGGAGGCATGTTTGGGATGATTTGGTGCACATCTGTTGTACGATGGACATCTTATTTACTTCAAACAGAAGTGAACTCTGGAAAGAGACACCTCTCCACATTGTAGAGGAGCAAATTGTATTTTCTTGTACCTGGCATTTAATCCAACCATCAAACCCAATGGGCATGAGTTTCTCTAACTTGAGTGAAGTGATAACTAAACATTTCAACCTCAGACTTGAGTGTTTTGGTGTAACATATAAAATGCACTCAGCCGAGACCCTAATCCACAGTATTCATTTTTTTCCCCCTTGATTTATGTTTAGTACTTTGTTAGATGGTTCCCTTTTCATCTGATTCCACATGGATGCAATGTTTCCTGTCTCACAGCCAAAGTCAACCTTTTAAGGCCTACAGGGGTGTTGTAGACATATAAATTAACAAAGCAGAGAGAAGGCTGGATTCCAGGACCACCTGGATTGCCCGCAAGAGCTCTAGAACCACAAAGGTTGGTTGATGTCTGGAAGGTCAAATGACAAGTACACAGGGAAGGGCCTCTGAAACCCGACAGCAGCAAAGCTTATGGAAGTAACATTTCTTATAATGGAGGCAAAAGGGGTTTCAGTGTAATCAGTGTAGGTTAAACAGACCTGGGATATATTAGTCATGGATCTTTAAAAAAAAAAAAAAAGTGCTTACACTACTTGAAAAAAGAGATTTCTGCAACTTTATTTCTATAGCTTGGCAGCTGTAGGGGGTAAAGGGGCTAGTTCATAAAACCAGAAATTTTATGCAAGCTTTTCTAAATTGTTACCTGTGCTAGGCGAGAATGGAATGTTGAAGCAGTGTTATGGATGAGAGAGTCACATGTTTTTGGGTTCAATCAAGTGGCTCTCTGGGTTTATGCAATCATTTTCCTCTTGTGGTTATGAAAGATTATTGATAAAGAGCTAAATTATAAAAACCCTTCTGGTTTTTTTGATTATATACTTATTAGATCTTCCTAACATGTCCAAGATCTCCAGGGTGTGCTGTGTGTAACAGTTTATAAACAATCTATTATTGTTGATTTAGAACGAGACAGCAGATGTGTTTGATAAACAACTTTAACACTTTTGAGAAAGGAGCTTTCTGTAACACAAGTCACAGCAACCAAAGAACAAAAATTTTGGATTTGATGGGAGTCATGTATAGTCCACAAATAATTATCTTGAGTCTGCATAATTTTGCCTAAAAAATCACTTAATTTTAAAAGTGCAAAATGCCTTCTCTTAATTTGTCACCACCCCTTCCCTGCTTTAATCAAAAATCTTGGGATCAAAAAAGAGAAATAAGAACTGGGTTGTTTACTATAACATGTCCAAGAATTTGTAGGATCTTACCAAAAGCAATGAAACTGTCAGCATGGTTTCTTATAAGTTTATTATGCATCTACACACTGGCATGTGTTGTACATTTGTTGGAAGAAGTTTTCTAATATTCACTTCCAGGATTCTTTGGCTGTAAACAGCTGGAGAAGTCAAAACTCCATGAGCCTAACTGGACGTCGTCTTGATCATCAGGTGTCAACAACTTAAGATTGACTTTGCACCTCCAAGTGGTCACACAGTTAGTGTTTTAAAATTTTCCAGATCTCCTATTTTTTCTGTTTCCATGGAAGTCTCAGAAACTCTTTTTTAAGATTTCAAAATTAATGTTTAAGGAATACAAGATGTATCAGAACATGCAGTTTTATTTTGTGAGCACCAGCCAGGATTACAGGGTTAACCTCTATTTCCTGCTCTGTGAATTTCACTTTCTCTACCTGTACTGTAGTCACTGGGGGAGTTGACATCTTCCCCAGAGACAGCAGTCTTACTGAGGATTATGAACATTTATTGGTTTAAATATATCTCATTCCAGGCAAAAGTAGCAAGTAAGGGATCTTCCTTTCTCCCCTCAGATATATTCATACTATTTTATCATTAAGTATTCTCTTGTTTTCTAGGCTCACTACCTGGGTTTGGTCTCCCTGCCCTAATACATTAAATGGATCAGGTCTTGGAGTTTTCATTTGGCTAATTCTGTTGGCTTCATGTTGTCATGCTCTTTATGTTGCTGTACCCCTGGTCTAGCCCTTCTTTTGGGACAAGTAAGCATCTAGGTTGCCATTTTCTCTTTAAGTGATGGGCTGAGGAGACAAGGCTAAAGGATAGGCACACTCTCACTTAGAGTGTGTTCTCTGTAAAATAAAAACTTTAGCAGGATGGGTCCTATAGTAAGTAAACAAAGAAAATACCGCTTTCAGTGGAGATAGTAGAGTATAAATATGTTGTAGTTGTCCAAAAATATTTATTGAATAAATTTTCCTTACTAGTTGCTCAAGAGAATTCACCTCACTTCACAGACAGGATGGTAAGTTGCATGGATTGACCATGAAAGTGGCTTTCAAGTGGGATGAGAAATGAATTTTTCATCGGACTGCCTAACATCTTTTATAGTATTTTGTAACATCAGCCTGCTGATGTTGTCCAAAAATTATGGCAGGAGATAATTTTTTTTATTAAGGTACCCAATCCCTATTCTTAGGAAGTCAGATATTATATGATATTAAGAAACTAGAAGCAAAACAAAAAGAACATATGAGATATTACAGGAATGAGCAGGGAGCAGGAAACATGGATTCTTAGGAGTTTTGTACAGGAGTCCATTTGTCCGAAAGGAAATGGGAAACCGCCGAAGAACTTTCAGCAGGGGTGTGGTATGATTTTATATGTATTTTTAAAGGTGAAGGATGAAGGCAGGCCAACATATTGTTGCTGTTATAAACATTTTAATGCCAATTAATGCATAGTCTTAACACTGACCTTCATTGAATTATTAAGAGGTAGCAACTAGTGGGTTATGACTGGAAAAGATATACCCACATGGTAGACTCTGGGGTTATCATGAACATCATGAGATAGAAGATATGTGGGGGAACCTGGGTGACTCAGTTGGTTAAGCAACTGCCTTTGGCTCGCTCAGGTCATGATCCTGGAGTCCCAGGATAGAGTCCCGCATCGGGTTCCCTGATCACCAGGGAGTCTGCTTCTCCCTCTGACTCTCCCTCCTCTCATGCTCCCTCCCTCTCTCTCATTCTCTTTCTAATAAATAAATAAAAATTTAAAAAAAAAGATATGCAGAAAGAGGGAGACACGGAATGATATATTTAGCAGGGAGAAGGGAAGGGAGGGAAAAAGGGAAAAAGGAAGGGATGGGGAGAGGAAGACCAAATTAGGACCTTTTACATATGTGTTCAAACTCATTTAATTCTCACAATTCATTTACAAAAGAGAACTAAAATTCAGAGCAGTTGAGAGTTTGAGATGTTAATTTGCCCAAGATCTTATAGCAAGTGACAGAGTTGGAATTTTAATTCTGATTCTCCTGTATGTTCAAAGCTCTTTCTCATAGATCTCCTTGTCCCTAAAGAGGGAAACACACAACAGCTGAATGGAACTGTAGTTTGCCCTAAAGTAGAGCTAGAAGATAGAACTTACCCTTTGTCATAATTCTTCTAGTGAGTAACCCTCAGTGACTAATAGGCATTCAAAATGAAATGCTTCCATCCCAGGGGGAGATCTGTCTGAGGCTCTGAAGTTGGATGGATGTTTGTATGATTTTCAAGTTAAAAGATAATTAACATTTCACTGTTCTCTTCACTGTCAGTTGCTGAACCACATGCAAATTACCTTCTTCCATCCAGCAGGGCTTTGTCATTTTCAAATTTATTTAAAAACTTGATTAGTCCTTCATTATTTGTTGTTCATTTCACAAATAATCATTGTGTCTCATAAGTTCCAGGCACTGTTCAAGGTACTGGGAAAGAACAGTGAACAAAACAATTTTTTTTTTCTCTCATTCATTTAGTAAATTTATGTATTTTGGTTTCTGATACCTCTGTGTTAAATGTAACAAGTTTCCAATTAATTTAAACTTTCCACTTTAAATTTCTGGTGCCTGCATTCCATCTCAATTTCTCTTCCCTCTGCTTTAGTTCTGAAATTTTGAAACTGCTAAACAAATACGTGCTACCTACCAATACTCTTGGGACTTTAAGGGGTTTTTTTTTTTTTTTTTTTTTTTAATTCTTCCTTCATAGTCTTTATTATTCCAAAGAGAAGAACAGTGAAACTCATTTTTTTGATTATGTATGCTATGGTCCTCAACAAATATTTACCCTCTGATTTCATTTTTGCTCCTCCTTATATAATATTGTTCCTATACTCCTAAGTTTTTTAGGCAAATTAGAAATATTTTCCTGCCTTATTAGATTTTTTTTTTTAACATGCTATTGTGTCTGCATTTGTGGCATGGGTGATAGAGGATTAAAGCCAAATCTCGGAATTCGTTGAAACACTTTTCTAAACCCTGTGAGTTCATTTTCAGGGAGTTAATATAATAATCTCAAACATCTGTAATTTAGACAAGAGGAAGTCAAATATTCTAAAGGATACTTACTAGAGCCAAAATACTTTGAATTAACACAGTTGGGTGTTTGTGATGATTTCATTCTCTGTGTCCTACCTAGATATCCGTAGTGCGACATTTAGTTCCTTATTATTGATTAGCCCATAGTGAAATTTCTATTTTATATCCAGGAAGGAGGATTTAGACATTGAGATAATGTTGAATTGATGTTTTTATCTATGGTGCCTGATTCCAACTACCTAAATAGTTTATTTGAGGGGATTAGTTTTAGGTCTTATAAAATTAGAAGGCAGCAAACAGAACTGACCTCTTGCTTTGTATTCATGGGTCAGTCAAGTCTGTGATACAGTGGTTCCTTCAATGCTCGTAAGCAAGGAGGGGGCGTAAAGCTAGCACTTGACTGAACAGCAGGCTGTTGGGAAAGTTCTGGATTGCTCCCATTGGTTGCCAATTGATTCATTGGTTGACACCACAAATGGGAAGGGAAACCAGAAGGATAACCACAGAGTACAATATTTTAGGAGAATGATACTTCCTTGCTCTTTACTTTTGCAGGACCATATTCCTGATCATAGACTAAGAGAGGAAGTACCATCCAAGGCATTTGGAATGGTGTCTATGTGGAAAGCAGGGCTTACTGAATAGTATTTGGTGACCAGAAATGTACATGGTAATCCTGGTGAGTCTGCATTATGGTTTTTTACAAGGTTAGGACATTTTTCTTTTGATTTCCCAAACTGAACATGCTCAGCATTTTTATTTTTGTTTACTTGCCTCTAGCAACACATTAGTCATGTATCTGTAAGGAAAGCATGTCCTGGTGCCCAGGTCTTTTTCCCGATTTTTATAGTGTTCAATACATATACTGGAGTTGAGATTTTTATTCCAGGGACACATTGTTTTAAATACATTGTTACAGAAGTTTATGTGCTTGTTTTCTACAGATTTATGTGGTTTCCTAAACCTAATTTGTAGCAATTCTCTTCTACACACTGGGGAAGGAGAAGGGGAGAAAATGAACATAACATTTTAAGAATGGAAATTTTCGGAGATGGTCAAGATTTATCCCCATGAAGACTGACTAATTGAACCTTGTTAAAATTAAGACTCGAGAGAGGGAGGATTGGCCTTCAGAGCAAATGGAATACTGTGGCTGGATTGATGGGCCTGTTGGGGCAAGTTCTTCCCACTCCCACCTCTCTTGATGAGGCTGGATCTCAGAGATAATGCTGCTGGGTCGGGCATTAGCAGCCTTCTGGTCTAGCACCTACTCAGACATGGGAGAGCATTCATGGCTGAGGCAGCTGTCCCAGAAATGGGATCCCCAGGAAAACTTCTGGGATGACTATATCTAACGGATGAGCTTGGATTGTCTATCTTTACCAATATTCTGCATATCCAGTGAGAAGCTCACCAGTGGGAATGAAGTTTTGTCAGTGAAAGTCTCATCAAGGAGCGATTATTTAGGGTCTATTTTCATAGCAGTGGGCAGTAAAAATATGCTTAAATCCTGTTATCAGAGTAAGGATATTTGTGTGGTTCTTTATCCTGTATTTGCATATTTAAGCTATCCTCTTCTGTTTTATCATCCTCAGGAATTAGTTGAAGTTATTAGTTTTTTTTTAAACAATGTAACATAAAATATTACATTAGAAAGTCCACCTAATCTTATTTTTAGCACACACTGCACCTCTGTTCATTCAAGTTTTCATGAACATTTCCATGTGGTTATATTCATGGAATTTTGCCAATTGCATATTCCCTTTTTGGCCCTCACAGAAATATTTGAAGTATGGGACAAGTGTTCAAGGCAAAACAACTCTACTGGGAATCATGAAAGCTACAGTGTAGTATATCATAAAAGCTATAGTATACCTGTATTTAACTTATGTCTTAGACTGCAAAGATACTGAGACTTCCTGCTTAAGGACAGATGGAAAAATAATTCCTCCTCTACCAGCTGCAAATCGTGTATTTCCTTCCTTAGGTAGACCTGGAGAACCCTGGGGTGCTGAATCTTGGACGAGAAACTTGTCAGTCCCTTCTTGGGGGAATTGGTTTCTCTGATTTATGCTCCTGTTGCTCCTACTTCTCCCATAGCTAGATCTGACTTCTCTCGGGGAAAGGATAGTTCATATAATGGTCATGGCTTGGTTTCCCTACTCCAAAACTGAAACAAAATCCTTTTCCAAGGGGTGTGGCTCTTAATTACTAGAATGTCATCATAGTCTCTTATTATGGTTTTATTTTGTCTCATGTAGCCTAGAATAATGGAGGTAATCATCCTGATCTAGTTGCCTCTCACAACTCCAAGGAAATTGTATTTTCCTTAAGAAGGATGCCAAGTTGGAGTGGGTATAGAGGATAGTGAAAAGAATGGGTAGAAAACATGGCATCTTCTCTCTTGAGAATGGTTGAGGGAACAGGGTTGATTGGTCTATAGAAGCAACTTGCTGTTCCTTTTATTTATTTGAATGGTGTGACCCTTGAGTAGAGGACAGAAGTAGGATGAAGAGGTGACAATTACAGAAAGTTGGATTTGAATGTTTCTATTGATTTGAATTGTCAAAGAATGGAAAAGATTGTCTTGAGAGAATGGCCCGAAATGAGTGGACACCTTACTCATGGTGGCCGCCCACATGGGCAGATGTTGCTGAGGAAATTCTTACATCCACTTGAGGTTGAACTAGATAATATCAAGGGCCCTTTCCAACTCTGATATTGTGAGTTTATGATTCAGTTGTCAGTAATTGAAACAAAGTATTAAGGGACCTGAGATACTTATTTTGTGAACGCTTAAAAAAAAAAAAACCCTCTGCTTATGAATGCTGTAGATGTTCACCTGTCTGGAGAAAATATTAGACAACAGGATCTTAGAAGGCTTCCTGGAAGAAAGAATGTCTTCTGTATTTAAAGGTGATTCTTTAGGGGGATATTTATAAAACAAAAGGTAAGTTTCAGGCACTCTGTTTCTCACTCATAGTCAAGAACAGCTTGCTTTGTCTGATGATACTAGCTCCTTCCTGTAGTTGTGTGTCTTCCATTGTGGTCAACATGATCATGAAATAAGCTTTTCCTTCTTTAGAAACTTCACACTACAGAGCCATCTGTTCCTTTTTACCTAAACCACAGTGGTCCCATAGCTTCCAGCTGTAGTCTCCATTGCTGATTCATTCCTAAGGAGATTGGTTGGCCAAGTAACTATAACAGCCCTCTTGACCATTTTATACTCTGACTTCTTAGGATCATACAGTTTTCTCCAATCCATGTTTTAATTGTTTCTGGTAGTCTTTAAAGCTACCTATGTTCTTAATTTCCCAATAAATTAAACATAATTTCTTTTCATCTTTTGTAGACATGTATTTTTAGGTAACTGGTATCTTGGTTCATTCTTTCTGAAACAAGCTTCATTCATTCTCTTTATGGTCTCCCAATGGAAAAATTAACGTCAAACATTTAGGCAGTTAAAATATTCACTTTATTTTGGTTGTGACATTAAAAAGTGCACATATAAGAAACAAAAGCACCTTCAAATAAATTGAATTCTCCATCTCCTACTAGAGGAAACATGCAACATTGACTGTTGTCTCTGCTCACTGGTTAGTGAACAGTTACCATGTACCTTTTAGGGAATTTCTCTTATCTCTCAGTGTTTTACAATTTTAACATTCTAGTATTTGACTAAGTGTGAAACACATTTATTTTGCATGGTTTTTGGCAACCTTAATAACAGGCTCAGCTACAGGACATTTTTTTTTCTTTTTTTAGAAGATACAAATTTGTTCGGTGGAATACATTCTCTTGATACCTTCATATGTGAATGAAAACTTTGACTCTAGGTTACTTTTTTAAAAAAGATAAACATAATGTATTATTTGTCCCAGGGGTACAGGTCTGTGAATCATCAGGCTTACACATTTCACAGCATTCACCATAGCACATACACTCCCCAATGTCCATAACCCAACCACCCTATCCTCCCCCCACAACCCTCAGTTTGTTTCATGAGATTAAGTCCTTGTGGTTTGTCTCCCTCCTGATCCCATCTTGTTTCATTTTTTTTCCCTCTGTAACCCCCACGGCCCCCCACCTTGCCTCTCAAATCCCTCATATCAGTGAGAGCTACAGGACATTTTATTCAATTGTTTATTTTGTCTTCCCCTTCATTCTGTTATCTTCCCTGAGAATTCCTATTAAATGGATAATGTTTAGACTCAGACATCATTGTGATTCCTGTTGTATTTCCCCAGTGCTTGCTCTTTTGATGATCCGTTTTTGGAAAATCTTTGTATGTGTAATAAGTACCTATGTGTGTATTAATGTTGAGAAATGTGTGGATGGAGGGGGCACCTGGGTGGCTCAGTCAGTTAAGCGTCTGCCTTCGGTTCAGGTCGTGATCCCAGGGTCTTGGGATGGAGCTCCCCTCAGTCTCTCTGCTCTGCGGGAGTCTGCTTCTCCCTCTCCCTGCTGGTGCTCTTTGTCTCTCCAGCAATCTCTTAAATAAGTAAAATCTTAAAAAAAAAAAAAAAAAGAGTAGATGGATATACAACAGTGTGTTAACACTAATTAACTTTGGAGTTATGGGAATGAAGGAGGCTTTCAAGTTTTACCCTATTCTATTTTATCTGAAATTGAAAAAAATAGATTTGTGAATTGCCTAACAAAAATTGGAACTATTTAAAATATGCAAAAGAAACTAAAAAATCAAACCTACTGATTTTGTTATTAAAATAATTTGATTTAATGGTTTTAGGTACTTAATATGATCATTTGAAAAAAGGTGTTTTAAAGTCGAATACAATGTGTTTCTAATGTATTTGATTTAAATTTATAATATTTTGGTGCAAATATCAACATATTTTTTTGGTATGTTACATGCCCAGATATCAAATCTTGTCTAGTGTATATTAAGTGCTCAATATGTTTTTATTGAAAAATGTGGGATATGTCAAGAAACTACCTGTTTCTCAATCCTAAAATACGTTGAGTCTCTTCTCATTTTTTACTTGGGTATCCGTTTAGAAGATTTTGTCCCAATGGAAAAACCAGGGGCCTGGAGTACTCTGAGGGTCCTGGGCACGACTGTACCATACTCCTTTGGTTAAAAGCTCTGTCAAGCCAAAACTTTGTAGCTTAATCTTACGGATCTTGGCATCCTTGATTCTGTTCAGAATATTCATATTTTCCCAGATGTCTTCAGTTATTTAATCAATATTGTTTCATCTATATATCCTCTAAAAAGATCTTACTATTATTGTTTGCTAGTGGCATCCTTCTTAAGTGAACTCCATCAGCCATCCTGAATCAGAAATTCCATTAATCCTTTCAATCTGTGCGTTTAGGTTTTCCTTCAGGTTAGATGGTGCTTTCTTCTATTATATCCTTGAATATCTTATTTCTTCTGGATGTTCTCCTCAGCAACAAAAATTAGCTACATGTTTCAGCTCTACTGAGTATTTTCCATATGGACATCTATTCTTATTTAATCTGTGTGTTCCCTTCCTCTGCATTCTCTTTTCCTCAAGTCTTTGACATTGAATCTATGATAATCATTTCACTTTTCTGGTTTTTTTTTTTCCTGTTATTTTCTAAAGACTTAAAAAAATTTGTTTTTGCACTACTCATTCACTTAAATGTTTGACATTTTAGTTGTTATGTTCTTTCTCATCTCTGATTTAGTTTTAACAGTTCAGTGGAGTTGTGATCTAACATTTTTCCCCCTTTTTCTAGGGGGAAAGATGCTTCAACATAGGACCAAATGTAACTTTTGCATGTTACCTCCTTCCTTCTTCTTTTTCTTTTCTTTGGGTTTTTTTTTGCTCCCTCCCTTCCTTCCTCCCTCCCTTCCCCCTTTTCTCCCTTTCTCTCTTTCGTTCTTATAGTTTCTACTTTTTTTTTTTTTTTTTCCTGTTTTGTCATCGAGGGACGTTTTCCCAGGCTTGCTACTTTCCCCAGGATCTTGTATTGGCTTTTTTTGGCTCCTTGGACCATCTCTACGGGTAGGACTCACTTTGTGGGTTTGTGACCAGTGCCATAGTCTTATGTTCAGGGGAGTTTAGGTTTAGTGCTCTACAGTTGTCATCTTGATATTCTTAATTTTGTCTTTGAATATGTATTTTATAAGTGAAGTCCAATGGGACCATAGAGCACCCATGAAACTTTATTTAGCTCAGGTATCTGGGCTTCTGGGCTTTCCTATCTTGGTCACCTGTTCCCCATCCTGTGAAAGTCAGGGTTAATCCAGAGTCAGGTGGTATATAATGTATGGCCTCTGAGCCTTGGGAATGGGGGTACCTAGATGACCCTGACCAGACTGGCAGCTTCATGTTTAGGGAGCCACTCAGTGGGGTGAGCTTCTTGACCAGTTCTAATCAGATACATAGTTGCATCCCTGTGTGGAGATTACAGACACTTTGAGTCACTGCCTGCAGTGGGTTAGGATGGCAAGGGAGATTGACTTCCCTGCTCTAGGCTGGGGCACAACATGGATTGGGCAGCTGGCAGAGCAGGGAAGTCCTGCAGTAGATAGACCACGCGTGCAGAGGTATGGGGCTGAGTTCCCTAGGAGCCTCTGAGGATCTGAGCTAGCATAGATAATATTCTTGAGCTCCAGGGAGCATGATACTAAATACCAAATAAAACCCCCAAAACACTGTGATACAGTTTGAGAGGGAGTGAGCATGGAAGAATAGAAAATGTTTTATATTTTAGTACCTCTAATGGCAATTTCCCCCTGTTTTTTGAACATAGCCCCGTATTTTCCTTTGGCCCTGGCTCTGCAAATTATGTACCTGGCCCGGCTTGTAGGTATTCTTCAGATCCTTCCCCTTTAGAACTCAACTTAGAACAATGGTGATTCCAGTTTAAAACTATTGGTATGGTCACTTATCTGACTGAATGTATGGATCACAGGAGGGATGTTGAAACCACTGCACTATGGACAAACACCACTAAATTCAAGGAATTTTACAAAGCAGTGGCTTAAGGAGAAAGGGATGTCTTTGTTAGAAATTTGTGATGCTCTCCATTTCTGAGATGAGTTTATCATGGTAATATTAACCCAGGTTAGGGAAAATTCCACTGCCATTGTGGTTTTGAGTGATGAGACAAAGGTACTTTTTCTTTTGGTGTAGCTTTTTGACATTGTTGACATCAATGTGTTGGTGAATCCAAGTAGACTTTTCCCACCCTCTTCTGTCTTTTCCCTGGCCTTTAGATAACACATTTTCAGATTAGGGGCCGTTTCCTGTAGGAGGAGCCAAAAAAGCTACTCAGGAGCTGAGTCAAAGAAAGCCAGGGCATTTTGACTCTGATTTCTCCTCTAAATATGCTTTGTTGGTCATGTTCATGTTGTTCAATATGTGCTGTTGTTCATCTAGGCTTTCTTTCTATAAATTGGGGCATATTAATGAGATTCAAGACATTTTTCTTTCACGTATTTTCTGAAATACTATATTAATATTCTTGAGATTGCCAATTTGGTTTAGTTTGTGCTAGATATGGAAGAAAAATCACTTCAAAGGGTAAAATATATAGTTGACATAATTCTTCATATTTCTTATGATTTTTTTTTTCTTTCCCTTAAAATTTTGTTTTGGATTGTCAACTTCTATTTAGGGGGTGTTATAAGCCTTAGTTTTTTGCTGTGTCTCCTAGAAGTTCTGTCTCTATCAAGTTATGGAAAACTCTGTATAAACATTAAGCTAAATGGCCATATAACATTCTCATATACTGTAATGTACATAAGTAATCCCCTATATTGAACAATAGTTTGTTGATCATTTTGCCACTGTAACTTTGTAATAAACATCTTTGAGAAGATATCTTTTCCTTGCATTCCAGATTATTTTTCAGAATCAATCCTCTAAATTGGAAATATACAGATATTTATGAATCAGTTCTCTAAATTGGAAATACACACATATTTATGAAGCCCTTCGTATATATTGCAAACTGGCTTAGTAGAAAGGTTATACCATTTTAGATTTCTGCCAGCAACCTAATTTGCCTACCTGATTAACCCTGGGTATTATCACTTAATTGAAAACTGGTTTCCTGTTTTGATTTGCATTTCTTTGACTATGAGTGAGATAGGAAGTTTGTTCAAATGCTTTTTTTTTTTAAGCTCTCTGTATTTCCTTTAAGGCTTTTATTTGAAATGAACAACAACAAAAAGTTTTCAGAGCTTAATAGGTTTGAGAAAACGTTAAATTGTTTGTGATTTCTTTTACCTTGTGTTGTTTAAATAGGAAAAAAAAAGTATCTTAATTGGGATGTCTTTTGTGTTTGTCTGGAAGAGTTATACCTTATTAATTCTATCGAGGGCAAATGGCTGAGGCTAGCCAGCTGCCTAATAGAGAGATTTCACCAAAGATAGACAAAAGAGCATGTGTAGCTTCATTTATAACTGCATCAACTCTTGCTGCGGCCATATAGTTTCTTTTTTTTTTTTTTTTTTTTTTTAAAAGATTTATTTATTTATTTATTTGTCAGAGAGAGAGAGAGAGAGAGAGGAGCGAGAGTGAGCACAAGCAGACAGAGTGGCAGGCAGAGGGAGAAGCAGGCTCCCTGCCGAGCAAGGAGCCCGATGTGGGACTCGATCCCAGGACGCTGGGATCATGACCCGAGCCGAAGGCAGCTGCTTAACCAACTGAGCCACCCAGGCGTCCCTAGTTTCTTAAAAGTGTAAAGGTTTATATCTCCCTGAAGCAGAGGAATTTATTTTTCATCTAATGTTCATTTAGAAACTAATATTTGCTTTATGGCTTACATACATTGTCAGATAGAGCTGTTACTCGTGTATCTTTTCTGAGATGGAAATTTAATTAGGTATGTATTTGTGATGAAATGTTTAAATGACTTAGGACTATGTACACCCACACGCACATGATATTTAATCAAGTGTAAAATAAGTAGAATGTAGAAATAGTAATCTCTTACTTCTAAGACTGAACATATTTTCAGTTGAGCAAAGAAAATTAACCTACTTATAGCTATGGTATTATTTGCCCTGGTGATTTAATCCTACAAATATTTTACAAAATAATATAAATAGAAGCATATGTTAAGTGTGGGCAATTGTTACCATGTCACATTCCCTAAGTAACCATGAATTGATGAATAATAAAACTTACATGTTTATAATCTCTAAAAATGTAACTCAAATATAATATATATTTTGTTTAAACCAAAGAACTAAAAAACTTTTGGCAATAGTGATCTCTATTGAATAAAATGAGTTCATGTGCATAAAAATGTTACAAAGCCATAAATTGCTAGACCAGTGTTCGTTGTCACCATTACAAATGTTTAGTAAGGATTTCCAAAGAGAATGAGGATGACTCAGTAAAACAAGCTTAGAAAGAAGTACATTCAGTAGCTAGAAGGATTTTCTTGACAAGAACACTCTTATCTAGAATCTTAAATACCATATGGAATTATGGATAAGAGATTTTCATGATGGATAATTAGAAAACTGTGTTAAAATGCTAGGGTAATAAATGACTTAATAATTCCTATGCAAAAAATTATTTTGTTTGGGGGTGTCTTTACTGAAGAAATAATCACTGAGCTTTTCATGCTAGACTCTGTTCTAAGAGGTTCTAAGAGGTTAATAAAAACAAAGATTCCTGCCCTTGTGCTTACATTCTGGTAAGGAAAGATAGAAAATGAACAAGAAAGATGAGTAATATACCAGTTGTAATGCATGTTAGAAGATAAGTGCTTTGGACAGAGGAAAAATTAGAGGTTAAGGGGATTAGGAGATGGGGGGGTGCGGCGGCAGGCGGTGGGGGGAAGTTTTCAGTAGCCCTTGTTGGGAAAGTTAAGTTTTGAGCAACGACTTTGAAAAGATGAAAGGCTAGTCAAGAGGTTATCCGAGGAAAGAGTATTGCAAGCAGAAGAAACAGCTAGAGAAAAGCCTACTGTGGGAGCATGCTGGGAAGCTAGTGCCTGGAATGAAGTGATCAGAAGACAGGGAAAAAAAGCCATTCCAAGAGCTAGAGGGAAGGGGCGCAATCACACAGGGCCTTAACAGCTACAACAGGACTTGGGGTTTTATGCTGCATAAGATGGGGAGGCAGTGTAGGGTTTTGAGCAGAGGAGTGATTTAAGCTGATTTGCATTTTTAAAAGATGTTTTTAACTTTTGCATTGGGGTCATATTATAGGGGATAAGGTTAAAAATTGAGGCAAGATAGGATAGAGGCTTGGGCCAGGTGAATGTGGTAAGTACTGGCAGATTCTGAATATATTTTGAAGGTAGAACCAATGACATTTGCCAGTTTGTTGCATAGGATGTATGAGACTTGGTTTCCACATTGCCAGCCAGTTCTTTGTACTCTACACTGCTAAATTTGTTCTTGGTATTGAGGCTTCCGGGCATCCTTTTTGGTTTGATGAGTCCTTGTCTCTGGCCATCCCGGGTTCCAAAGACTCATGCTTGTCTGGTTAGTGCTGATGCACTTCCCCTCTCTACTGTTCCTCTGGTTTCAGATGTCCAGCTCCATCACTTTCACCCTTATCTGAATCTACCCCTTTGTCACATCCATTCTTTGCCCTGATTCCTGTTTATCCTTTAGACATTTTGTCTTGAGAGCCTTCTTCTGCAATCTGTTCCAAGTTGCTACCTATGGGTACAAGTGCTAACTATAGTTGCAATTATTAATTCATTAGTTAAGCCACAGTAAAGGGAATGGGTCATAAGTTATTCAGGTTGGTTTTTTTTTTTTTAAAAGGGGGAACAGAATTTTGATTCTATGAATCCCTGTCTAAAGAAGCCCTATCTTGGCATCACTTTAAGCTGAATAAATTGTCCTTGTAGAATAAATATATTCAAGAAGATTTTCAATATTTATGACCTTCTTTCTCTTCTGTAGGACCAAAAATCCTCTTGACTGTGGAAATGATGCGGAGTCAAAATTCTTTAAGTCAGAATCATTTTGAAATTCAATTGTTTTTTAATTTGTTTAGTGGACAGTTGACATATTTAAACAGTTACAAGTGAAATAAAACTAATAAACTACTTGTGAAAAATCACTCTTTGTAAAAGGGTTTTGTCACCTTGAGGGAGAAGTTTGGGGTTTGCCCCATTCTTAAAATTTAATGGTACAATCTCATCTGAACTCCATTTGACCTCCTTTTACTTGAAATGGACTGTAGAGGAAAGCAGCAAAATACTTTCAAATAAACATCTCCTAAGATGCATTTTAACCTTGGATCTGGAAATCTATAAAAGAATACTTTTTTCCCCCAGTACATTGATAACATGGAGAGAATTCCTTACAGCTGAAAATTATGGTATTTAAAGGTTTCAAGATGTCTTTCCAGGTTTTGAATTGGCAGTAAGCCAGTGACTGAATGGCTACATTTTAAAAGCCCATCTTGCCTCCACTTCCTTTAAATTTTCTTATTTTTCACACCAGCTTGCTCCCAGACAATATTTAATGCGTTCCTTAAAGTTCATTCACTTTTTGATTACTCTAGATATGAAGTTCCCCTCAAAAAAAAAAAAAGAAAACTTCAAAAAATTAAGTAGAAAATGTAACAAATCTCAGCAAATCCTAGAGAACCTGAGCTCCCTCAAATATATAAGCCCAAACGTTTTGGCTTAGTTCCTTATAAAACTTAAGTCAATGTTTACTTAAGAATCTTAGTATAGTATCATTATTTTCAGATCCACTTCTAAACTGGTTTGTAACAAACATATCTTTTTTGTGTGTGTGGCTTGCTAAGCAATCTTAGTGGTTTAAAGCATTTGTGTTACATGTAATTTAAATACCTTTGAATTCTCCTTCCATAAACCATTGATTGACCACATAATGGGGGACTTCCAAACCCCCTTCTTTTGGCCAGCGCTCCGTGTCCTATTGTGTGAACTGAAATGTGGCCTGTCCTAGCCAGTAGAGGATTTCACTGGCTAACCACAGGAAAGACTCAATGTAAAAGCTCTGAGAATTTGACCATGAAAGGGAGAGATATTTGTAACATTTCACAAACATACTTTTTTGTTGTCTGGATGATGCTCTTCCGGGATCAGTGATTTCTTATTTTACTGTCAGCCCTTGGAAAAGAAGAAAAAAATCTTAATTTTTGTTTCTTAGACTGCCCAAGATTTTTAATGACTGAAATAAGTTGCTTCCTACTGTCATTTGCAAATGAAATGCATTATGGAAGATGCGTGTATGAGCTGGCCTGGGGACCATGTATATATGAAAGTTAGTGTAGTCTATTAACTAGTCTCCGTGGCCTTGAACTAGCAGAATCAAAGGTAAACAAAGAACATTTGAAAATGAGGAGAAACAGAATAGTAAGAACAACAGAAGTAATGTCAGGTACTTTGGAAGTAGAGGTCACCTTAGTATACCAGAAAACTTAAGGAACAAAATTAGGGGACTGTACATCCAAAAGAGCCCAGTGCTTGTGCGTCGTGTTGGATTTAGTTTGTATTTGCAGGTAGTAACCACACTCCTGTTAGGTTAGCATCCAAAGGGCTGGCCTTGATGTCTGTTTTTACATGCCTCTTCCTTTGCTTAGGGAAGTGCCTCTGTCCCCAGATAAAACGATTCATGCCTTTTTTTAAACTTTGGCTCGATTTTCCCTTTTTCTCAAGATCTCACTAAGCTATTCTACACCAGCACATGCTTTATTGATGTAGAACAGCTCTGCGTTTGTTGACCTGTCTTCTTCTCCGGGTATTACGTGTTTATATAATTTAGCTCATAGACCAAGTTCACTGGGAGCAGATAGTGTTTTTGTTTTTCTTCTATTTCCTTTCTCTAACCTGCTTCAATAATTTGCCCATAGTAGGAATATTTAAATGTGGTGTCAAGTGTGGTGGGCAGTTCATCCCAGGCATGTTATTTCTTAGGGCAGCACTGATGGCTCTTTGGATAGGACAGATCTTTGTTCTGTGGGACTTCCACCTCTGCACTCCATACAGATCTTGCAGTAATAGCCTTGATCCACATCCTAAATGCTGGTAGTCCCTCAGGTTATTTGACAACCATGATGCCTCCTAGGGAGTTATTATTGCCCCAGTTGAGATTTAGTTCCTTCCGTACGTAATACTTAGAACAATGTGGAATTACTTTCTTAGTTGCTTTGTGTCCATCTCCTGCACTAAAATGAATCTTCAAGAGCATAGGTACATGTTTTTTCTATTTCACTCATTGTATTCTCAGTGCTTTAGCACAATGCCTGACACAGTGTAAGGTGCTCAATTTATAGAAGAAATGTGTGCCCAGGCCATTGAGCCTTTGCAAACTCTTTTTGGCAGCAAATAATCTTAGTGACAACTTACTAAATAGTCTGTTGATGGTCTGATTTAAAACAACATCCACTAGTTCCAAACACAGATTAGTTTAGATATTGGCAGAATGTGGCTTTCATTAAATTTTACCACTAAACTTAGTAGGAAACCTTGGAAAAGTCAGATTCTTTTTATACCTGGCTTCTCTTACTATGTAATAAGATAATTAGTAACACTTGCCTTTTACCTGTGATAATGACTGTTAGGCCAGCAGTAATAATTCTTACCAAGATACCAGAAAGAGAGGCATTATAGATGTAATGAAGAAAATCTTAAATGGTCATTATCATGTAACAGTACTCAATAGTGCCATCTTTTGCTTTTAAAACAATGGAGATATCAACTTCACTTTGAATGATCTGCTGAATGAGTTCCCTGCTAGCTAAAATTAGAGCACATAGAGGAAAAGTTATAAGCAGAATCTTACAGTCACCGACCAGGTATAACGATGGTTATCAATCTTGCACATGTATTTGGCCCTTTTTTTTTTTTTCTTTGTAACCAGTTTCTCAAATATCTAAAACCTTACTGAGGAGTTAAATCAGTATATCCTTTTTTTTTTTTTTTCTTTTTTAAAAATCACCTCTGTCACTTTGAAGCATTAAAAAGTTCTGTTCTACAGGCACTTTTTCAAAGATTTATCCAAATATAAATCTTTCTTTTGATTTTTCTGAAGCAGGACTCAAAAACTTGCCCAAGGTTACAATTCATTCAAGATGCATTGGTCTCTTTTTGAGCATTGGTTTAATTTCCACCAGTTGTGGAGATTCTAGGAGGAGTAGCAGTCTGAGTTTCCTGGTAGCTTGGCAGTGTTATTTTCAGTGTTTTATTGGGCTTACTATTTTGCTGAAGGCTTAACAGGCTCATTTTCAGATTCTTAATCAAGAACAAGTTTAATGATTAAAGGTAATTATCTCCAGATTAGAAGGGCTTTTAAAAATTTATCAGCATTCCAAAATTTAACAAATAGCTCTCTGATAATCTAATTAAAATCCTGCTTTTGCTGCCAGACTGTTTTCAGCCAAATACTCATTCAGCCAGTATCAAACCATTATCCATTTAAGCTGTTTCTGACAATATGGACACAGAAGTTGGTCTGTGGTAATAGTCATGTTGTCCCTGGGAGGAGGAGGAGGATGTTCTGCAATGATCAGGTCTACTTTCTCATTGTTTTTTTAAAGGGGAATAATGTGAGTTTTCTCTAGTTATCAAGGGACTATTTCTGTCATCCTAAAGTAGAGAGCCCATTGGCTGTGGGATATACCAGTGTATGCCGAACAGGCAAGTTGTTTCCAGCAGCAAATCTGAATCAGCTGCTTTGCATCATAATAAAAGGCCTTTCACTTTCCGTTAGATTTGCACCTTAAATGGTAATTAAATTTAGGAACCATATTGTAAAGGAATTTGGTCTAGTTTAGAACTATGGAATTTTGATGGATAATTAAACACATGCAGAACACCCCACACAGTTCATGGAAGTTGTTTGTATAAGCTAGGGGCAAAATCATTTTTTCATAGTTCTGAAAATAATTTAGACTTCTTCAATAAGCCTTATTTCCCCGAAGATGTACCTTAACCTTTTAGTAACTAGCTCTTGTTTTGGAACCAACTTAAATACTATCTTCTAACAATGGGATTTCTATGCCTTCAAACAACCAGGCAGGTCCCCGCGGTGGCTCAGTGCAGACTCCGGAAGCACAATTTGTCGGGCAGTCCACGCTGTTTGTTTTCATTTCTGTCCCCAGCAAGTTTTTCTTAGGCTCTTCTTGCCCTTCATACTTTTCCATGGGGTTTGATGGTAGCGTTGAAAGTGGGTGAGGCTGGGGGCCAGGCAGCGGAAGGCATGGCAGGAGTCTCAGACCCCGTCAGTGTACAGATTTCTGTGCTTCCAATTATCAGTGTGTGGGAGTTTTGTCAAAAAAGCTGGGCTTGTGGTTCCTTTTGTTCTTTAGTGTCTATTGTGGTTTAGGTTTCAAATAGGATGCAAATGGGATTTATAGTGCGTGGCAGGATACAGTTCAAGAGGATTGGACTTTACAAGACAATGCAAATGTGAGCAGGGAAGGGCTGCGCGTGAGCAACGTGTCCTTGTGGGTGCCGAAGGAACAATCCAGCGTGGCTTATGGGGAGGCTGAGCAGTAAACAACACGTGAAGATGGCTTCCTTCCTTGTGGTCTGGGAGAGCAGAACTCGTGCCCTCTCTCACACGTGCTCAGAGAGCCGTTAAGGAGCCTTTCCATGCTGTTAAGAAAAGAACAGACACAATAACAGTGGTTTCCCCAGTGGGTAGAACGGCACACCCTCATTCTGTCAAAAACTAAGAAGTTAATTTATCACCATTCCCGATAGCCACATATTGCAATATCTCGAGGTGCCACGTTCCCAAGGACTGTTAACGTTCTTTCCAAATGGCCGTGTTGTATGATGACCAGATTGTGCGGGCTGAACATCCTTAAAGAGGAGATTCCAGTGGAATCACATTTGCCAACTGAAAGTTCCTATGGCTGTTTAATGACATGAAATCAAATTATTGAAACATGAATCATCCAGTTACTCCACAAATCTTCGTCGAGCACTTTCCGTGAGCAAACGTACATCAATAACAAAAAATCAAAATAATTGGCATATTTTTAATTTAGAAAGTAGCATGGATGTTTAAAGCACTGGATTTTAGTCTTGGCTCCTTGGCTCTTATACTTTTGTAAGCTTATTTATTTATTTATTTATTGACAATTCAGATATTATAACTTCCAGTTTTTGAGACTCTATTCAACACATATTTCAAGTAGCCATTTTTCTTTTAAGACAGTTTTATATATTTAGGCCATCCATTTTTAAACTGTAAGTGAGGGAATTGGTTTAGTATTGGCTTTAGGGAAAATAGTTCGGTTTCAAATTCCATTACTGCCACTTAAACTTTGTAGGAGTCTTGAAAAATTGGACAGACAGAAAACTAGAGAAGCATCCTTCAAAGGAGCACCTCCTTCATAGGGCCGTTGTGTTGATATTAATGCCTGTGAACTGCTTAGAAGAAGTGACTCCCATGAATGAGCCTTACTCCATTGCCCTTTCCTACTGTTAGATGCTAGTGGAACCCCGATGAGTGAATGCTATAGTTCCCAGCACACGAGGTCTGGATCTGGGTTCTAAGAAGAGTCAAACAATGAGAGGGTCTTCATCATTCTTCAGGGAAGAGAATTTTTGGCTCATTCTTAGACTAAGGACATGGGTGCTGCTCCTTTTGATTTTAGCATGCAGCGAGCCAACAGCTATCTGAAGGCTTTTTGCTACCTGGAAGCAGCTGAAACAAGCCTAAAGGAAAGGGAATAAGAGCAGGGATATTCAGTAACAATAGGGGAAAAATCAGTTTTCCAGAAAAGCACAAAAATCTAACCTGGGCAAATCAAGGTATCTGAGAGTTGTGGTTGGAGAGGTGAGGTGAGAGTAGACTAAGAAATCACTCTTAGTGACAGGATGTAGACTAGGGGGGGAGAGAGAGAGAGAGAGAGAGAGAGAGTGAGTGTGTGTGTGTGTGTGTGTGTGTGGTGTGCCTGAGGGCGTGTGCATAGGGGGCAGGAGGTGTCACACAAAGTGAGGCTTAGGAAGAGTAAGTGACAAAAGCAAATTGTGTTTACTTCTGAACTTTGCCTCTGGTCCCCTTCTCCCTAGATATTTTTCTCAGTTCTATTGTTTTTTAATTTTTCCCTGTTTGGATTAATGAGTCCGGGGAGGGACAGCCTTTGCTAGCTCTACTGTGTCCCTGAGGCAAAAAGGGGACCAGAATGGGAACTTGGCTGGTTTTAGGCTGGTCTGTGCTCGCACCTCTGGTTAGCTCACGCATATGGCGGATCATCCACTGTGGAGTTCAGTTCCGAGGTGACCTGTCCATCCGGCTCCTGCGCCGGGATCTGCCACCTCACCTTGGTGCAAAAGGCAGCCACCTTATCCAGTTGTGTTCAGAAAATTCTTTTCATACCAAGTTCTGTTAAGTTTCAGGAGACATTTACCAAAGTTTTATGTATGAGGGTGGGGATGTGGGGTTGACGGTGGAGGTGAGCAGTGTGTCTATCGGAGCATAGTTTGCAGGAAGAGATCACAGAGCAATAGGATGTCGCTGTATTAGTCAGGGCCCTCCAGGGAAACAGAACCAGTAAGGTGGAGACATGTGTATACCAGGAGATTATGAGGAATTGGCTCATGGTTATAAAGGCTAAGTCCCATGATCTGCCCTCTGCACCTGGAGACCCAGGAGAGGTGGTGTAATTCAGACTGAAGGACTGCGAAGCAGAGGAGTCCACGATACAAATCCCAGTTCCGAGGGCAGGGGAAGATGAGATGTCTCAGCTTACTCAGTCTGGCAAGGAAAGGGATTTCTTTCTTCTATCTTTTGTTCTATTCAGGACCTCCGTGGCTTGGGTGAGGCTCGTGTGACCACACTGGGAGGGCACTCTATCCAGTGTGCTGATACAAATGCTAATACCACCCAGAGCGGGTGTTTAGTACGGGCACTTGTGGCCCATTAACGTTGATACATAAAATTTGAACCATTTAAGATGATCGCAATGTTGTTGTTGTTGTTTTCATGTATTTTTCCCCATTGTTTAACTTCTCTCTCACACATTAATCTTCTAGTATTATACATGGCTATTTACCAACCATCTCTTGATATTTTATTGAATTATATCTACCAAATAAGTGTTGAATTTACTGGTGAGTTATTGAATTGTTTCTACCAGATAAATATTTAGTTCTCTAGAAGGTAAAGATTTTTTTAAAACATTTTCCCACCACTTACTCTTAAGAAAAGACAGTGAGGGGTGCCTGGGTGGCTCAGTGGGTTAACCCTCTGCCTTCGGCTCAGGTGGTGATCTCAGGGTCCTGGGATCGAGCCCTGCATCGGGCTCTCTGCTCAGGAGGGAGCCTGCTTTCTCCCCCTCTCTCCCTGCCTGCCTCTCTGCCTTCTTGTGATCTCTCTCTGTCTCTCTCTCTCTCTGTGTTAAATAAATAAATAAAATTAAAAAAAAAAAGAAAAGAAAAGACAGTGAGTCTTCTTTTAATATACATATCACACAGAACGTATCCCAGATGACGAATAATCATGGATTAAATTCAACTACTATAAAATCTACACTGACTATATAATGAATGATAAAAATGATAGTTGATTCTCTGATGGTGTTTTCTTGAAAATATAGTTCCATACTTGTATATAGAAATGTGTGTTAAAGGAGGAAATAAGTTAGTCTCTACCCCTGACTAGTGATTATTGTAAAGAGACTTTTAAAAGGTGACTTCCAATTTATGTGTTACTAACCATATGCTTTGGAACTAGTTACTAAAAAACAATAGGCTTTGGGGAAGGATACCCAAACCACAGAGATGACCTATGACAAAACCAGAGTCATGAAATGCAAAAAGAAATGGGGAGCAGTTTGATAAAAACATTCCCAGATATACCGCTCAACTCTTTCTATAGGGAAAGCTAGTTACTGAAGGGTACATGTGAACAATGCAACTCATTTTTCCTAAATTTTCCTCAGCTTTTTTAAAGACTTTTTTTTTTTTTTAAGATTTTATTTATTTATTTGACAGACAGAGATCACAAGTAGGCAGAGAGGCAGGCAGAGAGAGAGGAGGAAGCAGGCTCCCTACCGAGCAGAGAGCCCGATGTGGGGCTCGATCCCAGGACCCCACTGCTTTTTTAAAAGAAGATTTCATTTCTTTTTTCTTTCTTTCTTTTTTTTTTTTTAAAGATTTTATTCATTTATTTGACACAGAGAGAGAGAGAGAGAGATCACAAGTAGGCAGGGAGGCAGAGAGAGAGAGGGGGAAGCAGGCTCCCCGCCGAGCAGAGAGCCCGATGTGGGGCTCGATCCCAGGACCCCGAGACCATGACCTGAGCCGAAGGCAGAGGCTTAACCCTCTGAGCCACCCAGGCGCCCCTCATTTCTTTATTTAAAAGAGAGAGAGGGGAGAGAGCACTGAGGGAAGGGGAGAAGCAGACTCCTTGCTGAGCAGGGAGCCTGACCTGGGGCTCGATCCCAGGAGCCTGAGATCATGAGCTGAAGGCAGATGCTCAACTGACGAGCTACCCAGGCACCCCCTCAGGTATTTTTTTTTTTTAAGAATTTTGTTTTTAAGTCATCTCTATACCCAACGTGCGCTTGAACTCCTAACCCTGAGAGCAAGAGTCATATGCCCCACTGAGTCAACCAGGTGCCCCTCTTCAGCTATTTTTGTTCTTTTATATTTGTTTTATATTATAAAACAAGATTATCTTCTCATTTCTTGAGAAGATAATCAAGATAAATCTAAATTACTGAATTTAGAAAACTTAGAATGCTTTAAAGGAAAAGATCATCTTACTATCTATATCAGTTTTTGCTTTTTTAATCAACTAAATCTGAAATCTAGTGGCCTTAAAAAAAAAAACAAACGCATAGTAATTTGGTTCACAATTCTGTGGGTTAGCTGGCCATACTTCTGTTCTGAGCTGAAGTGGTCACCTGGTAGTTTGGCTGATGGTGGCTGATCTTGGGTAACTTCCCTATGTCTGGCATTTGAATAGCTAGTTGGTTAATTTTAGGGGTCCTCAAGTGGGAAAGGCTTGTCTATTTCACATGGCCTTCCATTTTCCTGTCGGTTATCCTGGGCTTCTTGATGTGGTGGTCTCAGGGTTCCAGAAAACAGCATGAAGGCAAACTCCCACATGGGAGCACTTGTTAAGCCTCTGCTTGCTTCACAGTAGCTGATGCCTAATTGGCCAAAAAAAATTCTTTGGCCAGACTGAGTCAGATGGGATGGTGCTGCTCAAGAATAGTTTGCAGGAGACCCACTTATCATGGCCATTTTTACAAACAACATGAAACAAGCCTTGTGGGTCATAAATTATGTTCAGCCTTCTGTTGTGCATTTTTCACTTAGAAAAATTATAGTATGAGAACTTACCTATTACATATTCTTCAGAAATATGATTCTTAATGGCTGCATAATCCTAAAATAAGTGGTTATATTGTAATTTGCTTATCTAATTGCATATTAGATCTAGGCAGCTTTTTAAAAATTTAAATTAATTTAGTAAACTTATAGTACATCATTAGTTTCAGAGGTAGTGTTTAGTAAATTATAAGTTGCATATAGCACCCAGTTCTCATCACAACCCATCACCCCGTTACCCCATCCCCCCTCTGATGGTTTTTCTCCCTCTGTAATAACTTCCCATTCTGTTTTCCCTCCCTTCCACTATGATCCTCTGCCCTGTTTCTTATGTTCCACATATGAGTGAAACCATATGATAATTATCTTTCCTTGTTCGACTCATTTTGCTCAGCATAATACCCTCTAGTTCCATCCATGTCGATGCAAATGGTAAGTATTCATCCTTTCTTATGGCTGAGTAAGGTTCCAGTGTATGTGGGGTGTGCGCACACACGTGTGCACATGCATACCACATTTTTTTTTCTTTTTCTTTTTTAAGATATTATTTATTTGAGAGAGAGAGAGAGAGAGCATGAGCAAGGATAGGGGCAGAGGGAGAAGCACACTCCCCACTGAGCAGGGAGCCAGCCAGGAGGCTCCATGAGAGGACTCTGGGATTAGGACCTGAGCCAAAGGCAGACACTACTACATCTTCTTTAAACATTCATCTCTCAGTGGACATCTCGGCTCTTTCCACAGTTTGATTATTATGGACATTGTTGCTATGGACATTGGGGTGTGGGTGCCCCTTCAGATTACTACATTTGTATCTTTCAGGTAAATACCTAGTAGTCAACTGCTGGGTCGTAGGGTAGTTCTATTTTTAATTTCTCAAGGAACCTCCATGCTGTTTTCCAGAGTGGCTGTAGCTGCTTGCATTCCCACCAGCAGTGTAAGAGGGTTCCCCTTTCTCCGCATCCTCACAAACATTTGTTGTTTCCTGTCTTGTTAATTTTAGCCATTCTGACTGGTGAGAGGTAGTATCTCATTGTGGCTTTGATTTGCATTTCTCTGGTGATGAGTGATGTTGAGTATTTTTTTATGGAAGTGTCTGTTGGCCATTTGTATGTCTTCTCTGCAGAAATGTCGGTTCATGTCTTCTGCCTATTTCTTGACTGGATTATTTGTTTTTTGGGTGTTGAGTTTGATAAGTTCTTTATAGATAGAGGCAGCTTTTAATATCTCTTTACTCTAAAAGTACAAATAGCATTTATGATTTTTGTGCGTATTTCTGGATTGAGTCATGCAAGTAATCCTGAAGCTCTTGACAAAGATTATCAAATTGCTTCCCAGAAATTAAGAGGAATTTTATTCTCACCAGCAGTGTTTGAGAATATCAAATTTACTACCATGTCATAGACTGAGGCTAGTATATATATATTTTTTTTAATATTTTTTTTAATTTTTTTTATTAAATTTTTTATTTATTTTCAGCGTAACAGTATTCATTGTTTTTTCACCACACCCAGTGCTCCATGCAATCTGTGCCCTCCCTAATACCCACCACCTGGTTCCCCCACCCTCCCACCCCGCCCCTTCAAAACCCTCAGGTTGTTTTTCAGAGTCCATAGTCTCTCATGGTTCACCTCCCCTTCCAATTTCCCTCAACTCCCTTCTCCTCTCCATCTACCCTTGTCCTCTATATTATTTGTTATGCTCCACCAATAAGTGAAACCATATGATACTTGACTTTCTCTGTTTGACTTATTTCACTCAGCATAATCTCTTCCAGTCCTGTCCATGTTGCTACAAAAGTTGGGTATTCGTCCTTTCTGATGGAGGCATAATACTCCATAGTGTATATGGACCACATCTTCCTTATCCATTCATCCGTTGAAGGGCATCTTGGTTCTTTCCACAGTTTGGCGACCGTGGCCATTGCTGCTATAAACATTGGGGTACAGATGGCCCTTCTTTTCACTACATCTGTATCTTTGGGGTAAATACCCAGCAGTGCAATTGCAGGGTCATAGGGAAGATCTATTTTTAATTTCCTGAGGAATCTCCACACTGTTCTCCAAAGTGGCTGCACCAGTTTGCATTCCCACCAACAGTGTAAGAGGGTTCCCCTTTCTCCACATCCTCTCCAACACACGTTGTTTCCTGTCTTGCTAATTTTGGCCATTCTAACTGGTGTAAGGTGGTATCTCAATGTGGTTTTGATTTGAATCTCCCTGATGGCTAGTGATGATGAACATTTTTTCATGTGTCTGGTAGCCATTTGTATGTCTTCCTTGGAGAAGTGTCTGTTCATATCTTCTGCCCATTTTTTAATATGATTATCTGTTTTGTGTGTGTTGAGTTTGAGGAGTTCTTTATAGATCCTGGATATCAACCTTTTATCTGTACTGTCATTTGCAAATATCTTCTCCCATTCCGTGGGTTGCCTCTTTGTTTTGATGACTGTTTCTTTTGCTGTGCAGAAGCTTTTTATCTTGATGAAGTCCCAGAAGTTCATCTTTGCCTTTGTTTCCTTCGCCTTTGGAGACATATCTTGAAAGAAGTTGCTGTGGCTGATATCAAAGAGGTTACTCCCTATGTTCTCCTCGAGGATTCTGATGGATTCCTGTCTCACGTTGAGGTCTTTTATCCATTTCGAGTTTATCTTTGTGTACGGTGTAAGAGAATGGTCAAGTTTCATTCTTCTACATATAGCTGTCCAGTTTTCCCAGCACCATTTATTGAAGAGACTGTCTTTTTTCCACTGGATATTTTTTCCTGTTTTGTCAAAGATTATTTGACCATAGAGTTGAGGGTCCATATCTGGGCTCTCTACTCTGTTCCACTGGTCCATGTGTCTGTTTTTATGCCAGTACCATGCTGTCTTGGTGATCACAGCTTTGTAGTAAAGCTTGAAATCAGGTAACGTGATGCCACCAGTTTTATTTTTGTTTTTCAACATTTCCTTAGCAATTCGGGGTCTCTTCTGATTCCATACAAATTTTAGTATTATTTGCTCCAGCTCTTTGAAAAATACTGGTGGAATTTTGATTGGAATGGCATTAAAAGTATAGATTGCTCTGGGCAGTATAGACATTTTAACGATGTTTATTCTTCCGATCCAAGAGCATGGAATGGTCTTCCATCTTTTTGTGTCTTCTTCAATTTCTTTTAGGAGTGTTCTGTAGTTCCTCGAGTACAGATCTTTAACCTCTTTGGTTAGGTTTATTCCGAGGTATCTTATGGTTTTTGGTGCTATAGTAAATGGAATCGATTCTCTAATTTGCCTTTCTGTATTTTCATTGTTAGTGTATAAGAAAGCCACTGATTTCTGGACATTGACTTTGTATCCTGCTACATTACTGAATTGCTGTATGAGTTCTAGTAGTTTGGGGGTGGAGTCTTTCGGGTTTTCCATATAAAGAATCATGTCATCTGCGAAGAGAGAGAGTTTGACTTCTTCCTTGCCAATTTGGATACCTTTTATTTCTCTTTGTTGTATGATTGCTGTTGCTAGGACTTCTAATACGATGTTGAACAAGAGTGGTGAGAGTGGGCATCCTTGTCATGTTCCTGATCTCAATGGGAAGGCTGCAAGCTTTTTCCCATTGAGGATGATATTTGCTGTGGGTTTTTCATAGATAGATTTGATGAAGTTCAGGAATGTTCCCTCTATCCCTATACTTTGAAGCGTTTTAATCAGGAACGGATGCTGGATTTTGTCAAAAGCTTTTTCTGCATCAATGGAGAGGATCATGTGGTTCTTCTCTCTTCTCTTATTGATTTGTTCTATCACATTGATTGATTTGCGAATGTTGAACCATCCTTGTAACCCAGGCATGAATCCCACCTGGTCATGGTGGATAATCTTTTTAATGTGCTGTTGGATCCTGTTTGCTAGGATCTTGTTGAGAATCTTAGCATCCATATTCATCAGTGATATCGGTCTGAAATTCTCCTTTTTGGTAGGGTCTTTGCCTGGTTTGGGGATCAGGGTAATGCTGGCTTCATAAAAAGAGTCTGGAAGTTTTCCTTCTGCTTCAATTTTTTGAAACAGCTTCAGGAGAATAGGTATTATTTCTTCTTTGAAAGTTTGATAGAATTCCCCAGGGAATCCGTCAGGTCCTGGGCTCTTGTTTTTTGGGAGGTTTTTGATCACTGCTTCAATCTCGTTACTGGATATTGGTCTATTCAGTGTGTCAATTTCTTCCTGGTTCAATTTTGAGAGTTTATAGTTTTCCAGGAATGCATCCATTTCATCTAGGTTGCTTAGCTTATTGGCATATAACTGTTGATAATAGCTTCTGATGATTGTTTCTACTTCCTTGGTGTTAGTTGTGATCTCTCCCTTTTCATTCATAATTTTATTAATTTGGGCTTTCTCTCTTTTCTTTTGGATTAGTGTGGCCAATGGTTTATCGATCTTATTGATTCTTTCAAAAAACCAGCTTCTAGTTTCGTTGATACGTTCTACTGTATCTCTGGTTTCTACCTCGTTGATCTCTGCTCTAATCTTGATTATTTCCCTTCTTACGTGTGGAGTTGGTTTGATTTGTTGTTGATTCTCCAGTTCTTTAAGGTGTAGAGACAGCTGGTGTATTCTGGATTTTTCAATTTTTTTGAGGGAGGCTTGGATGGCTATGAATTTCCCCCTTAGGACCGCCTTTGCTGTATCCCATAGGTTTTGGAGTGAAGTGTCTTCGTTCTCATTGGTTTGCATAAATTGTTTAAGTTCTTCTTTGATCTCCTGGTTGATCCAAGCATTCTTAAGCAAGGTGGTCTTTAGCTTCCAGGTATTTGAGTTCCTTCTGAACTTTTCCTTGTGATTGAGCTCCAGTTTCAAAGCATTGTGATCTGAGAATATGCAGGGAATAATCTCAGTCTTTTGGTATCGGTTGAGCCCTGATTTGTGACCCAGTATGTGGTCTATTCTGGAGAAGGTTCCATGTGCACTTGAGAAGAATGAGTATTCTGTTGTTTTAGGGTGGAATGTTCTGTATATATCTATGAGGTCCATCTGGTCCAATGTGTCATTCAATGCTCTTATTTCTTTATTGATTTTCTGCTTCGATGATCTGTCTATTTCTGAGAGAGGCGTGTTAAGATCTCCTACTATTAATGTATTCATATCAATATGACTCTTTATCTTGATTAATAGTTTTCTTATGTAATTGGCTGCTCCCATATTGGGGGCATAGATATTTACAATTGTTAGATCATCTTGGTGGATAGTCCCTTTAAGAATGATGTAGTGTCCTTCTGTATCTCTGACTACCGTCTTTAGTTTAAAATCTAATTTATCTGATATGAGAATCGCTACCCCGGCCTTCTTTTGAGGCCCATTGGCGTGAAAGATGCTTCTCCATCCCTTCACTTTCAGTCTGGGTGTATCTTTAGGTTCAAAATGGGTCTCTTGTAGACAACATATGGATGGGTCCTGTCGTTTTATCCAATCTGCAACCCTGTGTCGTTTTATGGGTGCATTTAGGCCATTCACATTGAGAGTGATTATTGAGAGATACGTTTTTATTGACATTGTGTTATCTTTGAAGTCTTTCTTTCTGTCGATTGTCTCTATATTTCTGTTCAATGCTATTCTTAGGATTTTTCCTCTTTTATAGAACCCCCCTTAATATTTCATGCAGTGTCGGCTTGGTGGTTGCATAGTCTTTCAAGCCTTGCCGGTCTTGGAAACTCTTTATCTCTCCATCCATTTTGAATGTCAGTCTTGCTGGATAAAGTATTCTTGGCTGCATGTTCTTCTCATTTAGTGCCCTGAATATATCTTGCCAGCCCTTTCTGGCTTGCCAGGTCTCTGTGGACAGGTCTGACGTTATTCTGATGGGCTTTCCTCTGTATGTAAGGAGCTTCTTTGTCCTAGCGGCTTTCAAGAGATTGTGTCTACAATTATGATTCCTCAATTTTACTATGAGGTGCCTGGATGTTTTTTTTGAATTTATAATCTTGGGGGGGGACCTTTCTACTTTTAGTACATGAACACTTGTTCCATTCGCAAGATTGGGAAAATTTTCATGAAAAACTTGTTCCACTATATCTTCTAGACTTCTTTCTTTCTCCTCCCCTTCAGGGATTCCAATAATTCTGACGTTGGAACGTTTCATGGCATCATTTATTTCCCTGATTCTGTTTTCGTGGCTTCTAAGCTGTTTGTTCCAGGCTTCCTCCTGATCCTTTCTCTCTATTTGTTTGTCCTCCAGATCACTAATTCTATCTTCTGACTCAGTTACCCTAGCTTTTAGAGAATTTAGATTAGATTGGAACTCATTGAGAGCGTTGTGAACCTCATCCCTGGTGGCCTTCAGCTCTGCCCTAACATTATGAACCTCCTCTCTGGTCGCTTTCAATTCTGCCCTAATCAATTCCGTTTGGTCATCCATGGCTTTCTCCAACCTAGCTATTGCCTGGATAATTGTTAGCCTGAATTCTCTTTCTGACATATTGTCTATGTTGATAGCCGTTAGCTCTGTTGCAGAAGGCCCATCCTCTGTATTTTTCTTCTGTTGGGGATTCCTCCTCCTAGTCATTTTGGTGAGAGATGACTGGACAGATGTAGCTGGATGTATTGACCGTGGTGCAGTCAAGGTGCACCCTGGAACGCTTCTGAGCACTCAGGATTCCCCACCCAAATGAGAGAAAAAAGAAAAGAAAAAGAAAAAAGAGGGAGAGAGAGAGACAGGAAAAAAAGGGAAGATAAAAGAGAAGGTTCAGCCCAAATGGGCCCCAGGGTAAGATTTATGACGTATACAAACAAAAACAGACAAACAAAAAGACTGATAAAAGTATATGACGAGAGAAAATATATATATATATAAGCAAAAAAAAGGAGGAGCCTCGTCAAGAAGAACCCCAAGTATAAGATTTATATACTATCAGGACAAACATAAATACACAGAGACACTGGCAGAAGAAAAAGATGGGAGCATGGTTATAGATTCTCGGTGTGGGCGAGGAAGGTTATTTTGATTCTTCCTGGATGTATCTTGATATCTTTGTTAAAGGACTCAACTTTCCTAAGAAAAAGGGGGATTAAAAATTGGTTCACCTATAGGGGTAGCATTGCTTGGAGAAAGGGGGTTACCTTGAAGTTTAACTCTATATGAATATTAGAAAATAAAAATAAAAAAGGAATAAACTGGACTAAACTAAATTAAAATTTTTTTAAAAAATTAAGAAAATGGAAAAGCAAAAGAAAAACACATGTGTATGTATCAAAAAATTCAGGTTAGAAGTTTATCATGGAATTTGATGTACTGGACATCTCACTGTGATGGTAAATAGGTTAAAAAATTATCTATATTAAAAAAGAAAAAAAATGAACCAGAATAGTGGGAAAGAATTAAAAATAAAAGTTGTATCTATGAAGTAGTGGTGGTTGTTCTCTTGTAGTCTTTTTTTTTTTTTTTTCTTTCCTGATTTGTTTTCTGGGGGAGGGGGCTGCCACGTGGGTTTTCAGTCAATGATGTTCCCTGAGTTAAGTCCTCCCGACCCCCTCAAGGGGGTGGGCTCTGAGAAAAACAGTTTTTTCAGGTTTTTGTTCTCTGGAGGTTTTTATGTTTGTTCACTTCTTTTCTCTCGCCTTGACAGCTTTTGATGGTTTTTGGAGGTTTAGAGGAAAGAAAACTGTACCCCAACCTCCCTCTCAGAGAGAAGCCTCAGTCTGCTCCCCTGCAGGTGCTGCAGCCGCTGGGCCGCTGGCAGAGCAGGTTCTGAGTCGCGGTCCCTGGGGACGCAGGATCTCTTGCTTGTACGCAAAACCAAGGTAGCTGTGGCTGTCTGGGCAGCTCCAGAGCGCCAGAGAGGTTCCAAGCAGCGATCGCACACTGAGATTTTCCCGCTGGCTGGGGCTAAGAGCGCCGGGCTTGCGCGCACCTCTCCCAGGGGAGGGTTTGGGGCGCGGCGCCTCCAGCTCTGTCGGCTCTATCGCGGCGTGGGTCTATCGCCGCGTGGGTCCGAGAACACCAGGCTGGGCGTTCGTGCACCTCTCTCAGGGGAGGGTGAGGCACGCGCCCATCTTCAGTAAGGTGCGCGTTCTGCCGTCTGGTGTGGCTCCCAGCCCCTTACGGGAGCCGGACTCCACCCGTTCTCGGGCGCACTGGCGGCTCCGGGACAAAGACCAGGTTTCTCCGCCGCACTCTCTGGCTCACTGCCAGGGGAGGCTGCCCTGGGTCTGGGGACTTAAGCCCCTATCCCTAGCCTCCCCGATTCCCACAATTTCCCCACGCGATCGTTTGCTCTTTTGAGTGCTTTCAACAAGACTCCAAGTTAATGCTGGTCCCCAGATGCAGGGCACTCTCGTATTGGGGTATTATATTCCAATCGGTCGCCTCTGGTGGCTCCCTCCCCCTTTTGTTTATCTTCCGATATCAGTCCGACGTTCCCACTCCACTTTACCTGCCCACTGGTGTCTTCTGGCCCCCGTAGAGATCCAGCCGTGTATAATTCTGATCTCAGGCTGATTTCATGGGTGATCGGAGTTCTTTGGTAGGTAATCAGCTCACTTTAGGGTACAGGTTGAAAAGGCGCCTCCTCCTACTTCCCCGCCATCTTGTCTCCCCCGAGGCTAGTATATATTTTGAAAATATTTTTCAATTTGATAGGTAAAAAGGTATATTTTCAAATTTATAAGTTTTTATTAAGTGCCAGACATTATGTATTTTAAAAATAAGATTGTGTTTTCTTCTGTAAGCCATTACTTTTTAGGATTTTTTTTCCATTAACAAAATATTTTTATGTTCATTAAAGATAAGTTTGGGATGGAAGATGTTTGAAACATGGCTTTATTTATGTGAGAGAGAAAAGCACATACTTTACTGTTTTTTTATCCTGTTATAGTGAATGCGTTTGTTGGAGCTTTGAAATGTTTTATGCTCCTTGAAGAAGATAGATCAAATAATATATATTTTTAAAAAGATTGAAATGAAATGCTAAAACACTATAAAAATCTGAGTCTTCAAAAATTTAATTTAGAGATGGGGGTAGGAGGAAGAAAGATCCTTTCAGTTATGGGACTCAAGACACCCACTTTTAATTAAGCAATTACTTAGGAGCAACATTAGAGTGAGACTTGAAGAAAGAAATTAGTCTACATTTTTTGTGTTGGAGAAAGTGTCAGTAATTGTAAGATTAACTTTAATCCTGTGAATCCTAGAATTTTGTTTTTAATTTGAATATTGAAGTAGCAGACTACATTTTAATGGAAACATTGGATGTTCTAGAAAGTCATAAAATGGCTCCCCGACACTGGATTCATATAGTATTTTCCATCACAGGTTGTATGATAAAGATTCAAGCTTAATCTATACAATCTCTACAATACGTGTGAGTTAGGGGTGTTGTGAAGATCTTAACTTGGCACTTCCGGACTCTTTTACTTACATCAAGTAGTTTATAAAAGTATTTTAGAAAGGAGCTTGAGAAAAATGTTTTGAAGACAGAACATAGAACAAAAGGGGAGTGCAGGAGAGAAGCTTGCCGATGGGAGGCAGAGAGCTTGCAACTGGGCATGCTTCTGCTTGTGGCTGATGATGCAGGGAACTATTGAAACTCCAGTGACTCATTTTTAGACCTAAAGGCTGACAAGATACTTATCCCTCATGAGCAGCTGGCGATTTTTAAACACATGTCTCTAAATGGGAAAGAGGAAGAAAGAAAGAAAGAAGAGAGTTTGAATTGAATGCAGAGGAGAAGGTAATTTCTTCAAGCTGTTGAAATACAGTGATTGTGACCCTTGTGCGAAAGAGGATGCACACTCTAGAAAACAGACCACTTGTGAGAATTCAGCAAGGAAAAAAGCCCAGTGGCAGAAAACCACCTCCTACATCACATATCTCTGCTATGGTCCCACAAAGGAAACTTCAGCCTTAGGTTTGGTGGTTTTGGTATATTGTATTGTTCCTATGCCTGATATCTCTTATTTATTCAGAATTGTTTGGAAACATTTAATTCACGTGCTACAGCTTGGACAAGGTGATCACAGGCCTCTCTTCCTCCCCCAAATGTTACAGGTATTTAAGTTTCTGGATATGACAGTGTTGCATTATTTCTGTTTTTACTTTGAGGACCAAAGGATGTTTGAGAAGTGAATGTCCTATTTGGACAATGGGAATTCAGCTGGATTTTTTGGTCAAAAAAAATGTTACTTAAAACTCAGATTACTGCTTTCTGGATATGTTTTTGTAAAGAAAATGGTAGAGCTCTTTCAGAATTATTTTCTGTTGAACTTTAATTCCGTTATTTTTTGAGCCTGATAATGTTGTTTTCTGAACTGTTCCCCAAACAAAATAGCAAGTAACCCCTTCTCCATGACTGTAGTAACAAATAAGGAAAATGAAATATTTTTTTCAATGCAAAATATTTTTGAACATTTTTCTTCCCTATGTCCATCTTTTATTTGTGTAATGGTGCTGAAAAGTAGATAGAATAATAATGGCCTTTGAGGAGTGACAACTATCCTTCTAAGGAGACTTCAGATAAATTTAAGTATGTGAGTAACCTTAACAATATACCACACAAAGTACAAGTTACAGTAAACTGGTTTTGTTCAGTCCTTAAATCATTATCATTAACATGGTCACATCTTTGTTAATATTATTGCCTCTCCACTTCCCACTCCCCAGGGTCATTTAGTGAAAAGAATTTAGCTTGATTTTATCAGTTAAGATTTAATTCCACTGCATTTAAGAGTAACCTTAAAGTGACTTGGTCAAGCTAGAGAGTTAGTTCTCTCTCAAGTGAGAGCCGTCTGCAGATAGTTGAGAATTGGCAGGACAACTCATCAGGGTCCAAAGTGTCCTCTTAATCTTTTAGTTCCACTTTCTTTTCCCTTTGGATTCTATGCCTGAGGTTGCCTGATGGTGTAAGGTGGCTGCTGAGTCCATCTGTCACATGAGCTTTCCAGCCAGCCAGAGGCAAGAAAGTGGGCAGGGCAAAAATAGGCATGTTTCAGTTCTTGGTTGTCCTTTGAGGGAGCCTCCGAGGAAGACCAAGGTAAAAACTTAGCTCTCATTGCCCAGAACTCAGTTGCAAAAACTATCCTTCATTGAAAGTGAGGCTAGGACTATTACCACTCTGGATATACCTCATTTCCGTCACTTACGAAAAAGTAAAGAATAGGTATTATTAGGTAGGCAATGGGCTATTACTACTGCCTGATGGATCTGTTGTAAACTCTTGGAAGAGAAGAACATGTAATGCCAAACACATGATACCTACTCTCCATATAGTTGTTCCCTAGCAGGTGGCCCCCACCATGCTAACACCACTTCTTTGTTTTTATCCACCCCCACCATTTACCTCTTGGCAAAACTTTCTTTTTGTAATTCCTCCCTCTGGGTGGGCAGTGCTTATCTGCTTCCATGGGAGGAAGATTATTCAGGAGCTCTTGAAGTAAAGAAATACAGTTTGAGATTCTAGAATCTTTCCAAGGTGAAGTTTGGCTTAACCAGATAGGAGAAGTATATCCAGAAGAAAAAGTGGTTAATGAGTAGATCTGCTGTTTGAACAGCAGAGTAGATGATAGGGTAATAAGGGAAGGCAAGGAAAGAACTTCTGTGAATACCATTGAAGAATCTTGAAGATCAAAATTTTAAGAATTTTAAGGAAACATAAACTGAGATGAAGACAGACAGGAGACTTTTATTATGAATTTTAGTTATGAGACTTTTATTTTTATTTAAATCCATAGTACATGCAGCTACCAAAATCATCAGCTTCAGGCAATGAAAATCTATTCAGAGTATTATCTGCTGAATCTCAAGTCTATACCTAGTATTTAAATTCTTTCACGAAATATCTCCATTTCAACTATATCCTTATTGCTTCAGAATATACTCCTGGACTACAGTTAAGTTAATGTGTTTGATCATCTCTTGTTACCTCCTCTATGCATTCTTAGTTTCTAAAATTCCTAAGTACACAAATACTTCATAATATTTTTGGAATAAAAGTGCTTAGGTAACTCTGGTAAACATGCTCCTTTGAGCATTTCCTGCCATGCAGCAGTGGCACTATCAAAGGCAAGGCAAATCTATATCTTCTTTGACCCTGACCCACTCAGAAGGAGTTGTGTAGAACTCAGGAAAGTTTCAGGGTCCCAAAGCTGCTTCCGGAGTAGACCCTTTTATCTAATTCAAGCCTCTTGTTATCTGTCTTATCCTTTGCAAGATGCTAAAGTCACTCTCAGAACCCTCCCTAGATCTTCCCCCAGGCAGAGTTAACTAGACTTTGTGTTTAATCCTCTTCTGCTTACTATTAATCTATTTACATAAAAATGGTCTGAATATAATAATAATAAATGGGATGTGTTACCTAGATAATTGGGAATGGTGCATTGTAGGATATTCTTAACCTGATTTTTACTTGGTAGAGTCTTGGTTCATGACCCTCTCATTTTGTAAGAAAGAAGTAGGTACTATTTAGTCTCCTTGTCCCCATATCTTTTTCCCCCACATTGTCTATAGGAGCTCTGTGGGTCTTTCTGAATTCTTTGCCTTAACACATTCTGCATCTACTAATCGAGTGATAATATCACTCTCCCCACCAAACCTTGTGGATGACCTCCCAACTAGATTCCTTCCTTCCTTCCTCTCTCTTTTTCTCTCTCCCTTCCTTTTTTGCTTTTTCTTTTTCTCTCTCTCTCCCTCCCTTCCTTTTTTTCTTTCTCTTTCTCTTGCTCTCTCTCTCATTCTTTCTTTCTCCCCCTTCCTCCGTCCCTCTCTTCCTCCCTCCTTCCTCCCTCCCTCCCTTCCATCCTGCCTTTTCTTGTAGCTATATATGACTATGTGATTTAGGTTCTGGTCCTTGGAATATGATCAGGAATGAGGTTCTATTAAAAGAAAGCAATTGCTAACAGCTCTTTTCCCTTCCTGATGGGTGGAAAGTAGAGATAACTAGACTCTTCTTTTTTTTTTAGATTTCATTTATTTATTAGACAGAACATGTGTGAGCTGGGGGAAGGAGAGAGGGAGAGAGGCAGAGATTCTCAAGCAGACTCTGCACTGAGTGCAGAGACTGATGGGCTCAATCTCATGACTCTGAGATCATGACCTGAGCCCAAACCAAGAGTTGGATGCTTAACCAACTGAGCCACCCCGGTGCCCTGAGATAACTAACTAGACTCTTGTACCAAGAGTTGAAAGGTAGATTTTGAGGATGCAGGTCATCCTGCTAGCCCTGACCCATATATTCTGGATTATTATATGGGAGAAGTAGATCTGACCCTTAAGCAACTTGTTTTGTTTCGGAACTACGGGGAAGACAAGGGGAAGTTGGTCTCCATCTCAGCAGCATTGCCTTCATTCTAACTAATACACTGGTTTAATTTAAGTTCTAGGTACATCTGATTTGGCAAGTTACTTAACATCTAAATTTTTTCAACTATAAAATAAGAATAATACTTATTTCAACGGTAGTTATGAGAATCAAATGAAATAACATGTATAAAGTTAAAGAATTTTGGAAGAAAGATTTTAAACTCAAGACATTAAGTATGACACAAGTTGGGTTGTCTCTCTTATTCAAAAGAGCTGGATCTTTGGGTAAGGAACCAGGAATACTTTAGTGTCCTCAGAATAAATAGATTTGGAAGCATAGAGAACTCACTATATCGTGCCATAATAAATTTTCAAAAAAGTACAGTTAACATAAATTGCTTAAAAACAGATAGTGTTGGGAAAGAATGTCTGGGTGGCCTACATCCCAGGATGAGAATCTCAAACATAAGGCTGGTGTCTTGGCATTTTAGAGACCTGATTCTGTATTTGATTTAATGGATGAAGTTATCCTTTTCTGATTTCTTCATCTCTAAAGTGGGAGATCTTAAGAGATTTTTGGCCCAATGAATATAAACTGATGATTACAGGAGTTGTAACTATACAGTTATTATCTGTAATAACTAAAAAATTAGAACATGTGTGAAACATACTAGAATATTTTCTGCTTTCAGGATACTCATAACCTCAATGTATAAGGAAAATTTATAGGGCTAATCATCACTTTTTTATTATTAGTTCAAAGACCTACCACCACCTCGAATATTAGAGATACATTAGTGACCTTTTTTACTTGTGTGGTCTCTTTTGTTGAATGTTCTTCATTCTCACAACAGATTTTTTCCCCCTATTTGATTATATACAGCTATTTTTATGTCAAGATTCTGTTCATGAAACTAATTCTTTGTTTGCGATCATATAAAATTTTATTTTTTCCTTTTGTATTCAAGAGCTTCTTTTCCTGTCTCCTCCCCAACTATAGTTGTTTTAGTTCTCTATACTTAGTTATAAGTATAGAGTCTTAGTTCTTAGTTCTCTATACTTCCCACTACAAACCTCTTACTGAAATGTTTTTTTTTTAAATAAAGATTTTATTTATTTATTTGAGAGAGAGAGAGAGAGAGAGAGAGAGAGATATCACAAGTAGGCAGAGAGGTAGACAGAGAGAGGGGAAGCAGGCTCCCTGCTGAGCAGAGATGCAGGGCTCGATCCCAGGACCCTGGGATCATGACCTGAGTCGAAGGCAGAGGCTTTAATGCACTGAGCCACCCAGGTGCCCCTGAAATGGTTTTTAAAATGTTTTTGGAAATCTAGTGTTACCAGGAAGCACTAAGTGTTACCAAGAGATAATATTTGAGTCAGTTACTTTTTAAAAAAAAAGATTTTATTTATTTATTTGACAGAGAGAGACACAGCAAGAGAGGGAACACAAGCAGGGGGAGTGGGAGAGGGAGAAACAGGCCTCCCATGGAGCTGGGACCCTAATGTGGCGCTCGATCTCAGGACCCCGGGATCACAACCCAAGCCAAAGGCAGACACTTAATGACTGAATGACCCAGGCGCCCCATGTCAGTTACTAGTACACACACGTAAACCACACATTAAAATTTAGAAACCTCACATAGTCATATATCAAGTCATCTATAAAATTTTAACATCTTGGTGAATATTAATGTATATATTATGCCGTGTGTCCAGCAGAATGTGGAATAAAACTTGTAATGCTATCTCTGTGCGTATGTTTGAAGACCTTGTAAATGTGTGTCATTAGTTAGAAAAGTTTTAGGTTAGGGCGCCTGGGTGGCTCAGTGGGTATTGGTATTCTTATAGAAAGGGGAAATTTGCTAGGCATAGGGAAGACAATGTAAAGAGACATGGGGAGAAAAGGACCATCTATGAGCCAAGGAGAAAGGTCTAGAACACATCCTTCTCTCACAACCCTCAGAAGGAACCAACTCTGCTGACACCTTGTTTTTATACTTTTTGCTTCCAGAATTGAGACCAGTTTCTGGTGTTTAAGCCACCCAGTCTGTGGTACTTAATTACCACAGCCCCAGCAAACTAATACGTGGATGTTCACGAAGCAGTTCTTGCTTTACAAAGAAATTATATATATATTTAGCTGGACAGCAAAAACCTGAGAGCCATTCTTGATTTCTCCCTTTCCCTTACTCCTTATATCCTAACTATTACCAAATATTTTTCCACCGTCATCACTTCTCTTCATTATCATGCTATTAAGAAGTCTAAGCCACCACAATATTGGAAGAAATTGGAATATTGAAGGAAACTTGTATCTGGTCTACTTGCTCCTGTTCTTCCTCTTCTATAGTCCATTCTCCATTAACAATTATACTTAACAAATGTAGATCATCTTCTATCCCTTCCCTGCCTGGACCCTTCTATGGCTCATCAGGTGAAATCCAGACTCCTTATCTGGTCTGCCAGGCCCCACATGGTCTGTGTCCTGCATTCCTCTTAAAACACAACTTAAGGCATTTCTGCTTTAGGCGTCAGAAGGAAACAGTACCCACCAATGCCCTTGTTCTAAATGACTAGAAAACTAGGGGAAATACATGATAGAACTGTTTTAAGATGTTGGGCAATGGTATAAGGGACTGAAATCCCCAAGAGAAGGGAAACAAACTGAGCACTGTGATCTTCTGATTTTTCTGTCTGGAAGGACTTCATAGGAGTGGGGGGTCAAACAGGGCTTGGTACTCTCAGCGAGATAGATAGTTCAGATTTCCAAGCTACAGAGGCAGTTAGGATTTGCAGGGTAGGGTACTGGGGGTAAAGGAGAAGAAGCTCCGGAACTCTGCATAGGGGAACCCACGGAGTCTTTGGCTGGATCCTCAGCTGTGCATGCACAGAGGGAGACCCCACGAGGCCAGGCAAAGCTCCAGCTGTTGGGTAAAAACAACCACCAGGCAGTGGTGAAATGAATAATTTATGGAGCTCGCACAAGGTTGGATGATGTTCAAGTTCAGACCAGTCTTCACTCTGACTAAAGAGTTCTCGTGAAAGTTGGCATACTGTAGAGTTCGCAGAAGAACCACACCTCTAAAGAGTAAACAGTTTTAAACTGAAGTCCACCCTAGGCTCTCCCTAACAAAGTTAAAATATGAGCCTTGAAAGCATCAAACAGATGTGCAAGTAAATTAGTAAGCAGCTGGAGGGAAAAAACACACTCTGTTAAAGAACAGGAAAAATCCAGACATTGAACAATGTAGCATCCACAACATACAGTGACTATTCAAAATGTATAATACATGTACAAACAATTAAGGACTACTGATCAGGATGCAAATAATAAGACAGATTCAGAAATAATGAATCACTATATTGTTTACATGGAATGAAGGTGACACTGTATGTTAACTAGTCATTAAAACTTAAATGAAATTAAAATGAAATGAATTAAATTAAAATGAAATTAAATGAAATTAAATTAATTAAAACTCATTAAAATGAAAACTCATTGATCAAGGGTAAATCACTAGGAAACTTCTAACTAGACTGATCTAGATAGAAAGGAACTATAAATTAATATCAGGAATAAAATAAGAGCAGTAACTCAAGTCATCTGAGTAGCCCTATATTTGCAAGAGAAATTCATTTTATATTTAAAAACCTTCTCATTTAAAAAACCCTTCAATCCCATGTTGGCTTCACTTTGAATTCTATCAAGCATTTTAAGGGATAGTAACCACCTAAATTCTTTTTCTCCCCAGAAAATAGCTTCCATGCTCTTATACTCATCAGAGAACTTCATACTCACTCAGAACTGTGACATTTTCCCTGCTCCTAGCTCCAAGCTATGGCTCAGGTATTTGTATACTGGGGTGGGGGTGGGGGGGGGGCAAACCATAAAACAAGGAGCTCCTGAGCTGCTCTCAGAGGAATTGATTTTGTTTGCACCAGAATGTGAAAAAGTTCAAGCCTAAGGGCATTCTCACATTCAACAGAGATTGTGGTGAGAAGCATGTAAGGAGATGGGTAGCTTTATTAGAGATGTCAGCCAAAGGCATGGACCAGAGAGTTTACCAGGGAAAATCAGGAACATACACAGCTAGGAAGAGTTCTCTTTGAAGCAGAACAAATCTCAAATACTTGATTCAAAAACCATTCATGTAAAGGAAGATAAAATTAATTGGATTGAGATTCAACTATATGCTGTCTACAGGAGACACATTTGAGATTCAAAGATACTAATAGATTGAAGGTAATAGGATAGTGAAAGATTTATCATGCAACCTGCAACTGTAAGAAAGCTGGAGTGGCTCTACTAATGTAAGACAAAAAAGGATTGAGTGATAAAAATGTTCTAAATTTGTGGTGATGGTTCTGTAACTCAGTGAATATACTAAAGTCATCGAAATGCATATATTGCAAATGGATAGTTTGCATTTTTACTAGTTGCAAATGATCCCTCTGTGGACATTGGGATTATATTGAAACTATTGAGTCAGAACAGAATAAAAACTTAAATATCAGCCTGAGGCTAAAAAGACAGTAACATAATCTTTAAAATTGTTATATTCGTTGAAACAGCCCTGTTGTTTTGCTCTTCATTTTTCAGATGAAGAAAGTAAGTGTTTTGCCTGAAGTCAGTTGACAGTGGTGGATTTAAGACTAGCATCTTAGAATCTGGTCTCTGTTTATTCGTGGATTTAACAAGTTTGAGTTGAGTGCCTACCATATGTAAAGAAATCTACTTGGAATTGAGGAGTCAGTGGAAAATAAAAACAGAAGTGGGTTCTATCTTCTTTGGTCTTACAATCTAGTGGGAATAAGGACATTATTCTACTAACCATAACTGTGGTGAGTGCTACAGAAAGTAGACAAAGGGTGCTAGGGTAGAGTGAGGGAATGAGGTTTTCCTGGGACAATAGCAAGGGAGTTGAGATCTGAAGGAAAGTCAGGCACAGGGAGGGTGGAGTGGGAAGAGCATTTCATGGAATAGCATGTAGTAATAGCCTCTCTCTGGTTAGAGGGAGCACAGTGCAGTTGATAAATAAAAAAGAAAAAAAAAAAAAAAACATCTGGTTGGCCCATTCCACTACATAACAACTCAGATCATGGGATACTTTTTAAAACCAAAGCTTTGGTTTCCCTCATTATGAATTGTCTGGCTAAGATAACATCTATTTTAAATTCTATTATTTCCCATGTCTTTCCACATGTTATTGTTTTGTGAGTATCATGCTTGGGTTTAAGGCTTTTGAAATAAGTAATAATTAAGAATGATATATCTTCCTTTAAATTCTTTGGCTTAAGAGTCTGGAATAGTTTTTGTGAAATTCTCAGACAATATTTCTATTTTGTTATGGAGGTTATTATATAAAGAGTACCAATAAAAATAGGATATTCAAATTGTGAGGAAATTCTAGATTTAGGCATTTTTATAGTGCGAAATGGAGTGGCCCAAGTTTTCATTCAATCTTTGATGTTCTTACCAGCATCTTATTTTAATATGCTTTTTCTTTATCATTAGCCAGCAAATGTAGAACTGCTAAAATACAATGTTAAAGACTCAGCAGTGCATATCTGATTGAATAACCAATAAACAAAATACAGTGTTTCATTTTCCCTGAATCTGCTGCCCTTATTTCTCCAAAGAGAGATCATGGAGGCAAAAAGTAAGTCAGATCCTGAGAATTTTATTGCTTAATTTATTTTTCCTGAGTATCTCTCTTGCCCTATATATTCCTGTCATGTTCTCTTCCAGAAAAAAGTTTGGGTGAGTTTGAAGAACAAATTGTCAAAGCCACCCACTCTATGTATTTTATAAACACAGAACTGATTTGAAATGAGCGAAAACATAAGAAGCTTATTAATGAATTATCTTATGCAGTCTATAAGCACAAGACACTGAACCACTGTCTTTTGGCAACTAACAGTAGATTAAGGTAGCAACATCTATGACAGCACTGATCTGTGTTTTGTTGAACTCACAACACGCTTTAGAATTTTTTAATCCGTTAATATTCAAAATTCTGGTATTACTAACGAGAGTTTTGGCTACTCATAAGAAAAATCAGACAATCTGGCAGCACTGGGTCTACAGTAATCAGTTGGAATGGGAATTACACCTTTTAAACAAGGAGTGAACTCTCTACCTTGTCAACATCTTCATCTGGTTTGCTTTATTTATCTAAATTACCTGCCAAGCACCTTAAGCATTTGATTTTTCAACACTTCTGTTGCTCTTCAGTTGTGCAAGAAAGTGGAACTGAATGTGTGAAGAACTCTGACGAGTCTTGAGATTTTTCCTTTTCTTACAAGCCAGCCAGGTAGACTTGCTACAGTTTCGTGGATGCTGGAAGAACACGTGGAAATCTTGGGTCAGAGGCAAAGGACTTTATTAATAGCAGTCGTCAAAGTATCAACATTTTCTTATACCAGTTCTTTGAGCCCAAATTCCTACAGGGTGATAGTGAATAAAATCTGACCTATGTACAGATTTTTTTTATTTTCTATTTTCATGAATTCCAGAGCAGGAAAATGTTGTTATGGCTGAAAGAAAATTTACAATCTTGAATGGTTAGAATGTTGAGGGCAGAGTGAATACAGATTTTATTTACAGATTAGTATTTTATTAGGTATGTATCAGGGATACATGAAATTTATGTGAATATTCTTATCAAATTAAGTTTATTCTTAAATTTTAAATTTGAGGTGGATTTATAGGAGAGTTGTAGAAACAATACTTTCTGAATCTATTTCACCCAGTTTCCCTTTATGTTAACATCTTTTAAAACCACAGGACGCATCAGAGCTGAGATTAACCTTGGAACAATACTATTAACTAAAATACAGAATTTAGTTACACATTTCACCAGTTTTGGTTTTTTTTTTTTTTTTTTTTTTTTTCATTTGTTTCTGGCCCCGGATCCAATTCAGCCTCCCACATTGCATTTAGATGTGTAGTCCCTCGGTTTCTTCCAATCTGTGACAGTTTCTCAGTCTATTTATTACATGGCCTTGATAGAAGAATAGCTCAGCTTTGAAGAATAGCTCACTATATTCTGGGACATCTCTTTGGGTTTGTCTAATGTGTTGTCAAGATTATTTGTTACTGGGAAGGATATCACAGCAGTGATATGCCCTCATTAGTGCATCATGACAGGGCACACATGATGTCAGTGTGTATTGGTGGTGATGTTGACCTGACCACTTGGCTAAGCTGGTGTTTGCCAAGATTTTCCACTGCAAAGTTGTTCTTTTTTTTTCTTTGTAATTTACTAAATATTTGGGGGGAGATACTTTGAGATTTTGCAACTTCCCTTTTTCTACTTAAAATCTACTCATTAACTTAGACATGCATCAATGGATCTTGCCTGCGGCAATGGTTATTGTGATGTTCTATTGGTGCTTTCCTATTTCTCTCATTCCTCCATGTATTAACTGAAATTTTTTCTTAAAGAATAGTCCTTACTTTCCATTTATTTACATATATATTTATTTCACTATTGTCTCATATATATTTATTTGGGGGGCATTATAATTCAGAACTATTGTTCTTTATTTTATTGCTCAACTTGTTTTCAACTTTGGCCACTGGGGACTTTTAGGATCCAGCTTTTGTGCCCTTTTTGTATGTTCTTATTTTATTTTGTGAGGACTTTCCTTCTTTCTGGCATCATAAGATGTCTCAGGCTTACATTTTCCTGCACCAGGTCTATGTTCTTTGCAGGGAATTAAGCAGTGCCTAAGTTATGTCTCCATGTTGTCTCTGGAGTTTGCTTTTCAAAACAGAGCTCACTGGAGAAAGTAGCTATATACTTTGACACTCTCCAACTCCTTGTTCTGATTTATAAGCAGGACCTGAGCACACTTCTCCTTGCCATAAATCTATCTTCCTCTCTATTTTGTTCACTTTCTCTTTTTATCCTCTTTAAGTAACTAGACAGACAATTTCAAATCCTAGATTAGAGGTGCTCAAAGACGAGGAAAAACTGGTGGTGGGTCACACATCTTGAGAATTTGTTCTGCATTAGGAAGGAGCTCTGAGAGAGATGCTGGTCTAGTATAATCTACAGTTCTTTTATTTATTACAATTCATTTGGGGTATCAGAACAGTAGGCAATAAGCAGTACAGAAATGCCACCACCTTAGTGCAGAAAGGTGTCTTGGTTTGAACCTGAGAAAATCAGGAAAGGGCTGGAAGCTGAGCCTGCTTTCCAGTGAACTAGACTGTGGTGCACAGAGAATAGAGAAAGGCAATTCAGTAGAGCATGAGGATGAACATTGCTCTTCTCATATTTTATCTTCTTTAAAGATGAGTGAGAAAAAAAAGTTAATGTGAGTTACATGAAAAAATCTTGCAAAACAAAATGTGTGGGAGGGCAAGCCCTCCGTGGGTAAAAGAGACAATAAGGACAGGAACCCGCATAAATGGCAACAGTTCTATGCAAGTGGCAAAAGCCACATGCCTCCGTCCGTCTGGAAACACTACAAGCTGAAAAAAGTGATGATGGTGGATAAGATAGGTATGCCTGCTGAGGTCAGTTCTCCCATCCCCGGCAGCCCCCTAGTTAATGCCTCCCTAGGAGCCTTGCTAATAGTTATGTGCACGGTTCCCTGCTGCCCCCCCCCCCCCATGACTGCTTTCTTGAGTTGTTCTTCCCTCCTTGCTTCTGCATACTGTACATTCTGCTATAGGATAACAAAACAGAGAGTCTCCCCGGACTCCAGGCTTCACCTCGGTGCCTTGCACTTTTTGCCGGTGCCTGGCGGTATAGCCCCTTTTGGCCTCTCTGTTCCAAATTATTGGACTCTGAATAATCATTTCATCTCTTGACAAGTGTGCTGTGCAGCCAAATGAATGACATAGAATCTTTTCCAAGATTAAGTGCAACATCAAAAAGAACATTTCAGAATATATTTTGGATAGAAGGCTACAAGTCAAGAAGTTAGTGAAAGAAAAACAAACTAACACAGAAAATAAAATGAAGAAAATAGGATGATGTAGGAAAAAAATCCCAGTTGAAAAATCCAGATAAAGTAACAAGTTTAATGAAAATGAGAGGAGACACAATACAAATATGAGGAAAAAGAATGGGGACAAAATAAATATGGATGAGATAGAAATAGTGAAATGTTATGATAGTAGGAAAATCAAATTGAAATGGTTGATTTTAAACAAAAATACTAAATATCAAAATGAGAAAGAGAGAATCTAAATGTGACAATAACCATGTTTGAAGTAGAAAATATTGTCAAAAATTTCTCCAAAGAGTGTTGGTACAGGTGGTTTGAAATGAGTATTTTCAGTCCTTCAGAGAATGACAATTTCCATCTATAGAAAAAGTTTCCAGTACAAAAGAATAGATTTTCCAATTCACTTTATAAAATCAACAGGACCCTAATGTAAGAATGTTACAAGGATAGATCCCAAAGGCCTAACACACTTACGACTACCAATGGCAAAATCCTAAAAAGGTATTAGCAATCAAATTCACAGATATGTTAATTATCTGCTTTATTTCAAGTATGTGGGAATGGTATTTAAATAATTCATCACATAAAGAAATGAGAGGGGAAAACCCTATGATTCAATGAAAGATGCTAAAAATGCATTATTTAGTACTACTCCTTAACTATTCCTAATTAAAACTTAGAAAATTGGAAATAGACTTTCACTGATACTCCAGATTTTCAAAATTACTCATTCCATCTAGTAGTTACCCACAAATGAACTAATCATTAGTTACAAGTGATTAAATGTGAAGATTTAAACAGTATAGTACTGGAATATAATATTGTATAATTATAGAATTTTAGAACCATGACATCAAAAGCAGAAATTATAAAAGAAGTTTGAGTGATTTGACTATGTGACAGTTAAAAAATTCTTTACCACCAAATATAAAGAAAAAAAATACATATATGAACAAAGTAAAAAATACTGCACTGAGAAGAATTTTTGGAATATATATGATAGCATATCCTTTAATATAAAATGATTTCTTACCAGTTAATGAGTGAAAGATGAATTTTTCAATAGCCGTATAGAAAAAACATTTGTATTTTACAAATGAGTACAATCATCCAGTAAACATGAAAATATATTCAAATTACTCGAATTAATCTTCAAGTTAGAGCCATAATGGTAAATAATTTTTTATCAAGAGCATATCAGAAAACATTAAAAGGAATTCCAGTGCTCAGCATTAGTAAGAATGTAAGGAAATCATTTTCATACAATCAGATAAGAATGTTATTTGACCCAACTTTTTGAGTATATTTTGACAAGTATCATAACCTCCACACCTGACATATCCACTTCTACTTTTTCCCCCCAAGGAAACAATTGTACAAGTTTACAGTGTTATATAAACAAGTATATTTATTACAGCATTATTTACAACAAACAAAATGTGTGTATGTGTGTGAAACCACTTAAATATATACAGTATGAAGATCAGTAAAATAAACTATGTAATATCTATAAAATGATATGCCAGGTAACTATTAAACTGTATGTATTGATGGAAAGATATACATAGCACATTAAATGAAAATACCAGTTTATGTCACTGTGTGTGCACACATATATAAACTCTTCTGTAAATCTAAACATCAGAGTGTTAGCAGTAGTTTTTTTCCGGTAGCATTCTGAAGAGTTTTCCATTTATTTTGTTGTTTGCATTTTAAATACATATATATATTTATTTTTTTTCCTATGGGTGTAACTGTAATAAAGGAATAACAACCTAAAAATACCGTTGAATAAGCCTTCCAGGAGTGAGAATAGTTTAGACTAAACTCTACTGGGTTTTTTTTTTATTGTAATGGGTACATTTATAATAGATTCTCATTATTTGCTGTAGTTACATATTCTATAAATTCTTTACAAACACTGAATTGCTCCTAGGGGAAAGACAGGGTTAGGTTCCTGGGAGCTTCTGGTTATAAAACTTTCATAAGTTAGTACATATCCATGTTTTATGTCGTTTCTGCTTAAAGATACTTTATTTAATATATGTTGTTGATTCATTAACATTGGACTCACTGCCAGAAGCACTCTTCCTTGTGTCTGAATGAAGATTATCCAGCACTTAATTTCTCTGTTAGGCACAAAAGAGTCTTTTTGTGCTTAGCCCTCCAGCACCTGCTCATAAAGCATCGTGAGCAGCAAAATCAACAAAAAGCACAAAAACACAAGAAAATACCCCTAAACAGCCTGAGAAAGCTAGCTGCGCACGTTCTGAAGGCTGAAACAAAGGCGGAGTCTTGCCTGTGGACCTCAGCTGGGAGCGTGCACACAGGGTGCCTCCAGTTTTCCGTTGCTCTGTGCATGTCCAAAAATAACTGCGAAAGTGCCACGAATATTGATATTGGGGTTACACGTACGTTTTATCGAGTTGGTAAATTTGCAAATAATGGAATCTGAATAATGAGAATATACTATGAAAACTCCATGATACATTCTGCTTTTCAGGTACTTTGGGGAAGGGAATGGGGCTCATCAGCAAACAGATTATAACTTGGAGTGGATGTCTAGTCTTAGTTGTCCTAGGACTTCGAATGGGCTGTGCTGTTCATGGTGTCCTTCTAGTGCTGCTCGCTTCCCTAGAATTCATTTTCTCTCCTGTTACTGACCCTGGCTCTCTGGAGAGTCTTAACACTTTCTGAAAACAAAATTCAGGTCTTTGTGATTGGAGCCTGGAAATGACACTAAGCTTCTTTCTACACATGTGTGCAATTGGAAGACAGAGTGTGAAGAATGCTTATGAACCTCACTTAAGTGCTGACGTAGCACAGATTTTCCTACCACTGCCCGCAGCCTTCAGAATGGGGAAAAGAACAACAAAACAGTCCTTGCAGAAATTTGCTTTGAATGAGTTCCTGCTTGAGTCAGGTTTTAGACATGTTTTTTGAATAAAGCAACGTGTATTTAAAAAAGGATCTGAAGTTGGCTATCCAAGAAAAGTTCTATATAGCACAAAGAGCACAAAAGTAGGATATATAAAAACAACCTTCCTAAGGTGCCTCTCAGGTATAGATTTCATACTGTGATATATGAAATGAGAATGTTTTCTTTGGTGAAAATTCACTCTTTTTTGATATAACTAATTATGAAAAGACCCCCCCAGATACCTTTTTTTTTTATTAAGAATTTCTATTTCTAATAACTATACTTAAATATAAATTAATTTGAGATATACCCTGCTTCAAGAATCAGCAGACTTTCTTGGTATGTTTTGATCTAATTTTGTGCCTCTCTATCATTTCCACACCACAAGATTGAAATATGATCAAATATTTGTCTTAAGTTTTTCCACTCTCCAATTCTTTCTCATCCCTTTGGAGTCATTTTTATTAGTGAGAAGTCAGGGTATACTCCAGAAAATGAAAGGTATTTTCACCACAAAAACAAGCAAACAAATGAATAGGCCAACAACCCTCGCAGAAAATGATATATATACTTATTTATTACATTTAGGATGCCGCCGGGATGAATGTATGTGATTAACAACAAAATGTGAAATCCAGTTCTTTGCCCTTTATGAAATCACTTTTGGATTTGCTTTAAAAATGTTCATTATTCTTTAGTCATGAACCATGAATGCCTTAGGAAGGAGAAGGTCCTGTTATTCTCTGGACTAAAAGGGCTCTCAGAGATGAGTGATAAATCATGTAGGCTACCCAAGGACTGCCAATTATTATTGAAATGTATGAAATAAATGCCCTTGAGGAATGAATAAATTAGTGTTTCTACAGAACTCAGTGTACTTTTGTATTGATTTCATATAGCTTTGGGAGATGGGCAAGCTATCGCTTCTTTAATCTATAGAAGATATTAGTATCTGGTAAATAAGAGTCCGCATCCTTCTATAGTCATTTAGAACACTCAAATCTATTAATATTTCTGGAAATTAAACATGGCTAACCTAGAAAAAGGAGTTTGTTTAATGGTACTGCGACTTTTTAAGCCCACAGGAATGCTTTTATTTAGAACATTGGTTGTTTGTTCCTTCTTGAGTTCTTGGTTTGATGAGTTGAAAAGGTTTTCCAAAGTACTGGGAACAGATCTTAGTATCAGCTTCCAAGTCTTTTCTCGAATCCCTTAACAGGGTTGCATACAAAGAATTAGGTATCCCTGGATCCCATTCATAGCCTTGCAATTGGGAGGGGATCATGTGAGATGCTGTCAGCACTAGCATGGCCAATATATCATTGTGGAATAGGCTTATGACCTTGGTAAGCTTTTCTTGGCAGCCCAGCTTTCTAAAATATCTGCCAGATTTCAGGTCTATTGATGGTGCCAAATATTTTCATTAGGTCACCATACAACTCTGGGTGCTGTTCTTTGTATTAAGCTGCAGAAGTCACATTTGGAACTACACACAGAAGGATAGAGCTGGTAAGGGGCTTAGAAATTATCTGGCCTTCATCTTACTGATGAGGAAGCAGAGATCCAGGTATGGGTAAAGCTTCTTACCTAGGATCACAGAATTAGTTAGTGGCAAATTCAGGGCTTAATCATCAATTCCTTTGGGATTCAACCCCCTCCTAGTCCTCCATTGTGTGTAAGTTACTCAGTTTTGCCAAGTAGGTGGAATCAAAAGAAACGGTGAGCACGTGGAAATAAGCCAAGTAAAGAGGCAGATCTCTTCCTTTAATATTCTCACTCAGAACATAGCTTGAAAAGCTTTTTTTATTGTTTGTAAGCATTTTCTACAAGCCTTGGTTCACTTGAAGTCCATCGTTCAGCTCTGTTTTTCTGATTAAATTTTTTGCTGAGGGACAATTTTCATACAGTAGAATGCACAGATCTTAAGTATAGTCTGAAATTTTTACAAACATATACACTCATGCATCCACCAACCAAATCAACATGTGGAGCACCTACATTACCACAGAAAGTTCCCCTGTGCCTCCTTGCAGTCGGTCCATATCCCTTACTCCTACCAGAGGCAACCACTATGCTGATTTCTGTTATCCTAGGTTGTTTTTGCTTGTTTCTGAATTTTACATAACTGAAATCATACAGCATGTATTCTTCTGTGACTGTATCTACTTAGCAAAATGCTGTGAGATTCTTCAGATTATAGCTGTATTAGTGGTGTGTTCCTTTTTATTTCTGTATAATTTTTTATATGACTTATACTCCTGTTTACTTGTTGTTCAGATCCACATCCGTGTTTTTGGTTTGGAGTTACTGTGAATAAAGCTGCGATGGAGGTTTTTGTACAAGGCTTTTGTTGACGTAGCCATTTCTTGATCTTGGGATATACCTAGGAGTAGAATTTATTGAATCATCGAGTAGGTGATGTTTCACTTTCTTAGACGCTGCTATAGTTTTCAAAAATGGTTGTACTCTTTTACATGTTTACTAATGATATTTGTGTATTTCAGCTGCTCCACGTTTTGGCCAAGACTTGGTATTATGCATCTTCATTTTGAACATTCAGGTTGGCGTGTAATGAGATCTCATTGTGGTTTTGATGTTCATTTCCCTCCTGACTGGTGATGTTGAGTGCCTTTTCATAAGCTTATTGGCCATTCATTCACTCATGTTTCTCTGTGAATGTGTGTTCAAGCTTTTTTGCCCATTTAAAAAAAAAATTGGGTTTATCTTTTTTGTTAATCGATGAGTTCTTTGATAAATCTATTAAAATATTTTCCTCGGTGTCTAGCTCACCATTTCATTTTATTAATAATTTTTGGTGAGTAGTTTCTAAAAATTTGATAAAATTCAATATATCTTTTTTTTTTTTTTTTTTTTACTCTACGTTTAGTGTTATTTATGTCCCAGCCCATATTTTTTTCTCTACTCCAAGGTCGTGAAGATATTTATGTTTTATTTTATAAACTTTATAATTTTAGCTTTTCATTTAATTCTTGACTCACTATCTGAAGAGAATTAGATATTGCCACTTTCTTCTGAGCCCATGACCAATGGAGAGAACAAAATGAAAAATTTCAGGTATAACCTCATGAAAATGTAAAACATTGTAATATATTTGTTCTCTAGTATTCTGTATGTGCCCTTAGGCAGAGAAGCCTCTTTTTCTTATACTTCTTTCCAATAACACAGTAACCAGAGAGAAAGACCTATGCTACTCACAGCTATGGCTTTCTCTTCTCCATGGCAGGTAATGAAAGGCAGTCCTTGTTCATGGATTTTACTTAGAGCTCTGTAGTTCGATACGAGAGCTCAAGTGGGATTTCCTGATGGTTCATTTCAAATTTATACTTGAATATGTTTTTCTGGCTCATTTGTGACATCTAACTGCTTGTAATTGTTCTTGATAGCCAGATGTAGTATTTCTCATTTTGTGTTTGCAGTTGTGATTTTAACCTATGATTAGTTGGGCAGATTTCCCTGTATCTGGAAGGGCAGAGCAGTAAGAATAGCCTTGTCGTATTGTCCAGTTTGCCTTTCTCCTCATCTGCACCCTGATGTCTTCGAACACCTTTCTGTTGACTCCATAAAGTATAAGCCGAATTGGATTATTTCCAGTGCTTAAAGTTGGGCAAGCAAACCTGTTCGCCTTGGATTGCTCTCAAGTCTATGTATAAGACCACTATGCCCAGAATAAATTCCTTTCTGAGACCTGCCCTGTAACCAGAATAGGTATCCCATGCTGGATTCTTAAAAACAAACCAATTACTTTTCTCTTTTCACATTCCAGAGCCTCTCAAAAGGATGATCTCATTGTGGTATCCAGAATAAATTTTTTTCAATTGACATATGCTTTTAGACATGCCTCAGTTTTCAGGGAGGTCTTTTTAAAAAGAAATAGGTGGCTCCAGTCAGCCTTTCCTTTTTAACTTTTGCTTGGCTCACTATATACTGAATGTCATTATTTGCTTCCATGCACTGTATGTTCAAATGCCCATAGATGGGGCCTTTCTGTATGCAAGTAATACGTTTTCCCCTGCATGTATGATTTTTTTAAAAATAAAAAATTTTAAGTGATGAAAATAATAAATGTGCATTATAGACAATTTGGACAATTTGGAGTGTAAAAAAGAGAAAATTAAACATAATCTCACCTACCACCTGGAGACCCCCATTGTGACTAATTGCAGTTCCTTTAAATCTTTACAGGATATTTATATTTACCTGAGAAGCTTGGGAATTGGGTAAAATGGGGAAGAATTCCAGAATGAGGAAATAGGATAAGGTTGGAGACAGAATAAATAGGGGTTTGGACAACAAATAAGGGACTCTAGCCTGTACATGATGGGGTTTAGGAAACTGAGCCACTGGAGGGGTTTGATTGGGCAATGATGAGGTTGTCATAGAATGGACTGGAGGAGTGCAAAGATTGGAGTTAGTAGGACAAGAAATAGAATGATTGCAGTTTCCTGGCCCAGAGGTCATAAGGATAGCTGAAGTGGGAGACTGATAGAGGGGTGGGGGGTACAGGAGTTATTTTAAAAGATTACTGATGTGTAGGGGGAAGGAAATGATACCAAGAATTTTTAAATGATGGTTTATAAGCAGTTCAGTGAGCTGTTATTGTCCCATGAGTAAGGTTGCCAGGCTTCCAGTTATGGAATGAGTAAGTCATGGGAATAAAAAGCAGAGCGTAAGGAATACAATGACACTAGAACAGTAATGTAATGGGACAGATGGCAGAAACACTTGTGATGAATATAACATAAGGTGTAAACTTGTCAAATCACTAAGTTGTACACCTGAAACTAATGTACACCGTGCGTCAAATATCCTCAAATAAAAATAAGTACATAACAATATATTTACATCAAAAATTATTTAACTCTTAAAGTCTCTCAACTTGAGCTACTATAGATAAAATCAACATCTTTGTATACATAGTATTTTGTCTGTTAATTAAACTCCTCACTTACTACCTATACTTACTAGAAGATTAAAAAAAACCCAAATGGCAAATATCTGGTCAAAGTTATGAGGTTTCATTTCCTGAAAAACTAACATCTAATTTCCTGACACATTCCAGCATCGTGCGTAGGCTCTGACTATACTAAGTGAGAAGTTGAAATCCTAAAATGTTCATCTTCCAACTTTTTCCAGTCTGTGGTCTGTCTTGGGATCAGCAATAATTGCCCGGACAGCTGTAATGGCTTCATTAATTTTTGTTTGTGTTCTGTGTTCCTCATGCCATGATAGAAGAAATGCTTCTCCTGTGTCAAAATCTAACTATGCTTTTCTAAACTGATCAGCTGCATCTGATATAAACACTCCTAATGTAAAAAGCAAATTGCAGTAGGGATTTTTGCATAATCATTGGGGCAACAAAACTGAAGTTTAGCCAAAACCATTAAACCAGCTTCAAAATCAGGAATATTTACATTTAAATTTGTTTTTTAAGCTGCATTATCAACATTTTTTTGTATTCTCATGTGCCAGTAATTTTTATTTTTCAGTACTGTGTCCGTATTCACAATTTACAGCTAATCTGGGGAGCCAGTCAGTTGCATTGTATTGATTTGTGGTCTCAAAGGAAAAGCTAACATCTTGGAGATGCTTTTCGAAGAACTTGTCCAGTTGTATATGCATCTCACATTACCTCTGTTTTCAGTCTTGTGTCTGATATTCTGATCTTTGAGACAAACAATAAAATTTCTAGGTACTGTTTCTTCTTTGCAGTTGAGTCGATCAGGGTTCTGACATACATAAAATGCTTCATGAGGTTTCGTGGCATCTTTATGCCGACCCATGCCAATCTCCCCTATATTGTTCCACTTTAATAAATGTGCTGCCATAGCCTGTTGACTTGATTTTTAAAACACTTTGACGGCATGACCCAAATCCACTTCTAATTTTCTGCTTCATGTGGCCCTCTGTGTGGAGTAGGTCCTTGGTTGATAATAGTAATAATAATGATAATAATAATATCACATTCATTAAGAAATGAGTACTTTGTAAAGCACTCTACAAAGTACTTTTTTATATCTTCGTAAGAACCTTATGATGTTAGTACTGTTCTGTAATGCTTTTACTTTATTCACATTGTATAATCGTATGTTAGTACTATTCTTATCTCTGGTATTTCTGAGAAAACTGAGATTTTGGAGGAGTTAATCTGCTTGTTCAAGTCACCTGTATCAGTAAGGGGCAGATATCAGATGGGGGTCACAGGGTGTCTGGTTCTGAACCCCTTGAGTAACCATCTTACTTTATGGATTAGCATTATATTCCTTACTATAAATATACTATATTAATAGAATATACATCCTAAGTATACTATGCATGTATAATATAAATATAAAAAATAAGTTATACATGCCATATATATGCATCAGAGATAGACTGTATTGACAGAAAACTAAATTGCCCTTCAACAGTCTGCAAAAGCTTAAGAATTCCAAGAGAGCTCTGTTGCTTCTAGCAAACATTTTCATGCCCAAAGGTAATCAATAACATAACTTTGAGGACTTTTAGGATATTCAGTATCAGTTTCGTAGAAGCCATATTAATTGCTTTATGTTTGAACATTGTTTTAATTAAACACACACATTCATATACAAACACTTCACAACATCCTTTGGCCTTGGTTTAGTAAAAGTGAGTACATTCTAATTTCAAATTACATATTGTCTGGACTCATTAAAATGTACAACAGTTACCAAAATGTGGTATTATTAAAAAATATGTATGGCACTATTTTGTCAATATGCTTACTTTATTGGTTGTTTTCAGAACTTGCAATAAAACTGTTCAAAATCTGTCTTTTAGAAAACTCCTAATTGGCTTATTATATACTCCTTAAACTTAGAGCTTTTATCTAGGTCTGTTTATACTATCATTGTTCATAGCCTTAGAAATACTAACCAGGGTGTAATTGCTTTTCTGATGGACTCTTCATTACATTGTTCCCACCACAGATTACAGTAATTTAGGATCCACCAGAGGGCTATTGAATGAATCCCTCCTGTTGGAGTATTTATGACCCACTATGCTGACTGTCCCATTTCTGAGACACCAGAGAAGATTATAGAAATTTATCTTGCTATAAGTCTGTGATAGTTTGCAAACATGTTTTGCAATATTTCTTTCCTGGGTTAAAAGGCATTTTATTTAGTTATTTTTAAAGATCAGCTTTAATATTAACAATTAGATATCAAAATTATTCTAGAAATACATTTTAAACACATTCGTATGAGTATTTTAGGATTTGACTATACTCACTTTTAGAGTCAGCAAACACTGCCCTAATAGATTAACCCATTTTAGATCAATTTAGTTAAAAATGATGTATTTACATTGGCAGTATTCTCTAAAATTATCTCACTGCAGAAGTCCTATGTCCATATAGATTTCACCATCTTTTTATGTGAAGTATTTAATAATCTCCAAACTCAGAAAGCTCCAAGCCTATTAATGTTTTTCCATGCAGTTTTTGGATCTTTGATTTGGTTACATCATTGAAATCAGTCATATCAAGGGTTTCTTCTTTTTCTAGTCATCTTAGATTTGTATAAGGAGGTGCCAGCAGATTTCTATTACAAACTGCTAATCTTTTCATGAACAACTCTTCGTTTTGTGGGGAGTATATAATGATAAGTCTGAAATTTTTAAAATAAGTACATGTTAGCTGCTTCCCCACCAATCTCCCCCAAGTTTTGATGAAAGCATGTTACAGGCAGTTGCATCAGATACAATTACTGAGCTAACAGTTATTGGGAAGCAAGCAAAAAATAACTTACACAACACATCACATTCCATGAACCTGGAGTTCCAGATTTCTATTCTTTTTAGAATTCTACCTACTGCTTTGCATGAAAGGGTCACTTGAGGGAAACATAACATTTTAGAGGAAGAACTCTGCTGTCCTGAGTTTAAGCATTAGGCCAATGAAATTCCTCCTAAATTAATAGCTGGATGATGTAGGGATTTCACCTCATCCTGGAGGTGAAATGGGACAGACATTGCAAGGTTTTTATATCCTGTTCATGAAAGTGTAGGAGGATGGGATGCCTGGGTGGCTCAGTTGGTTAAGCAGCTGCCTTCCGCTCAGGTCATGATCCCAGCATCCTGGGATTGAGTCCCGCATCAGGCTCCTTGTTTGGCAGGAAGCCTGCTTCTCCCTCTCGCTCTGCAGAATGCCGCTCTGCCTGCTTGTGCTTTCTCTCTCTCTCTGACAAATAGATAAATAAAATCTTAAAAAAAAAAAAAAAAGCATAGGAGGACACCAGCTGTAAAATAGTTTTACACAATTCACTCTACCTGAATGGCTTTTGATTTAACTAGGGAAAGCTAATATGTAATTTAGTCACCTAATGAGGAAGCCATTAATTTGGTGAAAACACGTTTTTGACATGTGGTATGCAAACTGACAAAGTTGTATTATCAAGCCAGATAAGAAAAGGAAAAGCATGTGTAGAAGGACTTTGGACTTTTTAGTATGATAAAAATGATTTGGAGTTTGGATTCTTGAATAGGACAAATGACTACCACTAGAGTTAAAGTTCAATTAGCATATAGTTTTATACACACACATATATACACGCACACAGACATATATCGTGTGTATGTGTAGTGCATATGTTTACATATATACAAACATATAGTGTGTATGTATAGTGCTTATGTTTACATATATACACCCACATAAAATTGTAAAATTGGATTAGGAGGAAGCAAGGAAAATTATTAGAGTTCACAATTTCTCTTTTAGAAAACACCTAAGTGGCTTGTTATGTACTCCTTAAACTTAGAGCTTTTATCTAGGTGTTCAAAATTTCATTCTCCCAATTCTGCATGAGAATTTAAATTTGATTAACAAAGTTTCACGTGTTATAAAAAATATAATCTTTGGTCCAATGTCAGCTATGGTTAGTGCTTTATTTCTGTAGGAAGCTCTCCAACTTTCAGCTTCCCACTCTTACCATAGCAGTATCAAGGCCCTTTTGCCCTCACTGTTAGAACCTGTTTGTGGTTCTCACTGATTGGTGTCACTGTTGAGGTACTCCAGGACAACTCTGACATTGGAGTTTGGAGTGCAAAATTTATTGGAGACTAATACTTGTGGGAGGAAAAATGGAAGGAGTATGGAAGAGCTATCAGATTGTAGTGCCAAGCTGATAGCCCAATGAGGAATCTAGAGCAAAGATGGCCCATTAGAGGAGTCTGCTATGTGTGGAAATAGTGAGCCCCTTATATCATGACTTGTTCATTGGCTGGGGGCCACCCCAAGAGGAGTATGCTGTCATTTACTGTTGCTTTGCTCAATCATTGACTAAGAACTGCTCTGAAATTAGTATAATCAGGGTTAGAGATTGAGGTGTTTACTAAAGAAGTTAACAGCTGGAGGCTGTCAGCTAACCACACTCTTCATTGCTGGGCAGGGTGTCCTTTCTTGAAGAAGGTTCCAAGTGCTGCATTTGTGTCTGTAGTGCATACTTTGCACTGCATCGATCCACTTATCCATATACATTTGGGAAGCAGCTTTTCCAGGGCTCTGGGAGGCCTTACTTCCTGAGGGTCAAGTTAGAAGGAGAGGTTAGTGCTCTATTGCATGGTATAGTGAGGCCATGTGGGCAGGGAAGGCAATTCTGTATTAGTAACAGGTGATTATTCCAGTGAGCATGGACGACTGACTGTTTTAGAACAGAAGGGATCAAATGCAATTGATTTGTTACCAAGTGATAGGACTCTTCTAGGAACAGTGCCATACCAGGGGTTCACATTGGTTGGACATTCTAGGAAGTATCAGTAGCTAATCAGTCTTTTTTTTTTTTTTTTTTTCAAATATTTTATTTATTTGACAGAGAGAGATCACAAGCAAGCAGAGAGAGAGAGAGAGAGAAGCAGGCTCCCCGCTGAGCAGAGAGCCCGATGCGGGACTCCATCCCAGGACCCTGAGATCATGACCTGAGCCAGAGGCAGCGGCTCAACCCACTGAGCCACCCAGGTGCCCAGTAGCTAATCAATCTTGATAAGAGGGAGTTGCTATCATTAGGCACATTCATAGCCTTCATCTTTGCCACTGAACAGCTGGTTCATGTGTTCATTGTGTCAGTATTGGGTGGTTGCAGATAAAGGCCAGCTTATGTTGAATGGTCGAGATTTTGTCTACCTGAATATTTAATGCCTTTTCTGTGGTGGATAGTTTCTGGTTGGCATTAATGGTGATACAAAGATCTTTTTCTTCTGTGCCCATTTTCCATGTGCTTATCCATATGCCTCTGCTTCAGACTTTCTTCTCATTTTTCCATCTTCTTCCTTCTAGGCTCCTGACCACCTGCTGCCTTTACATCTCTGTATATTCTAAACATATGCTGTCTAATAAGGTAGCCAGTAGTCACATATCATTGCTGAGCTCTTGAAATGTGACGGTCCAAATTAAGCTGTACTGTAACTATAGTAAATATAGATATAGAAAAACTAATATGGGGCGCCTGGGTGGCTCAGTGGATTAAAGCCTCTGCCTTTGACTCAGGTCATGATCTCAGGGTCCTGGGATGGAGCCCCGCAGCAGGCTCTCTGCTCAGCAGGGAGCCTGCTTCCCCCTCTCTCTCTGCCTGCCTCTCTGCCTACTTGTGATCTCTCTCTGTCAAATAAATAAATAAAATCTTAAAAAAAGAAAAAAAATTAATACAAAATATGTGAAAGATCAAATTATTTTAAAATATGTGTTAAATGCTAACATTTTCAATATATTGGGTTAAAGAAATACTTTTTAGGGGTTCCTGGGTGGCTCAGTGGGTTAAGCCTCTGCCTTCGGCTCATGTCGTGATCTCAGGGTCCTGGGATTGAGCCCCCCCATTGGGCTCTCTGCTCAGCAGGGAGCCTGCTTCCTCCCCCCTCTCTTTCTGCCTGCCTCTCTGCCTACTTGTGATCTCTCTCTCTCTCTGTCAAATAAATAAATAAAATCTTAAAAAAAAAAAAGAAATACTTTTTAAACATGGCTACTAGAAAATTTAAAAATAAATAAGTGGCTTCCATTTCTAGCTCACATTATTTTTTTATTAGATAATACCGTTCTACCCAGTAGACAACCAGTAGGCAACCAATAGACAACCAGGTTCACCATCCAAAACTCTACCAATTAGGAGGATTTTTCCCTTGCCACTGTCTTTCAGTACTGCTCCTGAGTGGGGCTGTGAGGGAGTTCTAACAGTTTTTGGTTTTCACTTATCAGGCATATCAACTTGTAATCCAGTTTGGTCTTCTTCGTGCTCCTTTAGGTGATTATGTAGTTGTCCTCATTGTTCATCGTTGTGAACTCAGACAGAGGCATTGGTGCAACTGTGATGGGTGATGGGGGAGTCTGGACTGCTTGCTCCTGCAGCTTGCTTGTGCCCTGTTGGCCTGCTCATACTTGTCCCGGAGGTACCATTCCCATGTTCTAATGGGTTATGCTAGGCCCGCCTGACTTTATCACTGGGTGGGTCCAACAGGACAATTCCAGATGCAAGGTCACTTGGTGTCCATATGTTCTAGCATTCCATCATTACCAGGGCCCAATAGCATGCCAGAGGCTGTTTTTCTACTAGCGTGTAACTCTCTATTGCAGATGTCATGGCCTTGCTCCAAAACCCTAGGAGCTTGCTTTATGATTCTCTCACTAGAGCTTGCCATAAAATCCACACTGTTGTGTTTTTTTGTTTTTTTTTTTTTTTTACCCCCACCACTCATGTCTCCAGCAACATAGGGTCTGTTGGATAGTATTAATCCAAGTATTGGCTGCTTTCATCGCAGTCTGGACTTTCTGCAAAACTCTTTCCTCCCTACTCAAAGCCAGGGGCCTTCCACAACACCCATATATCAGCTGGAGCAGTATTTCTAAGTGTAGAGTGTTTTGCCTCCTGAACAGAGGCCTTCCAGACCTTGTGCTACTTATATGATAGGGAGTGCATGATGAAACAGTTTTGTCCTTTACTTTGGAAGGGATGCCACAGCACCTCTGACTGGTGGTCCCCTAAAAAATTATTGAAATGACAGAGGCCTAAATCTGCAGCTTATCCCTACAATACTCACTTTACAAGTACAGCTTATATTGTACATCTTTCAGGGCCCATGTTTTAGCATTTAGTTTTAAAAATAAGAATGAAGAAAAATATTTATTCTTTAAATCAAAAGTTAATATTCTCTGCTGACTGAGAATCATGATTTAGTGTCTGGTCTGTAATACCAGTGCTTTAAAATGTGAAAATATTGGTGAATATTGAGGGTATTGTGATACCTGGTCAATAAATATTTTCTTTTATTAGTGGGCATGCCTTTGAGAGGTATCAGAAAAAGAAAATTTTTTCTAGATACGTTTTAAATCAGCTGAGACTAGAGTTGCCATATATTTCAAAATAAGCCTTTAACTATTCTTTTGCTTTTGATAAAATCTGTTATCACCTTATTTTCTGAAGACTCATCCCATGAATTATTAAATGTACTTAGTAATAAATATGGTAAAGCTTTCAGCTGTCCAAGATAATTTTGTTATTTACTATCTATATATATCTGTATGCATATAGATATATAGATATATATATTTTTTTACATAACCCATTTTTAGTCTTTGCCAGAAACAAATTTTTGGAAAATAGCAGAAAGAAAATATCAGTTTTCCTGAAACCCACCCTAGCCCTAAGCATATACATACATAAAAGTATCGCAGTTTATGAAAACAGAAAATTCAATCAGTTTGCTTCTGTTGGATCTCATCAAAACACTTTCCCTGTTGAAGCATTTGAATAGAGAAGACACTAATTTTCATTTAAAATGTATTTGTATGTACTTTGACTACAACTCACTGCAAAGGCAAAATTTAAACCAGATGTTAATGAATAGGAATATAGATCACAGGGAGGATATTGCTCAAACCAAAATTTGGTGGCCATTCTTACTTCTTCTGTTTGCTAAATAGATCTTACGACTCCAGATGTGTTGTAATTGCTTCATATATTTTCTCAGATGAAATGATCCAAGGGAAAAGTAATATATATGTTTTGAGACCTAAGTGACAGTGCTGGACCTGTATTCCTCACTGTTTCAGAGTTGCACTGATTATGTTTTGCGGGGAAATCCTAATTTTTTTTTTTGGAGTAAGAACTTTAGAATTATATATTTTTGGTTAGTAACTTGGTTAGTTTCCGTTCATAGGACTTTGAACAAGGTACCTAAATTCTCTGAGACTCAGTTTATTCATCTAGAATTGTGAAAATTCTACCTACTTGGCACAATTAAATGTAGGAAAAGATTTGAAATCTGGCACAGTGTCTGGCACTTTGTATCCGCTCAATAAAGTTGATCTCTTCTTCCATTTAAGCATAACAAAAAGCGATTGGCAAAATAAATCTTGTTTAGACTCACTAGGAAGTGTTTTTTTCACATTAAAACTTCCATAATTTAAAAATTACATCTTAATTTTGATATTATCATGTATATGCGTGTGTGTGTGTGTGTATTCTGATTTTATAGTAGCATAATGTATTACTTTTTTTTCTAGAGGGTAGGGCAGGTAAATGAACAAGGAAATCATATGAATGTGTACATTCTGTAAATGATTATAAAGGAAGAGTTTTGAAAATGTTGGAGCAATTGAGGCATCCCTGGAATCTGTGTCAAGATGGAGACTTTCCTTCATTTCTTCAACAGATATTAATTGAATACCTATTGTGTAAAAAGTAAAAGACTCAGTGGTGAAACATGGAATTTATTTGGCTAATATCTGTCACTATTAGAATAATCATAAAATTAAATATAATTGCAACTCTGAAGAGTACCATTAATGACAGAAGCATGGTGCTTTGAGAGCGTGTAATGGAAGGTTTTGACCTAGTTAGGAAGGTGAGGAAGGTAAGGAAGTGATGATTGGGTTGATAAATGAAAGCTCCCTAGGGTTTTTTTTGTTTGTTTGTTTGGGGTTTTTTTTAGATAAATAGAGGTACAAATAGAATTCCAGTAGGGAGAACAGCATGCACCAAGTCCCTAATGTGAGAGTCCATATGACATGTAAATGAGAACTAAAATGTACTCATGGGGCCAGAATCTAGAGAGGAAGGAAAAGATAATAAAGCTTTAGTAGTCCTCCCCCTAGGCTATGCTAAGAATGTTTATCTTTATAAATGCATGGGAAGCAATTAAAATAATTCAAGCAATTAAAATAATTCAAGTAATTAAAATAATATAGGAGGTTGAGCATGGGATAGATGACAATCAAATTATCATTTTTTTTTTGCACTTCATTCTGGATGGGCAAGAGTAGATTTATGTAAATCATTCAGTTGTCTATTTCAGCAGAGCATGGTGGGTGTCAGCAAAGACTGATGATGTTGATGGAGATAGAAGGAAGTGGATGGAAAAGAGAAGATGGTAGATATTTAGGGGGTTAAAATTATCAGGTGTTTGTGATATGTAGGGGGATGGAAAGGAATAAGGATCATTTTTAGGTTTTTGAGTGGGATAACATTCATTTGTTGTAGGATTTATCATCTTATGGCTAATCTACTATCTTGAACCATGACTTACTCAATGGAGAAGTTTATTAATCATTGTCAAATCATGGGATTTCCTATATTAGTGATACATCTGAAGTTCCCCCCCCAGGCAAATATATTAATTTTTTTTATTTTAAATTACTCATTGCCAGGTTCTTCAGTATCAAACTCTTTAAATTTGATAGTACTAGATAATTACTACTAAAGCTGTTCCATTGAGATATAATTGATATATGACATTGCGTAAGTCTAAGGCATACGTTGCAATGATGGATGTTTAAATGAAACTTCCATCTGATTTTGGAAATGATGAATCTCAGTACAGATAGGGAGCAACTCCCAATTAGGTAAAACTCTACTAATCTTATATAAATGATTACTCATTAAGTAAACAGCACCAAAAATGTTGCTTCCAAAATTTCATTCTTACATTGGGATTCATCTACATGTTATAATAATAATATATTCAATGAGCACTAGCTTAGAGCCCACCTTTCATTACAGTGAAAGATTTCTTTTTGTAAGTTGATCCTATGCCCCCTTAAATACTTCGAATCTAGTCAACTCACATGCTTTTCCCCCCAGATCTCTATTTTGAATGTCTGTCCCCAGTCCTTTAAAATGAAACTCCCCATGTTTGCTGTAACATATATATAGTCCTTTCATATTGTTTTATTTTATTTTTCTTTTAAAGATTTTATTTATTTATTTGACAGAGAGAGATCACAAGTAGGCAGAGAGGCAGGCAGAGAGAGAGGGGGATGCAGGCTCCCCACTGAGCAGAGAGCCCGATGCGGGGCTCCATCCCAGGACCCTGAGATAGTGACCTGAGTGAAGGCAGAGTCTTACCCCACCCAGGCGCCCCATTTCATATTGTTTTAACAATGGCTCTAAGGCAGTAATAGTTTTATCTTTTATACATTTTCAGATATTTGAAATTAAAGGCTTAGTTTTTCATAGATATGAGCTAGTTCATGGATTCAAAGTTTCTTAACTCAGATACATATTCAACAGATATTTATTGGATGCCTGCCATATACCAAACATGGTTCTGGGTTAGTTGTGATCTATCATGCTTAAATATTACATTTTAATATCAAGTATCTATTAAATACAATTAATATGTTATATATTTATTAAGTTCTGTAGTGTTTAATATACAGTATTTTTTAGTCTTACATGTCAATTTGAATAATAATAGTTAAGTATATATTAATGAAATGTGGATAAGTCAATAGGGATGGTACTTATATACATTTCTGTAGCAGTAGGAGAATGGACTTTTGGCTCTTCAAGACTCATTAATTCCTTTGGCACTATAAAGTATTCTTCTTATCACTGTTTCAAATAAAATGTCAGGATTAGAGGTACAGGTTCAAGTTGGAAGTTATGGGCTGGCAAAAGGAAAGAAAAGATTATAAGGATTAGGACTGTATATTGTGGGGGAGACTATTTTTGTTCCAGGGGATTTTTAGCCTCAGGGTTCATTGTAGGAAACAGCTTCACTTGAGGCAAATTTCCTTGATATGGTACATAGAGATTTAAAGGTAGTTATGGCTAGTTCTGTCAAATATGAACCAAATATTTCACTCTTCAGACATGCTGCAGCTTCTGCAATATGCTACAGGGTTAATAGAAGTGGTTGATGACATGACAAAGATCAGTTAGGATTCTTCTAAGTGAATTGAGAACACTTGTCTCTAAAACTTAGTGGTTGCTCTAGAATGAATTGCAAATTAGCTTATAAACGTTTCATATGTTACATTTTTCTCCCTTTATACCAGCAGTACATCTCACGTTCAAATATTCTGGAGGAGTAAATAGCTTCCTTTAATTAAAATACTCTTGATAGTCCATTTATACTCTTTCCTTCTTTAAGGAAATTGGTTTTTTTCAAAGGCAGTTTATGTTCAGAAAATAGATAAAGAAAAAAAAATCATGCACTCACTGCTGGAGGCAGGTATTGTGTTTAAGTTGTATGTTTAAAATATTTGTGTCATTTAAAATATTGTGTAATATGTACATTTATCCTATGTATTAATATTTCTTATTAGACATTACTCCCATTACCCTATAAGACTAAATATATTAACTTTAACAGTAACATATAATTTCCTAAATCCACAATTTCCTCAAAAGTTTTAAAAAGAAACTAGTCTTCAAAATTCACCAGAAATTTTAAATGCGTTTTACCTGTATGTACCGAAGGAATTGCCAAGCCAGTATGTACATTTTCATCATGTGGTGAGAAAGTGATGCCTTTAGGTGAGACTATTCTTGCCAATTTTGAGGTCACAGAGTGAAATTTATTCTTACTAACTGATAAAATCAGTTGAACTTGGAAAACTTACAGGCTCTAAGCAATCCCTGCTTTACCAGATCTGCACCATAAAAAATGTGAGGGCTGCTACTTCTCCATGGTGTTACCATGTGTCATCTTTAAGCAATATGTAGGATTTGGTTCCTGTTCCCTTGTGGAATAAGAAATTGTAACACTTGGTGTTATAAGCAATTGAAGAATCATTGAATACTGCATCTGAAACTAATGATATACTATATGTTGGCTGATTGAATTTAAATTAAAAAAAAATTATATTGTGAGTCTCCTCCAATCCAGTTAGTATTTGAGTGTTATGGTGGCTACATAAGGAGAATGATTAAAGGTAGCCTTGCTTTGGCCTCTTATACTGGCTTACCGGTAACTGTGTGTTTTCCCTCCCACCCCCTTTAGGCTATTCATTCTGGATCCACCTTTCATGAACAGAATAAAGTCAGCACTAATTGTGAGTTCAATTTGTGGTGGTAAAATTCTACCAAATCTTTCTTTTTCCTGTCCCTCATCACTGCACAAACTACACACACTGTATCCATTCAGGCAAACTAGATTATTCTATAGTAGCAAACAACAGCCACATCTTAGTAGCTTTAAACAATCTCTTTTTTCCTCATGCTACAAGTCCATCATGGGTTGGCAGGAGATTCTGATCCATGTTACTCTTACTTGGATTCCAGGCCAGGAGGGCAACACTATCTGGAAACTCAGCAGTTTCTGTAGCAGAGGAAAGCAAGAGCATGGTGAGTAAGGTAGTAGTTTTTTAACTCTACCTGCAGATTGACCTTTGTCACTCTTCATTTGCTCAGGTAAGTCATCCAGTCACACAGAACTTAAAGGGAGCAGAAAATTTTAATCCTGCCATGTTTCTGGAGGGAGAGCCATAGGTATTTGATGAGCAGCACTAATGACTACCTCAATCCCCCTTTACCCCACCAGTACTCCAGATGGAGGTAGATGGATGTATAAAGGGTTTGAAACTTAAAAATATCCTATGGCTTTACTCTGTGTGAGGAGAATAACAAATAATACACTGAAATAGATAGTTGTCTTTTTAATCAATAAAATAACAATATCAGTTTCTCAAGTCATCTCAAGTATTCCATTTTTGGACAATATTCTGGAAGCTTTTGGAATTAGAAGGCAGATTTTGTTGACTAGTAGTTTTTTTTAAATTTTCTTTTTTTTCTTGCTTCCTTTCTTTCTTCCTTCTTTCCTTTGTCCTTTCACTAGGCTCCATGCCCAGGGTGGACTCCAATGCGGGGCCTGACCTCACAGCCCTGAGATCAAGACCTGAGCTGAGATTAAGAGTCAAACACTTAATGATTCAGCCACTCAGGCTCCCTTGACTAGTAATTTTTGAGGAATTAATGTACAGTAACACTTTGGAGAGAACATAGTGAAATCTGGACCTGGATGACCAACAGCCTGGACTAAGATATGCTGATATCTTAGAGTTGTGTCTTAATATACTCCCTGTATGGAGCTTCTCTTCAGTAGCGTAGCCTATGGTTCTGTTGCTCTGGAGGGAGATTTCCATCACTGTAAGACTGGTGGTTAAAACACAAATAACCTTGAGTTTGAAAGGGATATTTACCTGAACAGTATATGGGAGAGGTAATTGCAAGTGTTTTTAATGGTTTCTTTACTTAATATTTTCTAACTATCACAATGGGAAGTGGATTATTTGTTACCAGCTTTCATTTAAGTCCTTATTCCGGTCCCACTTTACATCCTTTAATACTCTTGACCACTCCCACTGTCTTGAAACATCGTCCTTTTCTGGGCTCCATGATATTCTTTCCTGTTTCACTAATTTCTCTTAAGTTCTTTCCTTTGCTTCTCTTCCTTTCCCTACCCCCGCATCAATGCTGGTATCCCCCGCCCCCCACTTCCCTTTGCTTTCCTTTACTTCCAAAATCTCCAAATCTTTTTCCTCCTCCGTTGCTTCATGGGAGCTACTTTAGACCTTCAAGTAGCCCACTGGGACTATAATTCACCTGCCTCCTAAGTCTCTTTATTGTGTCTCTGTCCATCCTGCCGTTTGTCACTTTCCAGGGAGATTTCTTTTAATGGACAAATGCAAACTATTTGTATAATCACCGAAAGTATGCAAAAAGTGGGCCACTTCTAGTTTAACTTTCTACTGCTCTCATCAAAGTCAAGTCTGCAATCCTAGAATTGTGCCAGGTTCTTTCGAGACTCCAAAGAATCAGCATAGGGCAGTAGAAAGTCACAGATTTGGGGGATAAGGTAAGCCTAGCTATGAATTCTGGATTTGATCATTATGAACTGTTTGACTTCGGTCATGTTACCTAACTACCTGAACATGAGTTTTATCCTCAGTTCAGTGGGAATGATAGCTGTGACTAACATCATTGTTTTGAGTATTAGGCTTGATATATGTAAAATATGTATCAGTAACTGGAGCACAGTAGAGTTCACATAAATGGTAGTGTAACTTTCTGTCTATACAGATGGTGTTGTTTAGACAAGACATTTCTAACCTTGTGTACATGGCAAACTCCTGTTCATACTTGAGAATTATATGGGTCTCATATAATTATATGGGTCTCGTCTACCACCTTCAGTTTGTCCTTCTAGGGAAAATTACCTTGCTCCTTAGTGCCCTGTTCAGGAACACAATATGAGTAGTTCTTGTGTAGGAGATGCTAGTGACTGCATCAGGAGTGAATTAACCCCCTGAACAGTCCATTTTAAGATTAGCTGATAGCTGTGAAGTGGATGTGTGTCAGAGGGTCTGTCTAATGTGCTGATACCCTCTAGGATCTCACTTGGATTTGGATGGGATTGACCATAAGGAGTGCATGGTTTGTCTGTAGTAAGAGAACTGTCGGTATGGAGAGGGCCATGGAGCAGGAAGACAAAGTGAAAAGTCATCAGACTATGAGTCTTTTGAAAAAGAACAGTGAAGGTAGTTGGTATGGGCTTTTTTGGTTCTGTGGGATTTTCTAGTTCCAATTCTAGTTAATGTGCATCTACACAAAATCTTTTGAACAATGCATGCTGATCCTCTGTTTCTTGAAATCAACTTAGAGATGTACTTCATATGTTATCTTTTGGAAGGTTTTCCAGACTCTTCCTAAGAGTAGCTTCTTTGGGATTCCAGAATATTTTCTACATCTTTTTATGGAATATTCCAATAAGTTGTATTTATCCCAACATAATGAAAATTTCTGTCTTCATAGATCTCGCACATAATCTACACTCTGGGATATACCAGGTGATCAGTGAGTACTGATTTATGAATAAGGAATGAATAAATAAACAAATTCCTGCTTATCCTTCCCAAAGAACTCGGAAAAGCACAAAGCTTCTGGGTTAAACTACTTAAAAATAGCGTACCTGTATTTTTAAATTACATGTGATTACTTCAGCTTCTCTTCGGAATAACTGTCGTTAGTTAATTTTGTTCAGGTAAAAAAAAGAGAGGTGGAAAATGGTCACAAAGATTTTCTTCATTGTTTTTTCTAACCTGAAACTGACATGGGCATTATGTAACATGTTCCCGCTGTATCTTGTGACAATGGAGAATTGTGAACTCCACTGAAGGAAGAACAGAACTTTGGTTAAGTGAATTATATAATTAAATTCTGCATCCTAACACTCCATGAATTTATAGGGCCTATTGTGTAATTAGTTTACAAAAGGAAGAGCATTGGAGTTATTTACGACAGATGTTCACCTAACTTAAAACAGGAAGAGTATTTTTACTTCTATGTAGTTACTACAATATAATTAAAACCATAAAACCACCTTATCTGAATTTCAAAGCCAGGGAATGGTTTTCCTTTCCTTGGTCTTATTGACTGCATTGCTTTCCACTGATCAGGCAAGGATCATAGTCAAGGACTGCAGGTTGGCCATTCTACGCTTGCCAGATAGTTTAGTAAGGCTTTACTTATTCCTTTGCTCCCCTTTCAGTGGAGTGATGAGATAACTTTCTGAAAAACTGTGTGTTTGTTGGCAGAAACAAACTGAGCAATGACTGATGACAGAAATCCCTTTCATGCCTATGTTGTGGAAGTGGGTTGGGAAGGAAAATGAATGAGGGTGTTCAATCCGCAGATGCTTAAAAAAAAAAAAAAAAAAAAAAAAAAAAGATCTGCGTTTTATGTATGGGTAGTTGCTGTGTAAACCACTGCTATCATCTTCCAGACGGTGAAGAAGCAGAAATATAACTGTCCTCTAAGCGTCAGATTGCCCTTCTCTATGACTTGATATACACGTCTAGAGTGGATGGAGAGTCCCTACAGTGTGACTTTTACCTTGTACCATGCATGATAAAGATGGTCTTGGGCTGCTCACCCTCCATGGTCAATCTGCTGAGGGAAGGTATTTGCAGGAAATAGTATGAAGGCATGAGAAAGTATGTCCAGATGTCAGATTTCTGCTCCAGTCAATTCCACTCATTCCACCCATAATCATTTTCTTGTTATAGGAAATTTCTGATTCCTCCATAATGGCTCACCTGGATCAGGGCATTATTATTCAGGGATTTGACAACATGTGCAAACTCTTTTTGAATTAATTTTCCAAGTGTCTTGTGACTGGTTCCAATTTGGCAACAGTGTTTCTCTCTCTCTCTCTCTCTCTATATATATATATATATGTTCAAGGTCTAGAGATTGGGAGTTGTTAATTTTAATTTAATTTTAAGAGTTTCCTCTTCAACACCTCCCTTTCATCTTTCAGAAAACAGAAGTACTGCAAACATCAGAATATTAGTTAAAATACAAGGGTCTAAGGATATGAGAGTTTGAGATTATAAGGTTGACTTCTGACTCTGAAAAGAACTCTTAACAGCAACATAATTATTAAAGCTACTTAGAATCTGTCTCATTCAAGGTCTCCAGAGGCTCACAGAAAGAATAGGGAACTTTTTACTTATAAACGTGACAGTTATTATAGAGTGTATCATTTATACCACAAAGGGCATTGCATAGCTACATTATTTTAAAAAAATAGGTAAAATGGAGATATAATACTGGCTGCTGCTTTAAAATTTCTTTTTAAAAATATTTATTTATAAAAATTGAACTACAGAAGACAAAGAAAAAAAAAACATTTCACAGCTTCATTTTGCTCATTGTCATCCTGAAGACCTCATCAAACATCCTCACGTCTACTGAGGGTTGGGCACAGTATAAAGATAAAGAAATACAACCCTTTCTTTTTTTTTTTTTAATAAAAAAATTTTTTTTAAAAGATTTATTTATTTATTTATTTGTCAGAGAGAGAGAGAGAGAGAGAGAGAGAGGAGCGAGAGTGAGGACAGGCAGACAGAGTGGCAGGCAGAGGGAGAAGCAGGCTCCCTGCCGAGCAAGGAGCCCGATGTGGGACTCGATTCCAGGACGCTGGGATCATGACCTGAGCCGAAGGCAGCTGCTTAACCAACTGAGCCACCCAGGCTTCCCGAAATACAACCCTTTCTAACCAAAGGCTTTGGGGTTGTAGCTATGACCTTGTGAAGCTTTATAACCTAGTGTTGCAGTCTTTTTCTCTTCTTAGTTGGAGCCTGTAACTAACTCGGCAGAATAGAGGGACTGGCCAGTAAGATGGAGTTCAGGTAGTATAGCATCTTCCCTGTATTGGGATTTCATTTTATTGACAGATTCTTTATAGATACCTTCACAGAGATCCTTTATTTTGGTGGGAATCCATAAATAGCTCTCTTAAGATCCTTTTCTATTTAAAAAAACAAGATGAGGGATAAAGAAGAGGTTTACATTTTGTTATGTAATATATCAAACCAGTACGCAGATATAGTTAAGGGAATCTATGATCCAAGTTTGGGCTCTAAAATTCAACTTCCTTTCTGGATGTATCTTCAACAAACTAATTCATGTGGTACAATTTGTAATTTTCTATGTTAGCAATAATTATCAAATCATCATCAACTTTATAAGCCAAGGAAATTTTTTAGGTTCCTGTGATCAAAGGAAAAAGTAACCACCATCAGCTATTGTTTGTTTTATTTGCAGCATTATAATAAATTCCCTTACAGTCTTTCACTCATGTTTTTGTAATACATTTTGGCTAACTGCTTTGATTGTGTATATGAAGGTAAATGAGAATTTGGTCAGGAGAATTCCATTAAACATTAAAGAACTTTTTTTTTTTTTTTTTAATTTAAAAGGCTTAAAAAAATACTTAATTTCAGAGTGGTAGCCAGAGGGATACCATTTTGTTATTCGGTTGGTATTGCCTAACCAAACATACACAATTGTTTCTTGCCAAAATGTTTGTCTAAAATCCTGTAGATTTTATTGAAATATCTTATTAGTTTTTTGTTTTCTTTGATGTAATAAGATTGAAGGCCAAACATAGCACTATAAAATTAGGTTTTATTATCTTCATGTTTGTTAAGTCTAAATTCCTTTCCTTAATACTGCTTAAATACAATTAGGTTTTTGAGGTTTAAATTCCTTTTTTTAATAGGAGTGGTTATGGGGTTTATTTTTTTCCCAATAAAAGATAGAGCAATAGTGATGATCTGCATTTAAAAACATCCAAATTAATTTTAGATTTTGCTAGTAACTCCTTTAATAGTACAGCCGTAGTATATTTGAATATCTGAGGTTTAGAGATAAAATATATGCCCCGTGGAATACATGAGAAGGGCCCTGACTTCCAGATATGTTGATATCTAGTTACAGATGAAAAGCCTATTTGCTATCTCTGATCTTCCTTATTCGTTTGGTTTCCCTGACTTCTCACCACCATCTAATTTCTATCGGATACTTAATCTGTGTTCAAGAGAGATTTGGGTCAGTGTCAATCTCGATTTCTGGGAGATGTGTGTATGTATTAAAAAAATGGTGTGCCCATATGCTAGAGCCACACAATTTTTAATATTTGTAAAAGTATTTACTTAATTTTTAAAAAAGATTTTATTTATTTATTTGACAGACAGAGATCACAAGTAGGCAGAGAGGCAGGCAGACAGAGAGAGGGGGAAGCAGGCTCCGCGCCGAGCAGAGAGTCCGATGTGGGGCTCGATTCCAGGACCCTGGGATCATGACCTTAGCCAAAGGCAGAGGCTTTAACCCACTGAGCCACCCAGGCACCCCTACTTAATTGTTTTTTAATGCTCTTTTAATGGACAAGGCATTGCTTAGGGATACATGAATAGATTAAAAAAAAAAAGTTTTCTGATTTTAAGAAAATCACAGTCTGAGAGAGATATATATAAATAAATAATACTAATTATAATACCCAAGCATGAAGGACTGTAAGAGATCCATAAATTTGCCTTTTTTTTTTTTTTTGGTGATGTGATTGAATATTGATAAATTTATATGAGTTGGCCTGGTACAAAATTCTAGAACACAGAAAAACAGTGAGAAAAATTTGCTTGTGGGCGTTGATGAAAGTTTCACAGACAATATAGTATTTAACCAATTACCTATGTGATGTTTTTCCCCACTGCTCCCAACTAAGGATAGGTCCATTCTAAAGCAGTACCACTTTATTAACTGTAGTTTTATAATATGTTTCAACACCTACTCTGGCATGTTCCTTTCACCAAATTTCTTTTCAAAATAAAAGATTCTTGGTTTGTCTTGTTCAGTATTCCTTCAGAAGAATTTTTGGATTCTTTTGTCAAGCATTGCTTCTCCCCAACACCTCAGAAAAAATCCTGCTGACATTTTGTTTGGAAGAGATTGTTATAATTTTGTTTACTAAGGAAGGAACCTCTCTTACTCATTGCTCTGTCTAGGAACATTGGATATTTTTCCACTTAAAAGTTCTTCGGAATTATTTGCTTTTTCTTATTTCTAAGTTAGCAATTTCTAAGTATTTTATAAGTCTGATTTAGAGTATAAAGTGAGTCATTTCCCGTATATTGTCTGTTGTCATTACCAATAATCTTGTATTCTTTTTCAAGAATTTATCTTACAGCCAGCCACTTTGTTGAATTTTCTTATTAACTGCTACAGGTTTTGAGCAGATTTTCTTGGACTTCCTAGGCATACAAACATGTCAATTTCAGATAATTATAAAAACTTATCTCTTACTTCAGTATTTATACTTATATGTGTCCAGTGTCTTATTACTTTGGCCATATATCCCAGACTGATAGCAAATTATTTTGTTTTTAATTTTTGAAAGATTTGGCATCAGAAAGTTTTATGTTCTGTGGAGAGAGTCTAGAATGCAGATATTCTCATTTCTAATGAATTATGAATTGATTAAACCGAAACTGAGAATACTTACTTTGAAAATTTCATGTGAATATGTGATTATTTCTTATTTATTAGGCTTTGAGCTAAGAGAGCTAACAGGTAAGGGCTAGTAATTCTTTATATGAAAGACTTACTTTAGTTAAAGAATTTTTAAACATAAAATATTGATTTATATGATGTATCAATTAATAAAAACTCTTTATATCTGTATAGCTTTCCCAAATTTAAAGAGGCTTTCCTATACACAGCCTCATTTTATTGTCGGAACAATTCTGCCTATAGGAAGAATGTTATGTTCGTTATATAAATAAAAACTGTAAGGTTCAGGGAGCTTAGGGATGGAATAGGCTAAATCATTCTCTGGGCCTTTCAATTCCAATTCCAATTCCATTTATTCCACAACTTGACTAAAGTCTTGCGGCCAAAAGTGATAGCCCTTAGTCTAAAAATTGCATTCTTTCTGAATCTTTTATCAGTTTTCCTTCTGTCCATTTTATTGCCTAAACTTACTGTTTGAAATAGGTCACAGACCTTCAAGACCCAAGCATCAGATATATTCAGTCACTGGAAACTTATTGAGCAGATAAACTTTGCCATGTCCCAGAGATATAGAGAAATATCAGACATGGCCTCAGCCTAATGGCACTCAGAGTCTAATGAAGAATTAAAACATGTAAACAAATGATTATAATAAGATCAGGTAATTGGGCAAAGGAATTTTGGAAAGACTATAGCCTGAGGCTCAGGAGGATTTCGGGGGAGTTGATTTTTGAACAGAGTCTTGGAGAAGCAATGGGGGGGTTCCCATATGAGCAAAAAGGGAGAAGCACATTATTGAAAGGTGAAATGGAATGTGAATGAGTGGGGGACAGTGGCTTTAGACCTGAACCAAGGAGAGCTACTGTCAATTAAGGAAAGATTCAGATTCTTCAGGGCCTTTTATATGTAGTGAATAAGCTTACATTTTATCCTGTACTGTTAGCAAGCCAAGAAAGCTTTTGAATAAGGAAAAGCCAGGATCGATTTTGCAGGTGGGAATGATAACTCTGGTATGAGATAAGTGGTGAGTAAGTGAGAGTGATGTGCATGGAAGATAAGGAGAGAGAGCTCTTAGGAGATGACTGCAATATTACCTTAAGTGGAGATGATGAGATTTGGAACATAAAGATGTTAGGAAAGGCATATTCAGACCACATTTCTAAGTGAAATTTGATTTATTGGATACGGAGGAGGAGGAAGATTATGCTGACATTTCCAGCCATTGGGTAGGTGGTTTTATCTTTAACTGAGCTACAGAAAAGGTGAACTCTTGGTGTTAGCAGAGTCAGGAAACATAAGAGTAAGTGGTTTATAGAGAAAAATAAGGGCTTCATTTTGTGACAGACTTCGAAGCACTGGTGTTCCCTCACCCAGAGTTCAGTAGAGGGTTGGAAATATGTTTAGAGTTCAGTAAATCTTGGCTCGGGATTGGAGTAATGATGAGCAAATTGTAACACTGATAATGTGAAGAAAAGTGGAAAATAAAAAGCAAGCAAATATAGTGAGGAAGAATGGATTAAGAATTAAGAAATAAGAAATAGAGAATCAGGTCAGAGTAATCAAAGGTGGGGGCAGTTTAAGAAGGGGCACATTTGGTAAATTCACATTCATTCCCTGACTTTTTTTTTTAAGTGTCTTAGCAAAGTTGGAAGTGAAGTTTAGAAAGAGGCTTCTCCATTGTAATCATTTCTGTATCAAATCAATAGTAAGCAGACTTCACACTTGGGGAAGTAACTGAGTTAGTCATCTAAATCAAGAATCACAGAAAAATGCCTCATGTGCTACATTGTTCAATAACTTAGTAGCTACCCTGACTCCCTTCTGAGGTTTCTTTTGCGTTTGCCAAGAAGTTAGGAGCTACAAATCCCAGATTTCTTCATAGGGATCTGGGTGAGAATCTGCAAATGGGAACCACCCAGATGAGATTAGGAGGATGGAAAAAAAGAGAGACAATTTTCCCCAAGAAGAAATTGCAGTCATAAACATGGAAAAAGAAGATTTCAATAAGTAGAATATGTTTTTGAGTGAAAACACAATATCATATATTTGCAAATGACATACCAGATAAAGGGCTAGTATCCAAAATCTATAAAGAGCTTAGCAAACTCAACACCCAAAGAACAAATAATCCAATCAAGAAATGGGCAGAGGACATGAACAGACATTTCTGCAAAGAAGACATCCAGATGGCCAACAGACACATGAAAAAATGGTCCACATCACTCAGCATCAGGGAAATACAAATCAAAACGACAATGAGATACCACCTCACACCAGTCAGAATGGCTAAAATTAACAAGTCAAGAAATGACAGATGCTGGCGAGGATGCGGAGAAAGGGGAACCCTCCTACACTGTTGGTGGGAATGCAAGCTGGTGCAACCACTCTGGAAAACATTGTGGAGGTTCCTCAAAAAACTGAAAATAGAGCTACCCTATGACCCAGTGATTGCAATACTGGGTATATATCCTAAAGATACAAACGTGGTGCTCCAAAGGGGCACGTGCACCTGAATGTTTATAGCAGCAATGTCCACAAAAACCAAACTATGGAAAGAACCTAGATGTCCATCAACATATGAATGGATAAAGAAGAGGTGGTATATATACACAATGGAATACTATGCAGCCATCAAAAGAAATGAAATCTTGCCATTTGCGACAATGTGGATGGAACTAGAGGGTATCATGCTTAGCGAAATAAGTCAATCGGAGAAAGACAACTATCATATGATCTCCCTGATATGAGGAAGTGGAGATGCGATGTGGGGGGTTTGGGGGGTAGGAAAAGGAAAAAATGAAAGAAGATGGGATCGGGATGGAGAAAAACCATAAAAGACTCAATCTCAAGAAACAGACTGAGGGTTGCTGGGGTGAGGGGGGACAGGAGAGGGTAGTGGGGATATGGACATTGGGGAGGGTATGTGCTATGATGAGTGCTGTGAAATGTGTAAACCTGGCGATTCACAGACCTGTACCCCTGGGGATAAAAATACATTATATGTTTATTAAAATAAATAAATTAAAAAACACAATATCATAAAGACATAAAATCTTCAGAATTTATGTAATAAGATACTGTAGCTATATTTGGGGGTAGAAAAAAGATAATGTGATAAAGTGATGATAGTCAAAAAATAAATTAAGAATAGTCAACAAAGAATTAGAAGAAAAATGAGAGAAGAGTTGCTGTATGAGAGGACAAAGAATACTTAGGAAAGTATTTCTCTATATTGTCTTATAATATGGTAGTAGTTATCAAAAAATATAATATAATAAATCATCCCCAAACAGACTCAGGTGTACTTCATAAATTATAATGTTAAATATATATTCCATGTTGAAAAAGAAAACCAAAACTGGTGGATCACAATTCCAGACTTCAAGCTCTATTACAAAGCTGTCATCATCAAGACAGTATGACACTGGCACAAAAACAGACACATAGATCAGTGGAACAGAATAGAGAACCCAGAAATGGGCCCTCAAGTCTATGGCCAACTAAACTTCAACAAGGCAGGGGAGACTATCCAATGGAAAAAAGACCTTCTCTTCAATGCAGGGGGGAAAATTGGACATCCATGTGCAGAAGAATGAAACTGGACCATTTTCTTGCACCATACATAAAAATAGACTCAAAATGGATGAAAGATCTCAGTGTGAGACAGAAATCCATCAAAATCCTAGAGGGGAACACAGGCAGTAACCTCTTCGATCTTGGCTGCAGTGACTTCTTGTTAGACACTCTCCAAAGGCAAGGGGCACAAAGGCAAAAATGAACTACTGGTACTTCATCAAGATAAAAAGCTTTTGCATAGCAAAGGAAACAGTTGACAGAACCAAAAAACAGCCAACGGAGTGGGAGAAGATATTTGCAAATGACATACCAGATAAAGGGCTAGTATTCAAAATCTATAAAAAATTTATCAGACTCAACACTCAAAGAACAAATAATCCAGTCAAGATATGGGCAGAAGACATGAACAGACATTTCTGCAGAGAAGACCTACAAATGGCCAACAGACACATGAAAAATGTTCAACATAACTCGGTATCAGAGAAATATAAATCAAGACCACAATGAAATACCATCTCTTACCAGTCAGAATGGCTAAAATTAACAAGTCAGGAAATGATGTTGGCGAGGATGCAGAGAAAGGGGAACCCTCTTGTGCTATTGGTGGGAATGCAAGCTGATGCAGCCACTCTGGAAAACAGCATGGAGGTTTCCCAAAAAGTTGAAAATAAAGCTACTCTACAACCCAGCAATTGCACTACTGGGTATTTACCCCAAAGAAACAAAGGTAGTGATCCAAAGGGGCACCTGCACCTCATTGGTTATAGCAGCAATGTCCACAGTACCCAAACTGTGGAAAGAGCTTAGATGTCCATCAACAGATGAATGGGTAAAGAAGATGTGGTATATATATATAGAATGGAATACTACTTGGCTGTCAAAAAATGAAATCTTGCCATTTGCAATGATGTGGCTGGAACTAGAGAGTATTATGCTAAGTGAAATAAGTTAATCAGAGAAAGACAGTTATCAGATGATCTCAATGATATGTGGAATTTTAGAAACAAAACATAAGATCACAGGGAGAAAAAAATAAGATGAAACCAGAGAGGTAGACAAACAATAAGAGACTCTAAATCATAGGAAACAAACTGAGGGTTTCTGGAGGGGAGAGGGGTGGAGGGATCGGGTAACTGGGTGATCGATATTAAGGAGGGCATGTGAGGTAACGAGCACTGGCTGTTACATAAGAATGATGAATCACTGACCTCTACCTCTGAAACCAGTAATACATCATATGTTAATTAATTGCATTTAAATTAAAAAATGAGAAAAAAACCCCCAAAGATGAAGAGGAACAAAAATGGTGGTGTTCCAGATTAGTGGAGCAGGAATAATTACTCTAAAAATAGTGTTGGGACATTTGGACAACCATAAAAAGAAATCTCTCCCTCATACTATGTACTGAAATAATTGGATAAGAATTAAAGAAAGGAATAGAAAATATGAAAAAAATAAAATGAGAAGGTAATTCAAATGAAATTGTAAAATAGGTAGAAGGCCTTTTTTAGCATAAAAACAAAAGATAACGGCTATTGTTTATTGCGCTTCATGTATTTCTTTGCTCCAGGCATTTTTTTCTACACGTAAAAATTGATACAATCCTCAGAAGAACCCTGCAGAACATGAAAAAATGTTCAACGTTGCTAGCTGTCAGGGAAATTAAAATCAAAACCGCACTGAGATACCATTTTACACCAGTTAGAATAGCCAAAACTGATAAGGCAAGAAATAACAAATGTTGGAGAGGCTGTGGAGAAAGGGGAACCCTCTTACACTGTTGGTGGGAATGCAAGTTGGTGCAGCCACTCTGGAAAACAGTATGGAGGTTCCCCAAAAAGTCAAAAATAGGGCTACCCTATGACCCAGCAGTTGCACTACTAGGTATTTACCCCAAAGATACAGACATAGTGAAAAGAAGAGTCACCTGCACCCCAATGGTTATAGCAGTCATGTCCACAATAGACAAACTGTGGAAAGAGTTAAGATGCCCTTCAACAGATGAATGGATAAAGAAGATGTTGCATGTATATACAATGGAATATTACTCAGCCATCAGAAAGGATGACTACCCACCATTTGCATCAACATGGATGGAACTGGAGGGCATTATACTAAGTGAAATAAGTTGAACAGAGAAAGACAATTATTGTATGGTTTTTCTCATATATGGAACATAGGGGATAGCATGGAGGACCAACGACCATAGAGGAAGGGAGGGAAAACTGAAGAGGGAGAAATCAGAGAGGGAGACAAACCATGAGAGACTATGGACTCTGGGAAACAAACTGAGGGTTGTGGAAAGGGAGGTAGGTGAGGGGATGGGGTAGTCAGTGAGGGGATGGGGTAGTCAGAGGGCATGTGTTGTGATGAGCACTGGGTGTTATAAGGAACATGAATCATTGATCACTACATGCTCATGAATGTGCTCATGAATTATTGAACACTACACCAAAAACTAATGGTGTACTATATGGTGGCTAAATGAACATTAAAAAAAAAAAAAAAAAAAAAAAAAAACCTGCAGAGGAGGAGGAGAAGTAGCAGTAATAGTAATGTAACAAATGAAAATATTTATGACAACCAGTGGGGAATTTGTAATATATGTGGAAAGGAGATAATATATTTAATAAATAGCACTTTCAAGTTAGTAAGAAATAGATGAACACACCATTTGTAAAATGGGCAAAGAATAATACCAACTGGCAATTCTAAAAAGTAGAAATTCAAATGGCATATGATAACACAAACCTGTTCAGCCTCATATGGAAGAAACTCTTTCGGTTGTCTTCATTCACATCCTCAAAACTCCCCTAAGAGTTTTCTCCCAGCAGTGTTTGAATTACATCCAGTTAACTGGACCAGTGATGGATGGGCATGTTTCTTAACCCAGACCAGTGAAGGTCCTTTACTTACAAATTTTTATAAGATACTAGGTAGTACTTACCTAAAGCTTTCAAAATAGACATACCAATAATTCTACAACTGAGATTTTTCTTGTAAGTAATCAGTGTTATACACAAGAATATATTTAAAGTTGAAACAACAGAAAATAAATGTTGAAAAATTGTCATTGGTTAAAAAAATTATGATACCTTGATCTAATAGAATCCTATGGGGTCTTTAAGATTTATGGTTTGGAATAGGGACCAAAATTCCAATGCCAATATTGATGAGGCAGGAAATATATATGAGTGAAATGATTTGAATGCAAGTATATATGCATATAGTATATGAATTGTGGAACCAGGGTCAGCTAGAATGTGTGAGTAGCTACTCAGTTCTAGCCATTTTTGTCCTCTCAAGGATGCAGACTGAATATGGCTTGATCTTTTGATTTTCCAAGAAATGAAAATTTAAGTTAATTTTAAATGTGAAAATCTCTTTATTAGCTCAATTAAAAAAAATATTTGTGGCAAGCAAATCCAAGTGGTAGGCTATATTCATCGAAGAGGCCAATGGTTTGTAACTTCTGTTCAGAAAAATATTAAATTCCATAGCTATGTGTTCAGTATATTCACTATCTGCTTCTAAGTTCAAGAAAGCTATTTAAAAATTCGTATCAAGAGGGATTTCTTATAAAGTCAGGAATAAAGCAAGATGTTTGCTCACTATGCAATTATTCTGGGGATTCTAGCCACAGCAGTGTTCAAAAACCAAAGCAATAAGTAAAAACATAAATAAGCAAAGAACAATATATATTGAAAAGTCAGTCACTATTCTTCCTTTTTACAGATGTCGTAGCCCAGTGATTCACTTTCCAAGAATTATTCTTGAGGATATGATGGGTTAATTATACAAACACATATATTCAAGGAAGTTAATCTATATACTAAACTAGAAAAAAATGGAAATAATCTCAATGCGTAACAGTGATGCATGGGTTAAATAAATTTTATGCATTCCTCCAATGAGATAAAATACATCAAAATAGTATATAAAAGTGTATGCATATATTTTAACAAGAATAAATATAATATTTTTAAGTGAAAATTATTTTATAAATATTATTATAATACACATCAAGCTTTTAAATTGCTTATTTCTAATGGGATTTAAATTTTCTTTATTTTCCTGATTTAGTTTTTACAATGACATGTACTCCCTATGTCATTAGACAATGAAACTTTACATTTTAAGTTGCAACGTTTACTACTTTAATACTAACAAAAAGATTTAACAAAGTAGATTTAATTTTACCAAAGAATCAGTCTCCCACCTATTTGGTAAACTATAGTAAATCAAATCACTAATTTTTAGAAGGATGAGATGCTCAGGAGTGTCAGATAACTCAGAGAAGTCAGGAAAGATAAATACTGGGGAGTGTTTGTGGGCTTTGGTAATTACTAGGTCAATCATTGTGACCTTTACAACTCCACATTCAAAGGGGGAAAGTTTGTTCCTAAAATCAAAGAGATGTCATTTCTTCATTGTCTAAAGCAATTTGTTTGGTTTTAAGGCTGCTTGATTTGGTGAAGAGTGTTGAGAATTGTTAATTTGTCCCTTAACCTACATTAAATACAATCCTGTAGTTAAACTTTGAAAGGACTTATCTTGCCATGTCAATTAATAAGAGATACTGATTGTTGTCCATAAATAAATAATACTTAATGATCAAAAAGCATACTAACATTAAATATCTTCAATGCTCATTAATGCATTGTTTCATTTATCCAGTCAACAAATATTAAATGGCTCCCGGGTGCCAGGCATTGTTTTAGGTGTTCTGTATCTCAGCACAAAACAAAGTATGCTTCTGGAACTTACATGTTAGTAAGGAAGAGATAGACAATAACAAAAAAGTCAAACATGTAGGCTACTGGTGATAGTGCTATGAGGAAAAATAAATCCTAGAGGATGGGCAGCTGGGTCAGGGGTGGGGGCCGAAGTATGAAGTAGGGCAATAAGGGTATGCCGCACCGCAGAGGGACCCCAGAGCGAAGGCTGAGTCGAGGTGAGGGCAGACCTGGTGAAGTTTCCAGTTTCCCTCTTGTTGCCATGGGAGGTCATCGGAGGGTGGTAAGCAGAAGGGTGGTTGGCACTTTTGACCTAGGTTTAAAAAGGGATCAGTCTCAATGCCATGTTGAGAATAGAGCTTAGTGGAACATGCGGAATATTCATCATTGCCCCCCCCCCCAACCCAGATCCACCATTGGGTCTTCTCTACCCTATATCCCTGGGGCTGCTTTGCCCTCCACATCCAAACGGGTGTGTGCAGAGGGAGGTGTTTGTAGGAGATCTGTGGGAGGCTGAGAGAGTGGTTTAAGGCATTTACCTCTTCGGCCATCTCTGCCCAATCATGGTTTTGGTAGTGCCTATTTTGTCATAGCTCATGTCCTTTAAAAATGTAAGGCACATAGGATTGAAAGACTTAATGTTTCATATTTGATTATATTAAGGTCCAATTCTTCTTGATATTATTTGTAATGAAACTTTAAAATATCCCTTTTAAAAGCTGTCCCTCAATTTCTTCTTTTATAGAGGTGCACGCCAATTGCTATGCCACAGGTCTCTTTTTCTGCTGGAGTTTCTTTGGATGGGTATCTTGTTGATCACATCCTTGATGGTAGCAGGGGAAAGCCAGTGCTCTGCCCTTGCCATTTTGGGAGGTCTGCACAGCAGTACACCATGGCACCCTGCCCACGTTTTTAGCCATAAGAAAAATACACGCAAATAATAAGAAACAGCTGCTTCTTTCCTACACTGCCCCGCTGCAGTAGTAAGCCTGTAACTCCTGCTCACGGACCTTATGTTCCACACTAAAACTTGGGGAAAGGCTGCTGGTGGGTCAAATTGAGTATGTTCATTTCCCTTTTTACTATAGGGAAGAAAACACGGCATTTTCCCTATTTAGGCAACTCTCTCTGTGGCTTAAATTTACTGGTGGCCTTTAAATAAGACCAGTTCCAGAGTTAACCTTTCTTCTCCCCATCTGGGCTCAGTTATCATTCAGGTTCTTTTTTTTTTTTTTTTTTTTTTCCAAATTGGTTTTCTCATTCTTGGTCTGCGGCTGACTTCCCTCTGGGAGGTTGGCAATACCGCCCAGTAACTGGAGTGAGTGCCTGATTAAAGATTGTAGCTAATGACATTTGGGATGGACACAATGTTGTTATGCTTTCATGTCTCTCTTTTTTTCTTCTAATAGTTTCTTATTAGTTAAAAGCTTAAGTAGTGCATGTGAGTTTCTTGGAAATGTTAAAACATTTCTTTTTATCTGCTATACTTTAATGCCAGATTGTGTGTAGGCTAGTGACCTAGAAAAGCCATTTCCTGATATATGGTGTGTAATTTAGCCAAACTGGTTTGATTACATTACCGGGTATGATTTAGGCCCATGGAAGAGTCAACCAGCAATTTGATTGAAGCCACACTCTGCCTTGTCATCCAAAGATCTGAACAGAAGCCTTAATTAGGCTGGTTGATTAAGCAAAAATCCAATTTTAGTTGGTTACCTGGAGGGTAATACCAGAGGAGTCAATGTGGACTTGAGTGTTACTCTTTAAAAAAGAGAATAACAACAAGAGGGGAACACCTATATCTTCTTTCCCATTTTTTCAATTAGCCTTGCAATGATACAGCATCCATTTTTGACCAAATGATGGAGACTTATTGAATCATTTTCCTCGTCAAAAGGAATCTGAATTCATTTGAGTCATGTTCTGTCTACTCTTAGTGAGGGATCATCTACCTGAAAAACGGATATGCTTTTTACTCTTGGTGCTTGGGGCATGGAGCAAATATTGGAAGGCGGCTTTCAGAGATTAAAAAGGGGACTAGAATAAATAAATCAGAGTTCATTCTAGTGATACCTTTGGGAGAGTAATCTTTTCTGCTAATAATTTACTTGCCAAAGAGTCAAAATGATCCAGATTATGAAGATGTCTCCTAACGAAATAAAATAATTTGAGAAATGCTATTCATTTCACCATCAGAAGACATGGAATAGAGAACCTTTAAAGGAGTTTTTCTCCTGTTTATCACTTCCTTCTTTTACTCTCACTGTTCTGGTTTTGTCTCCTTGAGCTCTTGAGGAATGACATCTGCCAGCTTGACACAGACAACTATTTTTGATTTACCTGTTCAGACCGTCACTGGAAATATTGCTGAAGTGTGATCTTTTTGTTGGCTACTTAGTTAAGAAAAGAGCTAGATTATTTTTCATGTGACATGGAAATGGAGAAATTGCACCAACTGTTTACCTTTTAGTCAGTCTTAATTCTGAAGGCTTAATTCTAATTAAAATCTTTATTTTTTATAAAGGGACTTACAGGGACTTTTTGAGATGCTGTACTTGAACTTCTTTGGTTGGTTTTGGTTTTTGATAGGGAGAGAGAACAGAAAGTGGGGGAATATAAAAATCTTTGTGTTAACTTTTTCCTGATGATGTCCATGTTTCGGTGGATGAATACCAGAATACTCTAAAAGACAAAATATCTGATTTGTTCTCTCACAGAGAGATGAAAGGAAATGTCATATGTGTTAGCAGGATATACTCTACAACCCTTTGTGGATATTATATTTAATGCCAGATTATTAAATTAATGGGGTGTATTAAAATGTATTGTCACTAGCCTTGTGCTTGGTTTTAGACCTGTGTCTAGATTTGTGATTCATAATCTAGGCTAATCACCTCACTTCTTTGCAGATAAAATGACAGCAGAAAAGATGAATTGCTCTCTCAAAGAGATCACTACAATTTTCCCTAGTTTATTCTGGACTTGAACCTGATTGAATCTACCACCTCACACCTTACTTGGAGAACTACACTGAATAACATCCCATAGAACAAAAGATCTGCACCAAGCTATTTAGGAGATACTGGAATAAAGGGTCTCTATTTAGCTTTAACATTTATGATTTCATGTTTTTATATAATAGCTAAAGTAAAAAATTTCTTATTTTTTCAGTCTAGGCACCTTAACTATTTATAGAACTTCTTTAAATGGATATAGGAAGAGAGGTTTCAGGAATGTGTTTTTGACTAACCAAGATGGGAATAGCAGATATCCTTTCCATTTATCTTCTTGTGTTTCCTGTAAAGATTTTATTTTATTTTTTTTTTTTTTATTTTTTAAAGATTTTATTTATTTATTTGACAGACAGAGATCACAAGTAGGCAGAGAGGTAGGCAGAGATAAAGGGGGAAGCAGTCTCCCCGCTGAGCAGAGAGCCCGATGTAGGGCTCGATCCCAGGACCCTGAGATCATGACCTGAGCTGAAGGCAGAGGCTTCAACCCACTGAGCCACCCAGGCGCCTCTCCTGTAAAGATTTTAAAAATATTACTACCAGTTAGAGAATTACTTTGGAATCAGAGAGGAATTAAGGTTTAATATTACCTTGTTTGACCAACCACTGGCCAGTCTCCTTATGGAAGAAGAGAACAAGAGTTTTAACTGATTTTAGAACTCTCTTTGACTGTTATTCTAGAATGTTTTACATATTTAACCAAGCCCCAAACTACCAAACATTTTCAGAGATCCCTGGGTTTCCTCTCAGTGTTTGTTTACTCTGGGAAGATAGATATTACATGATGGCTTTTCTTTTTAATCCATGTTAAAGGCATCATGATAAGTGGGCCATTGTAAAAACTTTTTTAAAAGGAGATGATGTGACTGGTCTAATAAGGTGAGTGGGTGGAGGAAGGAGCTTAGTAATACTGACCATAATTCAGTTAGGTTTGTAATCAAGACTAAATGGAGATCAAAAAGGAGGAAATGGGGATTTAGTCTTCACACAAAGAAAATGTTTCAAAAACACGGGATAACTGGATGAAATTGAGTAGGCTACAGAGAAAGGGTAAGGAAATGGCAGGAGTGGACACAGATGGAAAAGAAAAGAATTCTGAGAAATCAATGACTGGCTTTCTGTTTGAGGGATGTACTTGCTATCTAGTTTTAAGTGGAATTTTAGAAAAACTCAAGTATCAATGTGTGTAGAACCACCCCAGAAGTTTAGTAAGGGATTAAAACTGTTTAAAAAAAAAGTTAAGAACGTGTGAAAGCTACCTTTTCCCTCTTCTCCTGGAGCCCCTATCCCCGAAATTGAATAATTCCAAGTTTAGTTTGGAATAATTCCTTCTTATTTTCTCTAAATGAATAATTAGACATCTTCTTAGCCAACCATGCTTCTGAGTTTTCTGAATATAATGTTTGGGACTATTAATTCAACTTCACAGATAAATTAGTTACGTAAATATGACAGTGCTTTATCTTGATGTTTAGATTTTCCTTTCTTGCCTATGGCAGACGTTTCAAAAAGTCCTTAAAGATGTATCCTGAAAGGAGTCTCCCTACAACATGGTACTTTGGTTGTCCATTTTATTTTACCAACAGAAATTGAAAGACTTTTACACTGAGCACTTATGTACTTACCACCTGGTCTGCTATTAACGTTTTACTATACTTTTGTAAACACAAATGTATCCATCTCTGTACCTTTTCATCTCACTGATTTTGGATGCATTTCAATGTAAATTGCACATGTATTTCCTTCTAAATTAACTAGATTTTGATACTTATTAATATCAGACTTCACTAGTTTTTACTTTTGATGTGTAATTTATATACAGTGAAATGCACTATCATTAGAGTATGTTTGTTGGGTTTTTACAAATATATATATGTATATAATCCAAATCCATTTCCAGTCACAGAATATTATCATCAGCCAGAAAATTTCCTCATGGCGCTTTCTAGTCAATTTTCACTCCCACCTTTTTAGAGGCAACCACTGACATTCTAATGTTGTCACTCTGTAGTTTCCATGTAAATAGACCCAAACAGAATGTTGTCTTTCATGCACAACTTTTTTTCTGTTTCCATCAGCATGATATATTTTAGTTTAATCTGTCAGTATTTTTTTTAATTGCTTAGAGTGCTGAACATACCACAGTTTGCTCATCCATTATTGTTTTGGTGGACACACAGCTTTTTACTGTTTTTGGCCATTATCAATAAAGCTTCTGTATTTTAATTTTTTGGTGAACTTATGTTTTCATTTGCCTTAGGTAAATAGCTAGGAATGGAATTGCTGGGTCGTTGAGTACATATATTTTTGATTTTATGAAAAACTGTTGTACCTTTTCCAGAGTAGTTGTGCTATTTTCTAATGACGCCAAAGGATATGTGAAAAGTCCAGATGCTGTGATGGCATATCTGGTGGCGGTAGGTCTTTTAATTTTAATCACTCTGGTAAGTGTGCAGTGTGGTATTTTTATTTTAATTGACATATTCCTTATAACTAGCAATGTTGAGCAGATTTTTGTGGGCTTGTTATCTATTTCTTTTTGTTATTTTGAGTTGTCTGTTTTTGAGCTGGAAGAGTTATTTACTGATACTGTATATTAATGCTTTATCAGATATTTTCCTCCTCATTTGTGGCTCACCTACATATTTCCTTAACAGTATGTTTTAATAAGTTGTCATTTAAAAATATAAAGTCAAATTTAAAAAAAAAAATTTTTTTTTAAATAAGCTCCATGCCCAGCATGGAGCCCAGTGTAGGTCTTGAACTCATGACCCTGAGATCAAGACCTGAGCTGAGATCAAGAGTTAGATGCTTAATTGACTGAGCCCCTGTATATATATATTTTTCTAATGGTTATTGTTTCCTATGCCCTAAGAAACTTGTAGACAAAGCCCCAGTGCCCAGGAGATTCTCTTATGTTTCTTTTTAAAAGCTTTATGGTTTTTAGCTTTTATGTTTGGGCTTAGGATCCATCTTGAATTAATTTTTTGTATGGGGACATAGGGCCCCCCTTATATTTAATGTGTTCATACTGGTTTATTAACTCAAAATTGATGGCTCAAAATTGATGATCTTGAACTACATCATGAGCTAAAAATCTCATTTCTCTTTCTTCTTCAGTAACATTGTTATTTTCCCCAAGAGTTATTATTTCTTTTCTGATAATAGGTTGCAATCTCCTGTGACTTGGGAGATCAGATAGTCATGCTTGGGATAATCATTTATTCATCCCATAAACATTTATGGAGTACCTACTCTGTAGTGTATTGTGACAAATGCTGTAAACAAGAAAAGGGAGAAAACCTTGTTCTTTCCTCAAGAGAACACATAGAGGTAGATAGGCAATTGTAATAAGATTGAGAAAAGATGATAAAAACATGCAAAGAACTGCGAGGGCACAATGAGCAACACCTAATACAGAGTTTTAGAATCAGGAGGTTTCTTATAACAGGTGATTTCAGAACTTTGGCAAGAAAGATGTGATTTAATTGTGCCATAAGGGGTTAGCAAGACTCTTGCCCTCAACGCCTTATTGCTGAGGATAAAGTATAAATAAGATAAAGGCATGTAACTATGAGACAAAGCATCTAGAACTATAAAAGATATAATACTTAAAGAATCTGAGACTTCAGAATGGAGAAAAAAGTCTTCCAGAGTACGTGGTGTTTATGTGAACAACTTCATTGAGGAGGTAGCATTTGACCTGGGTCATGGTGCTGTTCTGGAGACTAAATGAGTTAATAAACACACAGTGCTTAGCACAATACCCAGTATGTTTTAAATATTGATTATAATCATTATATTATTATTACTGAAAGACATATAGGTCCTGAACATTTACAGTAATGGAAAACATTTTATGTGTGTGACAGAAATGTTAGACTGTTTCTAAGGTTTATGGGATGAAAACTGAGCTTAGAGAATAAAAGTTCAGGAAATATGTAAGAATTGGGAAATAGTTTGCTTTCACTAGGTTTCAGTAATGGAAAGGTAAGAGAGGCACAGCAGATGGACAGTTTAGGAAGGCAAGTTAAGCATTGGATTTAATTTTGGTTGTGATGGGAGCCATTGTTAGTTTTTTGTTGTGTTTTGTTTTGATCCACCGGGGGAAGAGCAAAAGCTACACACATCTTCATGCAAAATCTAGGTTTAGGGAATGGCAGGAGCCAGATAGAGATTTAGAGAGTGATCCCGTGGATAGAAGAAAAACCTGTTGTCCAAAAGCAGTTGGTCAGCAATCCTTGATGCCCCCGAGAGGCTGAGAAAGATGGCAGCTAAACAGACACTTGAGATCTGGCAATTTGTCCTTCAGTGATCTTGGAAAGAGTCGTTTCACAGAGTGATGAAGGCTGAAGCCAGATTTTAAGGGATTAACAATAGTTTAGTATTACAAGTATCCAAGTATTATGAATACACTGTATTTGGAAAAGTTAAAGAGTGAAAATAAAAGTGAGGAGAGATTTGATAATAGCTTAAAAAGGGAGCAGATGTGAACTTAGATTTTTTAGGCTGAGCCAGGAGGAGAGAGGACAGTGTGAGCACACATGAGTGATGAGACTGTGTTGAAAATACATCAGTGAAAATACAGGGATTTTTCTTTCTGGGAAAAATGTCCAGAGGAGACAGAAGGAAAAGAGAATAAAAGCATAAGTGTAAAAAATTGGCATTGAAGAGACATTTTGTTCTCTGACAGATAGAAGGAATAAATGAGTAAGTGAAGACACAATAATACTAAAGAAATGTTTGTGGAGGAGAAGGGATTTGAAGAAATTCATGTAGACACCTTAATCAGAAAGCGAGAGGCAAGTCCATCCAGAAGCCATAAGTGTATTAGAGCTGAGGAGATGGAAATTGGTTTGAAATGAAGTCTCTGGTAAGTGTTAGAGAGGTTTATTAGTTCTCTATTGCTATGTAACAATCATTACAAGTGAGGAAAAGGGATCTCAGCAGAACCTCATTGGCCCACACCTTGATCTTGAACTTCTGGCCTATCATAACTATAAGAAATAAACTTCCGCTGTTTAAGCCACCTAGTCTGTGTTATGGTAGCCTGGACAGACTAATACAATGGAAGCCAGATTTCTCATGATGGGGTTACAAATATGGAAAGGAAAAGAAGCTGGAATTAATCCTGTGGTGCTGGACTGGAGGTATGTGGTGTGATATATAGTTGGATGAAAAACAGATACAAATGTAGATGGATATTCTTACACATATTCCTCAATTGGTGAAACACCAGTAGTCATATATGTGTGTAGCACGCAGATCTTCATTTCTAAATATAATTCTCACCTGTAATGAACTAAGGTATCTTGGAGAAATGCTTGGTTTCAAGGCCGAAGCAAGCAAACTACAAGATGAGCATGGAAAATCTTGTATCAAAGAGTAAGAAAATGCTCAGAAAGTGATATAGGCAGAAGCAGCATGAAGACGCCCCCATCAGCCAAATACTGGAATGACTTGAGCATCAAAGTAATGCTGGTAATGAGTTATAACCCATTGACTAAAATAGGAAGCCATTTGTCTATATAAGTATCAATAAACAAATGCATAAATGGGGAGAAGAGAAAGCTCTTTGTTGGAATAGAATATCAACTAATAAATACACGTGGGATGATGGAATTAAGAATCATCATTTGGCAACCATCATACTGACAGTTCAGTCACAAAATAGCAACAGATGCTAGGACTAGTGGGTGAAAAGTTGATGAAGAATGCAATACTGACTTAGTCTCAAAGACTTGTTTATTTCAAAGGAAAAAAGCTTTAGGATGGAGAGACCAGGAAGATAATACCTTTATCAAGGGACAAATCAAACCAAAGTACCATCTAGTAGGGTGTAATCACGAAAACACTGCATCACTTCTGTAACATTACTGCCCCAAACGTATAACCTGAAAACATCAAACTTAAATTTTGTGACATCTGCAAAATGATTAGTTTTAATTTTTGAAAATGTCAAGGTCATGAGTATTAAGGAGAGTCAAGTCAGTATTTCAATTAAAAGAGAAAAACAGACATTGCTAGATGTGCTGTGTGGCCCTGGATTGGATAATTTTGCCATTGAGGATGTTATTGGGGCAACTGCTGAAATGGTAATGGGGTCTGTGGGTTACATCCTAGCAACATATCAGTGCTAATTCCCTGATTATGAAGGTTGTATTGTTTATGTAGGAAAATGCTCTGTTTGTAGGAACTGCATGCTACAGTATTTCAGGGTTATGGAACATGATATTTCCAGCTTACTCTCAAATCATTCAGAAAAAATGTTCTTTACAAACCATAAGAGACTCTTAATCTCACAAAACAAACTGAGGGTTGCCACGGGGAGGGGGGTAGGAAGAGGGTGGTTGGGTTATGGACATTGGGGAAGGTATGTGCTATGGTGAGTGCTGTGAAGTGTGTAAACCTGGCGATTCACAGACCTGTACCCCCGGGGCTAATAATACATTATATGTTAATAACAAATAAAAAATTGAAACTAAAAAAAAAGATATTAGAATTACCAAAAAAATGTTCTTTGACTGTAATTCCAGTTTTCTGTTAAAATTTAAAAATATTATAAAAAAAGAAGTGCATAAAACTTCAGGCATATGCTATATTACAGGAAAAAAGTTTAAAACATGATGAAAGAATGCAAGTAGTGAAGTAGAGGAGAGATTTACTGAGTAAATACTAATCAAAAGAAATCTGGTGTAGCAGTATTTCTGTTATATAAAATAGGCTTTATGGGAAAAAGTCTTATCAGGGATAAAACAGACCGTAATATAGTGGTAAAAGACAGCTTTCACAAGGAATACATAATAATTCTGAAGGTATATGTGTCTGAAAACATAACTCTCAAGTTCAAGCTCATAATATTACAAGGAGAAATGTTTAGTTTCTCAGTGACAGTAGAATATTAAGTACACACTTTGTGTGTGTGAGAAAAAGAATGAGTAAAGATACAGATTTGAACTACATAATTGGCTAACTTTAATTGATAGGTGTAAGGGATATTTATAGAAGTCTGAACTTTCAAATTAGAGAATTTACATTATTTCAAACACATATGGTATCTTTACAAAAATTGACCCTTTGTAGGATGCAAAATGGGCTCAGTAAACACAAATAGAAAATATTATACAGACCATGTTTTTTATCAGTGCTATATAAAATGGAATTAATAGTCAAATCTATATATATGTTTATAGATAATTGTATTTATATATATACACATATCTATTTATCTGTCTAGAAAACATTTCGGGCACCTGGGTGACTCAGTTAAGCATCTGCCTTTGGTTCAGGTCATGATCCCAGAGTCCTGGGATCAAATCCAGCACTGGGCTCCCTGCTCGGTGGGGAGTTTGCTTCTCCCTCTGCCCCTCCCCCCATTGATTCTCTTAATTTCTCTCTCTCAAAAAATAAATAAAATCTTTAAAAAAAGAAAACATTTCAAAATGTAATAGCTATTCTCAAATTTAAGAAGTAAGAATAATAGAGTTAACCCAAATATATCAAAGTGAAGAAAATCATAGATATATTTTAGTGAATTAAAAAGTAGTTCAAAATAGTAGAATAATCAAGAGGTCATTCTTTAAATGTACTGATAAAATATATTTGTTCTCCAAAAATGGTGAAGGAAAAAAAAACCACCACAGTCCAAACCCAAACCCTAAGCATTGTTAGGAATGAAACAAGGAAAATTCAAGACCAAAGAGACTGAACAAATCAGTAAGTTCTGTGAAAAACTTACAGAAAATTTACAAAAACAGGCAATTTTCTAGACATATATAATGTTATAATGTAACAAATGCAATTTACCTACAAACCTATTTAAATGTTCAGATCAGTAGTTCTTAAATCTCTTATCAAATAAACATATCCTGCCAGGGAGTTTTAGACATCTATAGGTCAGATAGCTCCCAGTCTCTGTTCCAGAACCTGCAAAAACAGGGGAAGTTCTCCAGCTCATTTTTTGTGATTATACTAGATGCTTCTTCAAAGACTCCCAGCTTCTCCCTTCACCCCCAACTCCATCTCTCTCTCTTTTTTAATTTGTAATCTGTCTCCTATAACCATGAATTTCCACATAAAAATGGCCTGGCAAGTTGCAGTTTTCAATTAAGCAATATTAATTGGGTGGTGTATTGATTGTGGGCCCTGGGATTGTCTTTGGAATGAAAAGACCTCTACAAGGCAGATGGGCTGCTAGCGAGTTGCAGTCGAAGCCTCAGTTTTGGGTGAAAATACAGTTGACAGCTTACAAACTCCTAAATCATGAAGTCATCTCAGTGTGTTCCTTCTCCTTGCCTTTTGCCAAATATTTTGGACTCTTTTGTGGACAGAGCTTTAAACCCAAAACAAATGACAAAGACCCATGAGATAAACAGTGGCAAACTAATTGCAGCTGTGTAGCACGAAGCTGCACAATCCAGAGAAGCAGGACTGTGATTTAAGTGACCAGGTTTATGCATGTAGTTTTGCTACTGAGTTACCTGAGTCAAATCACTTGGCTTCTCTGTGCTTCAGTGCAAATAAAACTGCTGCTGCTTCTCCTTTTGGTTTTGCAGTATTGCTGAAAAGTAAAGGGAATAAAATTAAGTAGTCATTTGAAATCCTTTTGCAGAGTATAATATGAACAGAGTGGGGTTACTGTTACTGTGGTCAGGATCATTAACGTACAGTGTTTAACCTATTTAAGCAGAGGATATTTCTGTTGTAAAAATGAAGTTTGAGACAGATTTAGAAAGCAAGTTTGGCATAACTTTGCAAGGAAAAGAATTTTGGGGGCAGTATTATATCTTTTCTAGTTTCCTTGTCTTATGGTGTATAATTCACAACACTGTGGCCTTCAAACATTTAACTGCAATTAACATATATTGTGACCCAGTAAAGACATGCAGATATATTTTTATTGCTATATATGACTCTCTATATGTCTGTATATCTATCGATATCTTATACAATGTATGAATAAAAGACCTCCCCAAATAGTATTTACCTTTTCTATGGTGGGTGCAGTCTGATATTTTCTATTCTACTTTACTATAGTCCAGTTAATTCTATTTCATTTTTTTTTAAAAGCTGCATTTCATGACCTTAGCTTGAAAACTGGTGTTTAAATATATCATTTCTCATATCCATATCTTTTTTGAAGACAACTCCAATGAAAACAACCTATTAATGCTAATGGGATGGGGCCAAGCAAAAGCCAAATATTTCTTCTGTTGGATTCCAGAACAACAAGTACTAAAAATTTATGTTCTGTAGTTGAGGAGTTCTGATTGTGCTGCATCCAGACTTTTAAAATTGTAGCACAGAAAGTTGGTGAAAAAAAGAAAAAAGCTACCAGACCTTCCAGTTTCCTTCCAATGACCTTTAGTAGGAAGAATGACTGAAGAGAATTCTTAAGGATGAGCTCTCAAGTAAGATGGGAGGGGCGTTCTACTCTGTTATATTTTAGAGTGTGAGCTTATTAAGTCCAGCTGAAATTTTTGGACTATCATCTCTGTCCATTTCAGAATGGGAAATTACCAACCGAAACTTACAATTAGGCAGTTCAAAGCTGGAATACCTCCACATTTTTTCTCAGTCACCTTAATCTCTAATATATACAAGTGGTAAAACTCAGAATAGTTCGTAATAGCACAAAATATTAACTTTGTATAAGGTAAGAGGATTTCATTTGCTTAGAATTAAATTTCTAATTGTATATTAAATTTCAAAAGTAATTTTAACATATATTGAGCCAGAAAGCAGTAAAATCTGCTTTTTAAAAACCTTGAGGAAACACAGCATAAATATACAAAATTATCAAATAATTGAAACGATAGGCACTTACTCTTCTTTCTGAGAGGAAAAGCCCCTATAAAATTAGATTTGCTTTGAGCATTTTTGAAAGATCATGATAATGTACAATTATGATGTTCCCTTTCTATGCTAAATACCAGGCTTTTTATCTTACACACTGTTTTATCCTTGCAGCAGTGATTGATATGTAATGGGTAATAACAGATGGGAAAGTCAAAGCTTTGATAGTTAGAGGTAAATCCCTGATGCAGACTCTGGCTTCTCTGAAACCTCGGCCCTTGACTTCAGAGTGGACACAGTTTTCAGAAACCCAAGTATTAGCATAGCACATGGTCCCAAATATTATGATCACAGACATGTTTTCTGAGTTGCAGACTCACAGCAGATGAGCAGGCATCTACCTCAGCATGTCCTGAACTAAATACCTCATCTGCTCATACTGGCTCTCCCTCCCCCTCTCAAAAGTGAGTCTAATCCTGGCAGTCTCGGCCCCCCTCAGTCTACCTAAGCTGGCAACCTGGGAGACCCTTCGATCCTCTTTTGTCTATACCTCTCCTTTCCACTCACATCCGATTGTCTCCCAAATTACGTTGGCCTCCTTGGTAGCTCTGGACTCCTACTTCTCCGCACTAGCTATCGTGACCTGGTCAAACAGGTTCATTCTCATCAGTGAGTTCCTAGCTAATGTTCTGTTCTTCTCACTTCTTTCTTTCTTTTTTGCTACTTAAAAAAAAAAAAAAATTGTGTTCAGTTAGTCAACATAGAGTACATTGTTAGTTTTTGATGTAGTGTTCAAGAGTCATCAGTTGCATAAGGGTGGGGGTGGGGGATGGGGACACTGGGGGGTAGGTATTAAGGAGGGCAGGTGTTGTGATGAGCACTGGGTGTCATACACAACTAATGAACTGTGGAACTCTCACGTATTTCTGATTCCGGTTTTCTTTCTGCTCCTGTCTGCTCTCTATGCAGCAGCTAGAGTGATCTTTGTCTCTTTCACATTATCTCTGATCACAGCTTTCTTGCTCAAAATCCTTCTGTGCCTCATTTTCAGAATAAAGCCTGTGATCCTTAGCCTGATATGCAAAGCCACTTATCCTTCATCTTATCTCTCTTCATTCCCTCCACTCCCTCCATAGTGAGCCTTTCTAAATTACTCCAAATTCCTTGACCAGTTACACTCCCACCTCCAAACCTTTGCTTCTAATTTAGCTTAAAATGCTTCCCTCCAACCCTCTGCTTTAGGAACTCCTTGCAAGTCCTCTTAAGGTCCTGGACATACATATGTAATAATTATTCTCAGATATGTTATAATCATCCATTTTCCTACCTGCATTAGACCAGGACCTCCTTCAGGGAAGATCCTATTTTTTATTTATCTTTGCATCACTAGGGTTCGGCATAATACCTGGCATATAAAAGAATAAACGAATATGTTGTGTGAAGCACAATAATGCAGAATATTTTTCATATGTGAGGAGCTTTAGCACACTAAAAAGTAATGAATGACTTGAAAAGATTAAATTAACTCCCCAAATATGTCTAATTTACTTAGAGGACTTTTGATTCTAAGAGAATCACTTATTTTCAAAAGCGAACCTCCTATCCTGGGAAGTGAGATTTGATTTTAAACTAGAGTAACTTTCATTATTTACCTTGTTTTGAGAGATAGGTGGTAAGAGAAGAAAGGCCAAGGAAAAATAAATACATTGGGCATTCACTTTAAAAAAGAGTGGAATCTTTATGGAAGGAGTCTGGCAAGATCCCCACCTAGGAAGGTATGAAGCCACAGAGCAAGGACAAATGAGGAGTTCACAGGACATGAATGAAACTCTGAGCCTCAGGTGCAACTGGCTTGTAACTCTTCTCAGTAACATGGGAATGAAAAAGCTGTCCATCTGGCATTATTTGTCTCCAATGAGGCTGGGAGGTGAAAAATTTTCTGAGGCCATTTTGTAAACTAGACAGTGCTATCAAATATAAGATTTGTAACCCTTGGATTAAAAGATAAACTATTTTGTGGAGCTTTCCTGAATGCTTACCAAGAGTACAGTATCACCGGGTGAGGGGTTCTCATTGCATGTTGTCTACACCTGTCCCCTCTGCAGTGTTAGCTCCCTAGGTGTAGGAACCACACTGACCACCTCATAGCTCCAGGGCCCAATATGATATCCGGGATATAGCAAGTGCTCCAGACTTGTTTGCTGAATGATTTGTCAGAATTACTTTGAGGTGATTGAAGAACATTCATGACAAGTCATCTTTATGGAAAGACTTGGGCATACTTTTGGTATGACTACAGATGTTTCATCAAAATCATGAAAGAAAACATAGGGTTACTCCAAAGAATTCCCTATCTTTTTCTGCCCTCAGAACCTGATTGTTTTCATATTCACCATCACTCCATTCCTCTTCAAGATGATACAGAACATGCCTTTTTTTAAATTAAACTTTTTTAATGGAAAATTTTGTTTACGGAAAAGTTGCAAAGATATGATACAAAGAGTTTTCATATATTCTTCACCCTGTATCATGCTTCTCTAATGTTAGCATCTGACATAACCCATTTATTTTTTTTTATTTAAAATGAAGTAGATGGTAATTTGAGCAGTTCTTTGGTGGGAATGTCTGAAGAATTATATGACACCCATTGGAAGTTATAGAAGAGAACATTTTAGTTACAGTGCCAGACTTAGGAATCACCAAGTCAATCATAGGTAGTTATAGTATGTAGAAACATCTGAACTTACAACTTTAAGTCTGTAGAAAAATAATAAGTATGAAAGTAACCTCTGTGGATATGTTGCTTGATTCAAAGCTGTTCTTACAGTAATGGATCAAGTAGATATTATTCTTTGGAAAGTGCTGTAGAAAATGTGAATAATTCTATTCGTTGTACTTTAGAAAAGAAGCAATTCTATATCTGTATGTAGATATATATCTATATGTACACAGACATTTAACTAAAGTTCATGATTATAATGAAAAAAATGTTGAAATACACAGGCTTATTGATAGAAAAATCTGTAAGTTCACCCAGTGGCAATTTGTAAGAATATTTATTTTAGTTTGGCTGAGTATATGTAGATTTATACTTCTATTATGGCACCATTAATTTCCTTGAAATATAATCATTTTTGATTTAGTGTAAACTTAAGTATTATTTGGCTTCCTTGCAATGAGTGATGTAAAACAATAAATTATCCAAGCAAGAATTAGTGTGTGTAAGTAGTTTTTCATAGTATATAAAGACGGTAAAATACTTCATATGAAATAAATACGTAGGGCTATGTAAACAGATTTTTGCTGATTTTTTTTTTTTTACCTTTTAATACACTCCACACATATTCTTTCACCTTTACTACATTCTTGCTGCATTATACAAGGTATATAATATTACCTGTGGGTTTCATACTCAAATATTTTAGGTTAAGCTGCTTCTGGAGTCAAGACATATAATTTAATAAAGGAGACCTGCTGAATGTATTCAAATTCCATGGTGTTTTCCCCTTCCTTCTGATACACTTAAAAATATAAAGATGTCAGGTGATTTAGTCAATAACTGAGGTTTTCGAGTGGATGTCAGTATGTGTCACAGGCCTGAGAACAGCATCAATTGAGTTTTGTACCAAGATATACATCTACTACTCAAGGGAGAGAGGCTGCTTGCCCTGGATTCACTGTATGATCTTGAGTGAGTCACCTCACATTCTTGAACCTCAGTCAACCCATTTGGAGAATTAGGTGAAAGCTAAGCCTTAGTGAGAAACAGATGCTACATCTGAGATGAGTTTTCTTGTGTAAACAAGTAATTCCAAAGTTTAATTCCAAAGAGAGTCACTGTGTGGACGGCCATGATACATCTGAGGTAGACAGTTGGGTTAAGGCTTTGGAATAAAGGTTTCTGAATAGAAATTATAGCATCATAATTTTGCATTTGGGTTTATTAAAACCATTTTTATCTAATTTTTATTCCATATCATCCTCTTAGAACATAGACTCTCATGATTTTTATATAAAATTTATTTAATGCTTTTTGATCATTTTTATATAGTAAATTACACTTCTAACAGGTCAATTAAGTTGTCAAGGTAGGGGGAAATGCAATTCAAAATAGTCCAGTTATTACCTAGTGAGAATCAATGAAAGTTAAGACCTCCTCTCTTTGGAATAAATGTTAACAACCAAGGGATTTAAAGACATGTGGTTTTAAAGACAGCAGCTCAGTGTGCATTTTGGTTTAATTCCCAGTAGGTTACTTATCACTTCGGTAAATTCTTACATTCTAAAACACTTTGTTTAAAAGGAGATAGATAACTTAATAAATTGAAAACAATTCCTTAAAGGAAAGAAAAGTCCTCTAGAGAAATGCTCGTCGAAGTTCTATGATTGCTTTCTCTCCTCTACAACTGCTACTTTTGCTGACTGAAATAGCTGTGAACATCAAAGTAAGATCTTTGGTTCCAGAAACTCTCCAAGCTTGCCCTAGCTCTAAACTTATGTTTCCTGTGTTGACTTCATATATTGCTGTCATCTGTACACATTTCAAAGCTTCAGGTTAAATGTGCTATGGTTTCCCATTGCCTCACTTTTTGTATTTTAGAGTGGGAATAAGTAACGTGAATCAGCAAGCTAATGGATACTGTTGAGAATTCAGTGTTGGCTAGTTTACCGTTCTCTGGTTTGTTTTCCGGCAGCTATGGTGGTCTTGCTTTTGACATTAACTAAGGGAGCAGTAGCTTGGCCTTTAAGTGGAAAACATTCCAGGAGTTTCAGAGGAGAGGAACTAAAGAACAAGAGGCCTGGAGCCATTATCTCCTAAAGAGAGACGAGAGGCCCTCTTGTCCTGTGCTTTTTTCCTCTGTTGCCTGCACAGACTCCAGTGTGAGAAGAACCTATCTGTGGTAGAATTTGGCTATGAGTTCCTTTAGTAGCTAAGTCTCATTGAGTGAGACACAAAGTCACTGTTGGCTCAAGTGTGATTGTCCATGGAAGACCAGGAATGTGATGGGCATAGATCTAAAAAGGTCGGGGAGGGGAAATGAAGGAAAATTTATATTTAGACTTAGTATCTAGAGAAAATATCTAGTGGAAAGATCCAATTCGCTAAACGTTTTGGGAAAGCGGGCTGGATGTGAAAGCAGTAAAGATCCGTTATTTTGACATTTAAAACTATTTTGAATGAGTTCTCATCATGAATAATCTTATATGGGTCTCCTTTGGAGAAGTTGAATTATGAGTATTTTCCTCTCTAAACTTTTTTTGTGAGTGGTGTGAGATCTAAATCCCAAAAAAAGAAAAAATAAGAAAGATAATTATCTATTATGCTTTTCATATATATATAATATATATATATGCATATTTACATATCTATCTATACATACATTTTCACATATGTGTATATGTGTGAAGGTATAACACCCTGAAATATACACATAATATCCTTCCAGACTCTTGCCAAAGAATATTATTTCAAGGTATACAAAGGAGGAGTAGGTTTTGTTCCATAAAAGGCCAATTCTAGGAACTAGAACTCTGACCTCCCTGCATTTCTGGAGTTGAAAGTGAGATTGATGAACATAAAGCAGGACATGTGTATGGGAGCTTATATGAATTGGACGTATATGGAAATAATTTTTTCTGTTTTCATCTGGCACAGAGTTCAGATTCTACCAATATTTTGTGTGGTAAGCATGTTTAAAGAATAAGGGAGTCATAAAGCAGTAAGAAAAGTTGGGAAGGGTAAACTGATATGCTAACCTAGGCTCTGAAGGGTTATAAGATAGGAATTAATAGTATTAATTGTCCATTATTCAACTCCAGTGAATAAAATTGCTGAAGAGAGTCCAAGAATTTTGTAGAATACATGATTCGTAAGGGTTGTTCATGAATAAAATCTTACAGAAAACAAATCTTCAGAAGATGTTTATTTGGCTATCTCCTGTTTTAAGATAAACTGCAAAAAAAAAAAATCTAAATTTCTGCTGGAATTCTTGGCAGAAGCTAAAGACAGTTTCATATAAGGTTTTGAAACATGCCTCGTTAGTTGTATCTATTTTTGAGGAAAAACTTTCTGTCTACACAAAGCTCTAACGTCAACATTTGGTATGTATATTATTTATACTCTCATGTTCAGAGTGTATACAAAACTGAGTGTGTAAACTAGAATACATTTTAATTTGATAAAATGCCAATCACAAAGGGCTTGTTGATCTTAAAATAATCAATGAGTCTAATTTGTTAAATGTGACTGAAAAACTTTTTGTTGTGGTGTACAATACCTAGATATTGTTGTATTTCCAAGTTCTAATAATTTTAACATAGATTTTCATATTTAGAGACTTTCTGAGAAGAATTCAAAGCTCTTTGATTAGTATCTCATCCAGCAATTTCTAAGGTAGAGAATTTTGAGAGAAACATGGGAGGATAAGCTAAGAGATTACTCCTTTAAGAAAAATAGAATCTTTTAAAATCAATACCTTACTCTGACTTTTCTTCTTCCTCAGTATGAACAGTGAGCACCTCTATGCTTTTCGGAATTAAGAAACAGTAGGAAAAGTGTTTTGCTCAATTAGTAACTGCTCTAGCTCAGCACTATATTGAGATGGATTCTTCTAGCTCCATTCACCACTAGTGGTTCAGTGGGTACTTCTGTGCCTCAGAAAAGAGCTGGGAGCGTGAGGTGATTGGTGGTTTAACCGGTATAATTAATTTCATGATGCTGTTTTTCCTCTACTTTTTTTCACCCAACTTTCTTTTCAGGAACATCAAATAATTGAAGTGTTTCTATATCATCTACCTGGTTGCCAGTCCTGAGCATGCCCAGCTCTTTCCTTCTTTGTCCTCTTTGCGAAGGACATCAGTTGTGTCTCCTTGTACAGAATCTAGCCACTTTTTTTTTTTTTTTTGCAACAACTCTGATTTTCATTTGAGGAATCTCTTTCTCCTGCCCTCAGTCCATGCGGTTTAGATGGGATTACTTTCTCCACACTCAGAGCCGTTGGTGGTGATAGGTCCAGATTTATTCACCAAAACATTCTACCCCTCTGATGGTGATGTTAATCAAAGCAGGTTAATGATATTCAATTCTGGGACTTCTGTTAGAAAGATTGATTTAAAAAAAAAAAAAAGTCCTTTCCATCAGACTTGTTAAGCTGTAGGGAGATGTTCTTGCAAGAGAAAAAATTTTCCTGCCAGTGAGGGCAACCCAGAGGAAAGTAGAGCTATGTGTAGAGGAATACTGCTGGTAATATAGAAGTACCTTCATTTCACTATACCTGGAAATAACTAGACCTGGACCCTTGAGCTTTGAATACTTTCTTTAATTTATTTACTTAGCTTAGTTCACTTTGGGTTGAATTTCTGTCATTTAGATCAAAATATTTCTTCTCTACATTACATTCCAAAATCACTCATATTTAGAGTAATATAAAAAATACTAATATGATGCTTATGATGTTTATCAGTGAGCTAGTAGAAACTTTTCACGATCTGTCACATGTGCATGCTGAGAAGGCCATCTTCATAGTAATTTTCTCCTGTCATTTTTTAACCATTTAAAATGTAATTATTAATCAGAAATTTCAGGCTGCCTGGTGTCTGTATGGAGGCTCATTAATCCTTTGAAAACTGAGCATCTCAAAAAGTGGTAATAATGTTAATAATAGCCCCTGCCTTGCTGGGATTGATGTGCAGATGATAGGACATAATGAATGGGAAGTGTTAAGCCTAGTGGAAAGCACACGTATGTAAAGTGTTTAATTACTGCCCACAATTATGTTAAAGGCCTGGAATAGGAGTTCTTGGAGGACAGGGACATTATCATGGATGCTGCCATGTCTGTGGTACCAAGCTCCATGAGATAATGAGTTGAGTTCATATTTCTGCATATGCTGTTTGGAAAAGTGCTGTTATTCCAAGAAATCACACACACCCACCTCATGGAAGAATTCTACGTGCAAAATCTGTACTGCAGGAAGAACTGGGTCCTGGGATTTCTGCTGTTCTTCCTCAGAGGTTAAGACATTGTAGGATTTACCTGAAAAACATGGTCCTCTCCTCACGGGAGACTTTGTTGAAAGCGTTTCCGCTGCATTAGATGGGAGACTGAAATTAATGGAAATCTAACATATATCAAGGGGCCATTTCCCCTGAAGGATAATAAAGGTAAAATAAAAGAATCATGTTAAATACATGCTTGTCTTTCTCATAAAAGGTTTGGTCTTTTGTCTAAGGCATATTCTAAAGGGAATGAACCACTGTGAGCAAGATGGCCTGGTCTTCATCCACCTCCTCAGCAACTGTCTTATTTTAGATAAAAGGCAGGGGTTTTCTAGAAACATAAAGTGTCAGGCATTAACAGGGTTTTTATTATTTATATTCTGAGCTTCATTATGGTTGATGCTGTCTCATTTTTTCCATTATAAACCCCTTCTTCTCAAGGGCCTGTAACTCCCCCAATAAAAAGAATGGCTTCGGGCAAACACTGGAAGCATTTGCTCTCAGCTGAGGAGGACTTTTGTTTTTCCACGTCTTGAAAATGAAAATCCATTAAATTCTTTTCAAATTATGGGAGTGTTAAAGTGAGAAAAAAAACACCCCAGAAATTACTGCTTTCATATGTGTCTCTTTACTACCTGGGCTCAGAATTTGTTTTGAACAGCTGCAGCCCCCTCTGATTGTATTAACAGCCCTTCCTTTATTATCTGAGATGATTCAGTAATGTCCACATGTACCTTGTCCACTGGCTTCCTCAGAGACGCTTGCTGGAGGTGGTTTGCTGAGTAGTTTGTATGGGTCATTTCTCTTTCCCTGACAGATGACCCAGTGTCTCCCAGAAGAAAGAATTTCACTCAGAACATGGTCACCTTCCCTCAGGGAAACACCATGGTGAGCTGCCATGCTGAGGGCAAAGCACCGATAGTGGATCATGTTACTCTGAAGATTGTGGTGTGTTAAAAACAACTTAAAAATGTCTCTTCCTGTTGTGCTCCCAGAGAAGTACTGAGCTAGAGACAGTCATGGACTCAGGTTGTGGGTTATAGATAAATTCAGGCTGACGTTGTGGTCCTAGAGATAACATTTCAGAGACTCACAAGAAGCTTGAAGTCTGTCCATGGCAGGATTTTGAGACTCTGGGTCATGCCAGTGGTTGCAGGATATGACAGGAAGACCTCTGTCACTGAGCTATACCTAAGAGTCCCCAAATCATTAATATTCTTTTCTTCCTCTGCTTTCCAGCCCACTACTATCTCATATTAAGTATTTTAAAAACAGGATTTTCAGTAGTTCATTGCTTCTGGAATACACACATGCATACACACAGAGAAATCCATTAAGTTTCCTGTAACTACTTCTGTCCCAAAATAGCTTAAAAGAAAGACTATAATTTTTAGAATGTGCTGCATTCTGGAATCTTCTGAAAAGATTACTTTTAGGAGTAGATTAGAGGCAGAGTTATAAAGCAGTGACAATAGTGTTGTGAAAGCTGGTTGTTCGTATAGGAAAAAAGAAATTAGATTCCTGTGTCACATCTTACAAAGGAAGATATAGGTAGAATAAACATCTAATTTTTTTCTAAAAGTTTTTACAAGTAAATACAGGGGAGAGTATCTTAGAGGAGACATAAGATGGCAAAAGCATCATGTAAAATGCCAAATTTGTTTCAAAGTGACCAAATTCTAAAAAAAAAAACCTCACACACCTTACAAAGTTATTATTATGCATTATTTTAGATGCATAAAGCTAGCAAGATGCTATTACCTAGGATATGTAAATAATTCCTCCAAATCAACATAAAAATAACAAAACAACTGAATAAATATGCAAAGGATGTAGTAGGCAATTCATAGGAGAGGAACCACCAGTTAACTTAAGAACTAATGCGCTATTTCACGAATAACAAGAATATACATAAAAATAAAAGGGGATACCATTCTATTGGATTGTCAAGAATTGAAAGAAAAGTTTGTACTAAATACCACTGAGGATGGCAGAAATGAGAACTGTCATATGCTACTAATTGGTAAAAAAACTATTTGGAGAGGTTTTGACAATATATAGTATTGCTGAAAATGTACATATTCTTTGAAACCCACACCTTTCTCTTCTTAACATATGCTCTTGAGAAACTCTTGGGCTTATGTCTAAGAAAATGTGTATAGGAATGTTTACTGCAGTGATGCTTGTGTTGGTGAACAACTGGAATCAGCCTAACTGCTCATTTATTGTTTTAAAAATGTATCTGTGTTGATGTTTATTTCTTGTAACTATTGCAGAGTATTCCACAGTATAAGTATATCTCAATTCATTTATCCATTCTTTCCATTGAGTTACCCAGTGCGGAAGAAAAAATAGGATCAAGATCATAAGAATCACTATTGTTTTACCATCATTTCTTAAAGATAAAGGATTTGAGTAAAGTATGAAAAAATATTAAGATTTAATAAAGCTGGATAATGGGATGGGATGAGAGACTTCTTGAGGGCTTCTCATTCCTAAGATCTTAATTATCCAGTATCATTCAAAACTATATATTCTTCTAGGAAGTCTGTCTAAGGTATTTAACTATGACTCTTGGGTAACTTTGTATGACTTAGTAATTCTCCAATTTTAGTGTGTCCATTTGCATATACCATATCAATTTAGACCTGGTGACTCATTACTTTCTAAGTCTTTTAGTGAAAGACTTGGGTGGTGAGGGTGCCGAGCGCTACCAGAGGAAAACTAAGTCAGGCATGAAGTCATAGGATTGGGGAAAGGGGAAAAGATATATGAAGAAAGAAGAGTCATGGAATAGAACTGTGACCTGAGGCTTAAAGCATTTTAGGAAGATCAGACAGGGAGACTGTTAAGGGAGACTTTCTCTAATATTAACTCTGCATTTTCTGCCATCCATTCGGCCCTGGATTAATTGTTAAGCAAAATAAGCAGGTGCACCAAGGGAAGGAGAATAGATTTTCTTCCCACTCCAGCTTTTATACCCTTTGCTTTTTCACTGCTTCTCTTAACGTTAGTCCATTTTTTGTATTACCTTCATCTGTCATATTTTACTTTAATTTGTTATTAAACATTTTATTTGTCATGATGAGCAGCTAAATGTTTGGGTTGAAGCTATTGTCAGATATCACATTTGTTTCTATCTCATGGCTTGAGAGTTTCACTTATATCCAGTGTAAACATAGCTGGTGAGTCTGGCTAGAATTAACTTACCAGCTGGTTAGTATATATGATCCTTAAACTCTCTGTTTTGAGCTGTGGCTGAACGGTACCATTGTGGGACTGTGCTGAGGGCATCAGTTGGTCTTAATGGAGGCTTGCATTTATTCATTAATTCATCTCAGGTGTTCAGAAAACCAGGCATTTATGCTGGCACTGGAAATACATGTTGGAAAAGACTCACCATTGCTCCTTTCCAAGTTTACTATATCCTAAGGGTCAGGCTGATAAGAGGAGTCACAATAAGATGTATTTATATTGCTCTAGTCTGTTTAGTCAGTACTCAGTCATGGATCATAAAATATGTGTATAGTAGCATTGACCCAAAATGTCTTCTTTCCAACAGACAGACCTGATGCTCCGGCAAATCAGAAAGTGAAACTTAAAAAAAAAAAAAAAAAGTTCTATTGAGAAAAAAAAAAAAAAACCTACAAGATACACTAGACCACAGTTATTTACAAACATATATATTTCAACTTTTCTATTTGGAGCAGCAGTTCTCAAACCATAATTGTCTAATTCCATCTTCTGTCATGTATGCATCCTCCTTGCAACCAAAGGTAATTATCTCTGAGTACATGAACCTAAAATTTAGATTAGGAGTGCCTAAAACCACTCTGGAAGTGCTGAAACCACAATACAAGAAGGAATGAGCACAATACCAGTGTGGGTTGTTAGGCATAAACACCAAGATCAGAATAGAAACATGAATCAGTAGCTGTAAATAAGATCTGTCTTAGCTTTGTTAGGATTGATAGAAGTCCATCAGTTCTAATCTAATCTAATTGTTTGAAAGAACAGTTGATAATTTTTTATCTTTAAAGCTAGGCCTGGGTTATGATGGTGAATATGGAGCAGAGGTCTTTTTTGGGGGGGTTTCTTGGAAACCAACATCTTTATTTTTTAAGGTAAACCCTTTATCCAAATACACAATGTCTCGGGTTGTAATAAAAGGCCAGTCTGATCATTTTAAGTCATCCCAAATACTTCCTACTTATCAGAGAGGTCAGGGTAAGTATGAACCTGCAGAATGAGCAAAATGGACCTCAGAGGTATTCTGTGACTTGCCTAAGATTACACAACTTTTTAGTGATAGAGTGAGGAATGAGCCTTATTTTTTCAGATATGCCTAAAGAACAACCATATCAGAAGCCTGGAGCCTAGAGGCAGGGCATTCACATCTTAGTACTGGTTAGGGACCGGTCATAAATAAAGCCAACAGCAACAAGCTTGTTGTAGGGAATTTAATACAGAACATTAGCTATGGGTTAGAAGAGCTTGAACTAGCAACTTGGGAAGCTGAGGCAACTCCAAGGTAAACACCTGCAGAAATTTACCCTTATCCAGAGGGCTGGAGGGGAGTTAGGAGGAGAGGCTAAGGTAGGAGGGAACCTTTAATGGGGGACAGAAGGCAGGACTACTGAAGATGTTTCTGGGAGACAGAGTTGAGGGGAATATTAGATTCTGCTTCTTCTAGCCTACAAAACAAGCTCAGTGGTAAGCCAGTTTGTAAGAGAGTGGGAGTCCATCCCCCTCGGAGCAGAGCAGAGCATGAAGAGATCAAGGACTAGGTCTGATGACCAGCGTGCCTTTTCCAATGGAGTATCTCTATTTCTAATCTCACATGTGTGCTTTGTATCTTAAGGATGCATTCTTGAAGAAGAGATTCTACATTCAAAAAAACCCAAAAGTTTAAAATTCGCTATGCTAGGCCAGCTCACTTTTAAGAAAATATATCTCTAGGATAGTATTTCTATGTACCAAAGTACTTTTGGTTGTGTTCCCTCTTAAAATGATGAGATTGTTTATATTTTAAAATGAAGAAATTGAAGCTCAGAGTAATGAATAGTTCTCCCCCATAAGAAATGGCTAGAAGGCTCAGCAGCCCAGACCAGAAATCTGAGTCTTGGGCTTCAAATTTGCTAGAGCCACCATTTCTAAATTGTGTACAAAGGCATTCTGTGTGCTGCAGCAAATGTAGAGGGACATAACTAAGTATTTCAAAAATTCAAGGGAAATGCAGTAACCTCTTTCGGACTCTACATGAGCTCTTCTAACAGTTTTTTTTTTAATATTTTATTTATTCATCTGACAGAGACCGCAAGTAGGCAGAGCAACAGACAGAGAGAGAGGGGGAAGCAGGCTCCCTGCTGAGCAGAGATCCCGATGTGGGGCTCGATCCCAGGACTCTGGGATCATGACCTGAGCGGAAGGCAGAGGCTTAACTCACTGAGCCACCCAGGCGCCCCTCCTCTAACAGTTTAAACTTTAGATTGCCATGTTCCATTTGTTTGTGTCATATCTTCGTGAGGCTGAGTTTTCTATGATAAAAAGCAAGGACTGTGTGAAATCATTTTGGGACAAGAAAGAGCATAGCAGTGTTCTCTCTGATTCCAGTTTGAGATGTGCTGTGCTCCACAGGCACTGAGTTATTAGGATATAAGTCCTTACAAATTGTTAGACCCTAACTACTGAATAAATAGAACTGTTAGGTATTGCTCGTAGCTTAGGGTGTGCTGTGAAAAAATTCTGTGATACTAAGAACATGTAAACGAGGAAGGCATCTCTGCTCTGTTGACATTACCCCATAAATACCCCAAAGCAGTAACATTAATAAATTGAGATTGTGGGTGGGAGAACTCTTAATTGTCTGGACGGTTCTTTCAGAATCTCTAGCCTATGACAACCACCTTTGTTTGCTTGTGTATGAAGAGTAACATGGGCTACAGTGGAGTTTGGCAATTGAAAGCCAAGGCCATCCTTATTAAGAAAAGAAAAGCGGTGTGCCTCCTTAGCTCTTAACTTGTTCCTCAAATCAGTGAGTGGATATTCTGGAAGATCACTTGCTAGCTTATCAGACTCTCAAAGACCGCGTGCGAGACCAGCATGGCACGTCCCTTCCAACGCCTTCTTATCGGTGTTTGCTCTTATCTCAACCAGTCTTTGCTGTGTGCTCACTTGGGAAGCTTAACTGCGCGCAATAAGGGGACCATCTCTTTAATTGTCCCTCAGATATTAGTTTTTTCTTTTACCTTCCAAAATGTAATTCTTGAAATGATTTTTAGATCTTGAACACTTCCTCCTTATCTGTCTGTACAGACCTCTAAAACATGCCTTATAATGAAAATTACACCTGACAATAAGCTCTTCAAGAACCATAGACGTCTTAAAAGGTCCAAGAAAATAGGGATTGAAATTTGTAAGTGATGTTATTTTAAACAAAAAATGAGTGAAACTGACATCTTGTGACATTATAGAGTTGTGAGATATTTTGTACCTTGGAAACTAGAGGAATGAAAATCTCAAGATCAAAAGATGAGAGAGAGAAATCTGAAAGAGTCCAGTATTCGACAAATGTATGAAAAAGTTGTCTAGTGGTGAGTTAGCATGGAACTAGAATTCCTAATAGTTGCAATGAGAATACTTGCTTGAAGATTTTTAAATATACAGTACAGGTGCTATGACTTTGTAAGTGTGAAAATATTCTTAGCCCTTCTTATTAATCAGAACCTTTCATGGAACTTTAAAGAAAACGCAGAGGTCAATGTTCTGCACCAGACCTACTGAAGGTCCTGAGCTAAGGCTCTTGAATCCATATTTTAAAAAATACTTGATGGACAGCTATGAATTAAGAGATTATTAAATCAGATGACAGTCTGGTTTAGAACTACAGACCAGTAGCATTGATATCACCTGGGAGCTTATTAGAAATGCAGAATCCTAGGTCCCACCCTAGACCTACTACATTAGAATCTATAATTCAGCAAGATTCCTAGTGATTTGTTTTCAAGTTCTGGAAGCGTGGTCTGGGTGAAACCAACCATACTGGGATTCAGGGTTCTTGCATGCCATAGCTCTGTTCCTTACCAGCTTATCGAGGCCATTTATCCTTTGTGAGTCTACTTCTCCAGCTAAAGGAACAGATATAATTATACCTATCCAGCTTACCCTAAGACTATTGCCAGGATATAAGATGGAATATGGAAAAATATGTGGAAGTACTTCAAAAGATTAAAAGTGCACTGTTTATATAAATTGATACTCTCATGTGGTCAATAGAACCACAGATTTGTAGAGCTACTTGGCTCTTCAATTTATTCCACCTCTATATTTTGAGCCACATCCTTGATTGCTACATGGTTAAACCCCACTCACATTTGTTTAGCCTCCTACTAAAAATGCCCAAAGGTAGCATTACTTTTTTCTTACATTTTTTAAGTCCAAAGGAAGTAAGAAATTCAAGTGAAAGAATAGCCTATTTAGGATCCATGGAGTGTCTGGTAATTTGCTGCATATATGAATGTAACTCCATATACAGAATTTTGCAAATTAAGGATTTCAGTAAAGCCACCTTGGCATTATGAGTCTTACAGTCTCTTGTGTCATGGATAATTAGTGTTTGACTCATGGTTTCTTGATTAATGGGTCATCTTCTTGTGATAAGCTGCTCTGTGCCATTAGGTGATTTTAGTACTGGTGCTCTGTCATTTGTGTCTAGGAAAATAAACTACCAAGAATATAATCTCCAGAACTTGTCTGGGCCCTGTTCTCCAACCTCCTTTGCTCTGTTGTGACACCTGATGCCATTTGGAATCTCCTGACTTTTTGCGCCACATTTTTACCCCCAGCTCCTCCCAACCTCCTCCTACCCTGACCCTCAATACAGACCTATACGATGCCTTTTTCTATGAGGCTGAGCGCTCGCTAAATATAAACCTAGATTTGTCTCTAACTGCATTCCTTATGTCTGGCTAGAGAGCCAGCTGCAGTCTGGAGAGTCTCTTCTGTTGTGTCTGTGTGGGTCAGAGTATCTGTGCTTGTACTTGATGCTTCTGGGCACCTCCTGTGCTTGATGCTAATTCTAGTAAAGCTTTTCTTTGTCTCTTCTCCCATACCCTTGATTTTCTTTTTTCTCTTTCTTCTCTCTGGTTTTTTCTTTGTTTTGTTTTGTTTTATTTTTCCCACCTGAAGTTGCGTAATACATTCCTTGCTCCGTGTACACTCAGCTTATCCTTTCTGTTGTTTCTCTTCTCCTTCAGCCCATTTGCTGCTGCTGCTGCTACTTCTTTTTCTTTCTTCCTCTTCCCCTTCCTCCTCCTCCTCTTCCTCCTCCTCCCCTTCTTCTTCTTCTTACTGTGCTCACTTACCATCTTTTGGACTTATATTCACTGTGTTTCCCTTCTGGCTAATGTCTATCTCTAATTTAAGGCTGTGTGTTTTCTGGCCATTTGTTGCTATGGACAGACATGAGCAAATAAAGTGTTTGACCTCACCATTGGTAAGTTTCTCTCTGTCATTTCCTGGATGGTGGGGGACACTATTGAACTCCATTAGGAGTTCATCGTCATTCTGGAGGGTATAGGTCCTTGAGTGCAACTGGGAAGTCAGTAATGAGGAAATAAAGCCAATCCAGGTTACATGATGTTTCCTTTGAAGATTTCTTGTCAAAAAAGTAGGACCAATGAGTCAGTCATCCAATAGGACTTTGAGAAACTGCAAAAATGCTTTTTGTTTATACCTCCGTATGGTCTCTATTACATGTAGGTTTACACATAGGATACACATATGGCATTTCCAGCAGAGATTTCCTTTATATATGTACAAAGTCAGATTATAGTTTACAAATCTTACTTTTTAGTTACATAGCCACAGGCTGGTAACAACCAATGGTGTCAGTTTACAAGTTAAATGGTACAAATTATTATTTATACATTTGATTTAAACTTCTGTTGGCAAGATTTCATGAGGTCCTTGTTATACATGTTATTCTCTGTCTTCTTAGTGCTTAGAGGGAGTGGTAAATCCAAGCAGCAATCATAATAAGTATCAATTACTGAAAGATTTGAGAATTGAAATTAAAATAATTGAATAAAAGGCAGGTACATGTCTAGAATCCCACAAGGTTTTGGTCACTTGCATTTGTATTTTATTTTAAAGTGTGAGTAGCTTTTGTGCAGCTATTTCCCAGAAATGTTTGTTTGTTTGTTTGTTTGTTTTTAAAGATTTTATTTATTTATTTGACAGAGCAAGAGAGCACAAGCAGACAGAGCAACAGAGGGAGAGGCAGGCTCCCCACTGAGCAGGGGCTTGATCCCGGGACTCTGGGATCATGACCTGAGCTGAAAGCAGTCACTTAGCCAACTGAGCCACCCAGGCGGCCCCCAGAAATGTTTTAATACTAAAAATGTGCCAACTAGTCATGCTCTGAAATTCTTCCTGTCTGTGACTTTGCAGTCCATCTTTCATGTTTCTGGGGTTTTCTTTTTGTTGTTGTTGTTCTTCTTTTCCTCTTCCTTCCTCCCTTTCTCTTTTTTTCTTCTTTCCTTTTCCTTTTCTTCTTCCTTCTTCTTTTCTGGACTCAATTGGTATAGCTCATCTGAAGCATCTCTACCTCCTGGTAATCACGTCCTGGTATAGTTTCCTACCGCCTGGAACAGAGATAACTTGTGTAACCTATAGAATACTGGGGAAATGGTGGAATGTGACTACTGAAGCTAGGTGATAAGACACTGTGATTTCCTGCTTTCTTAATATGACTTGCTTTGGGGGAAGCCAGCTGCCATTTTGTAAGGACACTCAAGAAGCCCTGTGGAAAAACCTATGTGCAAGGACCTGATGCTTCCTGCCAACAACCGTTGAGGAACTGAGTCCTCTTGCCAGTAAGCATGAAAGAGAGAGCAATTTTGGAAACTGATCCCCCAGCCCCAGCCAAGCATTCAGATGACTGCAGCCCTGGCTGTCATCTTGCCTGTAATCTCATGAGGGAACCTGAGCCAGAATCACTCAGGGAAGCCACTCCGGGATTTCTGGCTCACTAAAACTGTAAAAAAATAAATGTTTGTTATTTAAAGCAGCCACATTTAGGAGTCATTCATTATATAGCAATATATAACTATTGTATCTATACTCTACCACCAATGGGAAGATCTCTGACCCAAATGATATTAAACTAATACAAGTCCCGAAACAACGTGCTAAAGAAATTAGATCTAGTTGATATTTTTATGTGTCTCAAATAAAATCACTTTTCCTTCATTTTATATTCGAAGATAATTTAAGTTAAAAATAACTGATAATGCTATAAATTGGATAGGGAAAAAATTGAAAAGTCTTAAATACAGAGGCTATTATTTGAAGGCTTTAACAATAGAAATAGTTATTATATCTCCAGATAACCAGAAATTAATAATCTCCACTTGGGTTGGCAATTTTTATATATATTAAAGAAACTAGAATAACATAATTAAGTGCCACTTGCCAGTATTTTCCAGTTCTGTGTAAAGTTAACTGAACATATAAAACATATTTTCTCCTGCTGTTGACTTTTTATTGTCTTGGGCCTGTAGTAAATGTAAGGCTGCTTTGCTTAAGGGTATAATTTTGTGCAGGAAACCACAATAAGGTCTGGGAATAATTGCCACAAAGACTAAGATTAAAAGATAAAGTTAACAAAAATCTTTTGACATTTCTATCAAAGTCTGTACTCTAGTAGAAAAATTCCAATTATTTCTTCAATGATGAAATCATTATTAGAGGAAATGCTGTTGCAGATTTCATTTTGTTGTATAGTCCAGCAACTTTTCTACCTTCATATTTGTTCTTACTTTAGAAAGAAATTAGAATATTAAATCTTTTTGGAGCCAAGTCCCATTTAATTTTAAAATGAAGTAGCCGTATCCTTAAGAGAGAAAAAAATTTAGATTTCCAGTTTTCTGTAGCTTTAAATATTTTTATCATGCTTGCCCCTTCCCCTTGGTCTTCTCACAAAATCAATTTCCTCATTCCATTTTTCTTGATAACATTATGGGAAATAAAATAAATTTGGTTCAAATAGTGTGTTATAATTATTGGAAATATTCTGGTTCTTTCTTGGGGTGTCACAGAGTGGTCCTGAAGGCAGCCCTGCATTGGTTTTTGTGATCCTAGACCTCCCTAAATCAAAGTCCTTGGGGTCCAGAGAGAGCACATACATCCCAAGAGTACATCTTTTTGCACTTTACTCTAGAGTGTTGAAGTTAGTGGAAGGACTTTTGTAACATACCTAAAAGTGGTCTGTAGTTAACAGCTTTAACTCAACTGTGCTGGAGATCGTTGAGAATTATGCTGTGGTCTTTTCCCCATCTATATCTATAGTTCAGTATAAACCCCTAGTCAAAGTGGGGAATGAACTCTTCCCGTACCCTCCTAGACAGTTTGCTCCTTACTCCCTACATGCCTGGTCTTGGGACAGTTCCCTAGAACACTGTCAACACTTTTATTTGGAGGTTTTATTGGAAAGACCGCAGGGAGGCAAGTTCTAAAGACAGTTGCTGTGGCTAGTTTCTTATCAGGAAACCATCACTGGATATGGCAGAACATGTTAATGTGAGAGATAGGAGGGAAGAGAGTCTGATTTCACAATAAAAACAAAGCATTGTTCTTTCCCCCAAATATTTATTGGACATATTACAGGCATGGAGCTCATGCCACATGCAGAGAAGGCATTTTAAGACTTATTTTAAGTAGACATTCAACTTCCTGAACTAATACAGGCATAAATGGTAAATAAAAGGCAGTATATTATGACATTTTTTGTTTGTTTTTCCAAAGGAGCCCTCAGCCTTTATTGGGAAATTATTACTAGAAAGATATCTTGCTCTTACTATGCAAAGTCAATGACAAAGATCCAAATTATGGGGTTCTATTCCAACATGTGAATCCATAGTTATTTGAATAGTTCTGCAAGTAGATGATGACTTGATCACCATCTTGAAAATTCACTTTCCTTGTTCTGACTTTGTACAGAACAATGTTGGTGTTGAATAGAGAAATAGCAAACATTAATTTCAGCTGGTTGAATTCCAAAGCTCTGTTTTCCACAGACACATAAAATTAGTTGAGAGTAGCCAACATTCTGGCCTGTACTGCGGTCTGGGTTTGCTGTGTCGGCTTCTGTTACTACATCCCGTCTGCAAACCAGGTGCACAAAACATCGTAAGGAAGTGAAGTCTGGTTGCTGGTAATTAATAGAGTTATTTAGTGAATGGAAGTCAAAGCAGTAGCAACGTATTATGCTAGAGAGTGTTAGAGAAGTTTTCCTGAAGCTAGAATGAATCTTACAAATGGAGCTTCTAATCTCGGTGAATTGGGATATTCTTACACTTATTAAAATTCAATTTCTGATTATCAACCCTTGCTTAAAGAGGGGAGGGGAAAAAGATTTTTATGGGGTGAATAAAATGTTCTCTGTAAAGCAAATATGGCAAAGCTTCTCATTGTGATGAATTGTGAAAATAATGACCCATTAAACATCTTACTGTGCTTAGGGGCTAAAATTAAGGCTGTGTCACATATCGCTTCTCAAACTATGTGTCCTCTGGTTAAGCAGGGTTCATGATTAGTGCAGGAATCTAGATTTTATGTTCTTCCATATTTGATACAGTATCTAGATACAATCATGATTTAAATGATGTTTAATGATGAAAATGCGACTGCTTATTTAGAAAAAATGGAAAGAAACAGTAGTAGAAGTCATAGATGACAAATAATCATGATGTAATGCTAAATAACTATGAATAAATAATTATTTTATAAAAAGGAAAATATTCTACAAGCTAATGAGAATTTTTGGAGGGTTTGTAGATCATGTGTTCATATAATAACTCTAAGCTTCTTATTTCAAAGAAAATTGTGGGATAATAATCCCATTAATGTGAAAAAGTTATCCTATTTGCATCCAACGTCAAATTGCTAAAGAGGAAATAAAAGCCAAAGCAAAGCCAAACAACACAATAACTGTCTTAACTATTAAAAAGCTGTCATCTTTTTCTATATATTAAATGTGGAGTCAAATTTCTAGCAGGTTTGGATAGACATCAATCAATTAACAAGTATTAGTCACCACTAGGTCTTCAACATTGGACCAGACTGAGCTACTGTGGTTTGTAACAGAATCATCTGGGCAGTTTATAAATGCAGGTGGTGACAAGGCACTAGAAATGTTGCTAACTCAGTTTGAGTTTCATTATTCTGGAAGAATTATCCTAAAGAAGTGAAACACCTAAGTTTTTATGCAAAAGGGGAGGAGATTATTGTATAGTTCAGAAGACTAGAACTTTATACAGAAAATAAAAGCAAGTAATTGATGGCAATTATAGTTCTCCTCAGAAGACAAATATTACTTCTTATATTTGCGTTGGAGCAGTATGTTGATGATTAAAATTTGTTTGATCAGTTAGAAATGACATATCCCTTGCCTAGACTACTGATGCTAATTTTTTTTTTTTTTTTTTGGTGGCAGGCTCTTGTTGAATTTGATGTCTATTTGAAACTTTTTTCAAAAGGAATAGTTTTTAAATTATTGTATGTAATTGAAAAATGAAAATGATTCCAGCTATGCACCTTCAAATATGATACATATAAATTATATACAACCAAAGTAGTATAGATACCTACTTTTAAACATGTTTTCTTAGGGGCACCTGGGTGGCTCAGTGGGTTAAGCCTCTGCCTTCGGCTCAGATCATGGTCTCAGGGTCCTGGGATCGAGCCCCGCATCGGGCTCTCTGCTCAGTGGGGAGCTTACTTTCCCCTCTCTCTCTGCCTGCCTCTCTGCCTTCTTGTGATCTCTCTCCCTCTGTCAAATTAATAATAAAATAAAATCTTTAAAAAAAAACATATTTTCTTAGAGAAAGTAGAGGCATAGTTCTTTGGTTTCATTGATGAATGATAATTGAAGCCAAAAATATTAATTAAATTACCCATGGGAAGGGTTTAGAAAATGAAGAATAGAGAAAGAGCAATGCAGGAAGACACACAAAATTAGGGGGGAGAATGAAAAAAGAAGAGCTCATGAAGGAGAATAAGAAGCAATGGCCAAAGAGAAGAGTTGCCAGAAGTATTATGACAGGAATGGGGGGAATGTATTATCACGGACAGAGTGAGCAATATTGCTAAGTGTTATTGAGGTAAGGTAAGGTAAAGAGGGCAACCATGTGGTTGGCTATTTAAGGGAAGTAGAAGTAAAGTTCTCAGGACTTTAGGAAGTCATGGATCTATAAGACTAGAAACTATGTTTGTTTTGTTTTGCTTTGTTTTTTTGTATTGATTTTGAAGTTCTCTAGGATAATAGCAAGGCTCAGTATTTAAAAGGTAACTGATCAGGAGTAATTTGTCCCAGATGTGAGTGTGTTTTTAGGGAGTGATAGATGATCGTACAAGTAAAAGTGGAAGATTGGTTCTGAAATGCAGGATTAAGCCCAGAGTTGCCACAATTGTGCTCTCACATTTTATAATGATCATCATAGAAACATGCTATTAAATGAATATGTCATGTAACATTTGTCAGGAAGAAAATTATAAATAGATTATTTCACATTATCTCTTATTAAGTGACTTAAATTGTGACATTAGGAATGTTTTAAGATCTGAAGAACTAAGGATGTGACTGTTAATACTGGTTACACATTATAGCCATTCAGGGAAGTAAAAAAACAAAAAACAAAAAAACAAAAAACAACCCCTCCCCCGCAAAAAAAAAAAAAAAGACAAATTCCTGGCAACCTAATCCAATTGGATTTTAAAAGCCACCTAAGACTTCTGGCTTCAGCTCTGACATATAAAGAGCTTAGAAGTCATCATTCCTGTCCTTATAACAAGAAAAGATCAGAACAAACTAAAAATCACTGATTTTTGTTGAACCTACCAAAGACTGAAGTCATAGGGAAAACCATGGTCTCCAAATGTAGAAAGATTGATGATTCCAGATAATTACAGCCAAGCAGGATAAAAAAAAATATAGATATATACTCCTAGGACATATCCTTTTCAAGCTGCAGAAAATCAAGGCTAAGAGAAAATTTTGAGGTAATGAAAAAGTCAGAGGGAATGAAACCCCTTACCTATAGAGACACAGGATAAGAATTACAGCAGACTTCTCATCAGAAATCATGCCAACAAGGAGAAAGGAGACTGAATTATTTAAAGTTTGAAAGAAAAACTCACTAACCTAGAATTCTATATCCAGCAAAATTATCCTTCCGTAGTGAAGGAGAAATTAAAGTCCCTTAAATGTTTTATTTTTTTATCATTATTTTTTCAAATATTTTATTTATTTGACCAAGAGAGCATGCATGAGCAAAAGAAAGGAGCAGAGGGAGAGGGAGAAGCAGACTCCCCACCAAGCAGGGAGACCAGTGCTGGACTCAATCCAGTAGCCCTGGGATCATGACCTGAAGACAGATTCTTAACCAACTGAGACACCCAGATGCCCAAGTCAGCCTTTTAACAAAATCAGACAAAGACATTACAGGAAAAGAAAACTGTAGGCTGGTATTTCTCATGAAAACAGATAAAAAGATCCTTAGTAAAATATAATCAAATTAGGATCAACAATTTTAAGAAAATTTTATGACACCAAGATTGAGTGGGATTTATCCTGGAGAAGCAAGGCTGGTTCAGTACTCAGAATCAATGCAGTTAGGATATCAATAATTAAAGAAGAAAATCCATATGCTCATATTTATACAGAAGAAACTTTTGACAAAATTCATCATCCATTCATGATAAAATTCTTGACAAACTAAAAACTGAAGATTACTTTCTCAACCCAATAAAAAGATCTTCTTCCCTCCTCCCAACCCCTCAAATAGAGTAACATAATATTTCATTGTGAAAGACCAAATTCTTTCCCCTTAAGATTGGGAGAAAAGAAAGTATGCTCAGTCTCATTTCACTTCAATTTTACATTATGTTGGAAGTCCTAACCAGTGCAACAAGGGAAATAAATAGGTAAATAAATAAATGCCATACAGAATGGAGAGAAAGGATTAAAATGTACTCTACTTTTAGATGGCATGGTTGTCTGTGAAGAGTGTACACAGAACCTACAAAAAAGGTATTAGGCTTAAAAATTGAGTTTAGCAAGGTCAGAGGAAACTAGGTGAAAATGTAAAAATCAATTGTATTGCTATGTACTAGTATGAAGAATTTGAAATTGAACAAAATTCTAAAGTGGAGTTTAATGACTGGATACTCATTAATTTAGTAAAGTTAACTTATTTTTCCACATACCAGATGTTATTTAGAAGCTTGGTCAGGATTTGATTTGGATTTTCAGAGCCCTTCAAAGAAAATAACTTATTCATTGGTTTGGACTTCTCATGGTTCAACATACTCTTGGTGTTATTTCAAATCTCTGATGGTGCACTCACAACTCACCAGTTGTTATATGCAACACAGATTGACAAGAACTGTTGTTTTCAACAATAGATCTGAGATAGTTTTGGTTGAGTTCAAATAATTTGTGGACAGAAAAGGGATGTGATCTGCATCATGGCATCTCATCACCTAAAAACATATGCCTAATAAGCTATAAAGAAGGGACCAAAAAAAAAAAAAAAAAAAAAGAAAGAAAGATTTCCTGAACAAGCCTGTTGAAGGTGACAGTTGAAAAGGCCTTCAGATCTCTTGGAACCCAACGTATCACTGTGAATTTCATTAAAAAAAAAGTCTGTCTTTCTGAATTGCTCACAGGGTGAACCTATTTATGGATAATAACTTGAAAGTGAAGCGTAGATGTGATCTGGATATGGTTCAGCTTTTATTTACTTTTAACTTAAATGTTAAATTTTCTTCAAAACATTGACTTGAAATATGGTGGATTCCTCTCTCCTTAATAAAGACTTTTTGGCCTCTGTTTTACAAGGCACATTATATGATATGGCACTGCTATGTTCATAGGTGCCAAGCTATGTTCATAGCTGCCTTGGTGGTAGATGTACCATTAAGTGTGTCTCCACCAGAGCTATGAGGCATTGAGTATTTTTTCTCTGCCACATGTCTGCAAGGCCCTCAAAAGAGGAAATAATTATTTTTAGGCCACACAGTGACCTAAGTAAAAACATCTGGTATTTCTGCACTCAGTATCGTAGAAAGGTAAACACACTAAAAGCAACCCATTTGCAGGTTAAGTAGTTATTTTATAGGGACATTATATATTCCATCAGGGTATGGTTTTTGTTTTTCCCTAACTATTTTTCAATATACATTATTCGTTTGTTCAAATATTTGTCTCAAAAATTCTTTAAATGTTTGAGAAGGTGGTACATTTGAGACAGTGAACCAAGATACTTAAGTAATTGTGTAGGAAGCAAAGTGAAGCAAATTACATGGAATTATTTCTAAGAACTAGTCAGTCCAGAAGAAACAGAATCTTCAAATACAGGGGCAATAAAGTACTCAGATTAGTTCTCTAGGTACAAGTAAGTTTGCCTTTTCAGTCTGCTGTCAGAGACAGAATCTATATAAAAGACAGTTGTCATTACATGGCCTACAACTATCATTGTTCTATGAATGTCATGCACAATTTTATTTCCTACTTCTTTGTTTCAGTTAAGAATATAAATATGTAAAACATTTAAAATATGAAATGTTGCCAGAAAGGTAAAAGGATATGTCAGCTCCTACTGTTCTCTTCTGTCCAAATAACTTTAAAATGTACTTGAGCTGGAAGAAAATGAGATTGGCCTTAAAGGTTTATATTAGATTGTTGTTACTGTCTGGAGGGGTAGCATCATTTCAGAAACAAGTGAAAGTGAGGACTCCGTAAGTGAAGTCTAAGAACTTTATGTCAGCATTGGTATTCATGTCCTTGAGTTCGTTTACCCAAAGGAAAAACAGAGTCAAAAAGCCCAGAAACATTTTGTGGGCAGCTTGTATAGTTCAAAACCAGTTTATTTGCTTTGGTGGCTAATTCTTTGTAAGCAAATTCTCCTACTTTCCCAGCCTCCGTAGCCACACCATTGTTCGGAGAAGTATACTTTCTGTATTATGATATTAATAACTAGGAGTGAATAGTTACCACAAATGTGGAAAAGAGGGAAAAACTTGAAACAAACGTATTTCTTTTATATGAATGATGCCATTGGAAAACTAATTTTATAAAATCGGAGGCAAGAGTTAGGACACATAGGGACGCCTGGGTGGCTCAGTTGGTTAAGCCGCTGCCTTCGGCTCAGGTCATGATCCCAGGGTCCTGGGATCGAGTCCCACATCGGCCTCCTTGCTCGGCAGGGAGCCTGCTTCTCTCATTGCCTCTGCCTGGCTCTCTGCCTGCTTGTGTGTACTCTCTCTCTGACAAATAAATAAATAAAATCTTAAAAAAAAAAAAAAAGAGTTAGGACACATAAATGGCATCTATTAGTTTTTACAAGCTTGTTTTGAACTCACAGTTTAAGCTTGGGGGTCTAGTTAGCAGAGTGCATTTTTTAAAAACCCACAATCTGGTGCTCTCCATTCAGATAAAACCAAAAGAAATATATGTAAGTCCTTATGGGTTTTTACAGATTAATTTAAGTATTTGAACCGTCTAGCAGATTTAAGGGAAACTATCACTTTGAAATTATTTCTTTGGACTGAAGGCTCTTGTGTGGCCAAAGAGGGATGCAGCTAAACTGCCCACAGTCTTGTAATAGCTATGGGAACATACTCCTTTTGAGTTCATTGCCTCTTCAGTTAAACAGTATTTGAATCAGCTTTAGTGGTGCCTTAGATTTCCATAACCCAACAGCAGTTTTGCATTTCTTAAAACACAGAATATGAGGTCACTGTATCAAATTACATGGTTTCATTTATAATGAAAATGATGAGAAGATGACAAGAAATTTTAGGACTCTAAAAACATCCTACCTAAGCTTGTCTTATCTAAGCTTGGATAATTATGTATTTCTTTTAACTCATGCCAGGGGATCAGAGAAGGAGGGGTAGCAAAGAGACAGATGGAAGAGACAACATACTATGGGGTAATCAATATTCTGGAGTGTAATGGGAGTTGGGGAGTGGGGTACAACTTGTAGTATAGGGTAGTCAGCACAATGAAGGATGTATCCAGGGAGTACCAGTTCTTGTTTTGGGAAGATGTTCTGTTTCTGTGAACAGAGAATCCTCAGATTTAACATTAGATATTACAGAACCTAACTTGCAAGATCATGGAAAGCTGTAGAATATTGCTTGATCCTAAGCTTGGAACACAGTTGGTTCCCAATAATATCTGGCTTCTCTGCTTCCTACTATAGCATTTATTATTCAGTATGGGAGTTACATTTTAACCATACTGGATTTTGAGGTCCTTGAGGTCTCATTCATATTTATACTCTCAGCACCTTATCACACCTAGTGATGATGGAGTGCAAAAATATTAAATGGAAATAATAGAATTTTTGTGCACAGGAAGCCCATAGGGGAAATATTTAAAAAATAAGCATGTTAAAATTTACCTAAATATTACTGGTAGCAGTATAGTAGTAGTAGTGCTGGTGGAAGAAGAGATGGTTTTCAAATGTGGTATATGATTTGGATGTCAGTGGAGTATGGTTGAGGAGTATTCTTTATTGGTTGCTACAAATGTTCATTAGTTCCGAGTTAATGGCTCTGTAAGTATCAAAGATGCACTTGATAAGATCCTGCTTGTTCCAAGGAGTCTTTCCAAGCATTCCAGGTCAAATGAACTCTCCTTTTTTCTTTTTCTTTTTCTTTTTTTTCCCACATGCTGCCACATTCACAGTCGAGGTGATAATCAGTGACAGTCCAGACCGCAGAGTTGGTTGTTACTGTGTACCAGGCACTGTTTCAGGCCCTGAGGGTAGAGCAGAGTAAGACAGCCAAGGCCCCTGTTGGCATGCCACGTGTATTCTAGTTGGGGTACCAACACTGGGCTGAGACCTGATTCACTTTTAAATTTCTGTTTCACAGCTGTAGGTCTTGTCTCCAATTCTTTTATTCCCAGGAAGACCACTAGTTCCATTAAAATAGAAAATTGTCATACACTTCCTTCATAGTATTATCCTTGCTAGGAATAAATATTGAAAAAGCAAAATCAAACAAAAACTAGTGGTTGGGATGAGACCATAGGTTTTCAATTTGCTGCTCTCAGTCCTACCACTCTTAATGCCCCTTAGATCAATTTTGGGAAATGGAAATGGGTTATTTAGGCATATTCCTAAATAGAAATGATTGGAGAACCGCTTAAAAGAGAAATGGTTGGGCGCCTGGGTGGCTCAGTTGGTTGAGTGACTGCCTTCGGCTCAGGTCATGATCCCGGACTTCCAGGATCGAGTCCTGCATCGGGCTCCCAGCTCCTTGGGGAGTCTGCTTCTCCCTCCGGCCTTCTCCTCTCTCATGCTCTCTCTCACTCATTCTCTCTCAAATAAATAAATAAAATCTTAAAAAAAAAAGAGAGAGGAAATCATTCAGTGGGAATTATTACAGAACATGCAAAAGATTAGATTTCATCCAATTCATAGGATTTGCTTCCTTATGCAAGTGTGGGTGTGTAAATTGCTTTAATTGACACACAAAGGAAGATTCAGGGTGGAGTGACAACACAATTTCTTTAACAAGATGTACTGACATAATATAATAAAGTACAAGGAATATTGTTTCTTTAGTATCTATACTCATATTATCAAATGTTAAATAAAATCAATAACTAATTCCAAATCAAGCTCTAATTGGTAGTTTTCAGTAATATGGAATGAAATATAAAACATTCAGACATTTGAGAAAAATGACTAGAATCAGACTTAAAGAGATTGTTTCACTAAATTAAATGTAAGGAAGATATCAAATGGGTTAGTATTTTGAGAGGAGGATATAAGGATGGCCAATTTGAAGAGCCTTCAGTGCAGCACTCAGCACATCACATTATGTACTCTGGGAAAAAAAGAGCTAGACTCCTTGTCTCTGTGTCTTTATAATTATCCCTTTACTCATGGGATAACATACTGTGTTTTTGAAATACCTAAGTTATTCTTCAGGGAAGGAACACTGGAGGGTGAGGGAAAAGCTTGATATTCTTGGAACAGAATTGAAATGCTTGTTCAACTCCTTGTATAGAATGACAGTGTCTCAGAGAAGGCAACCCCAATAATTCCTCAACGTCATGGGAAACTTTCCCTGCAAAAGGAGGCAAGTGGTGATGAAGTACCCAGAGGTTTTCCAGCCTTCCTTACAGTCTAGGGGAAGAATTTGAATGTTGGGAGTAGGAGGATAGAATTTGAAACAGTTCTGCCTCTTGTGTGCAGAACTGATTTTTTATGTCTAGAGAAATGTTTAGAGGGTGCCTGGGTGGCTCAGTGGGTTAAGCCCCTGCCTTCGGCTCAGGTCATGATCCCAGGGTCCTGGGATCGAGTCCCGCATGGGGCTCTCTGCTCAGCGGGGAGTCTGCTTCCTCCTCTCTCTCTCTCTGCCTGCCTCTCTGCCTATTTGTGATCTCTGTCTGTCAAATAAATAAATAAATAAATAAATAAAATCTTTAGAGCATAAAGTTGAAAATACTATATACATACCCTTCCAAAATAGCATGTTTCTGATATTAAACACTACAAACATAGATGAATAGGAATGTCTAAAACCTGGGAAATGGTACACTCTTTCAAGGGGAAGCAAATAGAAAACCAAAACAAAATGGGAAGTTCTAAGAGATAATCTTACACTCTGCATTTTATGGAAGGGAAAGGGCTCACCAAGAGAGTTGTTTTGGTGGGCGCCTGGGTGGCTCAGTGGGTTAAAGCCTCTGCCTTCAGCTCAGGTCATGATCCCAGGGTCCTGGGATCGAGCTCCTCATCCGGCTCTCTGCTCAGCAGGGAGCCTGCTTCCCCCTCTGTCTCTGCCTGCCTCTCTGCCTGCTTGTGATCTCTCTCTGTGTCAAATAAATAAATAAAATCTTAAAAAAAAAAAAAGAAAGAAAAAGTTGTTTTGGCTTCAGGAAAGAAACTTCATTTTCTTATATAGAATGATACCATCATACTTGGGTAAGTAAAAAAACTTTTTTCGGTGTCTGCATGATTCTATTGACTTGATTCTTTTACTTCTTTTCTGGAAATTCTTTAGTTTTTACTACCCTTATAGGAATGGTGAATTAAACATTTTATTCTTTATTTAAACTATTTTATTAAGTGGAAAAACCCGAATGGGATTATCTCAAATAGTTAATATATATTTATGAAAATAGTCATAGATATATAAAATTTATACTGGCAAAAATATAACTGTTCACAAATGTTAAAGGTGTAAAGAACAAACAAAAGATTCTGATGGCTACACCATTAATTTTATTTTAACATATGTCTTTAATAAGAAAAATATCCATTGGCTTCTTGGACTCTGTGGATATTGTTAAAACATGTACAGATTATCTGAAAAATATTATTTTAAAATAATAGCTTTCTACATGATTTTTACCTGTTCAAAGAACAATGAGGAAGAATGATAAAGTAGAAAATGATTGTGTGAAAAGGGGAATGAGGAAATGATTGTGAGCATCTGCCACAGTGGGCTAATGTCAATATTAAAAAAGGTGATTTTTTGATATGTAGAGTCCAAGAAATCATGGGCCCAGAAACTGGTGGAGGAATTAATAACAGAACTGCATATTTAAAGACCTGGAGGCACAAAGGTCATGGCACATTCAGAAACCTGAAATAAGGTCACCATGGCTGGAACCTATATTTAAGAACATGAGGGGTGCTTCTATAGTGAATGTAGAGCAGGCAATTACAACTGATCTGTGGTCATGATTTTTAAATATTCCTGTGATCTGTAACTACAGCTCTGTTAAATAATGATTAGCAAGTCTAATTTTAAATTGCCTATCAAACAATTTGAGAAATTTAAGGGCATCGTAATGTTTTGGGAGCATTACTCTAATTAGAAGCAAATAGTCTTATAGATCCAGCTCAAATGATAAGAAAAATTGGAGTTAAATAAGAAACATACTTTGTTTGTACGGAATCAGCTATAACCCTCAAAGATATATAGCAACACTTGCCAGATAACATGGGTTTGGTTTTCAAAATTCTTGGTTCCCTCAGAAAAACAGTTGATAGAATTCACATAATGCTATTTGATTTTTCTTTATTCATTAATTTAAGAAACAGTTACCTAGGACGTATCTTATGCTAGGAATGACCTACAAACCTATGAAATACTCATCTTTGTTAACTAACTTCTACTTTCAAGAGTATTAATGGTAACAGTGAGTTACCATTTCACACCATCAGGTCACTAAAATATTTTTTTAAAGTTCTAAAAAGTACACCGTGTTGGTGAGAATGTGTTGGAATGGGAACATAGTGCAACTATAATGATTACGATTACTATGAAAAACCATTTCATAATACCTGGTAAGGTAATAAATGCACACATAGCATCGATTCTACTCCTTTGCGTGCATGTACTAGATGATTGTTGTAGCAGCAAAACTACAAAACAAAGTAAGCAAACAAAAGCTAGATTCTTTAATACTAGAACAATATATTACTGATATCTTTATAGAACTGCAAAAATAAATATGAATTAACTTTAGCCAATTTTTCAACATAGATGAGTCTCAAACCCACATTTGGGAAAAATTTACAAAATACATAGTTTGGTTTTTTCTTTCTTTTTTTTTTAATTGATTTTTATTTATTTATTTATTTATTTGACAGACAGAGATCACAAGTAGGCAGAGAGGCAGGCAGAGATAGAGGAGGAAGCAGGCTCCCCACGGAGCAGAGAGCCCGATGCGGGACTCGATCCCAGGACCCTGGGATCATGACCTGAACCGAAGGCAGAGGCTTCAACCCACTGAGCCACCCAGGCGCCCCTGGTTTTTTCATATAAGGTTCAAAAGTAAGTTAAACTAAACAGTAAGTTGCTTAGCAGTACATCCATATGTGGTAAAACTATTAATGAAAAACCAGGCATTGATTATCTCAGCACCCTCTTCCCTTAGTATCCTTCTTCTCCCTTTGATGGTAGGATTTATTTGGCTTTCTGCTTCTCCTCTTTCTCTTTACCTAATATCACCTGCTCAAACCTTACCCTGTTTTGAAAAGCCAAATTTGAATACATTTTATCCATAATCCAGAATTTACACAGTCTTTTCTGTAATATGTTACTATATTATCATATTATATTTTGTGAAAGATTATCTACTCATCCAGGATTCCTTTTAGATTGCTACCATCTCAGAGATTATAAGTCCTTAATCGTTTACAACCTCACAGCCTTTAGTAAAGCACCTAGAATATATACAAATATACTTTTTTATGGAATTGTATATTTAGACCAAAATTCACTTTATTATAAAACCCATAAAAGCCTTATAATGAGGTTGTAAGAAGGAAGAACACTTTGCTCTGCATTTTCAAATTTTAAACAAGGTATAAAGAGGAGGATTGCTTTAGTGGCAAAGCTATGAAAATGGAATTAGGAGAAAAGATTCACTGCGTGTGTGTGTACGTGTGTGCTCATGTGTGTGCACAGGCACAGATACGTGAGTTTTTAAAAGTAATAAATGTATCAAATTTCAGTATAAAATCATGTAACAGTAGAAACATTTCCAAGCCTCTGTTTCCAAATTACCCTCACCACCCAATGAGTGTACTTTTTAACAAAGCCTTATTTTGAAGTTCACTGATAAAATTTTACTTTGGAGAAATGGACTGTTCATATTTTCAACAACTGTGCCATCGTTCCATGTCAGATTGGATTGCATACTTACTGTTTCAAACTTGTGATGAAGTTAAAGCTTGGTCTAGGAATAGAAGTACTTCTATTATTGTTTGCTTGTCCTTCTATGAGGAAGGTTATCTTTATTCTGCATGTTTAGGGAAAGCTTTTATGGTCTTTTGTCCATTTCATCTTGTTAGGGCTAGTAGAATTATAGCTGGTTAATATAACCTAGTAAATCCGCTTAGCTGGCCACATGTAAAGTCCACTATATGCTAACATGCTGAAAACAAATAAGTCTTGAGGGTCTCACTGCCTTGCCCCTCCCTCAAGGCATCTCACCTTGAGTAAGTATGGCCTTCAGACGAAAGGACTGTAGAGGTCTACGGTATCCATACGTTTGTTGGATTTTATGAACATTTAGTTTCTGTTTACTTTTTCATTTAAAATATCTTAACAGTTTTTCACATTCACACAGATAATTTTTACATTCCACTTTTGAGATCCTATGAATTAATCTAGTGATTGTTAAGGCAGCATGAAGAGATGAAGAGTTCATAAAGAAACTTTTTCAGGGGTGCCTGGGTGGCTCAGTGGTTTAAGCCTCTGCCTTCGGTTCAGGTCATGATCCCAGCGTCCTGGGATCAAGCCCCACATCGGGCTCTCTGCTCAGCAGGGAGCCTGCTTCACCCATTCTCTCTCTGCCTGCCTCTCTGCCTACCTGTGGTCTCTGTCTGTCAAATAAATAAATAAAACCTTTAAAAAAAAAAAGATTTAAAAAAAAAAGAAACTTTTTCACAGTCAATGCACACATAGGATTTTCCTCTCTACTATCTTGGGTTGAAGACCATGGTTTTAAGATCACAGTGGTCATTCGCTTAGGAAAAAAAAAAAAAAGAAAGAAAATTCCAACCAAGTGTGAGTATAAATGTGAAGATACTTGGCCAACCAGACTTTGAGGCCCTCAAACAACAGTAATTCCCCAAAAGGAATACTCTTTTCCTGGGTTTCTTCATTTCTTCTTCTCCTACTTGTTAAATCTTGGGCTTTTAAAAAAAAACCAAACTATAAAATTATATTTAAGTTGTAATTCCAACACAGGACTTCTAAGAAATATCCATATGAAAAGAGGTGAGAGGAAAAACCTCAGAAAAATGAAAGTGATCAGTCATGGAATTATGAATTTCATTTTTTTTTAGTGAATTTTTGTCATTACTCTGAAGCCAGGCTTGAAAATTTTAGGGGTCAAGTCAGTTTCTTATTTGAAACATATCAGTAAGGACCTTTAAGAATTCAATTGGTTTTACATTTATTGAGCATTTTCTGTAAACCAGAAACTGTACTAGGAGCTTTGTATGCATTGTTTCAGATCTTTATAATAACCTTCGAGGGGAGAATTATAATCTCTATTTTACCATAAGTAAACTTCCTTTAAAGTCAGCTAAATGACTAAGCCAAAATTTGAGTACTGGTATGTCAGACTCCAATACCCATATTATCTCAACTACACTGAGATTTTTCAGGCCCGTTCTTTAGTAAACCTGTGAAATAGTTTATGAAAAAATGTGTTGTTACTTTTTACCTTGGGCATGGAGGGGGTCAGGAATGAGAAGAGGCAAGAAATGATAATGATTTTCATCATTAGACAGTGAATGTACTTTTATACCACTGGAAGGAATGAAAGGTAGTTCTTTCTCAAACTTCTTAAGTTTGGTTTTAGCCTGACCTGCATAACAACTACATGTAAAATATTTTCTACAAGTGATTATTTTTTATTTTCCCGTATCTTTGAAAACTGTTGTATATGTATGTAGACACTATCACATACACTTACTGAATCTGTAACTCTACATACGTGGTAACAAATCTGGTGCAAATTTCATGCTCAATTAAAAAGAAAGCTTACAACTTTTCTATGTCTTATGGAAAGATCGACATCTGTCCTCCATTTAATTAGGTCCATCCTGATTATGTTAAATGTGTTCTGGCTCCCGTTAAGAAAATTACCTAAATATACATGAAGGAGAACCTTGTTAAAAATGAATTGTCAGCAAGAAACAGGGGAGATTTAAACAAAGAAACTCCAAGTAAAACTTAACAAAAGAAATTATCTCAAACCTGAATGCTCAGGCTGAATAATAACCCTTCCCTGTCATCTCTCATGATTGATCCATATGAAAATTCAAATGCAACTTGAAACCAATAGTTTTGGAGCTTCAAGAGTTTGGTTAATTTTTCCTTCCTGTTGCTTTTCACGTTGGAACACCTTTTGGCTTCTGGGATCTGACTGGAGCCAGGAGGGGAAATGCCAAAATACTATGGGGAAAGGCTTATTCTTGGGGTAATTAAGATGTGATTTGAGGAAGCCAACCCCTGCTATAAATTTTATGTTAAAAATGTTCTGTCTGAAATTTCTAGTGGGCTGAACAGAGGCAAGAATTTCATATAATAACATTTAGATAATAATGTAAAAGTAGAGAATGGTCAGAATTCATGGGAGAACTTGGGCTTAAGCTTTGGATCCTGAAGCTTGTGTTCTCCTCTTTGTTTTGCTATTATTTCTGTGATTTTTTTCCCCACACTTTTTATTTGAATTCCTGCCTTAAAAATGGGCAACAGTAAGATCTCCCTGTGTCCCATCACTAGGGATAGTCAAGCATTTGAAGGGGTGGAAATTTCTTTTATCATTTATTTGCTCATTTGCCCAACAAATGTTTGCTTGCCAACTATGTGCCAGGAGGTAGTCTAAGTTTGGGGATGTAACTGTGACCAAAAGGAATCTATTCTTATGGACCTTAAATTCCAGTGGAGAATAAACACACAAATACACAATATGTTAGATTATATAAAGGGCCAGGCATAAAAATGAATTCTTATACAGAAATATTTTATAGAGAATAGTTAGGAATGGCCTTTCTGAAAAGTGTCCTTTAAGCAGAGACCTGATTGAAATGAGCGAATTAGCCATATAGGTGCCCTGAGGAAAGAGTCCCACAAAGGAGGCAGCAAGCACAAAGGTCCTGAGGTGCCCTTATGCCTGTGTATTTGAGAAGCAGTGAGAACAATATGGTGCAGATGAATGAGCATGGAGGAAACGGTAAAAGTCATGTTCAGAGTTTTAGCAAGAAAGAAGTTCTCAGTTAGAGTCTAGATGATAAGCTGGCGAGTGAAAGAAATAGTAACCACCACGTTCACTGAAATATTGGCTAGTCCACCATGATTTAGGAGTATACCTGGAAGGACTCTGCTACATGAGTTTAGAATATCAGACTGTTCCCTTCACCAAATTTGTCAGAACAGCTGGCAGGGATGCAATTACAAAGGAGGAAACCTAAAAGCATGAGAAGAAGTAGAAACTGATTGAAACAAGAGAAGGAGATGACTGAAGAAAGAACAAATTCCCCCTAAATAGGCTATGCATTTTTAATAGTTCCGTCAAAATCCCAAAACGATGCTTCCTATTTCTCTTCTCCTCCCCTATCCTCTCTCTTGCTTTTCCTTGCTTCCAAAAGGTTGCATGCTATATGATTTCATTATATCACATTCTTGAAACGACAAAACCATAGAAATAGAAAACAGATTAATGGGTGCCAGATGTTAAGGGCAGGGGGTGAGAAGGAAATGGGTGTGGCTATAAACAGCAATATAAAGGATGCTTGCGGTAATGAGAACATCCTATGTGTTGACTCTCTTCATCCCAGCATCTTGGTTGTGATAATCTATTACAGTTTTGCAAGATGTTACCATGGGGGAAATTGGCCCAAGGATTCACAGGCTTTTGCTCTGTTATTTTTTACAACTGCCTGTGAAATCTGTAAGTATCACAATATATAAGTGTAAGAGCTTAAAAAATAATGACCACCGTGATCCTAGAGGACAGCTCGAGGCACCTGAACTCCGTCACTCATATCACAGTTCCCCACGCATGTTTCCACCACAGCTGTCATAGTACCATATATTCTACCCATTTGTATCCCTTGGTGTAGTAAAGCACATGTATTCCTTGGTTCATTAAAACAACATTGTCAATACTTTAAATTCACTGGTGCTCTCCTCTGCAAGCAAACAGTTGAGAGCAGAAAAACTAACTCAGATGAAACCAGTTTTTAGAGGAAAAAGATGAGTTGATTTGAAAACTCCTGTAAACTAAAAAGGGGTATGAAACATTTTGGGACATTTCTGGTGAAGAAGGTAAGTAAATTGTTCTCCCTTTTTCCTCTTTGTTTGACAAGACACCAGCAGTACCTAAGATTATCCATTTCCCCAAATCTTCTCCAACACTTAGTGTTACCAGAATTTTCAATTTTTCCTAATTTGATGGATGTGAATTGGTTTCTTTATTTTTACAGAAATTTGTAGGAGTTCTTGATACATTCTGCATATTAATCTTTCTCAGTGTTATGTGCTGAAAATAACTGTTCCCAATCTGAACTTTTTTTTTTTTTAAAGATTTTATTTATTTATTTGAGATAGAGCAAGAGAGAGAGAGAATACATATAAGCAGGGCAGAGTGGCAGAGGGGGAGAAGCAGACTCCGCACTGATCAGGGAGCCCAATGTGGGGCTCAATCCCAGAACCCCAGGATCATGACCTGAGCTGAAGACAGACGCTTAACTGACTGAGCCACTTGGGTGCTCCCCCCTCAATCTGAACTTCTTATGAAATAGTTTTTTTTTTTTTTTTAATTTATTTGACAGACAGAGAGAGAGAGAGATCATAAGTAGGCAGAGTGGCAGGCAGGGGGGGGGGGGAAGCAGGCTCCCTGCTGAGCAGAGAGCCCGATGTGGGGCTTGATCCCAGGACCCTGAGATCATGACCTGGTCTGAAGGCAGAGGCTTAACCCACTGAGCCACCCAGGCACCCCGAAATAGTTTTTTATTGTAAGATCATGTCTTAACATTTTGTTAAAACTGGCCTGAAACTATCTGGCATTATAAGCTCATCACTAAAATTGTGGGTTGCAGCTGTAAGAATAGATAAGCTTTAACAGAGGAAACCAAGTAGTCAAAAAATGGACCCAAACACACATTTGAATTTGGATTATGAGTAGAATGATTGTGTGTCCCAGCTTGCCTGGACAGTTTTTCTTATGCTTGACTGAGCATTATTAGTAACAATTCCCCCTTTAATTTTGAAAGCTTTTTGGTTTGGATGAAAAAATATATATGGTCACCCTATATATATGACAAGGATGGACCTAAAAACAAATAAGGATACCAATTACTGTCCATATAAAATTTTATCCGTATCCGACACTCATAAAAAAAAACAAATTTCACATGAATTGAAAATCTAAATATGAACAAAATCTTTAAAACTTTTAGAAAAATTATAAGAAAAGCTTTATAACATTAAGTTGCGGGGAAGAATCTCTTTAAAATGACATGAAAACATAAAACTATGTTAAAATGAAAAGGTTTTCTTTTGGAGAGCAACTGGACAATATGTGGGAAAGTTCAAAGGTGATAAATCCCTAGAGTCCATCTCTAATTACACACTGAAGAGGCCTTTTGACCTTGGACACCAAGGGACTTGTATGAGATGTTCCACTGTATCAGTGGTTACAAAAATTTAGAAACAACTTTATATGTGCAGCAGTTTGAGAATAGACAAATAAATAAATAATGTTATTTTCTTAAAATGGAATGCCATTCAGCAGTTAAAACAAGTGTACCATGTTAAAATTTCCAAGAAATCATAGAAAGATCTTGGCCTTTTTCTCTCCAAATTGATGGTGTCACCTGTTTCTAGCATTTTGCATACCAAGGCTGCTGAAGACAAATGCAGATTTCATCAAAGATTATTTTTGTGAAAGTAGACAAAGAGGGACACTGTCTTCTTTAATATTTTAAGATTTACTAACAGGATCAGAATTTTAAAAAAGCAAAAACAAAAACAACACCGAACATATACTATATTGTGTTTTAGCTGCCCAGGGATATCTTAGATATAATGAAGAGTGAGGTTTTTGAAAAACTTGTCCAAGGATATGGTTTAGAACTTAAATACTTCCAAAACTGTCATCCTGTCCTGTGTTAAACTGATACATATTAATACAAATATACTAGTTTATGTAATCCTTGACAGCTTCCAGAAAAGAAACATTGCACATAGAAGGTGAATTAAATGGATTTTATGTTTTCTTGGGTTAAAATTGTTATACCATATGACTATCTCTAAGATTTGTTTTAATCTAAGTTTGTTTTTACATCAAAAGGCTGTGTATTCCCTCTATCCTATTTCTGACTTGAGTTATTAAAATATTTTCTTGAATCCATTAAACTAATAAATTCCGTAAACTAATATTTACCATTGTCTCATGGACATTTAGGTATCTATCTCCACTGGACTTGAAGAATGTTTCTGCTTTTCATCTTTTGTTTCACTACTGGCCACCACATTCCCACAGTGTTAAAACTGCATATCAAGAGGCTAAAGGGATATCTGTCCTAAAACCAATCACTCTCTCCCTGAAACTTGCAATTTCATGTTAATGTTGAGGCCAGTCCAAGGCCTGAGACTCAGGATCTGGACTTAAATAGTTTCCAGGGTGGAGGGCAGCATATTCTTTGGTCTGCTCTAGTTTTGCTTCTTCATCTCTGAGCTGAACATCTGTCTCCTAAATCCCATTTCTTTTAGCCTCTTCTCATGCCTCACAAATGGCAAGGCAGTTAATGGGAGAGTGTTAGGGCAGGGATGATGGTGATAAGGATTTTAATTGAATGATTATTAACCTATTTCTGTCTACTTCCTATTTTAGTGAGAACCTGGATTTTATTGTCAATACTATGGGTTGCCCTGTTTGAGACTTCTTGGAAAAATTTCTTTAAAAAAGTCTTTCACGGAAATAACCATATTTTATATTCTGTATTTCTTCAGAGGCAATCCAGGGTGTGCTCATCAGAATATAAACTGGCTAATACCAGCATGCCACAAAACAATGTGGAAGCCCTCTGACTTGTGAGAAGCACTGTACCTCATTTCTTTGACTGGTTTTGCTATGTGGTAATTGTTAAGGAAACATCTGGTTACTGTCACATATTTGAGTATCCGATCTCATTGCGTGACATTTTGTTCTGTGACATTTAGTTCCCACTTAGGACTTGGAATTGAAAACCTAAAATTAAGTTCCATTTCCAACATAATAATAGGGAATTGTCCTGGATAATGATGTTTGAGGCTCTCCGTAATGGAATTTCAACATAGCACATTGGGGAAAAATAATAGCGAATTGTTATCAGTGATTTTCTTCACAAAAATACAAATACTTAGAAACTGGAGAGGCTGCTCTGGAACTCTCTTAGTTTTGAAACTAGTTCCTTTGCTTTCTGGACTCATGGTAAATTGAAATGAACTCTCTTACCGTGAAATTCATATACTTACACATCTCTCATTTTATACTGACTCCCCCCCTACCCCCGCCTCCCGGTAAGGAAACATTTAGGAATATGCCTTTAAAAATGTCTGCATATACTTTTCTAACCTTTAGGTTTTCCACAACAGAACTGCATCTATCATAAGTTCTCTCAGCTGGTTCTTTCATAAAATAGAAAGGGAAGGATATTCAGACAACTGCCATTTTGCCTCTGCATGATGTTGGCACTTAGTGTAGCGCCCATGGGCCTGTAGTTCATATCCTGGAACTAGATCCGCAAATCCATTCTTAATCACTTATGCTGTTGACTCTGTCCAAGCCAGTCCTAAAAATGGCTGCTTTCCTCATCAGTTTGTTCCTAGGAAGTATTCTGTGTGTATCCTTAGGTTTCTCCAGTGGACTTATTAAACTCACATGTTATTTGAGTTAAAAACAGAGACAGCCATCATTCAGAAGAAGGGCTAGTTGTTTTGCTACAGTTTTATCAAACAGTCCCTACCTTAAAAACAAACAAACTGTGCTTAACAGGAAGTCTTAGAACTAGTTCCAAAGGAAACAGACTCTGTGATGGAGATTTGCATGTAGGAAGTTTATGGGGGTGTGCTCTCAGAATGAACACCTGTGAGAGGTGAAGTAAATAGCTCTAGGCAGAGGGGGGAAAATGTTGATCTGAGATGAAGTCACAACAGATGTCTCAGCTGATCCCACAGGGATGACCCATCAAATAAGGCATGACCCTTATTCCCAACTGAGCAAGGGGCCAAGGCTTTTATACCTGATGCTGAGTGGTCTTTGGATGTAGCCACATCCAAACAGCAGGGGCCAGGGGAAGCATGCAACTTGCCTTTAGCACCTAGGGAATGAGTGTGTAGGTCCTGAAAAGGGGACCTGGGCAGTGTACCACCCATTAAGTATGCAGGATTCTAAAAGCTAACCAGTTTGCTTAGAAACAGAGGATAGATAGGCATAGTTCACCTCTTTTCCCAATTTACTTGCAAAAGGATGAAACATGTAACAGAAAGCAGGTGGCTACATAGTGGAGATATGAAAAATATTTTTGTGTGTGTGGGTTTTTTTTGTGTGTGTGTGTGTGTACTCGCTCTTCACTGTGGGTTGGATAGTTATCACTTTCACTTTCTAGGAAAGTGAGGCTTTCTATTAGTTGTGGACAAAAAGCTGAAATACTGCTAAAACATTGCTATACTAAAGCATCTAGAATTTGACTAGAAACCCTTGGGCTCAAGGTGTTTATTCTTCCAAGTGAACATCAATCCCTCTTGGTTCTCAAACCATACTTTCCATAGACAATGCATCTCCATATCTGAAGTGAGGAAGCTATGTCCATGCATATGTTCTTTTTACATTATCTGTGACTCCTTCATTCTGATGCCTCAGAAAGCCCGTTTTTTTTTCCAGGGGAGAAAATTATCCTTCAGAACCAAAGTTCCTCCTCATGAGCTGGCCCAGAGCCCAGTAATCAACAGTGCCGAGAGAAGCATGATTTTAATATACATTGATGATCTAGTCAATGGTCAGAAAAAGGTTTCCTGGAGAAGAAAGAAATAATACATGAGTTAAACCTGAAATTTGTGTAATGAAGTAATCTTCTTGAGTAAATGTGGAGATTTTGAAAGTGACCTAGTCATTATTTTAGCACATTAGGAAATGTTCTATAAGTATTAACAATTGACCAATGAGAGGGCAGAAAGTCAACTTGTATTGAGCACTTATTGCTTGCCAGTCATTGCACAAAACAGTTAACAGATATGAATATTCAGTCCTTACCACTGTCCCAAATGTTAGGAATTATTATTCAAGTTTTAGTTCATTCATTTTTATCTTAAATGGTATAACTTTTGTAAGTTTACACTGTCAGAGAGTGGAAGAGCTAAGATTAAAAATGATCTCTGATTCAAAAGTGTATGCTATTCCTCTCAAACAACCTCCATTCAGAGAGATGCATCAGTAAAGGAAACACCTTCGTTATCCTTAGAAGTACACTGAAACAAAATATAGACATTGGGCTGTAAATGGTGTGGTCTTCATTTCTTTCTTTCTTTCTTTCTTGGCAAAGTGTCCATATAATGGAGGGAACAGTGATTTTGGAGTTAGGAGACCTGTATTCGTTACCTCACACTGAGCTCTAGTAAAGAAACTGAACCTCGATCTTGTCATTTCTAAAATTAGGGCATAAAAGCAGAACGAGATAGCTCAACCTGTCAGCTGATTTACTGCATTTGATATAGGAGACAAATTTTGAACAAGTTTTCCCGTGATGGGGCTACATTGTATCCTGGAACCAAACTGTGATACTTTGAACACTGAGTGTTCCTGTGGTTGTATGAAGCACTGACAGCACTGGGTTATCTGGGAGTCATTTTGTTTCCACAGCAGATGTCTATTTTGATGCTGACTTCTTGCTTGTTTGATTACTAGTTGTACATAAGAAGATGGAAGTTCAGATGGTAAATGATCAAAGGAGGAGGAATAAACAAATTAGGAGAAACGGTTTGGCAAATGTGACTATATTTACAAAAGATCCTTGTAGTTTTGGGTACTTAACACAAACATTTCCCCGTTTATACATTGTTGGTTCCGGATGGATTTACTAAGGTTTTTGGAGAAGAGGGGTGGTTGCACTACTGTGGGATCATAGGAACTGATTCAGTAATATATTTGGACTCAAAAGCTAATTGTGTAATTCTACTGGGAAAATTAAGACTACAAAGATGGAAGCTAGGATTGTAGATGAGTGTGAGCACAGGTACCTATCTCTGGTGTAAACCACTGTGGATGGGACGGAACAGAAAGTCACTTGCATCAGCTCATGCCCTTGAAAGGAGGTAGGAATTGAGAACATTTGATTTTAAGATGAAGAATATTATTAATATAAATATGATCTCCTAATGTTCTCTGAAGTGGGCAATATTCATTAGATGTATAAATTTCAATATATTAGCCAATTCCATTATTTTAAGTCCTGTCTCTTTTATAGTCTAATTATAAATATTTCACATATGAGATGTTAATTCCTAAAATTGTCATAAATTATCAGGAATTAATGGGGGCTACCATGTGTAGATTTATATTTGTATGTCCAAACTTGATTGTATTTTATTGTTCTTCTAGTAAACAAGGAAGGTCAAGATTTTAAAATATCAGAACTTCCGAAAGTATGTCTGTTCCTCACTAAGTTTACTTGGAGAGTGAACTCACTAAGTTTTCTGGCTTCCATCAGTTTCATCTAACTAGCATTTTGAGACTTTGGTCAAGTGTCGTTTTTTGAATCTATCATGTTTGGGGCATTGAGCAAACTACAAAATTTGGGGGAAAAGTGTGACCTTGTGGGGATACTCCATCTATGGGTTAAGTAAAGATTTATTGAGCAAAACCGTGCGTTAGACTTTGCAGTGCTGCCATGGCTTAGGAGTTGGTTAAGGTGGTTTGATACGACGGTTGGTGTCAAACAGTTCTGTATATTCACGTGAAAGCATTATGATTCCAGGTGTGTCAGACATCTTCCCGGGAGTTCTGTGGGTCTTACATTACAGTCTCTCTATTAGTTTCCCAGGGCTCCCATAACAAAGTACCACAAACTGGGTGCATTAAACAACAGAATTTCATGGTCTGACTGTATAGAAGGCTAGAAGCCTGAAAGGAAGGTATTAGCAGGGTTGGTTCCTTCTGAGGGCTGTGAGTGAAGAGCTTTTGGTGGTTTGCTGGTGATCATTGTTGTTGCTTGGCTTGCAAATTCCTCACCCCAGTCTCAGTCTTTGTGTTCATACGGTGTTCTCCTTGTGTGCATGTCTGTGTCCGAGTTTCCTATTTTTATCAGGACACAAGTCATGCTAGATTAGGGGTCCACTCTGGTTTAACTTGGTCTTAACTAATTACATCTGCAAAGGCTGTATTTCCTTTTTAAAAAAATTTTAAAGAAGATTTCATTTATTTATTTGACAGAGAGAGACAGAGTGAGTGAGGGAACATAAGCAGGGGGAAAGGGAGAGGGAGAAGCAGGCTTTCCGCTGAGCAGGCAGTGTGATGCGGGACTTGATCCCAGGACCCTGAGATCATGACCTGAGCAGAAGGCAGATGCTTAATGACTGAGCCACCCAGGCACCCCAAGGCCTTATTTCCTAATAAATCTACATTCTAAGATGTCGGGGGCTGTTGGACTACAACCCCTAATAACAGGCCCTATGTTTCTATTTTGATTTCCTTTTTTCTTGAAAGTAAGAGTGAATGATTTCAATGATTAGGAAGCACGAATTTTACACTAGGGAATATTTCTAACCATGGAGAGAAATAGAAATTAAACAATAAATAAAACCAGAAAGGCGAAAATAACAGTTCCAGGCACCCAATATTAGATGCCGCCAACAACCTCTACTAACATTACTATGGAGTCTTTTACTCGTTTGAAGCAACTGAAGGCAGGTATGGGTCTAAATAAAATCTATCTTCTTCTTCTTTTTTTTTTTTTTTAAAGATTTTATTTATTTATTTGACAGAGAGAGATCACAAGCAGGCAGAGAGGCAGGCACAGAGAGAGGAGGAAGCAGGCTCCCTGCCAAGCAGAGAGCCCAATGTGGGGCTCAATCCCAGGACCCTGAGATCATGACCTGAGCTGAAGGCAGAGGCTTAACCCACTGAGCCACCCAGGTGCCCTAAAATCTATCTTCTTGTGAGTTTAATAAGGAAATAGATTTCACATAGCTACTTAATATCACCTGGAGTTAAGAATGAGGAAAAAGAGAAAACGTGGTTGATAACGTGGTGATTTGACTATTTCTTAGGAGATTTTAGAGGACGGAGTGCAGAACTTTCTCCTAGGGTAGGATGAAGAGGAAAATTGTCCAATCTGACTTTAGAAATACTATTAAAAATCCTATTAAATTTCATTTGTTTCCTGCATGAGGTTAAGCTTGCATTATAAAATGCATTTTATACTTACTATCAATTTATCAGGGAAACAGATAAGATATTGTTTGTAACTTATTTGCAATGTCATTTTTCAGTGTTTTTCTTTTGTTAGTTGGAAAGCTCCCTAAAACCCAGATTTTTTTCTTATATCAGTTTTACAGATATTGGCTTAAATATTATTAATGTCTGAAAATATTCATCATATCACTGAAAACAATGGGTATGAAAATTCTAGCAGTTAAATACCAGATGCTAAAATATTTTTATTGTTGAATTGAATTGATAAGCAACCTCTAACCCAAATGCCTCCTGCAACCATAAAAGGCAGTCTTTTTTTGATTTATAATACCCATGAAACACTGATTTTAATTTACGCTCCTTGAAAGACCTGGGAATATTTGCATTGTCAGCAGCTTAAATTGAGCACAGAAATGATAACTAATTTAGAAAATTGTAAGATTATTTAGTCATTTACGATGTGTATAAGGTAATTAAAAACAAACTTTAGGAGGGTTAAGACCTCACTGTAGTTGGTTATTCTACAGCTGGGGTCACTGCCTAAGTTGTATGAAGGCATATGTTCAATTTACAGTTGTAATGAGGAACATGGGATGTTTTGATTCTTCATTTGCTGTGCTCATCTCTAGAGGATGCAATTGCCTATATTAAAAAATGAACATAGGCTCTTTTGTAGAGGATAATAAAAATGTGTAAGATAATACATGCCACATGCATATATGGTTGACATATGGCTTTGCTCTTTGAGTATAGAATTGTTGCCCTTAGCTGATATCATGGAACAGCCACATGGAAATATTCATTATGAGCCACTTAGGAATGAAATCAATTCCTTTGATCTCATTAGTTTGATCATGATTATTCCACTTTAACTAAGACATGGTGTTTGTAAAGGTGTATTCACTAGGTTATTCACTCGCAGGGGTATTTTGTATTTTATTCTAATCAGCAAAAGACAAATGCATGTTATGAAGTTTTCTTTTGTCACATAGTGAATGCATACAAGACATAGTAGAAGACATAAAACAGGTTTTTTTTCTTTCTTTTTTATTCTACATTAAAAAAATGAATGGCATTTGAGTTGCAGACTTTTTCTACATGTTGATTAACTTGAAAATACTGGTACATACTTTTGAGGTAAAGAAATACTTTTGACGTCATTATGGTAGAGGTTGATATATAGTAGGATTACCTTTTGATTTAGTGAAAAATTGCATTCATCTCAGTTATTATTCTTTAAAGTTTGCAGAATTATAGTGATCCTGACTATATTCAGGGCCCTTCTCTTGGCTTCAAAACAAAACAAACGTAATCTTTCTCTCATTAAAAAAAAAACACATAAAAGAAAAACATCTTGAAATGTCTCCAACTTGAACAAATTATGTGAAGACCAATTAGAATTAGTGAAAAATATAAGATTAAATGATACGTGTTCTGGAAAATGGTATACGTTTGTGTCATTGGTCTTATTTAAACAGGTGTAACTAAGAGCCCTTTTTGTTTTTGCCTCTGTCCAGCACTGCCCTTCCCTTGGTACCCTGTTCTTCATTTCTTCCAATTGTGTGGGCTGCCAAAACCTGCCCCTTGCAGCTCTCTGATCACATGACCCAAACCTGGCCAATCCCGACGTCCCTATGCCTTGTCAGACTGTTTGCTCTGGAGGTTGGGGTGCTATCCAGTCCTGGCCAATAATAGTCATACTTAGGATGTTTCTATTTGGGGATCTTGAGAAAAAGAGGCTTTGGGTTTTAAGAGTTGGAAAAATGTAAATTGGTGGCAACCAGTAGCCTGGCAAATAAAGCCAGTCAGAGGTAAGAGGAAATGAGTGCAGAGTTTAGTCGCTTCGTGTCCTGGTTCTGATGGAACTCAGACCTGCCCATTTCTTTCCAGTATCCTTCCAAAATGCTCCTCTTTTTTTCTTAACCGCTTTGTTTAAGTTGCAAAAGTCCTGTCAAGTGAAATAGACAAGAATTCTTAATCAACATGGTATTTGTTTGTATTACATGGGTTACTTCTAAAGCACTAGGTATTGTAAGTATTTCATGGTTTCCTACAGATATTTTTATTTAAACAAAGTTTGGACCAGCTAGAGCCTTCACTGATAAGGACAAGGTAATTTTTTTTTTCTGCATAATCATAAATCCTGAATTAACAACATCCAAATTATTGGAACTGGGCAGCATTAATGCTGATCAATTTAGATAGTGTCCATAACCTTGCTTGTGCTCTGGACCCAGCTTGCATAACTATATACTTTTCTCTCTCTACTTTTTAAATCAGATTCATTGGCCTACTCTCTCCCCTTGAAATCAGAGTTTGCGGCCTCCTGGCTTTCCTCCAAAAGTCTTTCATTGTTTCACAAGCCATCCTTGTTTTCAATTCATCCTTCTTTATCCACTGTGTAAACTAGGTGGACCTGAATACTTAGGAAAAATCTAAAGCATTTGGTTGTTATTAGAGTAAGGATAGCTGACTCACACATGTAAAACATTAAAGAAAACTCACAAATGTTTGAATGATTTTTTTCTTTTGTTGTTGTTTGGGACTGTGGGGCATTTCACCACATCCTGCCACGCACAGAACACTTGAGTTTCTCTTTTTGTTAGCAGGTAGAGTTCAGTATAGGCTAATAAAACAAACCAGGACAATATTTTTATTTTCTTTTCCCAGCATTTTTATTGATTTATTTAAATGTAACATACTATACACTGTTCAGCCTTTTGGGAGGTAGGAGGAGGGAGGGGTTCTATATCTTTATGAAGAGTCTCCTCAGAACCAACACTCAGATGGACACACATTTGTGGCTGACACACCTTGACATCGTGGCCAGGGACCACACTTCCCACAGAGGTTGAGCTCCCAAAATCATGATGATTTTTTTTTTTTTAACATACAATATTCAGGGCTGGAAGTGCTTTTTCTTCAGTAGCATAAACCAGCTGCAAAGGGGACCAGAATTCTACCTCAATATCAAGCAAAGACGCCATTTTTAAATGCAGGAGAATCTCCTTTCTCCTTACCAAACTGTTTCTGTCCTTCTGTGTGTGTGTGTGTGTGTGTGTGTGTGTGTGTGTGTGTGTCTATGTGTGTGTGTGTGGTGTTGGGGTAGGGGGGATGAGGGAGATGTTTTCTATTTTTGGCTTCTGTAAGCTTTGATATATTTTGCTAGAAGCTGTTTTAGTGTTTGGAGTCCGATAATGATGCCTGTTTACACATAGTCTCCTTGGTAATCTAAGTGGCTGTGTGAAATACGAATCCAGTTTGTGCCCTGTTTGCTGTTCATGCAGTCATCTAATCCTGTATTTGTCTCACCAAATGTTTAATTTTGGTTTGGGGTGGTCTGTGTTCATGTGTCAGGTGCAATTATTATTTTAGAATAAAAGAGCAAAGATAATCTAGTTCTGATAGCAATACATTACATTATAGGTCTCAGACTCAGTTACCAATTATGTTTTCACATACAGATTCCAACCACAAAAATTAAACATTTTTAGAATCTGATTTGTTAAGAAGCAAGTTGGAAGCCAAGTGCCATGAAATGCAACTTTAGCCATAAGCCCAAAACTCTCTGCCTCAAATGCATACCTTTTGAAATCCCAACTTTTTTAAGGAATGAAAAAAATAATGCCTTTTATGGGATGACTTTATGGTAAGTTTCTTAATAAAACTAATTCTTAAATAACAGATTAACTGGAAGTGCTGGTTAAGCATTGACACAATTAAGTTATAAGAGAGGATCACAAAACACCAGCCTTTCTAGAGGTTAAACTTTAGTAAAAAGACACATTGTACTGAGTCTTTCCCTTGTACCAAAATACTGTGTCCAAACAATAAAAATAAACAGACCTTTTCAAAACAAGAAATATGAAGATAAAACTGCAGCATCAATATAATCTTATAGTTATCACTTAAAGTATTTAAAACAAATAGTATTTTTCTACACTTTTTAAAAAAAATCACTACAGACACTGCAAATAAGGCTTATGTATTTATTTACTGGAATACAATGTGATGATGACTGGTATACTCCTATGTATTGTTTTCTATACCTGCTCTAACAAAATGAATTTTGATATGATTACATGATGGAGTCTTCCAAAGCTCTTTAAATTTACAGGAAATAAGTTTTATTTGGTTTTGTAAAGACTAGATCATACAGCTCGAACAGGTTTCAGTATATGGTTACACATATACCAGGATATAGTTGCTCAGTTTAAGCCCCTGGGAGAGTTACACTTCAAATTCCTTGATATTTCCTTTGGGGGAGATGCACTACGTGGGACTTATAAAGGGATCTTATATATGCAGACAGCCTCTTCATCACTAACCACCATGACACATGGCAAAAAATCGTTGGTAAATAATGAGGCTGGGCTAATAAAATTTATTTATAACAATTTTCCTTCTTTTAGTATATTCTTGGAGCCTCACTGGTGTATTGAAAGAGAAGACTTTGGCCTTCTGGTCTATTTCTTATGAAAGGAAGCCTTAGGAGTGATAGATGTTTTTAAACGATGGCAGATATCTCTCATCAAGCCGTGCCACGACACTGTCATATTTATTGTTGATGGTTCTTATTGCAGAAGTGATATTAAGTTAACTCATAGCACATGGGGCTCTCACCCTGCTTCCCTATCTCCTCTCCTATTCTTGAAGTGTTTGCCAAGATTTAAAAACACTTTGTCATGAACATGCATGTGGTGTGCTGAAGAAAAAGAAAAGGTAAATCAGAGGGCAACTGCTGAGGATACTCTTTAAAACCCCAAAAGATATTTAACATCCTATTAAATAAATAACTTAGAACGAAATAGAAAGGGATGAAGGCAGAATGCACAAGCATACCATACTATTTGTTTTGTTAGAACAGTTTTACACTAACATGTTTACACTTTTTAAATCTTATCCAACTCTTCCATGATGCCATGCCCAAAGCGCCTTTGGTTGTGCATATGACGTGACCCAAGTGCTTTCCAGTAAATGGTTGCGTGTCTGACTGCTCATTGAATCGTTAGGCTTGCATGAGCAATGAAAGTCTTTGATATGAGTTCGTATTCCATAAATAACTTTCCCGAAGATCATTCAACAGATTGTTCCATGTCCTTTCAGTTCTATCTCAGAGGTTAAAAAACAAGAACAGAAACAAAAACTTCACCAAAAACCCAGCCAACATACAATGTTGTTCACTTAGGAGTGACTTCCATCCCATTTAATCTGCCTATTATCTCGGTTATAAGGCATGACACAGAACTAATTAAAAGAACATCATATGTCAGCAGGGAGTACAAAACCTTCAAAGACTTCCCTTCTTTCAAGCGAGCAGACATCTGCAATGTGTCTCTGCCTTTTGAGCTACTGTCTTCGTGAAGAATACCAACTAGTCCTGGCAAAAGAACCTTTGGTTCTGCTGCATCCGCAAACATTGCCTTCCTCTATGAGTGTACCACCATTGGAAGAAAATGAGCTGAGGTGTTTTTCCTTCGTGTTTTCTGTCCTCTCCTAGGAGCTCCTTTTCCATTCAATGCCACGTACATTTGCCTCCCATTGTGCTGCCAGTTAAAGGATGCATATGTATTGTATCCATTTTCCTCTATCCTCTCCTTCAGCTTACAGTCATTGTTAAATTCTTTCTGCAAGAGAAAAATAAAATCTTTTATTCCTGTGATGACGATACTTACTTCCATTTGACACACACCATCCAGAGAACTCCAATTCAAGAGTTTTGTTTGCTGTTGCCATTTGTACATTGGCAACAAATAATGTACCATGTCAACAATAGAAGAGTAAAACTCACAACCACAGAACAGAATCTGTGTTTGAAGGCTCATGATTCATTTTAATTGATCATCATAACCACATGTTAGGGCCCTTTTTAAAAGCTGGTGTGTTTTGACTATGACATGGCTTAAGTGCCTAGAATGATTTTTAAGAAGCAAATGTTCCTCTAACAGTATTTGTGATGAGTCAATGACAAAGAATAGTCTTATAATCCCTTTTTTTTTTTTCCCGAGTAATGACCATGGGTCTCATGGAAAAACAGAATTACAGAAAAAACTTGGGCTTATCAGGTTTGCAAAATTTACCTATAAATCTATAATAAATACACCCATATCGACAAGAAAGCAGACCTTATAGCAAAATCATAATCATTTGAGATAACCAAGAGGCCAGGGAGGGGTGGGGGTATGTCTTCCTATTTTACAAATACTAGATTTCTCTATTTTGTAGATAATATATAATTTTCCATAACTTGGAATTTTAATAGATTTACTCTTAGGTCCAGAAGTAATTGAAAACTAGGATATGGAATTCCTCACTTTGTGAATTACCATATCAAAGAAATTACAAACATGGTGACTATCACTACCTTCATTGTATAAACCTGAGACTTTGATCCTGGCAAATTCCACTCTATAGCCACTTTGGCTTTGTTTCAAGTGGCCATGTGTTTTTAAGGGGATCTTTGGGACAAGAATTCATGTTTCCTTCATTCCATAAATCCAGTATCTCACTCTGAATTACTGATGAAGAGTAACCACTAATCTCAAAACTCTGCCTTTAGAAATGTCCTTCTCTTATATCCACACTAAAGCCGATAAGAAGCTAAGGAATAGGGGCTTTTGCTCTTCTGGTTCTACATTTCCCAATCCAAACCAAAGGTATTGTAGGGATCTTTAAGTAGGCCTCTCCTGGGCAGTTCAAATCGTTTTTCTCACCTTGGGATTTAATTTTTTTTTTAAACTAAATTCTCAATTCCTAAATATGTGTATGTTTAAGTGTCTGGGTTTCTGTGAACTAGATCATCATTTTGAACATTATCAGAACCATCACAAACATAGTTGGTCTAAAACTATATGGCTTCGAAACAGAGATGATTTTTTTATGTGAATAATTATATTCATTCTAATAAAAGGGATGCAGTTTAGAGACTGGGAGAATTGGGGTTATTTGAAATGATTTTATATTTGCAACAGAGCTGTGTACAGAAAAGTAGCAGTAATACTTATTTTTCCCTCCCCAAAATAAATTTATAGAGCAATTAAGATTTGTTTATTTGAAAGAGAAAGCAAGAGCGTGTGTGACGGAGTCTCAAGAAGATTCCCACTGAGTGTGGAGCCTGATGCCAGGCTCGAACTCAATACCGTAAGACTGTGACCTGGCTTGAAGCCAGGAGTCATTTGCTCAGTTGACTGAACCACCCAGGTGACCCTAGAACAATGTCTCAATGTGAGGTGCACGTGTAGCAGACTCCTAATCTCAGTTGTTTTTTAAATATTTACACCTTAGCTCAAATTTATCAGAATCTCTGGAGGAGGGACCTAGGGATCTATGTGTTTATAGCATTTAGGCAAATCATCAGTATGAAAGTCAAAAGAAAAGAAAAGGTCTTGGGGGTCTGCTCTGGATGGATCTGAGTGCTGAGGGTATAGTGTGGGACAAGGCAGCCCCTGTCCAATTTAAGTTCACAATATATTGGGGGAAGACCATCAACAATAAGCACATTCATGAGAGAATTTCTGATAAATCTCTTTGCAGATAACTGCATGAGGGTGCTATGATAGAAAGCAATGGGTATCTACTTTAGATACAGAAATGGGATGAAACAACTCATATGTCTTAGAGTTCAGTAGGAAGCGTAGGCACAGTATGTGAATTGTGTTGGCATAGAAGAAAAAGGTTATTAAGTATTTTTATGACACTGTTCATTTAAGAATTCTCCATTTCTCTCTGATGTTAAAATTTTAAAGAGGTATACTTCATCAACTGAAAGTTATTTCAATTTTTTATTGCAATTTAAATTGTTCACCTTTTTTTTTTCTCTCAATCTAAATTCGTGTGATCTGGCTTTACTGTAAAGCTTTAGTTTTGACTTAGTGTTTTAGTATCTCTGCAAAGAGCATAAACCTGGTCCTTCCCCAGTGATTCTTATAATAGTTAGATTAAGAAGGGGCTCAGTCATATTCATTCAAGAAAATAAATAATAAATGCCTCAAAAGTGATTATGCTGTGAACCCCTAAATGGTACCACTTTTTAAAACGGCCCATGACTCTTCTAGGCTCAGGAGCAGAATTGCACATAATGGACAAATCTTTAATTCCTTTAACCACCTCCCTCGTCCTGCCATGCAAAAGGCAGTTACCCTAGAGAAAGGGACTGGCCCGCAGTGTGTGTGCCTAACTCCCCAGTTATGAGTGGACCAAGTGAAATACAAGACTATTCTATAAACAGACCAGTGGTCCTTAAGTTGGGTTATCAAAGTGCTGCATCAGGAACACCTGGAACCTTGTTAGAAATGCAAGTTCTGGGGCACCTGGGTGGCTCAGTGGGTTAAGCCTCTGCCTTTGGCTCAGGTCTTGATCTCAGGGTCCTTGGATCAAGCCCCATATCGGGCTCTCTGCTCAGCGGGCAGCCTGCTTACCCCCTCTCTCTCTCTCTCTCTCTGCCTGGTTTTCTGCTTACTTGTGATCTCTCTGTCTGTCAAATAAATAAATCAAATCTTTAAAAAAAAGAAAAAAAGAAATGCAAATTCTTAGATCTTGGGACAGCTTTAATATATCAAAAAATCTAGAAGTGTGTTTTAATCTTCCCATTGATTGTGATCGAGTTTGGGAGCCACTGGCTCTGGGTAGGCAGTGCAATTGTTCTTATGCTAATCAACAAAATAAGGTTACTTACACATTTTGAAGTGATATTCCTTAATACTTGCTATGAAACACAGAGGTGTATGTACCCTAATCATGGGCTGGATACCAGCTACATCAGTGAATTAATGGCTACTGTCTAGGTAAATAAAATTACGGAGTTGATTGAAGGCACGCAAATAGGGAATTTCTTAATCTGTCTCCCCATCTCATGTTTTAGCAGAATACAAAATACCAAGCCCCTGTTTTATCTTCAGCTTTAAAACACACACAGTGTATGGTTTCCTACTCAACTTAAGATCTTTGTTTTCAATGATTCTCCAAGTTGTCTGTAGCACCCGTGCCAATCTGACCAGATGCTTCCGTGAGAGTCTGACCCATTAACAGTTCAGAGCATTGACTGACGAATGCCAGCAACAGCCTGTGTGGTAGACTGATGGGTGAACAACAGAGGAAATTACAGAGTTGCAAGAGCTGCTTTGCCAGCCCTCGAAACTCTGGTGACCAGCCTGCCGTGGCTCTATTCACTAGCAATAGAATGATAACAAAGCTCTTCAATGTCTGAGGGAAACATTCCAAAACTGTGGTAATGATTTACGGCAGTGGACTTGGAAAACTAAAGCAGAATACTTACTGAGCCATAGAGTTTCCCCTTCTTGTTCATGGCTAAATAATAGTTGCTGTTAATGGCTTTGACGGCAACAACTCCGATTTCCACTGAAGTTATCTCTAGGATACCTAAAACATACAATTAAAAAAAAAAAAAGATAAACTTAAGGGGTCACATACATTTAGGTGAAAGAAAAATTCAGAACTATTGAGTTTTAATTTCTGATAGTTCTAAAATTAGTAGATTTAAAAAACTGGGGGCACCAGAATGGCTCAGTCAAATAAGCAAACGACTCTTGATTTCCACTCAGGTCATGATCTCAGGGTGGTGCGATCGAGCCCTGTTTCAGGCTCTGTACTCAGTAGGGAGTCTGCTTGAGATTCTCTTTCTCTTCTCCCTCTGCCCCTTCCCTCCTCCCCCATGCGTTTTTTTTTTTTTTTCTCTCTCTCTTTCAAATAAATAAATCTTAAAAAAATTTTTTTTAAATTAAAAATTGGAAAGAAACCCAAATCTCTTTTGGTGTGCCTAAAAACCCAACAACTATATTGAAACAAGTAATAAGTCTTTAAAAGAATTCCCTTATATTTTACTCTGAGCATATAAGGAAAAATATTGTTTTAATTAAAATGCTTCCTTTGCTAACTCTGCATTTTCAACCCCATAAATATTGAAACAACTCTATCTGAGCCTAGATTTCACAAAAACTTATCAGAGCACACATCTGTACTATGGTATTAAATTAAATCCATAGCATATGTCAATAATATGTCAGATTTGCCTCAATCTGTAAAAACAGTGGTAAACTATTTCTGCTTTGTAGGACACTTAGATAAACTAAATCTCTTGGCTACATTTAACTGATAAATTCAGTTTTGGAAAATGTGTTGACATTCTGTGATACAGAAAGACTAATCCCAACATCCACATTGTCTTTAAAATAACAAAATCACTACTCTGGGTTGGGAGAATATCCAGTATCCATCAGCATTTACAAAGGATTTTTTTTCCCCCTAGAAAGAATGGAAAACTGAGGGAATTTGTAACTGATAGACAAGAGAACTTTTTTCCCTAATACACATGTTTTGGTTGGTGCGTCTAAAGGCAATTTTCTCTGAAAGGTCTGTAGATAGCTATAGGGAAAGCATTCGATATTTTACCTTTAAGGTACAAACAAATACATCTGTTTATTTGCATTTTTAAAAATACTTTCTTGGGGGCGCCTGGGTGGCTCAGTGGGTTAAAGCCTCTGCCTCGGCTCGGGTCATGGTCCCAGGGTCCTGGGATCCAGCCCTGCATGGGGCTTTCTGCTCAGCAGGGAGCCTGCTTCCCCCCCCCCCCTCTCTGCCGGCCTGTCTGCCTACTTGTGATCTCTGCCTGTCAAATAAATAAATAAAATCTTTAAAAAAAATACTTTATTGTAGTTTATTTAATTTTCACAACAGTCCTCTAAGAAGGCATTGCTCTTCTTAATTACAGATGAAAAACAGGACATGAGATTATCTAATTCACACATAAGATGTTAAAGTGACAGAGGCCGGGGTGCCTGGGTGGCTCAGTGGGTTAAAGCGTCTGCCTTCGGCTCAGGTCATGATCCCAGGGTTATGGAATTGAGCCTCACATCGGGCTCTCTGCTCGGCAAGGAGGCTGCTCCCCTCCCCCCCACTCTATTTGCCTGCCTCTCTGCCTACTTGTGATCTTTGTCTGTCATATAAATAAATAAAATCTTTTAAAAAAATAAAAAATAAAGTGACAGAGGCCAGTAATGATGGATCCAACACCTGAGCTTCTGGCTTTCAGACTGTTTTGCCCTCCATGTCTGTTTGTCTCTCTATCACATCTCCCCACTCCTTCCCATTCTCCCAAGGGAATCCTGTTGGAAAACCATCTGACAAAATGACGCATCGAGATAACAGTCTTTAATAGGCACGCCACAGAGGAAAATGTCTAAGTATCAGGGAAAGGAATCTAACATACTTTATGTCACAGAGAGAAGACACAGAGCAAGGCAAGAGGTTGAAATCTTGGGCAAAATATTTAGGCCGGTATTTACTTTGCCTAAGAAAAAAGCACTGTCAGGAAATTGCTAGCTCTTCCCTATGTATGCTTTTGTGACCAAAAATTGTTAGGATGAAAAGATTGAAGGATGGTTTTAGCAAAGATTAAAGCAGGATTTTTGAAGGTGACAAAAGGAAGAACGTGTTACAAATGTTCCTCAGTCCTTGACCAATCATTTTTGAGAGTGCGCCGCACATGATTTATCATATTTAGTTTGGAAACCCCTGGGTTTTTCTGCTTTGCACAGATTGGGAACTCAGTATTCAAAGAATTCATCCATCAATTAACCATCTTCCCACTCTGCAACCAGTTAAGACTAGTGTGAAAAAGTTCACTATGCTTCAAAATAGAAAGTGGGAAGACCTAGATAATTTAAGATTTTTTCAAATTCTGAAAAGAATTTTTTGGGTATGTCAGTAAAGTATAATCTGATAATTTTGTGGTAATGAACAAGGACTGTCTTTATGATAAACATCTGTTAATGTGAAAGTAACTTTCTGAGGGGCTCAAGTGTAGAGGCCTTGTCAATTTTTTTAAATAAAGAATCTCTCCAGTGTTCTCTGTTCTCTGGTAAGGATGATCAAGTTTGCTTATGAAAGTATTTTTGAAAAAGAGAACCAGAATTTTACTTGATGGTTGTTGGGCTAATGCCTTAGCATTCTATATTTGTATATTTTGATGCAAAATTAAATGCCAATTGAAGGAAGACCTCCTAGGGGAAAATAAGTGAAAGATATACAGATTTCTCTGTGTTTCTTACCATTTTTGTGAATCTATAATTATCTAAAAAGTTATAAAGTATTGTTTTATTACTTGAAGAAACTAACACCTGAAAATTATATCATTAATAGAAGGGAAAAATTGTATTTCTCATCCATATAAGTCAGATATTTTCTAAACTTGAAGACATATTCTTGTAGTGAAATTCTATTACTTACATAAAGTTTTAACCACATCAGTTTTGATGTCTCTTGAAAGATGAGTATGCCAGGTGGTAATCTAAATCTGTTTGAGAGCTTTTGGACAGTTAAAAAACATAGGAAGACCTATGTGGAGAACGGCACTCTTTTAGGAAATGGGAACATAAAGCCAAGCAAGTTATGGCTTTCCTTCAGCAAAATCTATGCTGTATTGGAAGTAAAAGACAAATATGCAGAGAATTATGATAGAACATATTAAGTGATAGTAAGAGCTAAGACAGAAGACACAAGGGGCAAAAATAAATGTAGTTCATCATATTGGCTGGGGCTCCAAGGCAGACTTACTATTTGGAGATGAGACTTGAATTGGGTTTTGAAGGTTGAATAAGAAGCATCCAGGTGAGAAAGGTGGGAAGACATTAAGGTGGGAGGACATTAAGGTGAAACAGTGCGGTATTTTCAGAAAAATCATGTTTGACTTACCAACTAGAGAACAGGGGAAAAGGCAGGAAGTCACAAGAAGTGAGGTTAGGGAGTTACGTAAGACTCAAGGTATCAACCATCTTGTACGAATGCTAAGAATTTTGGCATATAGGAAGTATTTTATCTAAAAATATATAACTTTAAAAAACATACTAGGAAGATCCAATATTTGGCAAATTTATTTAAGTAAATAATAGCAAACTATAAAGTTTATTTTCAATTATATTTGAAATCCTCAATAATAAAGTTTGATTATCAACATTACAAGTGATGTGGCATAAATCAGCTCCTGTTAATGGCACATTCTACGTTAAGAATGCATCATCAGGAGCATCTGGGTGGCTCAGTGGGTTAAGCCTCTGCCTTCAGCTCAGTCATGATCCCAGGGTCCTGGGATTGAGCCCCGCATCAGGCTCTCTGCTCAGCAGGGAGCCTGCATCCCCCTTTCTCTCTGCCTGTCTTTCTGCCTACTTGTGATCTCTGTCTCTCTCTGTCAAATAAATAAACGTTTAAAAAAAAAAAGAATGTATCATCACCATAGTAATGGGGAGGATTTTGCAAACTGATGAAATGCAAATGGAAATAACCTAGAAGTCACAATTTTCACATAAATCATTTTTTCTTTTAGCTTGCCAAGGCATGAGTTATATTTTGATGAATCATTGAGTAGTTAATCTGAGGAGGGCCATTCATAAGTTTCTTTCCCAGTTTATGCTTCTCATCATTCTCCAGAAGAGAAGTATCTGACCCATTTTCTCCCTGGCAATCATGCTGGACCAAGACTACTTCTCTCTTTGGGCTTTTAGAATAAACAGATTATTGGCCAATGTGATTAACTTTCTCCTGAAACATTTTTTTCATGGAGAAAGTAAAAGGCAAGGAAAACTTGGATAAAATGGTTATAGACAGGAGAAAGCTAGATGTAAAAAACAAATGCAAAATCCCATCATCCTCTCCTAAATGAATAAAATATGAATATATAAAGAAATCCTAGAGATTCTTTGAGTAAATTAAATAATGTATTAAACACCAACATGTAGGATTTTTGTTAACTCTTACTGTGGAGGATACAGACAAACAAGACGCAGTCCTTACCTTCAAGAAGTTTTAAAACTGGGTAGAAAAAGGACACATATAATTAAAGTAATTACAATACAAAGAAAATATTCTGAGAGGTACATGAGAGAGGAAATACATTGTCTTGGTTTTAAATAGTAAAGTTGTTGTCCTGAAGAAGATGGTTGATGTTTGAGGTGAACCTTCCAGGGGTAGGATTTTAGTAGGTGAGAATTTAAAAGTTGGGAGGAATAGTCTTTACAGAGAAAAATGAAGGAGTAAAGAAAGATAGGCATGGGGGAGGGAAAAGAATTCAGTGTTTATTTGAGCTATGGTTGGCTCCCCATACCAATCATTCTTCATGGGGACCACTCAGTAAAAGTGTAGATTGTACTTCATTGAGTAGTGGTAGTGCTGTCCTGCGTGAGGAATGTACTTTTCAGAAACTGTTGTGAAACTTGGAAGCAGATCAAGAAATGTCAGAGCCTCATGAATTCAGAATCAGTCCTATTATTTTGTTCTAAATATTTTACTCAGAGTTATAATGCTATGTAGTTTGATAGTTTTAGTTAATGTGCTGAAATATATTATAATTAGTATAATGTAATACACAAATCCTAACTTCTCTGAACTAAATCTCTTTCTCATGAGTTGTTTTCAAGTGTCCCACATAGATTATATTATATCCTGATATAAAAAAGCCTATGGAACTCCCCAGAGGTGTTCTCACATTTACGCTATACACCTCAGAGATTTTGTAGCCATACTCTGGAGTGTGGGGCTTAATGGCTCCAAATGTCGTCTTGAGAATCATCATAGATCATACCTTTGTAAGTGTGTATCTTTCTCAAAGAGCCACAGCAATTGCAGTGGTCATCTTCTTCTTCTGTTTATTAGAACAGGGTATATATACATAGTTCATAATATGTGCTCAATATATTTTTATTGAATGAATTATTTTATTGAATGAATCAATGAGTGATTATTCCAGCAACTGGCTGAGTAAAAGAACACTCAGTATTCATTAAATACAGAATTTTTCTTCTTTTTAAAAAATTTTTTAGAAAGATTTTTATTTTATTTATTTGAGAGAGAGAGAGAAAGACAGAGACAGCACAATCAGGCAGAGGGGCAGAGGGACAGGGAGAAGCAGACTCCCAGCTAAGCAGGGAGCCCGACGTGGGGCTCGATGCTAGGACGCCAGGATCACAACTTGAGCTGAAGGCAGAAGCTTAACCAACTGAGCCAAACAAGCACCTCCAGACTTTTTTTTTCTTTTGATAGTGTTGTCAAATTTGTAAAACTTTGAGGTAATAAGTCTACATCCAAATAAAATGAATATGAAAGTAAAAGGAAACGCCCAAATGAGTATACTTTAAAGGAAAAGTCATTGCATTACAAAAAATAAATATTTGTTGTTTATAAGCAGTTATTACAAATCTGAAACTACTTTAAATTTTCTAAATAATATATGTATGTCTCTTCAACTATCATTAAAATTGTGAGAAAGAGTTCTCAAACATGGATCAGAAAGGCTATCTAGAGTGTGAGGTCTTAAGACAACATTCTTGGTTAAGGAAAGCACTATTTGGGGTAAGTTGAATTTAAAGACAGTAATAGCACAAAAATCAAGGATGATACAGAGTGACTATCATGTGTCATATACTTTAATATTCATACCTGAGTCTCACAAAATATATCCGGTAAGCATTCTGTTCTACACATGTTGAAATTGGACCTTGGAGAAATTAATAAGTTGATGAACATACATTCACCTAGGGTATGATAGATTCGGTATTTAGATCTAAGGCCCATTCTCTTTCCACTAAATCAGGCTTTTGCTGAATAAAGCTGAGTATAGCAAAATAAAAAAGGCAATGATAAGGAACATTTTATCTATTTTGAATACTTCTCCATATTTTAGCAAACATTTGATTTGTAGATTTCAAAAGTATTTTAGAGAAGCATACTGATTAGTTAACACAAAGCGATTAATGTCAATATAGATTAATTTTCTAGGTGCTAAAATTTTACAGCTCCTTAGATGTTATTTATTTAAATAATAATTTGACACCTTCATCTCCAAGTTCATTCACTTCTTTGTCCATTTATGGAGATTACTGATAATGTAATGCTTTTCTTGATGACTAATGGACTTCAACATTATCTCTAATGACTTTCTCTGGTATGAAAGGAGAATGCTCTAAAGAGCTTCTGAGTACGTCCATTAAAACAAACTGATCATTTAATATGAAATCTGATTAGAATTGAGTTAAAATTATGGGCAAAACTTGGCGGTGTTTTTTTCTGAGTACAGAATATGAGGTTTTGTGTAGAAATCCTAGGATCTCTTTTTGATACTCCATTACATTCCAGAGAGTGACATTCTACACAAATATGGTGCAGAATTCTGGGGAAACAAAAATATTTAGGTTTATGTTGAGAACAAGCTACATTAGTTTTATCTTTTATATCTATGATAAAACATGTAATAATTTTCCTATGTTGTAAAAATTGTGATAATTTGCAAATGATCTAATGGGGTATACTTTTGCTTCATAAATACTGGTGTGGAAAAAACTACACAGCAATTATTATTTCAGCTGGTAGTTCACTGATAACCCTTGAATTTGTTGAAAACCTGATTCCACTCATGGTTTTTGACAATGAAATGCTACTTTACATCTAGGTCTACTTTACATCTAAGTCCAATAGATTCTAGGTTTATAAGGTCATGTCCAGAAAAAATACATAACAGTTTTCTAAATAATTTTTATCATGATAATTAAGAATATTTCAAATAATGCTTTCGTTTTTCTTTAATGTGAAACAGAGTTAAATTAATTGAGGCATCAACACATTATGTGAACTGCTGAACTCTCACACATCACAAAGGATCTTCCTGAATACTATGCTCAGAGTCTTGACCAAACGTAAGCTTGTCTTCCACCTGCACTAGGCTATGTCCCTAAAGGTGACCTCAGGTCCCATGCTGAGTCTTAAGAAAATGCAATGATGTCCATTTACAAATCATGCATTGTCCCAACCCACCTTCCCAAACCATTTTCAGTAATTCCCTGCCTACTCCCTTCTGTAAATTTCACTTCTACAGTCTCTCATCTCTCTCTCTCTCTCTCTTTTTTAATCACCTTCTCCACTTTCCTGTAATCCCTCTCTGTTCTCCCTTAAAAACCTCTATCACCTTTGTCTTAGTTGGAGTTGATTTCAATTAATATTGTAGTTTCTCTCCCTTCCTACAGTGGTTTGTCTTATCACCTTTAACCAGCACCTGGTGCTATTTGATTGCTGGATAGTTACATGAGCTCAAATAATTTCACAGAGATTATGGAGTAGAAAACTCTCACCAAATTGATAGTTAGCATGTGCCCAGCAAAATAGTCCATGAGTGGTGAATGCAAAAAGGAAGAGGAGAATGGGTTTTTGAAGACTGACTGGGAAAGAAGAACACATAGCTCAGGGGTAACAAATATGTTAGTATCTCTAAGTTAAGAAGACCTGTTCGGGATTACATATTTCCTTGACTTTCAACAATTTCAAAAAGTGCAAAAAGTGCAATTTCAAAAAGTGCATCTAGACTTTAAGTTAACTGTCTTGAAAGAATGTCAAAATATATCTAATTGCTCTATATTGAGAGTGACTGGACAGCAACATTTGTTACACTAGTTTTATTTTTTGTATTATCTACTTATTTTCCCATTTCTCTCCACACTGCCCTCCACTGTCTGTCTCTCACTCATAGTTGTGCATGCACGCGTGCGCACGCGCACACACACACACACACACACACAGGGTAGCTAATAACTTCACAGACACATATGTACACACCAATTTTTAAAGGGAACATCAAAGTCATATTTTATGCGACAAAATTAATGGAGAGGTTTAGGTGTCAACAGGAAGGAAATATCTCTAAAAGAGCAGAAGAACTTAGCTTAACATGTCAGCTTTGTTACTTATCCAGCTGTATGACCTTGAATCGGTCATTTATAATTCCTGAATCTTGGTTTCCTTATTTGCAAATTGGGGCTAATTGCCTACAGCTCACAGGATTGCATAGAATCTGGAGCAGTGGGTATTCAATAGGTATTTACTGTCTGCTGAATCAGGATGGTGGTGGGGTGTTAGCCAGTTTTTCATACCAGTGGTTCTCGAACTTGAGCCTGCATTACAATCATCTGGAAAGTTTGCTTAAATACAGATTGTTGAGATTTTTGATTTAGTAGACCTGGGGTGGGGCTAAAGAATTTGAATTTCTACCATTTCCCAGGAAATGCTGATTCTGCTGGTCCAAAGACCACACAGTGTTCTATACACTATGATTCAGAGACAGAGAAAGCCTTTGATATGAAAAAGCATTGACAGAAACGTGCAGAGAAGCAGATCCACAAACAGGAATAGACACAAAAAATGACAGCAGCTTAACATCAATGAAAAAATTTTAAAAGAATGTGGAAAGGAAGTGCTAGGTTTTTCTTTTGTGTATTTTTGATAGGTGTGGGACTCAGCATCTGCCTAACTATAATTATGTGGATTTGGAATTTGTGTACAAATACACCTCATTTTTGTCTATAGACCTTTTTTTTTTTTTTAAGGATTTGCAATAAGATTACCATAATCTTTGTTTTCTTCCCCTCACTAAGGGTGTGCAAATGTTGGTTGAAACTTAAGTGACTTCATTTACTCCCTTAAGTATTTTACATGCATTTTCAGAGGGCTAATGGTGTCAACATTCTAAAAAATTGAGGGACCATGTGGCCCCTTTGAAGTTACACTGATGGCCATGAAATTGCTACAAATCAGTAGGGATTCACTTGATCCCGTATTTTCCACCCAGAGTTCAATGCATATACTTGTTCTAGAATGATCTCACCACTTTTGAAAAGAGGACACCACAGTGGGCTAATCATTAATCTTGGCCCACCTCGAACTGTTTTAGACTTCAGATGCCCTTTCACCATAATGCAACAGAGACATTTAGTTTCTCCATCATCCATAATTCTTTCGGATACCCTTGACATTCATTTAGAATTGCAGACAGAAACAGGACCTATGTTAGCAGAAAATTCTTACCATCTCTATATAAGAAGATAGGTATTTTTCTCAATTTGCTAAAGATCAGTGACCTTTTACATTTTCAACTGGTGTTTCAAAGATACACGCAGTCATTGGCTTGGTCTTATTGAGGAATATAGTGGTAGATTCTTTTTTTTTTTTTTTAAGATTTTATTTATTTATTTGACAGACAGAGATCACAAGTAGGTAGAGAAGCAGGCAGAGAGAAAGGGGGGGGGAAGTAGGCTCCCTGCTGAGCAGAGAGCCCGATGTGGGGCTCGATCCCAGGACCCTGAGATCATGACCTGAGCTGAAGGCAGAGGCTTAACCCACTGAGCCACCCAGGCGCCCCTATAGTGGTAGATTCTAAAACATTTCTCAATTTAAGGCTATATTTAATTGACCAGTATTGTAATTTAACCATTGTCAGTGACCTACCATGAAAAGTATCAGAAGCTAACAACACAATTTTAGGGACAGTAGTCCCAGTTGTAAATTAATTGTCAAAGTGTGTTAAAGATTAATATCATACTGCATTTTAATTGCAAATGAGATGTGATGCTGGAGTCTTCCATGTTGATCAGTAGTGAACAAATGTTTGCAGATGGTCATTTAATGTGTCTCTCTACTAAATAGATTTAGTAAATGTGACAAGTTCTATTTTTTCCCTCTCCCTAGATTGTCTTTTGTCCATTTCATTGAATTATTTCAAGAAATAATTAGTTATCAACTTTTTAAAAAAATATTTATTTATTTGACAGAGAGAGATCACAAGTAGGCAGAGAGGCAGGCAGAGAGAGAGGAGGAAGCAGGTTCCCTACTGAGCTGAGAGCCCGATGTAGGGGCTCCATCCCTGGACCCTGGGATCACGACCTGAGCCGAAGGCAGAGGCTTAACCCACTAAGCCACCCAGGCGCCCCAGTTATCAACATTTTAATAGTGCCATGTTTTCAAACGTTACCTTCTGTTTTTAGGATATATTCACAGTGGGACATAGATTAGATGAGATCAGGTGTGTTCAGGGTTGCATGCCCAAAGACAAGACATAGTTTAATGTTGGTAAGGATAAGAATTTATTTGGAATTTTTGAGAATTGTCCACAGTAAGTGTTGTTATAAATTTAACTAACTTGCAAAGCGAGAAAAGATTGTATGGCTAACTTTGCATGAAGTAAAGACTTAGAAAAGCTTCTGTACCCCTAGAAATGGGAATCATACCCGTTATTCTCAACCAGCAGCAATTGGAAAACAAACAAGCTGCTTACAACAACAAAATGCTTACATGTTTGAGTCATTTGTTGTGACCCAGGATAACTGACTTTGGATCCCATTTTACAATGGGACAAATGGTAGGAAATAGCATAAAACAAAAGAGTTTAGAAAAGGAGGCTGAAGATAACGTCAGAAAAGCCCAGTACAATTCATTTGAATGGTAAGAAGGCCATGGGTAAGGCTGAGAGTAGATACTGAAAATATTTCTTCCCAAAAAGTCAACTTATTTCTGGACCAGAAAATATATTTTATATAAAGTCATCAAGCTATTTAGAGTTTTGCCTTTCCCTCCTTCCCCCATTTTTCAAGTAAAATCAGTTCTTCAGGAAAATGTTTAGAAAATTAGAAATCCTCATTTCTTATCCAGGGCATCCTAGCCACACCCAACTTTGGCCCTATCTTATTATGCCTCCTGCGTTTCACATTTGGGGAAACAAACCTGACGGAATCCTCATGTGGCCTTGAGTCATGTGTCTCTTCACTTGAGCCATGGAGAGAAGGAAAGTCTGCCATTACGTATAGGAAGGCTGTTAAATACTAACTGTGCAAAAGTAAGGGACAATTACTGCAATGTTTTTGCTGTTGGAAAAAAATCTATGGAGAATACAAAATAGCACAAGAAATGTGTTAGTTCTAGTAAAATTCCACTGAGTTTCTAAATTAGATCTACCATGATAAGGAGGTGTGGGCAGGAAAGTCAGTTGTAATACTTCCTCACCCCCCCCCCAAAAAAACCCCAAGTTATTATTGATTATTTTGAGAAGTGTTCTATATTCAATCTCAATTTCTAATCAGTCTACTTTAAAGCACAGACTTAAAAGCCTCAAAAATCAACAAAATTACTAAATAAGAAAACCTGGTCTCATTTTTTTTAAATGATAAAAGTTTAGATCATATAAGGGTTAAGAAAAATTTAGGTTTGGGGGCACCTGGGTGGCTCAATGGGTTAAAGCCTCTGCCTTCGACTCAGGTCATGATCCCAGGGTCCTGAGATCGAGCCCCGCATCGCGCTCTCTGCTCCGCGGTGAGCCTGCTTCCCCATTTTCTCTGCCTGCCTCTCTGCCTACTTGTGATCTCTGCCTGTCAAATAAATAAACAAAATCTTAAAAAAGAAGAGAGAGAAAAAGAAAAATTTAGGTTTTAGTAAACTGTAGAATCCGAGAAGAGCTTGGCAAAATCTAACAGTTGTCTGGTTCATCTCTGGTTCTCTTCTGTAGTAGATGACACTAGGAGATCCAGGGCCATTGAGGAGCTTACCAAGCACCTCTAGAAGATTACTTAGGACTGAGATAGTCCATGTTCTTTCTACTACACCATGAGGCTCCTACAAACATTTACAAATTGTTGGCAGCCAGGCAAAAATTTTATATCTACTTAATGTTTTATAGACTAATTTATCTTGTTCGTTACCCAGAAATAATTCATTCTAGTTGGACTTGACAACTGCGTTTTATTTATAAAGGAAGAAAAAATTAAAAGCCAACAGAAAGGGTTGAAGAAATTACTTCATGGCATATTTCATTAAATGAGCACCATATCAGTGCAGATACTTAGCCTAAAGACATTCCTATAAAATGTCTACCACATTTACTAAAGTTTTTATGAATTTCCTTAATATAATTACATATAATATAGACTATCTTTTCTCCTCAATTCAATGAAAAGAATAAAGTGGGTCAGTAGAACACATCTTGGTGTTGGGTTTCTGGCAAGAAAAAGTCTTACTTGATGCATTGAAGAGTTCACAAATTCGCTAAGCACGAACAGCCCTAAGTAGTTTAAAATACTTAATGTAGAACAAGTTTTAGGATTCAAACTCAGGCTCACTTTGAACACATATATTGTAAATTTTCTAAGCTTTCAATGTGGTATGAAATAATTTATAATTATTATCTTAACTCTTTCAAAGATTTTTTCCATCGATACTTAAATAGTGGGTAATTATATTGCTAAGAAATATAAATACTACTATTAGTATATATATTTTTATCTAACTGTGTGGAAAGACAATTTGCCTGTTTTTTATATACTGGCCAAACCAAAAAATTTACCATATATGAAACTATATATTTCTGTGACTTGTGATATTGGCGATGAGGAATTCTGGCTTCTGCTGAAAAGGGGCTTAATCAAGATGGAAAGCTCATGGCCTTCTGGACTGAAGATTTCCCCTTTTTGGCCATACACCAAGGTTAAAGTGATTCTGTATCCCCAGAGTCCATAGAACTGCCCTGCCGTTGCCACAACACACAGCTGGCAAAGAATACAGATCTGTTGGGCTGGAAATACAAGACAGCATCACACATTCATTCGGATCATGAAGTAAAGGACATCGCCAGTATTTTGCAGAGCATATTGGAAGGAATGCTTTCATAGAAATTAATGTAAAGTGTTTTCTTGGTACTTGAAATTGGTATTTGGAGAAAGCATAAAAACAAAGATTAAAACTCCATGTAAGAGTCTGACATTCTAGCATAGACAACATCAGAAAAGCAACATGGGAGAAGAGGAGATGTTCTAAGAACAGATACTGTTACCTTAGCTACATGTGGGATCGCAGAGGATGGGGGGATATTATTCCTTCTTTAGTGAGATGCAACTAAGGATTGATATTAGAACCCAGTGCCCCAGTACATATCCTTTATTGTTCTTTGTCATTATACATGAGAAATGGAATGCTATGTATGATTTTTAAACCCTTACAAATATTTTGTTGTTTTCATTATATGTTGAGTTAATAGCTATCTACAAAGAAAATATGAGACAAGAAGAATTATTTTTGGCACATTATATCTTTTTCCCCATGGTGAATGATGACCAAGAGTTATCTCAGTAGCACATCTTATTTAAAAACCAGTGCTTAGTTTGGTTTAAGTAATATGCTCTTGGGGCATCTGGGTGGTGCAGTGGGTTGAGCAACCAACTCTTGGTTTCCACCTGGGTTGGGATCTCAGGGTCAGGAGATTGAGTCCTGCATCGAGCTCCACACTCAGCACAGAGTCTGCTTGGAATTCTCTCTCCCTCTGCCCTCCCACTCATGCTCTCTCTCTCCCTATCTCTCAAATAAATAAATAAATCTTTTAAGAAAATAAAACAGTATGCTCTTGAGAAAGTGTACATATCTTTTAAGAGAAAACATGAGCTGTGTGATCCAAGTTTGAAAATAAAAACGGATGGCTTATAAAAGATTATATGTAGGTGGTGGTCCCAGATGATCAACAGGAACACTTTGGAGGACTTAAAAAAAAATGCTGAGAGGCAACTAAGTAGAGAAATATATATGTATATTTTATACAGGTGTTATTTTATACTCTTCTTCGTGTAAGTCTTAGTAAACTTTTCTCATCAAAACACGCTGAAAGTTTAAGACTAGAAGATAGGTTACAGCTACTATGTACTTGAGTTCTTAAATATATATTATTTCTAGGATCCAGATTATAGAAAAAAATAAATAGAAAACCAAAACCTAAAAGTTAACAGAGGAGAAACCCTGAGAGAAATAAAATGATTGAACTGACTTGATCCAAACCATGCAAACTGCAAATGTTTCACTTTACTCTTTCAAGTAAAGAAATTGTTAAAACCTTTAAAAATTTTGGGGGAAAATAATACTCAAAGAAAAGTGATCTTAAACTTCTTTGTAGCATACCTCAGTTATGCCAGAAAAAATACCACAATATTACGTTTTGAAGAAATGTTTCCGTTTATGTTAATTTATCAAAATCTGAAAACATTTCCCCAGAAGACTCAATTAATATTATTTGATTCAATAATCAATTTTAAGAAAGAATTTGAATTGACTTCCTCAGTTCAGACTAGTTTATACATATTGTCAAATAATTATTAAATTCAACTGAAATAAGATAATTTTTAATAATTTATGGTGATTAAAATTTTGGTGCATAGATACGGCATAGGGAAAACTGGAAGCTAGAAATTTGAAAATAATTTGTCAGATTGCCATTAAAATGGCAAAATACAATTCTAGGTGAAGTGGTTGGCTTTTTAGCAAATAAGGTTAGTAAATTAAGTGAAACATCTATGAAGAACAAGTAACATTAAGTAGTTTCACACTATTCAATTTCTATTGTAAATGTTTTCTCCTCTCCTACTAATTCTAGATGACCAAAAGAAAACTCTGACTGTAATATAATTTAATTTAGTACAGACTGAAATATTTCAGTGTAGATTATTCTTGGGTAAGATTCAAAGTAAACCCTGTTTGTTTTCATATAAGAAGCTTTACAAATGATATCCAAAGAGATTTCAAATCTAGTGTCATAATTTAATTTTAGAAGGAGATATACTTAAAATCTCCACATTTTACCAAAACAGACCCAGAAATTCAGAACCTATAATACAGTATACATTTCTTGGTCAGTGTTATTAGATAGATAGATGAATAGAAATATGCACATCTGTCTTATACAAACAGACCAGTTAAAATACAATTGTAAACACTAAGAAAATTAATCAAATAAATAAAAATAGACATGCCCTGAAAAAGCTCACAAAGCTTGACTAAACTATGGTAGCATGGAAATGGGGCTCAGGAATGGAACTCTATTAAGCAACTTTTATTTATGGATTGGTTACCGCTACTCTGTAGCTGAACTTAATTCTTGATGCATTGATAAAAGAACTGGACTAATTTTCTTATCAAGGAGTAATGTTCAGTATGCAGATTTCAGATTCCTTCAAAACTCTGATCTGGGATCATTTGGCAGAAGTGAGAACTATGGTGAAGAATGAGGAGAGTGAAGTTAGCCAGAGGTAGGAAGAGTCTCCATTTGTCCCAAGTTTATTGAAAGCAGGACTCTTCTGTTTCTCCCTGTGGGCCACATCTGTACTATCAGCACCTTGCCCACAGCAGATGCCCAGTAGATAATCATGGAACAAATTAGTTAATTTATCTGGATAAATTCATGTGCAAAGTACCTGTTTCAACTTTGGCAAACTTATTTTCCTCTGGAAAGAGGAAAGGAGGGAAAGCTATTGGCAGGGATTCCTTCTTATTTTGAGGGTGCCATTGCAACTCTGAGTACTCAGGTAAAATCCACAGCCAGTTCATGTTCACCTTCCAGGGCAGACAGGAATGCAGAGTGTCCCCCCTTCACTGCCCTGGTTTGTCTTCCCATTCTCACCACGGTCTCTAATGGACCCAGAAACTGGTCCCTCACATTCATCTTGTGTGTATATATATATAATATATTATATATATTATATATATATTAATATATATATATTCAACTCAAAAATATATATATTTCAACTCAAATATATATATTCAACTCAAAAAATATATATATATATATTCAACTCAAAAGTAATGAGTTGTTACCTCAAGAGACTGATTACCAAATACTACCCTATGAAAATATTTTTAAAATATTACATGTTGGGGCGCCCGGGTGGCTCAGTCATTAAGCATCTTCTTTCGGCTCAAGTCATGATCCCAGGGTCCTGGGATGGCTCCCTACATCTGGCTCCCTGCTCAGCGGGAAGCCTGCTTCTTCCTCTCCCACTCCCCCTGCTTGTGTTCCCTCTCTCTCTGTCTCTCTCTCTGTCAAATAAATAAATAAAGTTAAAAAAAAAATTTCATGTTTACTGTGTAAAGCCACCTACCAAACATAAAAATAGCCACTGTGACTTGCGTGGTATCAGAAGAGAAAGTAAAAAAATGAAGTTGCAACCTTAAGTGCAGAATTATTCGCCCAGTCGTTTCCTACTAAATTCTACTTGCTTCAACCACAACAAAAGGACCACTTTATTCTCTCTCCTTACGTAAGTGTGCAGTCATAAGAATGTGTTTGAAAAGCTTTAAAAAAAAAGTCCCCTAACCATAAAGCCTAGTATCTCAGTCCACACCCTGGATGTCCTTTGCCTCAGAAACTTGGTCAAGGATGTTAAGGCAATGAAGTCTGCTGCAAATGTCCAAATATAAACATTTACTTGTTGACTCTCAAACCCTGAGGGATGTTTTCACCTTGAGTGCTTAACATCTTTCTGACATGGTGGGAGATCCTATCTTTATTCCTCTAACCTACAAACAGCCTTCTCATCCCTCTTTGCTTTCTCAGTCAACACTTTAAGTTCAGAGAGGATGACAGAGTCTTTTCTTTATGTGGAGACTTAAAAGCTCCTAGAAGAGTACCATCATTTCACGCCCTTCCGCGTTCATCATCATCAACTCCTCTTTTTATTGTTTCTCTAACCTGCCATTCAACAAAAACAGCTGCTAATAATTATGTTTGTGGTACGAGGCTCTTGTGATCTAATTGCACAGACTTGTGCCACATGTCTTGTCCAGTTACACAAACTTGATTTCTGAAAAGAGCACTTCAGAGACATTTGCTTAGCTGTCTTCCCACTCCCAGACTTCAAGGCCTGTGCACACGATCCTGGTAAATGCCTGTGCCTCACCATTGTGTTCATGTTTTACCTTCTTTCACCTTCATTCAACTCTTCCAAAAATACTGGCATCCTTGTAGAGTGAGGAGTGTACTACTTATTGGAACCTGATAGTTTCCTTTCTTCAGTTGCCCTTGCTAGCTGGCTATGCTGTAGGGTAATCACCTTGGAAGGTCAGAGGTATTTTTGACTTTTAAATTGAAGCAAAGTATTGACACACTAGGTCTTTAAATAGACAATTTTTTGGACAAATTTATTAGAAGCAGAAAAAATATGTAATTACTTTATTTGGAAGATACATTCTCAGACAGCTTCTGTACTTTTCCCCTAATTCTGACCAAAGACTGATCTCACCTGCGTTAATAAATACTTTTAAGAAGTTTAAGGAGAGGGTGCCTGGGTGGCTCAGTGGGTTAAGCCTCTGCCTTCAGCTCAGGTCATGATCTCAGGGTCCTGGGATCCAGGCCCACATCGGGCTCTCTGCTCAGCAGGGAACCTGCTTCCTCCTCTCTCTCTGCCGGCCTCTCTGCCCACTTGTGATCTCTGTCTGTCAAATAAATAAATAAATCTTTAAAAAGAAAAGAAGTTTAAGGAGAAGAAACCCATATAAGGAAAATTATTTCAAGTAGATTCCTATCCAGAATAACTTGTTGCTATATGTGAAGAATTGATATTGCAGATGAAGATTTTGCTCTTACTTTTAGCAAATAAGTATATCTCACGGAATTCTTTTGACTTCACCAAGTCTAGTTTTTATTATGTTTGTTGAAGCAGATTTCCTAGTTGGTTGGCGTATTTTGATGATGGGCTTTTAACCAGACATCACTGTCTTCTTCATCAACATCTCCCTCCTCAACCAGCACCCATATTCACAGGATAAGTGAAAAATATCACAGAATGAGCATACACTCAATATTAGAAACATTTGTTTTGACATCTATGTCTCAGGCCTTCTAAGTAGTCCTGGCAAAATCACCATCTAGTCTCCAACACAAAACAGCTGTTTTAGGTGGCAAAGTCTTGTCGAGCAAAAGAACCCGGCCCTTCAGAATGGATGACTGGCAAGGTCTTGTTCCAGTTCATCTTTTGTCTCTACTGAATCTGGACAAACAACTGTGAATTTGTGCCAAATTCCTCCTCCTGTAATAGGCAGCCTGGCTTCCCACGGAGACATAGAGTTTTTAGAGCCTTAGTATCCCCAGGGTATCTGCTAGTACAAAGCTGGCTTCGGATAAGCCACATTAATAGCAGTTTCCTCTTGTCATTCTTAAGCTGTCCTTTTATATTAATGAGCTCATTCGCAGGAGTTAAAATGTTTTGCATGTATTTTTACTACTTCAATAGCTGACACTTGCTCAAAAACGGCAGGTTCTTTAATCCTTTAGTCAATAGCTTTCCAGCATTTCCCAAAGTATTGGATTTTCCAAAGAAAGTTGACTAAAAAGACATTATCAACAAGGTGCAAGGAGACAGTGGTAGTTGACACTTCTCTTTCTCAGCCTATGGCTTATGTTGCGACTGAGCAGGTCCTCAGCTTTTATCTCCGGGAGCTGTGAGGTCGACTGCTTATCAAGTTTCATTGTCTAATTAATCCTTACTTAAAATTCTTCTAAGTAGGTCTAACATGAATAGGAAGTTGGTTTCTGTTCGTTGTTCCACTTTTCAACCTACCACACACCTGGGAAATACTCAGTTTAAGATCAGGTCCAAGCCTTTTGGGATTAACTACCTCTAAACGTTAAGATATCACCAGCAATTTGCCTCTGCTTCAGAAAATTAAAAACATATTTGAGATACAAACATGAGTATGCGCTACTATTACTAGCAATAACTGACACTGTTCTTTTATTATAATGGGGGAACAAAAAGAAAGAATATTCTCAGATGAAATAGATAGCACAAGTCCAAGTGGTAATATTCTTCTAAAATAACTGCATATACATTTTTATGAGAATGCTAAAATAAAGTTTATTAAATGCTACTGTTTTTCTTTATGGTTACTATACTGTTGTTATGGTAGGGAAAACACAGACCCTATAGAAATAGTATATAACCTGGTCTCTCAGGAAAATATCAAAACAATTTAAATTGCTTATAGGGTAGGGATTATTAGCTCTGTTAATTAGACATTGCCATTTTTTTGCAAGATTACAGTCTGTTTAGTTTAAAATAGGAAAAACCCTACTTGGGTCTTTTATTCAAACTGATTTGATCCTAGCAGTTATATTTTGCATTCATATTCTGATCATTAAAAGTGATCTTGTGAGTAACACTATAAATAGTTATGACTGGTAAAATGATTACTGTTGGTTATGACATCATTTATACAGGATAGCTAAAGGTCAAAAGAGACATGGGTGAATGGGAAGGGACCCTGAAAAATTTATTTGGGAGCTAGATTTACATTTTTTTTGTCAGTGTAGAAATTAAGCAAGATTAGATCTTTCCTTAAAAGTGTATGCACTTATTTTGGAGCATCTTTCTTTCTGGGGTCTCCCCACTAAGACTTTGTTTCACCACTTTTTTTTTTTTTTTTTTAAATCTTGGAGCTTTGCCCAGTAACTGAGACTCTAAGAAACTGCTTGCATAAATATCCATCCACATCCTAACGCTTATGTCTACTAACTTTACGTGATTTTAGTTTTTATTAAATAATTGCATTGATAAGAGAAAAAGGAAGAGGAAATTGAAAATGTAGCTTTGTGCCTTTAATTAGAGACTCAGAAATTGTTCTCATCCAATTTCCATGTTTGGTTTAATGTTTTCTAAAAAAGCACTGACATTTAAAACATTCTTTAAAAGGTCATTTTGAAGACATGTGAGCAAGTTGTACTGAGGGTGTTGTATGTGCAATTAGGGTTCCTTTCTCTGTAAAGCCTTGCCAGTGTCTTAGATGAATGAGGATCTACCAGCTCAGTTTTCATCACCTTCTGTATCTCTGGGTCTGACACAATGTTGTTGATCCCATTTTGCATGCAAAAAACCACATGGGACTGAAAGTTAGAAACAGTTACCAGCCAAGCTATTATAACACACATAACCAAAGACCACCAAGAGCAGAAATCATGCTAGCATCATGCTAAAAGGAATGTGAAACAGTGCCATAAGTATTATGATTACTCAATACTTAATGATTGGTTGATAGTTACATGTGGACACTTTGGGGCTAGAGCTGGAGACATCTAGGTTTTGTTTCTAATGGTAGAGCTGTTGAATATAAATAACTGAAGGAAAAACAATACAAATGCTTCCCTTTCTGTCTTCCCTCTTGAGAAACAACAGATAATAGTGTTAAATCCAACATATGTGTAAAGCACAAATACGAACTCCATTTTACCACTGAATACTACAGAGTTATGCTTAGTGTTTTGTTAAGAACATTTTACTCTTGGTAGGGAGTCTGTTGATAGTAGTTCCAGCTTTGGCTTGGCAGGTCGTGAGCTAAATAAATTTGGAAGAGCTGGCTAACCCCTCAGAGTCTCCTTCCTCATCTGGAAACTAAGGAGGTTGCCCCAGAGGTGATTATCAAAGTCTTTTCCAACTTTAGAATTCTATGATCTACGAACAAAAGCCAAAAATACAATTTAGGATTTGGCACCTGATTTTCTACTACGCTGGTACCATGAACAGCTTCTTTCATTAATCTCACATGTTGAATTTCTCTGTGTAACCCGGTTTGACTTTGTGGTTTTTTTCTTTAAAGGAACTAAGTATACTATCCCTTTGGCAACTGCAGGTGATTCTTAAAAGAACTTTTTAATCATACTTGGGAAGTAAACATAGTGCTTAATGGTGCACATGCCCTACTGCCCTCTAGTGGATGAAACCATATCTTCCCTAGCTCACCCACAGAATAGGTTAAGAGAAGGCATCTCGAACTAATCACATAAGGTGGGGGGAGGAAGTGCTCAGCATCCGCATTACAGATTTCTGAGTGATTTCATTGCTGCTGGTCCTAGGACCACACTTTGACTAGGAAGAGTTTAAATGATGAGTGTTCTTTGGCACATAATTTGTTCAAGTAAGGAAGGGAACACATTTGGGGTGAGCCGAGAAGTAAGTTCGTAGTTAGTAAAAGATGAAAAGGAAGGAGAAGAAAGGGGGAGGAGGGAGAAGGATTGGAGAGTAAGGAGGAGGAGGAGGAGAGGAAGACAAGACCACCAGATTGAAAGGGTTCATTTGGCAAAACCACATTGCTCTTGATCACTAGCCATCTTGGCAAAGTTTCTAAGTCTAGGCTTAATATGACTATATACATTAGGACTTAGGATACCACTAATAATTTATTACATTCTAATTAAAAATAGGTAGGCCTACAAAAATTTAGGACTAATTGAACCTAATTTAGAAGACAATTCTATAGTTATGTAAAAACACATTAGAATCAGTCTAGACAGAAAATATTCCCCATATTTGTGTAATTTATTACAGAAGGAAGCTGAGTTGATGGAACAATGAGTACATATGTCCAGATGCACTGAACTCTTGCAGAGTGGGATTACTTTCCAGACAGAAGAATAGTCTAAGTTTAGCAGCAAAAAATTATATCTATTTCCAAAGCACTTGTACTTGACCCTGTGCCAAGCACACTGCTGTCCTTACCTTGATGGCCCTAGTATATGTATGTATGTGTATGTATGTGTATATATATAGATATTCCATATATATATATATATATATATATATATATGCTGAAATTGAGAAAGATTAGAGTCAAGGTCCAAACTCTAATGAGGCATCAAATGTGTAGGCTCTTAACTGCTAGATTATGTTGCATTTCGTTGGTTTTCCAAAATGTTAACTCCAGTTGACTAACAGATGAAGTGAGTCCTTACCTTTTTGTGATTTGATTTCCGTATCCTCAGCAGCTGCCTCTCTAGTGCATTGGGAGGAGATGATGCTAAGACTGCCAGTTTGAATGATAAATGATGTGTGTCTGGATCCCACTATCTCTACGTTTGTATTTTATGTGTGGGGAGTTGACTGTAGGAAGAGGGAGGAGCTGGCAGGAGGAGAGAAGGCAGAGCCTGACCCTCTCATCTGTTTTTAGGTCTGACTTCCTTTTCCTTCATCGGAGCTTTCATTCTCCAACTCTTCTGGGCCTCGCTTTCTTTTCAGAAGCAAATAGTCACAGGGTACAAAAAGGTGATTATCATTTCTTTGGCACCTACAGCTAGGAAGGGCAACACTTCATTACCCTAATGCTGTTATTCCAGATTTATCTTCCTCACATTCTGCTTCCAGTAAATCTCATTGTTTTGAAACTTTGTGATGCTCCAGATCATGTTTCTGAATGAGGATATAAGTGCCGTCTTATTTTGTCTGTAACTTGGGGCGCTCCGTCTTCTCCCATTTTGCCGTATTATCCCTGTCGTCTAGAATGAGAATTTCTCTGAAAAACACTGCTGCTTCTAGCCTTTTCTCAAGGGTGTTTTGAATATTCTTAGGAATCATCTGCAAAGATTTCTTGAAACCCAATACCAACCTAAGTTTTCTCCCGATTCACTGAAAAGAAATGCTTGCCACATTATCATCCCAACTATGAAGGGGAATATAATCACTTCACACAAAAACTACACTCAGAAATACCTTAGACGCTTATCAACAGAAGTGTCTTTAGGGGTTATATTGAAGAATGTCAGTAATTTGGATTGCACAGACTGGATGTATAAAATAGTTAAATGAATTATCTTGCTTTATACAGCAGTGGTTAGCCAGGTGTTTCCAACCCTAGCCTAACGTTTTTTCTACTAGCCCTAGAAAAATGATGCTATGCAAAGTAGCTTATACGGAGATGGTAATGCCAGGAGAACAAGGAAACTGATGCCTGATATTGTTCAGTCAGCTCTCAAATAAATATTCTGGTCATAAGCCAACCTCAGGAGGGCTGAGTGGAAATAGTTATAAACACTGAGAGGAAATAACTGAGTGTTAGAAAATCTCTATAGCACAGAACTTTTCTCTTTCACTAGTGCCAGAGTCAGAATTTGAATGTAAACATAAGGAAGGGTAAATAACAGCAAGCGAATCATAAAGATCAGAATACTTTGTATTTTTCTAACCACCAAGTTATAAGGACAGATGCATACAGGTGGGTATATGTGAGTCAGAACAAAACAATGATCAATAGTCGTTCGCCAAGAGACATTCATGCATCCTCATGAGAAAAAATGACCTACTCCACTTTCCCTCAAGCAAGCACGATTAGATTGGAAAAGTCTCCAGATCTCTTTTTTTAATCAAGAAGTTTTGATAATTTTGATAATTTAAAATCTTCAGTTTTGACTGTATCCTTAGTCCTGTTCACAGCTAGTATTCTACTTAATATATATCTTGGTATATAATAAAAGAAGTCTTTCATATTCAGTATACCTTATCAAAAGAAAATGTAAACAGCCTTCTTGGGAATTCTCCTGGGAGGAAACATTCAGATTTTATGATCCCAAGGCTACATGCAAAATATAACTTTTGACATGCTAATTTATTTGTTGATTTACAACTTGAGCATCATTAATAGAAATCAGTGTAGTTCTATTTGTTTTGTATTAATTTATTATTTAATACATGGAAGCTAATCATGGAAAACAAATCATTCATACAAATTTACATTGTAGTGGGTATTTACCCTAAAGACACAAATGTAGTGATCCGAAGGGGCACGTGCACCCTAATGTTTATAGCAGCAATGTCCACAATAGCCAAACCATGGAAAGAACCTAGATGGATAAAGAAAATGTGGTGTATATATATACAACGGACTACTATGCAGCCATCAAAAGAAATGCAGTCTTGCCTCTTGCAACAACGTGGATGAAACTAGAGGGTATTATGCTGAAGGAAGTAAGGCAATCAGAGAAAGACAATTATCATATGATCCATCTGATATGAGGAATTTGAGAGGCGGGGGAGGGGGTTGGAGGGTAGGGAAGGGTAAAATGAAACAAGATGGGATCAGGAGGGACACAAACCATAAGAGACTCTCAATTTCACAAAACAAACTGAGGGTTGCTGGGGGTGGGGGGCTAGGGGTAGGGTAGTTGGGTTATGGACATTGGGGAGGGTGTATGCTATGGTGAGTGCTGTGAAATGTGTAAGCCTGATGATTCATAGACCTGTACTCCTGAGGCAAATAATACATTATATGTTAATAAAAATACTTAAAAAAATTTACATAGTAGTGAAGATATATGCTTAGATGTTGTCTATATATCAAGCTTTAATTTACTGTTTTCCTCCCTGTTGATATACATGTTGGAAAAAAATAATTCTGTAAACACAGTATAGAATATACTTTATTACATATGCAGACCCACTTTAATAACTCATAATTTATTTGTATTCTTTAATATTAAAATATCAGAATATAATTCGTGAATGTTAATAATGATAATGACCTCAATACTAGAGGTGACCTTCAAATATCCTTAGAACCTATGTTCTTCATTACCTGACTCAAAGTGAGAAAAGAACTGGTCTTAGATAAGATAGAATACTACCTTTACTACCACTGCGATTGTCAGCAATTTCTCTAGTGCTAACAATGGATCTAGGATCTACCGGTTGTAATTGTGAATGTTATTTAATTTTCTGAACTATGTAAGCCCATGCTATATTAATGATCCTATTTTATTTTGGAAAAGAAAAAGCATACCACTGACCCTGAGATATGATGAAGAGAAAAGAGAAAAGAGAAAGCTACCATTACATCTTAAATATTAATCAGATTCAATAATACGCTATAGAAGATGCCATTGTGATTAAATTAGATTTATCCAGAAATTCAAACATAGTTTAATATTGGGTAACTACACCCTCTGATACAACTAGTATTTAATATTAACTAAGGGGGTGCTTGGCTGGCTCAGTCAGTGGATCATGAAACGCTTGGTCTCAGTGTTGTGGATTCGAGCCTCATGTTGGGTGTGGAGATTACTTAAAAATAAAAATTAAAAAAAAATTAACCAAGAAGTTCAGGTTGATGAAATACAAAATTGAATAGAAATAAGAAGGATAAGTATTGAAAAGAAGAAGCCATACTATCATTACCTTTGGGTTATAGGATTACCTAACTACAACACCCAAATAATCTACTGAAAACCTTAATGGTTCTTTAAGTTGGTTCAATACAAGATATTTAAAATTAATAATTTTTCTGTATGCCTACCAATATTTAAAAATAATCCCTTTATAAATCATAAGAAATAAAAAATAAGCAATCATGCGCAAAATATGCAGGACTTTATAGGAAGGAATAAAATATTGAAAGATACAAAAGGATGACTATAAAGAGTTATGAATATTGTAAACATTTCACTTTCTCATTTATTATGTACTTGATACAATTTTGATGTTTTAACTTAGTAAAGCAGTCTTATATCACATTAGAAAAAATAAATAGTTAAGAATAACAAAAATTTAATCTTAAAAATATGTAATTTTGAGGAAAACATTTTCTATCAGGTAGTAAAATGCATCATACAGATATAATAACTTCAACAATGTGACAGTGGCACAAAGGTTAATGGATGGGATGACAGCTGGGACATTAGTTATCCTACATATAAACATTCCATCAAGCAGAGGGAGTGTGGACTTCTTTTGGAAATATGACATGACCTTTGATCACTTCTCAGTTTACTCATGAAAATGTCATTTCCATCCTAACTCTTCAAATTGTTAATCCTTGTTCTGCCCTCAACTGTTTGCATACATTAGAGGCACTGCAAGGACGTCTCAGGTCAAATATTTTTTAATTTATGCCTACACAATATCTTTAAAAAAATCACAGCAGTATCGAAAATTTTGAGGAATATAGGATCCATTCTTATAAGAATGATTTTTAAAACTGTACTTAAATTAAACTTACCAGAAGGCCAAAACTATGGGCTTGAAAATAGTATGTTAGTAAAAAATAGATTTCTTTTTTAGTGTTGCTCCATTTGTTACAAAAATATAATAATACATTTTACCATATAACAGTGTCCTTCATTATGGTTTCATCAAGCAGATAATCTGTAATTTTTAAGGACATTAAGTTTTTATATACTTGTGAGTCCTGAATCCTATAGCATACCAAACTTATCTATTCTCACTAGCTGCTTGAAAACCCAAGGGACACTATTTACAGTCCATTCCTTGAATAATTATGTTTGAAGGTAAAAAATTTGTGTTAATTGATTCTTAACTCCATCTATAATTTCAACTATTACTTTTTCTTTGCTTCATTTTACCTTTATTTTATCCTTTATCTTTACATGCTTTTAAAATAAATTGGAATTAAACATAGTGTAAGAAAATAATAAATAATTAGTATGTCAAATACAGTTTATGATTCAGATAGCAACAAAAACAGAAGATTCATTATAGGATGCTGGGCAATTACCTAAATATTTACGTAATGGGGAGTGATTGGATCCTGTCCTCAAACTGATGTTACACCCTGAGTTAATGACAGCATTAACTTTGAAGAACAATACCATCATGTAATCAGTTATAAAAATATAGGGAAATAACCTCTCCTGGGGCATGAGAAGACATAAAACACAAGGATATACTCTCAAAGTGAAAATGATAGATCTGAATATAAAAAAATAATGATTCCATATATTATTGCATGCATAATAAACAAAAAGATTTAGAAAGAGAACATTTCTACTATAAATTTGACAAGGAAACTAACCCCCGTCCGTTAAGAGTTTGCATAAATCAATGAAAAAGAACTAAAATTCAACAGAAAATTAGGCAAATGACATAAAAAATACAACTCAAAAGAAAAATACAGGTTTTAGGCATACAAAATATTTATTCCCTTAGTTAATAAAAGAAATTCAAATTAAAACAAGAAAATTTTTGCTTATCACATTAGCTAAGATAAAAAGAACCAATGAGAGCCAGTGTTGGTATGGGTTTGGTAAACTGGTGATAGGTGTGTAAATTGGAACATTTTTTTAAAAAGAATTTTTTTACATGGTTTTTTTGTTTTGTTTTATTTTTGTTTTTTAAGATTTTATTTATTTATTTGACAGAAAGAGAGAGAGACCCCAAGCAGGGGGAGAGCAGGGGAAGTCCAATACAGGACTCAATCCCAGGATTCCGGGACCACCACCTGAGCCGAAGACAGTGGCCCAACCCACTGAACCACCCAGGAGCTCCTAAATTGGAACATTTTAAAGCAATTAAGCAACTTACTGGAATAACCTTAACAACGGTTAAACCCTTTAATCAAATAATTTCACTTTTAGAAATTTGTACAAAAAAAATTAGGAATGACAAAAACAGATTGGTGTATTAAAAAGTACACTGAAATCATTATATGTAATAACACAATGGAAAACAATCCAAATGTCCAACTAAACATAAGTGTTAAATTATTGTTGTATCATATTATTGTTATATTTCCACTGGCAATCATAGAAAATGTTAGAAAAATGTTAGAAATAGCATCATTTAGTGATAGGATTTGCTGGTAATGTAAACTCTAAGTATGATACTGTATGATCACAGTTCTCTAAAAGCTACTATTCGGTACCTATCTTATATATTACTTACAATTATCAGAAAGGAGGAAGATAATCTAAAATAACTGATCGTTTCTGAGTAGTAGCCTTATTGGTGATTTTCCTTTCCCTTTTCAGTCGTCTGTATTTTCCACAGCCAGTACTTTAAACATTTTTTTCTGAGTGCCATGTGGTCAGAAAAGATGTCTTGATCATCAAAGTGGAGAGATACTAAAAGACAGAAATGATGAAGCTCTGCGTAGACCTCCTAGAGTTCCTGAAGTGATGGGAGCTCCTATTTGCCATTGAAAGGAGATAAATGCCCTATCTGTATAGGAAGATGGGGGACAGATACCATTCAGATTGACAAAAGCACCTGTCCAGCCTGTTTGGCTTCCCAAGCTTTGATGTGTTTAAAAGATCAGCTGAGCTTTTCCCCTTGCCTTCTCTCATTGCAGCACAAGTTCAAAGAAACGTTTATTATGAAGAGGCTAAATTGTAACAAAAGCCTCCCTTCGCTTTGAATTACAATGTAAAGTTTATCTGTAACTTTATTTATCAGAAATGCCCCAATAGCTGAGTGTCTCTATTTCATTAGCTATTTGTGATTTCAAGTATCAAAGACAAATAATAGAGAAATTTTATTGTTATTTCCAATGAAGAATGTTGTAAGGTAGAAAATTAATTTAGAATAGCAAACTATATTTAGATTAAGATTATCTAACTAGCTACCTAATAACGATTTGAAAGGGCGTATTACTAATGGGTGGATAGAGCGTGCGTAGAGGTTCACGTAAAGCCAAACCAATGAACCTAATTTTCTGTTCATTTAACACAAAGTATATTTAATTTTAAAAAGTTCCTTTCCTTTTACCATTTTCCTTTCTATAAGCAAACAATTAATATGGTTTAAAGAGGGTATTTTTTGAAAACTTCTAAAATATTGAATCTGTCTCAAAACAGAGATTAAAATCCAAGCACAAAGAACTTTTAAAAATTTTGTTTACTTATTTTCATCTGAAGTTTGTACATCTTAGGTTTTAAGTGTTGCAATGTGATGATCGGAATAGTTAGATACTTTAGAATTTGGTAGTACAAGCAAGTATAAATTAATCCAGCCCTCAAAAATGTTACACATACTATAATGTAACTGGGGTTTAAATTTTAAATGTAGAAATGACATTTCTGTTCTTACAATATATTAAAGAAATGTGGGGTTGAGGAAAATAGGAAAAACACAAAATAAAAATAAAACTTTAGTATCCAGCATCCTGTAAGAGAAATTATCCTTCTTTATATGAATGGGCTATGTTCTGTCCTTTTCATGTTGTATTATTTGCTAATTATCTGAAAGGCAGTGATAACCTCCTCTCAATACACTACATGTGAAACCAAGACCTGTTAGGCCCATGCTGAGAAATTTCCACTTACTTATTCTTTTCCCACTTTGAAATTCTTTGAACGTGTCCTCTTAAAGGTTCCCTCTTGCCATTTGACCCCTATCTTTAACATCTTGCTTTCTGCCCTTTGCTCTTAAGCTTCTCACCTTCTCACTTTTGACTGAATTCTCCCCCTTTTTCAGGCTTTTTATTATCTTGAACAAAGGACTACCAGCCAGTTCAGGCCATCTGCCCCCACTGTTTTTTATGCTCCTATCAACACCATCTCTTGCTCCTAAAGGCTTAGGTCTCCATTCTTACATTCCTCTTTAAAGTAAGTGCAACCTTGTTCATTTCTCTTAACTTTACATTTGTTTTCTTTCCTATTCGCCTGATAGGACAGAAACTGGTAAGAAATTGGAATTTATGGAAGACTAGGAAGGAAGAATTTTAGAGTATAGTCATGATCTTTTCCCACTTAAATTGCCACTACTGCCGAAGTGACCATGAACTTTTCCAGTTCATGTGCATTAACTGCTTTAGCTAGTTAAGGAGGAGTGACAGTAAAGAAGAGAGGAATATATAAAAAAAAAATAATAGTAGCAGATGAAGCTGAAGTAATGGGTGTGGGGGGAAAAGCAAGAGTATGCATCAACATAGAATTTGGAAGGTGACAAGAGAGTGGCCCAAAGAACAGGATTATCATTCCTTGGACTTGCTTCTTTCCCAATCCTTTCAAGGATTGCCTAAGAGCTATAAACTTGAGTGAGAGTCATAAACCTTTGAAATCTACCCTTGTACCCATAAAGTGCCTCTCTTTTCAACTTCTTGATACTTTCCTTTAATTCTTTAAAAAAACACCCAGCACTGACCTAATAACAAAATATTATGAGACATAATAAAAGTTCGAAAGTTTAAGAACATGGCATATGCAGGCTTTAAGACACAGCTAATCCCAGGACACAGTTAATTATTTCTGTGTAATGACAGCATTAGATGTTGTCTTTTGCCAGTGGGATAGTTTTACTCTTCATTATTCTATGTATATTAACATAAATGATTGCTAGCCCATCTCTTTCACTTTCTGACTGAAAAGTGTTAGCAAACGTTAAATTCTGAAAGAGAATGCCTTTTGAGAACTTAGACTCCAATGGGATAGCTGTTTTAGATACACAGTTAGTCTTCTTTCTAAGAACTAGAATCTACCACATTGGATAAATTTTTTTAAAAAAAGATAAAAAAGAATTAGGATTTTATGTATTTTCCTCTATCCAAAAGAAAAAGAAAAAGGTGAAGTCAAAAGTAAAATCAGCCCAGGAAAAAAAAGAATCTACTTCCCTATAAATACCCTAGTTTAACATGAGAATTTCTCTAAATTAGGTTGGATTTATGTGATGATCTGATTTATATCACTATCTAAAAAGGGAAAAATTTAATCAATTCTTTGTTTCTATTTTTTACCATCTCTGGAGTCTGTCTGATGTCTGGGTTCCAGAGTGAAAGTTTGCACGTGAGTTGTTGGTGAAATAAATGGCAATAAATATGTATTAATCTAATAAATATAGTGTAAGGTTTTTTAAAAAATTTTTAAAGATTATTTATTAATTGAGAGAGTAAAGGAGAGGATGAGTGAGAGAGCACAAGCAGGGGGAACAGCAGCAGGAGAGGGAAGGGGAGAAGCTGGTTTCCTATGGAGCAGGAGCAGGGAGACCCAGGTGGTCAGATCCCAGGGTCTTGGGAGCATGACCTGAGCCTAAGGCAGACTCTTAACCAACTGAGCCACCCAGGTGCCTGATAGTATCAGGTTTTATAATAGAATTTGCTTCTTTCCTATTTATATTATGCAGAATCATTGAACATGTCTTCTTGCAATTTGATGTATGTAATAAATACTGGGCAAAATAAAAATTGCTTAGATTTAGCTTTTAAGGAATTCTTAGGAACAGGAATTTAAAGTAAAACTCTATCATTCAGTTCTACCTATTAGGTCATGGATCTGATTTATTGATTACATGGAAAGGCCAACATAATACGGTTCACTATTTTACATATTCAGGTAGATAGATAATACAGAAAGAGACAGAGGGAGGAAAGGAGGGTAAGAAAAAGAGAAAGGGAGGGAAGGGAGGGAAGACATAAAATGACAGGACATTGGTCAAAACAATAAAAGCTTTGTAATGTCCACATTACAGACCCCCATGATAAGGGGATTGTCTTAGAAGATATTTCACACCATCATTTGGAGACCTTAATCAATCAGAGAACTATCAGTGTAGCTCAGCACTGCTATCGTAGGACCCAGTTGTAAGAACAGAAACATGACTGCATTTGTTCGAAAGTGATGGGGGAAGAAATTACGGGATAGTGGATTGACCGTAGAATTTAAAATCGGAAAGACCTGAACCTAGTTCTACCTTTTATTATTTTAGGTGATACTAAATAACCCTACTTCATAAGTTTCATATAAAGAATAAATTATTTAATACATGGAAAATGTTTAACAAATAATGGCTATTTTTATTTCTGTATTCTAATCCAGTAGGCTTTGCAGAAATGCCATTTGGTGACTCTAGAAGCAGAGCTGGAAAGGCAGCCCTGCCTTTTCTAACATAAGCTTTAAAAACTAAGTATGTATCCCTTAATAATGCCATTGTACCTTTGATGCGTATGAAGTTAATCCTATTTGGAAGCTGGTAGATGCATATTTTCAGTCTGTACCACATATTGCTATTTATTCCTTAGTTGTCTCCTCCCTAAAATTATATTCTTTTAGTTTTAAATTTGATTTCATAAACATCACAGACAAATCGATGACTGCTTGTCAAGTACCATATATCATTTACTGCAAGAAGTAGCTGTCACACTCTTGCATCTAGACCTTGCTCTTAGTTCAGCCGTGAAAATTCACTGAACACTGTATTAGGCACATCCTGTCAAAGGGCAAAACAATTTGTGAAAAGTTAATAAATGTTTGATACAGTGGTCACAAATCCATCTGTAAGTATAGAGGTCATAGTACAAACAATAACTTCAACAGAAGTTCAAGGGAACGAGGATTTTGGATTTGGAAAGTGACGGAAGGTCTTATGGAGAAAGCAGAATCCATTATTCAAAATATTTACTGACTGCCAACTCTAGGTCAAGCCATTTAGTAAAACACAGGTAGGAGGAGGGAGCAAAAGGACCCTTAGACTAAAGGAAATGAAAATTCTATGTAACATTGCCCATATTAAAGTTTGTCTACATTTTAAACAATCAGTTACACACTTGGAGATATTTCAATAATTTAGGCTGAGGAGTGTTTTTCCTTAGAGTTCAGTGTTGTCTGCAAACTTAAGGGTGTCACTATTTCTTCTGGATGAGTAAAAAATCCTGCGTGTAGACAGTTCAGGGGAAAGCTATGGATTAAGGAACAGGAGAGTTGGACAGATGTGAATCCAGACATTGGGACCAAGAGGACAAGCCAAGAGGACAGGATTTCTGTTGGAAATCTGGGCAGCAAGTGAAAAAAGGGATGTCTGTAGAGAACAATGAGAAGGGCATGTGCATGACAACACAGTAAGGTGTCTGCTTCTTTCCCAGCCCAAGTCCTTGAATGTGGTCCATCCTCACAGTCCAGTTTAGGGCATTACGTAAACTGTATCCCTGCATCGGGATACATTCAGGTAGATGATGGTACCATGCTCCATTCAAGACAAACTTGTTAGCAAAACAGCATTTGGAGCAATTGTACTTTTCACTAAGTTGCTATAAAACCATTTGAAATTTTTAAAAAGGTTCAATGAATGTTTTTGCTCCCTAAATGTAAATCAAACAAAGTAAAAATGCCAGATTAAAGTGGAGTTATAATTGGGCAATAATTTTTCGTTTTACCAAAATAGAGTTTTCTTTTTTTTTTTTTTTCCAACTCCCTGACCCACTTCTGCTTCCAGGAATAAAAATATTTTGTATTTCCAACACTTAGTATTAGAGAATCTGAGTTTTCCTTCAAGATGATATTCTGTGAAACATTTGCTAATAATAACAGTTTCAGCATTGTTCTGATTTTGGTATGTACTGGGTCAGTGGTTTCTAGGGGTCAGTAAAGGGAAGGAAGTGTTCGGACTTTGAAAGGATCTCATCTGAAAAATAACTTTTTTGAATTTGGATAAAAGCACTTGTAAACTCCTAGCAACTTCCCTGATTCAGGCTATAGTAGTAATTACAATTACTTGCTGGCTCTCTTCTTTTCATATTGTATGGGCACCTTCAATCTGTGGCCATGGGTACCTTAGGAATTTCAGTTATTGTGATGAGTGGTCACATTACACATGGCCTATAACCTGAATATGCCTCATTTCCCAAGCATGTGAATATTTTGTAGTGATAGAATTTATTTTAGAGCATTCATACTAGCTTTTTATCATTATGTAATTATAGTGATTCCATGTAGGAGTCTGCAAAATATCTTGACCTTTAAAATGGTCTTCAAGTGCCAAAAGATAGGGAATTACTGACAGTATATTATTTGTTTTATTGAAAAAATAATGAATGATAGAATGAGGAAACAAGAAGTTTCAATTTGAAGATACATTGGGGAAAAACAAGTAAAATAAAACTGAACCAAGATTGTATTTCCCAAGATATAGAATTTCAACCGTATTTTTTATTCTTCTGTTTGTAAGACTATTAATACATTAAAATTCCCATTATTATTGAAATTCTGTTCATATTAGCTCAAGCAAATCGCCATTACCATCATCAATTTCAACCCAGGATTATTCTCTGTAATATGTTTGGGTATCTCTCATCTTAAAAACAACCTACCTTTTTTCCACCTAGATTTCAAGTATTTTTAAAAATTTTATTGTTTTTAATTTTAATTCCAGTATAATTAACATACAATCTTATGTCAGTTTCAGATGTACAACATACTGATTCAACAATTCTGTAGGTTTCTCAGTGCTCTTCATGATAAGTGTATTCTTTTATCCCCATCACCTCTTTGTACCCCATTCCCCTACCCACCCCCCTCTGGTAACCATCAGTTCGCCCTCTGTAGTTAAGAGAGTTTTCGTTAGTTTGTTTGGTTTCTTAAATCACACATATGAATGAAATTATATGGTATTTGTCTTTCTCTGACTTGTTTCTCCTAGCATTATACTCTCTAACTCTATGTTGTTGCAAATGGCAAGATTTCATTCTTTTTTGTGGCTAAATAATATTCCATTGTATATATACATACCACTCCTTTAACCATTCTTCTATCAATGGACACTTGGGCTACTTGCATAATTTGTCTGTTGTAAATAATGCTGCAATAAACGTAAGGGTGCGTATATCATTTCAAATTAATATTTTTGTATTCTTTGGGTAAATACCCACAAGTGTGATTCCTGGATCATAGGGTAGTTCTATTTTTAACTTTGTGAGGAACCTCCATACTGTTTTCCACAGTGGCTGCACCAGTTTGCATTCCCACCAACAGTGCATGAGGGTTCCTTTTTTCTCCTTGCCAACACTTTTTGTTTCTTATCTTTTTTATTTTAGTCATTCTGAGAGGTGTGAGAAAAACAACCTACATTTGACCTCAGGGTTTTCCCAAGTTTCTCTCCATTTTTTTTTCTCCCTATCTCAGCAGAACATAAGTTGTCTATATGTCCCACTTTTTATTCTCTTCCTCAGCTCAACAGGACTGGACTTTCACTTGGCACCTTTTCATTAGGTGCCAACGATTTCCATGTTGCCAAGGTCCGATGTTCTCTTCTCATCTAAGTCTTTTGTCAGTGGCATTTATAGTATCTATTCTTCCATAGTTTTGTAAACAGTTTTCTCCTGTATCTTCTGGGATATCACACTCTCTGGATTTTTCTCCTATTCTTTTGGGCACTCTTTGTAAGACAGCCATTCTTGTAATTTTTCCTTTTGATCTACTCACTAAAGAGGTATTGTGTCGAGTCAGACCCAGGTACGATGAATGTTTGAAAAAAAAAAAATGGATAAATGGATGAATCCATCCCCTCTGCTTCTTGCTGAAGTTAGGCCTGTGTCATAGTATGTCTGGTTTATTCTCCTTGGACTATGTCTGCCTCACTTACCTCTCTTCTTCATGTCACCATCTAGGAGTTACACACTGCTGCTTAAAACATGTTGGTGTATGGCATGAGAATCCCTTACTGATATGATGACTTCTGCCTCGCTGGCCTTCCTTACCTCCTGTCTTACCCTCGAGTAATACTGAAGTACTTGGAGTGTTCACACATCTCAGGCTGGTTTGAACACTTCCCTTTCATGTTTGGTAGACCCTTAATGTATCCTTCAAAAATGTGAAGGTATGCTCTATATGGTGATTCACCCTTGGCAAATCTTCCTTCTTTTGCTGAAAATCACTCATTTTTTTGATACACCTTTTATATCTTACCCATACTTTGATTCCTATATGAGTATATGGTTCTTGGTTTCAGGGACTGTGACTTACTTTGTAACCTTACACAGAGCATAAGTTCTAGCTGTAGCACATAGTTAGTGCTCCACCAATAATTGTTAATTAATTGTTAATTAAACTCATGCCTTTATAGCAGGATTCCGTTATAATGATGTATGGAACCCAATGTTTCTGGTTCAAGAGTTTTATTGTTCCTATGGAAGAACAATTTCTTTTTTCCATTTTTCTTCTATAGAACAATTACTTTTAGTGTCTGGTAATATGATTTCATTTTTGTTGGGACCATGTTTTTATTAAATTTAGAACATTAAATATAGGGAGTCTTTCGTACAACCATTCTGCAGTATGTCATTTTTCTTAGGGGTGTCATAATGTGACATATAATGTAAATACAACCCATCTGAGTGAAAATATTTCACAAATATGAGGATAGTTAATAGATCCCAAAGATTCTACCTGTCTTCTGGCTGAACCACTGGTGAAATAGTTACCAAGGCACTGCTAGGCTTGCAGAATTTCCTTAAGGAAATGTCTTAGCTAAAGAGTTGAGCCTTTAGAGGTGGGCAAGCAGTAAGTTATTAAAAGTATGGTTTTTTTTTATGAAACCAATAGTAGGATGAAATCTAGGTATTAAAGCTAATATTAATAAAACTTGCTGGTGAAATAGTCCCTATCCTAATGGAAGCAGAACTAGGGACAGAAACAGGGTCCTGTCTTGACCTGCTCAGCTGCTGTAACCAAATACCAGACTAGGTGGCTTATAAACAGAAATTTGTTGCTTTTGGATCTGGAGATTGGAAGTCTGAGATTAGGGTGCTGGAATGGGAGTGTGAATCCTTTTCTGGGTTACAGACTTCCCATGTTTTCACAGGGTGGAAGGAAGCTCTGTGAATCTCTTTTATAAGAGCGCTACTCCCATTCCTGAGGGCTCCACCTTCATGACCTAATCACCTCCCCAAAGGTCCCACCTGCTAATACCATCGACTTTGGAATTTAAGATTTCAACAGACAAATCTTGACAGGACACATTCAGACCATAGCAGGTACTTACCATGGGATTTGCGTTTTACAATCATTCTGACACTATGCATATTAGGGTTTGCCCTGTCTTCTGAGATATAAAGAAAATTCATATTTAACTGGAAGTCCTATAGTTTTTTTGGCAACCCTGCTTGGGGAGGATGCTGGGAAGTGATGAGTTTTGCTTCTCTTCCTCACCTCTGTCTCTCAATTCTTGCTTATACTAAATGCTCAATCTTATTTGTCAATTTCAATCTCACTTTCCATGGATCTTCTCTTCCTGATGCCGTACACTGACTGCATTGTGAAACTGGTTTCCTTTTCTGTAAACTCCCTAAACTCATGCAAGTCATCGTGTAGGTAGTGGGCTTCCTTTAACATTTGCAACTTGGGAGGGGATACAGGTCATAATAGTGTAAATAATTTAAGATTAAAAAAAGATGTGCTTGTTTTCCAGGCTACTTCAATCCCACTCTGCCCTCTTCCTACTTTCCACTATGAGCACATTTCTCACTATCCACTTATCTCAGTAATCTTTTGCCTCCTCCTATTTTGTTTCACCTCCTCTTTATTTCTGCAAGCTTCTCACTTCTCTTGCTACTCACCCTAGCAGCCAGATTTCTATTAAGTTCACATGCAAAGCAATTTAGCTATCTCATCTTTTTTATCATTGTTTTACAGGCCTTAATTTTTTAAAATGCCAATTCTTCCCTAAGAAAAATACCTGTATGTGTATGTGTGCTTATATGTATCTGTATCCCACCATCTTTAGTGAGATCCTGTTATTTCCCTTGCTGGAATGTAGCCTCTATTTTGGAGTCAAGTTAGACTTTGTCTAGGCGGATATGTCGTATCATTTTGATTCATACTTTGTTTTGAAAATAGTTTGGTACTCTAATTTTGCTCTGGATAAATATCTTTTGAAAACATTAGAAAGCTATTTGGGAATATGTGTCAGTAACTTTAAAAATTTGAGTACTCTTTGACCTCAAAGGTTGGCTTCTAGACGATCATTTGAAGACAGTGAAGTTGAGTTGCTGAGAGCACAGCATTTAGAATTGTACAAGCAATACTAGTTTTGCCATCTGTCGGCTATGGAAAACTAACTCTCATTTGTTTATCTGAGAGATTGGAATTAAAAGGATATTAAAATAGTAGGATTATTTTGAGTATTTAAGTAATGATATATATGTATTTCCTAACTATGTATAATAAATATATGATGTAAGTGTTTAAGTAAATTATGATATAGCTACAAGTCAGAATCTTACAGGAGTCTTAAGCTACTATTTATAAATTTTCTTAGCAATATGAAAAAGTGTCAATGAGGAAAAATGAAGTTATAACCAAGATAAAATGTACTATGCGCAACATGATATCCACTAGGAATATCCACATAATATAGAATCCACATGCACAACATGACATCCTCTAGGAATATCCACATAATGTAGAATATCATAGATACAGAGAAAAGAATAAAAGAAAACTGACCATAGGACAGCAGTCACCTCTAGGTACTGAAATTTTGAATAACTGTTATTTTATTACCTCATTATCTTACATATTTCTAACAATGAACATGTAATACTATTAGCAATGAGAAAGTTATGTGTGCATAAACATATGGATAACATACACATATGAAATGCATAAGTGAGTATATGTTATATATGCTCTTAAATTATATATCATATAATTCAAGAAATATATCCAGTTTAAAATTTTCAGTAAGAGTTTTTTTTAAGTGAAAAATACTTTTATTCATGTTTCATTATAAGGGAAAAATGAGTATCTGGCTTTAGCAAAGAGCTTATAAAATCACTGTGGTCATTCTTGGTTTTGATTCATGCTTTAGATGGCAGTGCAGTTATTTTTTCAGAGGAATACTGATTTTTGGTAACTTCCATGTTGAGAAAATTATGTATATTTGCATCATTAGGTAGCTTAAAAAGTAATGCCCAATGAAAACTTACATGTATTATATTGTAGCTAAAAATTTATTTATTTTTTTAAAAGACTTTATTTATTTATTTGACAGAGAGAGAGAGAGATCAGAAGTAGGCAGAGAGGCAGGCAGAGAGAGGGGGAAGCAGGCTCCCTGCTGAGCAGGTAGCCGGATGTGGGGCTTGATCCCAGGACTCTGGGACCATGACCTGAGACAAAGGCAGAGGCTTAACCCACTGAGCCACCCAGGCGCCCCTGTAGCTAAGAACTTAGAAAATACTTAAAATAGGCGAATATCCATTGTTTATCTCAGGTCAGGTCAGATTGCTTTCTCTGGCATTGTTAAATTGATAAACATAATCTAATTCAGTTTAGCCCATGTTAAAATTTAAATTCTCTTGGATTTTAAATACTCTTATTTTCTCTCTTTTGAGAGAAGATCACAATCCATGACATGAGTTTTTTATTTATCATTCTCAAAATACACTAATCAGCTGTATGAGGCATGCTTTAAGACATGACAGTGTCTTCCAATTTTCTTACATAAAAAAGTGCTATATCATTCAACAACAGATAAGTGAACAGATAGATAGTAGATAAAATAAGTCAGTGATTCATTCTCATACTATTTATGCTTTGAGGCTGTGCTTGATAAGAGACAGGTCATGTTCTCTGATTTATCTTATTTAACATAATCTGCTTCGTTTTTAAAGTTACGTGGTTTTCCAAATATTTAACAACAGAAAAATCTCTGGGGATTTGGGAATTACAAGTAAAATTTGAGTCAGATGATCATAAATGCTGTGTTTGCTTAATTAAAGAGAAACATGCTACAATGGGTGTTTTCCTTCTGAAAACCATAAGTAGGTGTTTTTTTCAGGGCAACTCATTGTTGGTATCCCTTCCTTCCTTCCTTCCTTCCTTCCTTCCTTCCTTCCTTCCTTCCTTTCCTTGAGAGACAAAGAGAGAGAGTGCACACACCTGTGAGTTAGAGGGACAGAGGGGAGGGGGGTGAGGGAGAGAAAATCTCAAACAGATTCCGCACTGAGCATGGAGCCTGATGTGTGGCTCAGCCTCATGACCCTGACATCATGACCTGAGCTGAAACCAAAAGTCAGTCGCTTAACCCACTGTGCTACCCAGGGGCTCCTGGAATCACCTCCTTAAGGAAAGAAGACATCCAAGTCACCACTGACTAATTTCTATGCTAACATTTCCAGTGCTACTTTGCTATTACTAGTAGTTTGTTGTTTGGAGCTACTGGACTGAACCATGTGATTTTCAATTTTTATAGATAGGATTTAGAGGACTTGATTCAATCTAATAATTTGTGCCTTTCATCAAATTAAATACACACACACATACACAGATACACAATCTAGAGTTAAATATTTATTGATTTATGCCTTCCTTACTATTTTGTACTCTAAGTTGTGAATTTTCTGACAACTGAGAACTGTGACTTCAGTGGTAAAACTTAGAAGCTAGTGGATATTTGTAGAATCAATCAATCATTCTATTATTAGTGATTCCATCTCAGGCTGAGAAGGGCCAAAAATAATCAGAATCATATTCCATGAAAGAGGAGCCCATTTGGAGATACACTGACAGGTGAGTGGGTGACTGTCGTTCAGCACTGGTCACAGCATTGGGGCTGATTGAACAAACACAGCACCACGCCACTGACCTAGTTAATGGGGTGAAGGCTTTGGTTCTAAGGAGTTTTCTGAAGTTTCTGATGCACAAATACAGGGTATATTGAAATCCATTGTCAGAACTCAAGGGTTCAGCAAAAAAGCTGCTTGTATACAATACAAAAGCTGCCACAGGGAACTCATACCTGACCTTCCATATCTCCAAAAGGCAACACTAATGCAGAGCTGGCATGACGCTTATCTGGGCCAGGGTGCAAGCCAGGCTCCTACATTTTGGGAGCAAAATTTCAATTGTGCATTTCAGAATCTTTGCCTGACTCCTTCCCAGCTCCTGTCAGAACTTTGAGATAACTGATTCTTGAGATTGGCAGTTGAAAGCCCAAGAACATCAAAGTATTCTAAGATGCACACCAGCATTAATTTAGATCACCATGAGTACGTGATTTAGATATTACCTTGGGAAAATTCTAGGTTCTGTAATTATGGGGACTGAGGAAGTTGATCTCTCTATGGCTCTTTTTCTTCATCAGTAAAATACAGATATTAAGGTACCTAACAAGTGATTTTCTGAGATTTAAATGAGTTGATGTACAGTGTGTGCTCAATAAATGCTAACAGAAGTTGTTTTGTTACTATTAAAAATAAGCTTTAAGGCTTCTTCTTATTATATCCTAGGTATGTCACAAGAGTGGATGTAATACTTAGAAAACATGTTTTGGAATTAAAAAAAAAAGTTCTTTTAATGTGACATAGTACCATGTGTAGGTAGAATTAAATCACATAGGTTCAGTGTGCTCATCTTTTCTATAGAGTGAAATACTGTTCATTTCACAGGGATCTTGTAATATTTATGAATTAAATCATGTAGGTACCTAAAACAATGTCTGGTCAATATGCTCTTCTTAGTTAATATTAGTTTCCATTTCTATAAGTCAGTCTCTCTTTAGTATCCACCAAAGAATCCAGTGCCAAAGATATATTTTTGACTGTCCAGACGATCTCACTGTTGTTGTTTGTTTTACTTTTTTGTTGTTCTTGAGAACTATTTCATTGTTCTATTTTTCTCTTTACATTCAATAAGCTTAGAGCTAAATGTTATGCTTAGTAGCAACCTCTAGCATAGTTTCCAATAAAACTATTGCAACAAAACCCTTATTATGTAATTCCTATTCTTATTTCCTTTTTTTAGTGGTGGTGGTTTGCATTTGTATTTTTTTAATTGCCTCAAATGCTTTGGTAATTGGGTAGAAATAATAAAGAAAAGAAATCCTGAGGGTACTTTCCAAATGTCACAAGAGCTTCTCAGATACCTTCTAAATAGAAGATTCTGTTAGTAAAATTGGATGTATCTGGAAAATTGTTCTTCAGCAAAAGAAGCTGGGAGGTAAGGAAATTTGTGGGGGCTTTACAGTCTCTTCCTATTGGCTTTAAGAGTAAGCCAACTCTCTACTAAGTCATCATTAGGGAGAGAAAACTCAGCCATTTATCATAAAAAACAGCTCTTATTTTCCTTGCTGGAAAGCGGCTATGCTTGAAAGAGTACTTCTGGTTTACCCAGCTAGCTCATATATTTCCATCTCTGAACTGAAACGAATCTGTAACAAATGCACCTATTTCATAAGTAATTTGAAGATGTTCCCCTTTATTTTTGTCTCTTGCACTGGTAGTAACACAACTAAGTATAAAGCAAAGCAGAGTAAGGTAGTGAATAAAAAGCTGTACCTAGGGGATTCTTCTTAGTTTAGGTGAATTAGAGTATGTTAGATCTACCTTAACTTTTGAATGTTACAAAGTCCCCCCCCCTTTTTTTTTTTGAAGAATACAAACATACTGCGTAACAAAGAATATATACATTTCTTAAATTGCACTCTTGTGAGATTTAAATTTCCTTTTCAAGTTAAACTCTTAAATGGAAATTAGAGAGTGGGTGACATGTTCAATGTCGATGTTCTCGGTTGTTACTAAATGTTTTTGTCTAGCATATATATTGCCTTAGTATTGTAATTGGTGACATTTCTCATATTGATTAAGAGGAAGGTACATTTTTAATTAGAAGTGCTTATTAAACATATAATATGTACTGTATTGTATTTAAAATAGTATGTCTTCCCTGACTCTCCAGCCACCTCATATTAAAGGGCAGTTACATTGGCTTTAAGTCAAATAACCACTTTTCTCTTACATCTAATTGCTCATGAAGAACTTGAGAGCCCTCAAAGTTTTGTTCATTGTCATAGCAAAACTTTTTAAACATCCTCTAACATACATATCTAAACTTCCTATCCTGTTGAGAAGGTGTCCAGATGGTCCCTAGTCCTCATAGAAGTGTTAAAATCTCTGAAAGTGGTAGGGTGTTTGGTGGTAGCACCAGGGGACATATGGGAATTTGTTCCATGCAGCTGGTGTTTTAATACTAAAGCTGTGATAGCTAAAACCCAGTGCTACTGGGTCAGCTACTGCCTGCCCTGAGTCACACTATCTCTTCTCCAAAACACATGTAACATATTAACAATCCGATAATTAGTGCACATTCCTGCCTGCTCCTTAAAACCTCACTCCCAGAGGCGGCTTTGGTTGGATCTTGGTTTTATTAGGTTTTATGATTCACTAACATAGTAATACCAGTTCCCTTTTTCTTCATTAGGCTTTCTCTCTGGCTGGGCAGTATTGATGTAAACTTGGATCTTAAAAAGGCGGGGACTTTATTCTATTTACATCTACCCAGTCTCTGAACTATACATCCATACTCTGCAGAACTACCGTCAAAGCGGCATGAGCAGGAAAATAGGGTTGACAAGAACACTTAGTGAACTTGTGTTTAGCATTGGGAAAGTGGTGTATGGAAGAAGACAACTAATTTAGGAAGTGTAGCCTTTGGCTTCTGGATTCTTCAGCATCTGCCAAAACATTCTACTGCATGCAGCCCCAACCTAATATTACAAATGATCTTCTAAACGGAGTATTTATAGAAAAGTCAAGGTATATTCCCTTTCTACATGGAATAGTGTCTTTGTTGTGGACATGTTAAAACACTGAACAGAAAGAGAAAACAGCTTACAAGGCTCTGATATGAATAGTCTTGAGTAGCACAGGGAAACTTGCTGAGAACTCAAAAGTGTAAATATATCCTGCTCTGTATTTATAATTTACAGTAAAATGGTATCCTTTACTAAGAAAGTAGAGAACGAATCAGCATCTCAGGTTTCTGAGCTTCAAAGTGAAGGATGACTAATTGTTAGTTTACAAAGGTATCATAAAAACAAGGAGATTCCAATGGCCCATGTTCTTCTGGAATACTTGAGCAATGCTCAAATAACAGTAAGTACAACACAGCGTAGAAGACTACTTATGTGCGATTCCTCATGGCTATTTTAAGAACAGGGTGCATTTATTTTAAAGCATCATGATTCAGTTTTCCTAATCTGCATTTTATAAGTAGAATAAATTGAGATGAATTATCCTGAGTGGTAATTTGGGTCAGATATTTAAAGCACATCAGTGCTTTCCCCAAGAGGCCTGATCCACTAATGCCTTAACAAGGGAATGCTGATCATACAACTCTCAGCGTCAGGAAGGGGTGGGAGGTGAAGTTGTTACAGTCTCCCCTAGGAAATTAATGATGGGAATCTAAGGATGTAATTTCAGTTCCATTCCTAAACTTTTACCAACTCCATTCCAGCTCAGAGTCCATAGGTCAGCCAAGAGGGACAATAAAGAATGTTCTTTGCCAACTTCATTTTAACAAATTTGCGAATCAAAATCAATTAGAAAGATGACCATTAGCAATTCAGTTGAGATTGGCCAACTTCTCCCACTGAAAAAGAGTGGATCCCATGGGCAATATCTAGATAAGGGATCTCACCCCTTTATTATCAACAAAAAGTTGGATATGTTTCAGTTTATCAGAAAATCAACTCTCTCTGTTCCCTTTGGGGAAGAGAATTAGACCCAAATTCAACTTAGATTTAAGTCTAAAATAACTAATTTTATTAGCTGATCTACCTAACACTTTATTACACAATACATTCAATGTTGTAAACATGATTTTTGGCAATCTTTTACTTCAGCTCAGGAACTGAGTTGGAAAACACTGGACAACATTTGGATAATGACAATCTCATCTTGTCTTCTTTGGAGAGTAATAATGTAAACAAAACGAGCTCTTTACTGGCAGCCAAACGTAGTGGAGTTTGCGTCTGTTCCTCTTCTAATATCAATGTCTCAGGGATATTTCCTAAACGTGTTTCTGGAGGCCGAAGTGCCCCGTGTCTTTATTCAGTGTAAGGATCTTATACAGCATTATCAACTCTTTCTTAGTCAGACTCTTCTCATGAAAAATATTTCTCAAGAAAATCATTAATTTATCTGCTGTTTTTAAAAGCAGTTCTAAAGTTCTCTGATGCTTTAATGGAGGGAGTGTCCATGAAAAGGTGTCCAGGATGGTTTTAGTTGTTAGGAAGGGCAAGGGAGCCTTATCAAACTGATACAATATTACTCAACTGCTACTTTGAGGAACCAAGAATGAGGTGAGAGAGAAAAGAATTACACACTTCAGACTAACCGGGTGACCTTATAACCCTTTCCCTGCAATATACTTTGCTTTCAAAAATCTAATGTTTCACTTCTTCCTGCTCCAACTGCCAGAACTTTTAGAAGGATCGTTACAAAGAAAAAATACATATGTATATGTGTAGGTGAGGGATGCCATTTAGATCACTAACACTACCTGTAATTTCCCAAGGTTTGGTGAAAAACAAACACTCTAAAGCAATTTGGAAACATGATGAGTTATTTTGACTTGGCAACGACAAAACTCTAGGGTTGGAATAATTAGACGTTAGACCTGAAAGGGGCCATGGAAGTAATCTACTTCAACCTCCTCATGTTACAGCTGAGGAAACTGGAATCTAGAAAGATCAAGCAATTGCACAGTCACACAGTTCACTAGTACTGGGATACAAAATTAGGTATCTTGTAATCTGTGTGTGTTTCTTTTCCCATTAGTTTCCAGATTTAAAAATGTATATGCAAATAGATACCAATGAACTTGATGTCAGAGAAATGGATGGGATTGATCATTTCCAGTTGAAATTTGAACACTTACCAGTGACACAACATATCAAGTCATTTAACCATCAGAATAATCCTATAAGTGAGATTCTATTAGTATCCTATCTGAGTGATAAGAGGCACCTGAGGTTTAATTAACGTGTCTGAGGTCACATGCTAAGTGGTGAAGCCATGATTCAGAGTGGATCCAGGATCCTTGATCTTAGGCATTGTGCTCTTAGACCTCTCTTTGTAAGGTGCTTAAGCAGTGTAATGACAAAGATACCAATTGAGGGAAAAATTCTCCTCCTTTCTTCACATTTTGGTAAATACAGGGTTTTCTTTATGAGCCCAGTACCTTTTTATTTACAAGGTCTTCAGGACCCACAAGCTTACTGACCTTTTCTGCTACAGAGGTCATTCAGAAGACCTGTAGGAATTCTACATTTCCCTCTGTCTCCTCCAGAATGTGCGATACCCACCAGATGATAAGATGATGAAACAGAGCTGGAGGAAACATGGACCTGATGTATTCCAAAGGCTGAGTGACTGCAAAGTCAGGAGACTTGATGGAAGACAAAAGCATTTCCAGGCCAGCCTAGACTCTTGCGCCCCCACCCCCCACCCCCACGAGTTTCTGCCCTTTTGTTGTTGTTGTTGTTGTTGGACACTGAAAGAGTGTCACAGATAAGAGGGTCAAGATAATTGAGAATTAGGAGACTTCCACATGGTAGATGTTCCAATAAATAAGACACAGCATACCCGGGGGGAGGAGACATTTAACCTGTGCTTGTTGGCTAACTTCTTTACAAAAGTTCTGCAGGTTAGGAAGGCTCCCAGCAGGACTCCAGCACAGACTGTGGAGTTCTGGGTCAACTGGGATGCTATCCGTGTGGTGCACTGGACTGCTATCTTGGGGCACGTGATCTTAAATTAAGAAGTCTTCTTTGAGACTGAGAATGTAGATTCAATATTTTGATCCTCTTGGCTCTTCATTATTTGGCTTAATAAGTAGAGATTTGAATAAACATACATTAAGCAAACAGAGGGCTATTTGAGTCAAAATCTCTAAAAACCAAAAGGACTTTATAGAACACAGACAGCTAGCTGCTTTCTTACTCTGCTAATAGAGGACTCCCTCCAGATTGTTTATGTAGCATGCACGGACTGTCAACTGATGTGGATTGTACAGGAAACTTTCAGACATAATTAACCTCAGTAGCCTCGTAATGCAGTTTCACCTATAATCCACAGCTCAGCCTCTACCCCTGAAGAATCTCACAGCTAGCTCACCCCAGGATTGCAACATTTCATGAAGATCTGTGATTAAAGCCAGACATATAGACAGTAAGAAACCATGTGGTGCATATTATCTCCACACATCAGTTTTAATGGTACATGCTCTACCCATGAGAATGCTAAAAAGCTAGTACATTGTACCTTAAATTGACATATCTATTTTAAAAGCCAAGAAAAAATGGAAATTATATAATTAATAGGATTCGTTTCCCAAAATAGAAAATTTCAGAATGATATTCACCAAGAAAGACACTGTGGTACATTTTTTCTTTCTGTATGATGCAATGTACACAGGCCCAAGCCTCCAAACCTCAGTATGCACAAAGGTCAAGTCTTTCAGCTGCTCATTATACCCCAATGAGAACCCCCTGGCAGGATTCAAAGTCTTGTAAAGGTGGGAGTACCATCTTGTCCTTCTTTTGAACTGTACAGAGTACATTGCAGAGTGCTTAGACTTAGTTTTGTGCTAGTAAAGTCTTTAGGGTTTTCTTCCTGCTATCAGGTGTGCTTGGAACTGGCACATTTTTACATCATGGATTTTGTAAGGAAAAATTATATTGACACACTAACTGGATGGATGGATGGATGGCAAAAAAATCAGATACATATTCAGACACTGACATGACATTTTGGATCTCCTAGGGAAAGTAATCCTTAATTATTCTATCTGGCATTTGTTATTATACAGCTTTTCAGGGAACTCACAAAACCTTCCACTTTACTGGTGAGAGGAGAAGTCTATGTTGGAAATACCTTCTTTGGGCCAATTGTGTAGACTGCATCGGAGGGAGGGTGTTGTTCATTGGACATTTCAGTAGAGACCTATACAACAGCACATGTAAATCGTTTGCATATGGCAGATACTCTTTAATGGTGGATTACCTTGTCCCTTAGTTAAGGTAGTTTGTGCTGGCTAGGTAATTGTGGTCTAATCTGACTGGACTAGAAAACCTAATTCCGGCTTAAAAATACGGAATCTATATTTAGCCTTGTGATTGTTTAGAAAATACTGTTTCCCTGGAGTAAATTTTCTTTTTGGATTATCTCTATCCTTTTATGAACCCTTAGAGTTGGCCTTAAAATCATCCCAAATCCTCAAGTCTTAGAAACCACAAAAAGGCTTTGTATTGACCAGTGTTCATTCAACACTTTGGCTCATAATGACATATCATGATTTCATGGGATGACATTTGCCAAGACACGTTCAGAGGATTTTGAAGTCCAAATGTTACAATTCATTATTCCACTATAAAATGACATTATCTTAACCATATAAGACTCATCTTTAATTAAAACAGACTTTGTTGGGGGCGCCTGGGTGGCTCAGTGGATTAAAGCCTCTGCCTTCGGCTCAGGTCATGATCCCAGGGTCCTGGGATCGAGCCCCGCATTGGGCTCTCTGCTCAGCGGGGAGCCTCTATCTCTCCCTGCCTCTCTGCCTGCTTGTGATCTCTCTCTGTGTCAAATAAATAAATAAAATCTTTAAAAAAAAACAACAACAGACTTTGTTGTTTAAAATATACTTCATCAAGAGAAGCAGTTTTGTAGGGTAAGACATTTAATGTATTAATTGGACTTTCCTATTGGGACTGACATTTAAGATATTCTGATGACTTTTGATATGTCAGTATAGCTTTTCCTGCTAATATCTCACATTCTTTTCCCTAGGACAGCCATTCATTCTGCGAAACCATCTGGTCCTAGGTATCTGAACATCGTATACTAGTCAGAGATCTATTTTAAGCCATGGCCACCGTCTTGAATTCCTTGCCATCTCAGCCACTTTTCTAGATTGCATTCTTCCTTTAAAGAGCATCTCTCAAGCCCCCATGGCTTCTTCGTGCCTATCTCTGTATTGACTTTACATACCATTCCTTTTGTATTTATAATTAGGAAATTTTATACATTCTAACAACTATACTACCAACCTTGTCCCCTATTTTATTTTATTTTTTTTTTAAATTTTTTTTAAAGATTTTATTTATTATTTTGACAGACAGAGATCAGAAGCAGGCAGAGAGAGAGGGAGGAAGCAGGCTCCCCGCTGAGCAGAGAGCCCGATGCGGGGCTCGATCCCAGGACCCTGAGATCACGACCCGAGCCAAAGGCAGAGGCTTAACCCACTGAGCCACCCAGGCGCCCCTTGTCTCCTATTTTAGATTATAAGACCCTTAAGCTTGGGGCCTGGACTCTCGTGTCACTTTGTGTTTTGCTGCAGGTACTTAATGTTTTCAGCACATGATGACAATCATTATCACTACCACTAAAAGTAACAAGACACCTCTAGCAACCCTATCGCCAGTTGACTGATTGTCAAAGAATATTAAGGGCATAACCTTATCTAGAAAACATTCTGTCTTAATTACATTTCAAGATTTGGGTCTTCTAAGGAGGATGGATGCTGATGAAAACACGGGTGATTTTCTAACTTTCCAAACTGACACTTTTTCTGAATGAAATGTCCTCCTAGTTATCTCATTGACCCAATATAGAATACAAACTTAAGTGCCCTGAAATGTCTATACTAAAAGGTATTGCACTTACAAACATAATACAGATTTTTAAACAGAAAGAGTCGCCTTGGAGAGGCAACTGTATCAAGATTATTCTTCAGTGTTGAAATCTTGACTGGAATGATGACAATCAGAGTTTGCTAGTTCAGCTAAAAACAGCTTCTGCTGTCCCACAGAAGCTCTCTGGGCCTTCTTAGTTTGTAGTTTATTGCTTTCTGAGTTCAAAAATTTTTTAAGTTGGAGAAATAACAGCTGAGACTTTTCAGACACTCACGAGAGACTTCTATTTTAATGCTGAGGCATTTGAAGGCCACTCAAGGGGTCCACCCATCTCACTCCTTCCCAGGGGCAGTGTCATAGATTTGAGAATTCTGACAGTCTCCAAGAACTACTGGGTGCATGGAGACGACCCATAGTGTTAATTAGGAGAGCAAAGCTTGGTGTATCACTCGGAAAACCCATTGGAGAGTAAGAGTTCCACTCCAGATGACTGATCATCAAATAAGAATTTGGAAGGGGTCAGAGCATCTGGAATTATCTCTCCAGATAATAGCTCTGTTTAGGAGCTGAGCCAGGGAGGAGAGAGAAGTCTGTCTTGCATAGTCTGGCAAAACTTAGAAATATTGGGCTTCTACAGATTCTTTGTGCTTTACAAACTCATTATTATGTTGCAGTTAATAAATCTGCATTTGATATTCTCCATAAGTTTACTTGAATTCTCACTGATTTCAGTTTGTCTGCTCAGCAGTTTTGTAGTTTCCACCTCCCGAGCACCTCGATGTCATTTTTCACTCATTTATATCTGCATTTGCAAAGTGTCTTCCTCTCAGATACACCCAAAACTACCTCCTACTGCTCGCTCAGTTGCTCCCTTTACCAAAAAGGCGATCTGTTTATTTTGTTCAAATTCTGTGCTCTTACACTTTCTGCTGCCGTTTCCGAAAGTCTTCTGGGGACACTATACTCTCTGAGAAATCTTACTCAGCCACAGAGCACATATAGCAAAGGGACAGTATTCCATAATGGTTGGGTCTCAGCAGACTAACGTGGCATCAGGGCCTTGCTATTCACCGTCCTTATCAACTTCAATAAATTATCTTTTAATTCTTCTGAAAAATGAAAAAAAATTCTGTTCCATACTATTTTTGATAGAATTAACCAACACATATGTGAAGCTCCTATAACCCAGCATATAACATAGCAACTATTCTAATATTTCCTCATATTTGACAATATTAACATTCACAGCAGCTGGTTCTATATCCATTTTGTCATAATCTCTCTCCCATATAGAGAGATCCTAGAGTAAAAATGTGCTATGTGCTAAGAGAACAAATCTGCATTATATTCCTCTTTGCCTTGTATGTGCTACTTTCCCTCTATTCACAATTTCCCTAACCTCTTAGAGATATTCTGTATATCCTGTCTTCTCTGCTGAAGAGATTCTTTCCTGGAGAAACATGAATTCCCATCACGCATCTCTGTGTGTTCCTGCCCAAGACATTCAGACCAAGGCAGGCTTAACTCTTCTCTCTTTTTGTGCCTTCACTACACTGTTCTTTTGTTCTTAATGTACTGTATAATTATGTCTGTGTCTGTCTCTGGTTCTAGACTGTGAGCTCCATTTGGGAGACAGCAATGACTTAATTTTGTTGTCCCCAAAATAGTTCACAGGGCCTAGAATGTAGTGGGTACTCAGTATTTGCTAAATAATGAATAAACTCCTGAGTAAGTATGCTCTGTAACTTGTCCAGTTTTCCACAACAATATCAATTTTCCTGGAGTTCAGCTGGGGGAGAAACAAGAGAAAAAGATAATTTACCTAAAAATGACATGTTAGTTAAAAAATCTGTTCACTTGCTTCAGACCTCTAAATGCCTATCATTTAATGCACCATTACTATAGTTTTCAGCTTGTAATAGAAAAAATATGGCTCTTTAAGTAAAAACTTGCATTGGAATAACTATTGAATCTCAGTTAAACATAATTCTCTTTTAATAGCTAATTGTGAATGTTACCAGGAAACTTAATAGTAGTAATGAATTAAATATTTAAGCTTTCATAAGGAAAGAAAATTATGAGAGAACCAGCAAGATTCAGCCATTAAGTATTCTTGGAATCAATAGCAATTAAAAAATCTATAGGCTGTAAGGTTTAAAGACATTTCAAGTAAAGCTTGACTGCTATAAATCTTCCGTAAGAATTTGAACCAAGCAAATTTCAGAGTATGAGCTTTGAAACAAATTATCTCAGACACCCAAGAAGCACCAAAGAAGTTATGTTTTTTGAAAAGTGAAAATAAAATGTGAAGGATTTGTCCACTTTAAATGTGACTTTCCAGTAAGGTCACTGAAAATATCTTTCTTCACTGGTTAATGAAACCCTCTTTACCACATGAAGAAAATAATTTTTAGCCACTTGGTATATATTCTATGACATTAAGAAATTTACTAAATTAGAAAATAGAATATCACTGTCTACATATCTACTTGTAATCACTCATAATTTTGCATACACTTTCGGTCTATGGGAAATCTTAGTCGTTCTTTTTGTTCTCGTCAGTTATTTTCTTGGTTTCCCCAGATAAATGTCTCTTCCAAAATTTTTCTCTCCAGCTCTTTCATGTACCCCCAGCTACACAAATAAGATAGCCCTGGATCACATGGTAGTGAGGCAACAACTTGACTGGTAATAAACATGATTTCTTGAATCTCATTGTAAAATTCACTATATATTTCAGAAGCTCTCGGCTTCAGAGAATACTATAAAAAAATAAAGAAGAATTTAAAAATGAGACAAAATAAATAAATAATAAAGAAGACTTTAAGACTCAGATCTTGGCTATAGACCAGGGATTAGGTGGCTAAGAGATTTCTAAGCTTATTTATCTAAGGTACATTTTCTTCTTTTGGAATTTAAACTTTTAAGAGGAAAAAAGAAAAAGAACATTTCTTACTGTGACTCTTTCTAAAGTAAAGATGGAAAATGACCTTATGATGGGAAACTAAAGGCCTTAGAAGGATAAAGGGAAGGTGGTAGATTCTGTCCTCTGTGAGTGAACAGACATCCTTGTGATCAGAGAGGTGACAACTCAGCAATCCCATGTATAGTAACAGGAAAATACACATCTTACATTTAGGAAATTTCAGGATACCTTATAGGAATTGAATACTGTTATTTTCCAGATACAATCTGGTGGTTAATCTCTCAGCCCACGGCCTGTGACAATGCAATTTTTTGTTGTTACTCCTGGGACAGGACTATTGCTGGCATTCAGTGAAGAGAGACCATGGGCATTGCTAACCATCCTACAAGGCACAGGACAGCTTCCCACAAAAGATTATCTGACCCAAAATGTCAACAGTGCTGTGGCTAAGAAGGCCTTATCTAGGAGAAATAGAATAGTGCAGCAGAAAGATTATTAATTAGAAATCAGAAAGAGAATCCTAGTTTAAGTGCAATATGATTAGTTTTTTCATACATATAATGAAGATATTATCACCTACTCTGCCTGGTTAAACGAGCTGTTGTGAAAATCAAATAAGATCATCTATGTGAAAGTGTCCTCTAAGCCACAGAAAGTATCCAAATGAATTCAACCATTATGTCAATCCTTTTGATTTAAGGAAGTCAAGGTAGAATTATGACACCGTATACTCTGTGGATGGTTTTCTATAGATGGTTTTCATGTGGAAAAAGTAAAGTTGCAGGATACAAAATCAACATAAGCAGTTGTGTTTCTACACACTAACAACCAATTATTTGAAAAAGAAATAAGGAGAACAATCCCATTAATGACAGCATCAAACCAATAGAATACTTAGGAATACATTTAACAAAGAAAATGAATGACCTGTACAATGAAAACTGCTAAGGCATTAACAAAAGAATCGAAAGAGAAATAAATGGAAAATGTAAGGATTTTAATTAGCTTACTTAGACTCAGTTATTTCTCAGGAGAAACCAAGACAAAATGAATTAAGGTGAGAGAATCAGAGGGTTAAGTTAAAATTTTTCATATATATATAAATATAGAATTATATTTTATATTTATATATAATATAAATATATATATTATATATTATATATATTTATATTATATATATATTATATATATTTTATATATATGAAAAATTTTAACTTAACCCTCTGATTCTCTCAGATGTCTGTGTGTGAATATATATATATATACACACACACACACATATGTATATATATATCTGGAGATATATATATACACACACATATGTATATATATATCTGGAGATATATATACACACACACATATGTATATGTGTGTGTGTGTGTGTGTGTGTGTATATATATATATATCTCTCTCTCTCCAGATATTATATTCAAAACTAGAATTGGCTATTAGTGAGAACTATTGATTTTCCAATTAGGATGATGTTTAAATATCAGTGTGGATTTAAGATATCTAAAATGACAAAGAATATGGTTTGTGGAGAGACAGGGGAGGTGACCTAAATGACCTCTGAAAGCTCCTTCCCTTCCTGCAGTCTCCACTCAGACTTTATGCCCCACGATTAGCGTCAGCAGTCTCTGGCAGGTTGTCTTGTGGGATTCCAGACATTGCCACATTGAGAGCCCTTCAGTTAATTGTCTTCTTTTGGTCTCTTCATGCCCCTTGACCATTGGTCAATTCTGTTCTCAGGTAATTTGCCAAAGAAAAAGCTTCCTTTTCATTATTGTCTCCCCCCCCCTTTTTTTTCCATAAATCCTGATTCTGTAATGCTTTTTTAAAAATACATTTGGAAGGAAACTCAAAACCTTCTTCTTGCACCTCCCCCTTCTTGCTCCATAAAATTTCTACTCCACTGAGCCATGACTAACATGTACAGTATGCTTGCAATGAAAATTGTTTTTCCCTTTAAATGTCCTAACTCCAGATTTTCACTCTTATGACTTTAAGCTTGATTAGGACATATGTTAAAAGTAAAGATCTGTTTTCATCCCTGTCCCAGATCTCTTCCTTTGCCACTAAGGTACTTGATAGAAAATTCTCACCTTACCATGGGTTTCAGTTAGTTTCAGCATGGAGAACCACCTATAGATAATGCTATTAAAAGAGAAAAATACCCAACATTGGAAGGGGGAGGCTAACTACAGGCATAATTCTTAGCCAAAAGAGTGAGGGTTGTGTGGATTTGGGCAAAAAGAGTCAGAGAATATTTGACTCTTCTTACAAAGTATAAAAAAAAATGTAAAAAAGGGAAATCTTGAAAAATAACGTAGCTTAGGCATGATTGACCACAGTTGGACAATTTCTGGGTGCGTAGAATTAAGAGAAATTCTTTCCTTTCCTTCTATCAACATACCAATCACCTATGGTTTGGTACTTTTGTAAACAACTCTTCCATCATTCAGATCAGATTTCCAGATTTTAGCCAATCCACTGTAAAAGTTCATTCTCACACCTCTGTATCAATTATTTCCTATTTCATACTATTTTATTTTTTCCTTCTTCCCCTAATGGAAGCCAACTAGGATAATGAGGGCAAAAGGTTATATATACATCTGGTCCCTCTATTTAGCATCCTGGTTTATCTTTTAAGCTTTGTGGAGAACAATGGTGAAAGGTGGGTGGGGGTACCTTCTTGTATGTATTTTCAATGAGAAAAAAAAATTCAGTATTTTGTACATATGTGACATCTGAAATAACTCAGACATGGCAACATTAAGGAGATCCTTGCTTCTTAGTTTCATGTTTAATTGTCGGAGCCAGGAAAGAAGGAGGTGAAGAAAGAAGGCAGGACTTGCATGGGCTGACACTCTGAGGGACCGGGCTAGAGCAGGCATGGCTTTCATTAGATTTAAGTGAATTAGTCTGTTTCCTTTAAACAGGAGAGATTAACAAGCCACCAAGGGCCTGCTGTGGGGTTCTGACACTTTTAGTGGCTTGTGACATATGATTTGTGAATATCAATTCGCCTTCAAAAGCAGAAAGCACATCTACCATTTGCATGAGGTATGCCAAAAGCCGAGTCTAGGTTAGTTTGGTTGAAATTCATTAAGAAAGACATTTGTTAAGACAGGGGAGTAAATCTTTTATTTGATTCAATATTTGGATCATTTTTAAGTTCTCCTTTGGATTTAAAAATGGCTACATGTAGGTATAGGGGTTTAATATGAATGACTTTGTTTAATAAAGAGAAAACTTCGAGTCTTGAACTTGGAAACTATGGGGACATTAAATAAAAAGGGAAAAGTGAACTCTTAAAATTATGCTTTCTTAGTGAAAGAATATATCTTTGGGAAGTTTGGCTTCAAGTTAAGTACTTCCCAAATTGCATGAAAACACAATATTTTTTCCTCATAGGCGATTAGGTCAAAAGTATCATCTTTGATCGTACATAAATGACATAAAGAATTTAGAGCTGAAAGAACTGATAGAAAAATAAATTTGTACTATAAAACTTTGTTTTTTTAAAACATTTCCAGTTTATCATTCTTTAAAAAGTTTATTGCCAGAAAAGTACTTTTTTTTTTTTGCCCTGTTTCTGTTTTAGTCATCGTGAGTATCAAGACAAACGTTATTAGCCTTTTGAAGCGGCAGGTACAAATTGGTAGATAGCAAGAAGAAATCTTCTTTGGTCTTTAGTAGGCAAAATTGGGTCAAGAAAGCATAGAACACTGCATAAAACTCCAGCTATCAGTTTTAATTTCCTAATGTCCCATACTGACAGTTTGCCTCTGCTTGACTAAACGATTTCAAATCTGACCGGTTGTAAGTTGTATCCTGTGGAAGGGCGCTGTAGCATACTGATTAAGCGCATGCTCACTGGGGCCACTCTACCTGGGTTCGAGTCCCAGCTCCACCTCTTATCAGCCGTTAAGACTGCAGTGAAATTACTCAGCCTCCTGGCACCTTTAGATTTCCCCATCTGCAAGCTGGGATAACACTACTAGTATCCACACCGTAGGGTTGTTCGAAAATTAAATGAGTACACATGTGAAGTATTTAGGACTAACTAAGCATAGGACTAACTAAACAACTAATGGCATGCCATTAGTTGTTATTCTTTTATCCCATTCTAAAAACAGAATTGAAACAATCTCTACAACTCTGGAGCTTAGGTATCAGTAGTTAAGACTGTTCCCCCAGTTTACGCCAATCATTCAATGTTGCCTAATAAAATCGCTGTTATATTGTTTTTTAAATAAAACTTTACCTGTGTATTCAGTGGGTTCTGTTGATATCCAAAATGATAAACAATCGGTTTATCAATTTGGACATGAAGAACTTATATGTTGATTAAAACTGAAGTGCCTCCAAACATTTTCAGTGATCAACATGGAAAAACAGGGATTTTCCATGCAGTTAATCTAAGAGATTATAAGAGTATTACTGAATGTTTATTATGTTTAAGGTAAAATAAGAATGAATTTAAGAATACAGCTTTTTCTAAGTTTTTTTTTTCTAGTTTTTTTCTAGTTTTACTATAGGACAAAGGGTTACTATTACTAGTTGAAAACTTTAATTCCGTTTAAGTGTCAGTCACTGAATAAGACCATGGAGTAGTAGGGGGGTCCAGAACAGGATGCTTTTATTCTATAATCCGTGTCATCAAAAGGGAAAATAATATAACAGTTTATGGATGGCATATTTCTGGTGAATAAAATCAGCAGTGTTCAATATGAGATTTTTTTAAAAGTTGAAAAAATTTGATGCCTTCTTTGGAACACAGGACAGTAGGGCAAAAACATCTTTGGCCAGATACCTCAGAGGGAACAGCAGGCTATAACAAATAATTTAAAACCCCATGAAGTCTTTTTGGACTGTGAAAAACCCAACCACACTACTTGAGGTTGGTCAGTACAGTAGCCATCTCAGATTAATGAATTATGATTACATACAGCTCAACTCAGATGGACATATTCTGGCTCATCTTATTAAATGACTTTGAAGCTTTCAGTACAAAGAAAAAATATGTAAGAAGAAATAAACATGGGAAAAAAGATACATCAAAGGGTGTGCTAATTGTTGATTTTTTATTAATATTTCCAGATTCATATTCCCTGTGACTTTGCAAGAGACATTCTGTAAGTTATTTGAGCTGTAAATCTGGTCCAAGATGTCTTTTGTAGGAATAAAGAAATGTCACTGAACCAGAAGGGAAGCCATCATTTGCATACTGATGGAACACGCAAGGTGGGTATATCACACAGCCTTCACTGTAGTGCCTGCCAGTCGGAATCACCTGAAAAAAGGGTCATATATGGGAACTGGTGCTGAGGTAATTTCCACAACTGAAGGAAAGAGAGCCTCACAACAGAGAGGAATTCCTCTCAATAATGCCTAAGTCATTAAAGAGCTGCTGGGGTTTGAAAGATCATTTTCGGGCAACTCTAGACTATCATCAGTATTCTAGCTTCAGGATTCTAGCTTTGGAAACTGTGCAGCAAAGTCAAGTGATCACTTGGAGGTTTCCGTTCCTGCTAACACTCTTGGGATTAGGGGTGCTTGTACACAGATTCCTGTGGCTTCAAAATAATAATAATAACAAAACAAGTGGGGAGGAGCCCTGAATCACTGAAAGTTTGTTTACACCACTGTCATTTGAGGTAGCATCCCCAGCTCTTGCTCATAAATAGCAGTGGCAGGGCACTCCGACACGGGGAGAAGACAGCCGGCTTCACACAGGTGTCGCATCATCTCTTCCTTCACCCCAGACTTGACCCACGTGCCTCGGACCTTCACACAGTGAGCTGAGAACTGACCTCACCTCGTTTATCAGTAACTTCCACCAACTAGAGAGTGTTTACATTCCAGCATATGTTTTAACTCACTTTTAAAATTACTTTCTCTTTACAAAATATACTGGCACTTTCCCCATTCCCAGAATATGTGGAAAAATAGAAAATATGCAAACATGCATTATGTGTACGAAACTCATTCTGCCAAGTTTTTTAGATTATTCCAAGCTCGAGACACCTTCAGCCTTTTATCTCCTCACCTCCACACCTAACTTAGTGTCATCCTTTGACTTTTTCTTAGAGGTTTGTTGGTATTAAGAATCACTTGAGGTGTTTATTAAAGTTCAGATTCCTGGGTGTGTACCTCTTACCAGTTTCCCCTTCCCCTGTGCGGTCCTTGCAGAAGAGGACTCCTGCCATTTGCATTTTGAGCCGACACCCTAGTTCATTCTGATCATGTGATCCAGAGGCCCAACTGTGAAAATTCTTGCTTTTTAATACTAGCTATTGCAAATCTGGCCTCTCTTGCTCTTTTTGCTCCACATGTCTTTTCTATGTACTTATTAGAAGGAATCTTATTTTTATTAAGAGAAATCAGTAGGGACTGCCTCTCCAGTCAGAGCTGACAACTGCTATTGTATTGCTAAGTGTGTTTTGAAAGCTTCCTGTAGATTTGTAGGGACCTATGCTATTTGCGCAGTCCCAGAAACTAGAAGTAAAAATCTTCACATGCCACGAGGGATGGGAAGATTGATCCTCATGCCTAGCATGCTCATTGTGCTGAAGATAATTGTGGATCAGATCTTTTACCCAGGTCCCTTGTATGACAGCCCTATTCCTAATTGCACCCACCTTTCCCAATATCACCACCATTCCGTCTCTTCTCAAATTACTATAGCCCCAACACTCTGTTAACTCTGAGTGTGAAGGAGAAAAAGGAGTGAGTGCCATCAAACTCCAACTTAGGAGGTGTCATCATCAGCCTAAGCTTGGAAAAAAAGCCCCATTACCCTAAGACATGACAACAAAACACATATCTGCTGTCTGCAACTTCATAGCCCCTACTGCTGTGAGAGGAACTAATTTTCTGTAAGAGGAAATGCCAGTTTTAGAACCATGCTTTTTTCCAGCTTTTAAATTTTAAGTAATATAAACAGTCATGATAATAAATTTTAGGACAGTTGTACCATAATGGAAACATTTTTGTGATGTGAAAAGCTTAAAGTGGGATGTTACTGAATTTTATCCACAGTGACAGAGGATAGAGGATGCAGGGTATAGTTTCAAAGAGACCAAATGTGGCTTCAACATATTGAGAGACATTGAAATACTTTGGAAAGTACCACTTGTTGACCTTTTAATTATATTATCCATTTATTTTTTTTTCTAAGATTTTATTTATTTATTTGACAGACAGAGCTCACAAGTAGGCAGAGAGGCAGGCAGAGAGAGAGGAGAAAGCAGGCTCCCCGCTGAGCAGAGAGCCCGATGTGGGGCTTGATCCCAGGACCCCGGGATCATGACCCGAGCTGAAGGCAGAGGCTTTACCCCACTGAGCCACCCAGGTGCCCCTATATTATCCATTTATTAAATAGATCTTCTGTCACCTTTAACTCTAAAAGGGCATCTTTAAGTTGGAAAAGGTTCCCATGGGCTTAGCATGTGGTTCAGGAGTGTGGCTCTTAGACCACTGAAGAGAAAGATAACAGATACTCTTTAATCCACACTGAATTTATAACCCAGTGGAAAAGTCAGGCCACAGTTCTGCATCAAACAATCAAAGCCCTTCTTTGGCCCTGGTAGTGACCAGCAATCAAGCTACTTTGTGCAGATAAACTGTATTTTTTAAACAATGTTTTAAGATATATGGTCATTTAAACTCATTGTCAATTTAGATTCAACTAAAATTTGAGGTTCTGTTATAAGCTTGATAGTTGGCTAGATATTTTTACAGAAATTATTTTACTCTTCATTGATCGGATGAAGAATCTAGACACTTACTTAGACAATTAAGAGGTGGATAAAGTGTTCGCATTTACATCTGAATTCATGCTTAGTACTGTCCATGATAAGATACTGTTTTTGTCAAATTGTCCTTAATTTGGGCCACATAAAATGATAACAGGTGACTGTATTAGTTTCTCAGGGCTGCTATAACAAATGACCACAAAGTTGGTGGCTTAAAACAACAGAAGTTTATTTTCTGACAGTTCTGGGGACCAGAACTTCAGGAGTCCAATATCAGTTTTACTGGGCTGAAATAAAAACGATGGCAGGGTGACATTCCTTCTGAAGGCTCTCTAGGGGAGAAACCATACATCGTCTCTTCCAGGTTCTTGAGCCACATTCCTTGGCTCATGGCCCTTCCTTTGTCCTCAGAGCCAGTAGTACAGCATCTTCAAATCTTCTCTCTGCTTCCATCATCAATCGTCCTCTACCCTCTGTGTGTGTATGTCCAATCTCCCTCTGCCTCTATTTTGTAAAGACATTTGTGATGGTGTTTAGGGCCTGCTTGGATAATTTAGGATAATGTCCTCACCTCAAAATCATTGATTTAATCACAGCTGCAAAAACACTATATGTGATAACGTCCAGATGTTCAAGGATTTAAGACCCAATATCTTTGGATGACCATTATTCAGCATACTATACCACCTTCTGGACCCACACAATTCACATCCGTCTCTCATGTAAACTACATTCGTCCTATCCCAACATCCCCCACAGTTTATACACAACATAAACTCCACTCCAAAATCTCATTTAAATATCATCAGTTAAGAAATCCTAAGTCTCATCATCTACAGAATCTAAATCAGTTGTGGGTAAGACACTGCTCCATCCTGGGGCAAAATTCCTCTATATCTCTGGATCTGTAAAATCAGAAAATAAAGTATCTCTTCCCAAAATACAATGGTGGGACAGGCATAGAATGGCAGTTATAGACATTTCCATTACAAAAAAAGGAAAGTGGAAGGAAGAAAAGTGTTACCAGTCCCAACCAATTTCAAAATCTAGTAGTGCAAATTCCTGTAGATTTTAGTGCCTTAGAATAGTCATCCATAGCTTATGAGTCTTACCTCTGGGCCAATGGTCAGGGTATCTGCCTCTACACCTGTGGTTCTGCCTTCTGTGCCTAAGGCTCTGGCCTCGTGGTGATCCTGGTGATCCTTCCTTCCTTCCTTTTCTTTCTTTCTTTTTTTTTTTCTTTAAAGCTACCATGTGTTTGTAGCCAAATAGTTTTATTGGCCTGTTTCCTGCCTGTACAGTTGTGGGAATCTGACAGCTCTGTCTCTTTCAGTCTAAGCTGGCAGTGTTTCTGCTGATACAACATTCTCAAAACCTTGTGGGTCTCCTATGTATGTCATAGGCATCCATGTTGGTAGTCGGAGGGTCTTCCTCAGATCCTCCTTTTATAATCTCTATTCCTAGCTTCTGTTGAAATGGTTGAGGGAGCCTATCAGTCACATTGCTAATCTCTCCAGCACTAGATTAAGGCTCTCCAACCCTGCCCCCAACCCTGGGCCTTTTCTGTAGAGCACACTTCCTTACCAATGTAGCTCCTAACTGGATAGGCTGAGGATTTCCCAAATCACCAAGTTCTGGTTCTGTTTTGCTTAATAGTTCTTTCTTCACTTTATCTCTTTTCTCTCACATTTTACTAAAAGCAGCAAGAAATCAGGCTGCATCTTCAACACTTTTCTTGGAATTCCTCACAGTTACATTTGCAAGTTCACCACAGACAAGTTCTGCTGCCACACGACTGTAATACACAGCTCAGCTAAGTGTCTGCCCCTATTATGACAAGGATTGTCTTTCCTCCAGTTTCCAGCAACATGATCCTTATTTCCTCTAGCTGTCATCAGAATCACTTTTAATATTCATATTTCTACCAATATTCCGTTTTTGAAGAGATATGTATTCTTTAAGATAACATAGGCTTTCTCTACTCTGCTCTTTACATCCTTCTGAACCCTTGCCAGAGTGCTTTTAATGCCTGTATTTCTACAGAAGTCTGTTTAAGACAAAAAAGGCTTTCTACATCATGCGTCTCAAAATTCTTCCTGCCTATTCCCATTATCTAATTCTGAACTCACTTCCACACTTTTAGGTATTTGTGATAGCAGTACCCCACTCTGAGATATCAAATCTATATTAGTTTCCTTTGGCTGCTGTAACAAATAGCAACAAAGTTGGTGTCTTAAGGCAATAGTAATTGACTCTTTCACAGTCTGAAGGCCAAAATCCCAATATCCACTTGACTGGGCTCAAATGAAGGTGTCAGATTGGCCAAGCTCCTTCCATAGGCTTTGGGGGAGACTCTCTCTCCTCTTCCAGCTTCTACAGCAACATTCCTTGGCTCACATCTCCTTCATTCATCTTCAAAACCAAAGCATCACATCTTTAAGTCTCTTTTTCTCTATTTCCATCACTGAACTGCCTTCTGTGTGTGTCTGATCTCCCTTTGTCTGTCTTTTATAATAAGAACAAGTGACAGCATGTAAGGCCCATCTGGATAATGTAGGATTATCTCTTCATCTACAAAGCCTTAACTCAATCACACCTGCAAAAATTTTATCATAAAAAGTAGCATTCACAGGCTTCAGGGATTAAGATTTCGTATCTTTGGATGGCTGTTATTCAGGATATCATAGTTGTTATATCCTAATATTGGTATGCTTGCAGAATCTGGTCCTTAATCTAGGCAATGAGTGTATTGAGTAAAAATATTTTAATAATAATTTAGTTCTTTGCACTCATTTTGTAGATGAGGTGTCTGAGGTCAGGTTAAAGTAAATGGCATGCCTAAGATTGCACAGCAAATGTTTTGACACGACTAAGACTATGAACCATACACTTTTACTCCCACTCTTTGCAGTACATTCTTCTTCTCTAAATGAATTACCAAGAATTGCTCATTTCTTAATTGCTACCAAATATTCCAGTATCCAACTATAACTCTGAAACAAAAAGTATCTCACAGCCAGCATCAATTTTAAAAGATAATAAAGTCATCATTTCTATCCACTGACCATAGTCAATAGTAACTTTAGGAAAACTGGAGAAATATGGGTCCAATTCAAGGATTACATAATATTTCCATCCAGAAGTTTGTGTGAATTTGAGTACTTGACATTCAGTTAAGTAATGATGGCCCTAACATTTTCTGAGTTCTTAGAATTGTAGAACTTAGAATCCAATGTAATTTTAAAAGATAATTTACTTAAACCACATTTTTTCGGGTAGGCGGTATATTAATCATGCTTTCCAGACAAAGTGACAGAACCGAGGAGTCTAAGTGATTTGTATTAAGGATAAGCAGTTAAAAACAACAATTTTTACCCAGTAAATATATAGAAAGGACCCATTATATGCCAGACTCTGTACTGAGGGCTTGCATGTGAAGGTGAGTATAATATGTATAGTCCTTACCCTCAACATGTTTTTTGTGTATCAGGAAACTAGATGGGTAAACTAATCACATGTCAGAGTGTGTTAAAATACTAGAGACAAAGTGTTTGGGGAGTGTTCAGGAAAGTCTCCTAGAGATGACATCTAACAGGATTTTGAAAGGAAGAAGTGCTAGGGGCAAGGGAAGAAATGTCACTCCAGCTAGACCCAGTTATATATACAAGGTCTGGACATGAGGGGACAAGGAATGTTCTGGAACTAACATCTACTCAGTATGTCTATAATGGGGAGTATAGTAAGAAATGGGGTAGGGAATCAGTAGGGAAGGAATACTGAGGGCCTCACAGGACCTGTTAAGGAATGTAGATCTTGTTCTTATTCAAGGACATTGTGAAGAAATTAAAGTATTTAATAGGGAACTAGCTTGTGTAGGTTTGTGCCTTACACAGAACAAACTGGCCTTCAAGAGTGAATAGGGTGCCACTGAAAATATGCCAGGGCAAGAAGTACATGGTGAGACTGTCCCAGCACCAAGGCAGAAGGTCTCTTTGCTGATCCTGGACTAGGTTTGAATCCTGACTCACTTATGCTAACTATCGCACTTGAGCCTGGCATCATAACTTTCAGACTCGGTTTTCTCCTCTAAATATAGTAAGGGAGTAACAATGACTATTCATTTTATAGAATTTTTCTGAGAATCAACTCATGAACACATAAAATTGCCTTATAAACTCTAAAGTAAAGTATAATAGTATGATAATCAGCTTTCTGTCTCATCTTATATTAGGCCATGACTTAGGGATCATTTCAGAAAATGAGATAATTTAAAAAAAAAACAGCAGTCCTAGCATAAAATGGTAATGAGAGCTAACATACTGAGCTCTTAAAGTATGCCAAGCCCTGTATCGAGAATTTCACATTTATAGTCTCAGTTGTAAGTTTACAAACTCCTCCTGCCAATACTGATGAGGTAGGTGATGTTATTATCTTCACTTAATAGTTGCAAAGATCATGACATAGTAATTTTTCCGAGACCACAAAGCTGCCGAGCTTTAGAACCCCGATTCTGTATCAAGAAGTTGGTCTCCAGAGCTCATGGGCTTCATCTTGGGTGTAAGTTTCATATTTGCTGTCCATGTCTTAAGCCTCATTTGTTTTAAAAATATTTAAGTATATTCTTTTGCAAGAAAAGGAGCTGTATCTACTTTGTTTCTTTTCCTAATCACCTAAACCAGGTAAGTCTGGGCTAATTTAGAACAGTAATGACAAGAAGAAATACACAATGGGAGCAAGTACTGATGAGGCTTCAATAGTAGCCTTTGGGAATCAGCTGAGAAATGATAAAACCCTTCCCAGCGCTATGTATATTTTAAGAACTTCTGCAGTAGAGACTATTTAAAATTTTTAAGCAACATAATTTTTATGAGTGCCATTTGGGGTGGATCAGAATAACTATTTTGTGTCCCTAATATAAAATCAGTTTTGAGTTTTGGTTTGTTTTGCTGATCAAGCTAGAATTTCAGTATGTTTAGGTTACGTGTATTATACTATAATTTATACAGCCTTGTAAGATATTTCTCTGCTTTCTCTTTGTTTTTCCTTTACTTCAAGAAGTAAAACAAACCACGAAGGCCAATTTTAAATGAAAACTCTGTTAGTGTAATATTTTAGCAGAAAATTGAAGTTCTCAAATACAAGGGTATTTATATACCATACCCCCGCCCCACAGGACAGCACTTTCTAGTGTATTTTCCTTAGTGTTTCATAAGGTAGCCCCAGCCTGTAAACTCTGCTCCACCTCCTTTGCCTACCTGTTATTTCCTGGAAACTTCACACAAGGTTCTGTGCTCTCTTTTAGGACACTCTTGCTCCTCTCTTTCTGTTGATGTCTAGCTGGAGTCCTTATCGTCAGTGTCATCCTGCCCATGCCATTCATGCATTGCGTGGGTTGCTGTCCACTTCGTTTCTGCCCTGCTTCTTTGGTGGTTAGTATAAATGTCTTATATTATCTTCCAACCCCTTGTGAGGATCTATGTCTAGACTGTAAACCCTTTGAGGCTATGGACCAAAAAGGCCACAGTCATGGGATGAGAATCAAGAACCTTCCACAGAACTTACTGAGAGCTGGGCGTCTCTGATAATCCTGGCTCAAAATCATATCATAACTTAGAGCATAGTTTGTCTTGAAATATCTCACCTAGAATCGCTTTTCTCTTTTTGCCTTTTCTGCAATAATCTCCTTTCCTCCAATCTCCACAGTTACCCATTTCGTCCCTGTTTGTTTTCCTTTGTTCTTTTACAATATGTCCTTGAACTCATGTGTTATCTTCTTAATTTTCAACTCTTCTCACTCTCTCCTCAAATTATCTTCAGTTTTCAAATATCTGTTACTAGTTTCTTTATAAACCAGATCTTTGCTCTTCCCCCCCAAACTTTAGAGCATTACAAATACTACAATTGCAAATCTTAAGTAATTTCAGATGTTCAAATATTTCCCTTTAATAAAAATGCTAAGTGTATTCCTCATTCCTGCCTTTCTCCAGTTCCAGTGTCTTTACTTCCTTCTTCAGCAAATAACCTGCTAGTTGCTTTCCTGATCCTTTTCCTTAAAACAAAGGGAAGCATCATCTTTACATTTTCTTTATATAATACCCATTTGATGAGGCCTTCTTAGGCACCAGGCACCATTAAACTAGTTCATTCATTAAGTCTGACTTCTCTAAACTTCTCACCAAACCCTAGGCTCAGTGCGCTGATTCTGTACTTCTTGGAGGAGGCGTCACTTGCCATCCTCTTCCTACCCCCCCACCTCAGATGCCTTTGAGGTTTAGAATAGTTCCCAATTGTTTTCTTTTAGAGTATACTACTTGTTTCTTCCTAGTATTTACCCCAATTTTTCATCACATCTTTGTTTACTTGATCTTTCTTTCTTTCTTTCTTTCAGTCACTGTCTTTAGACTATGAGAGCAAAACCATCGTTTTTCAGTACTGTATGTACGTGTCACACAGTATCTGACACAAAGCAGGCACCCAATTTCTGCTGAATGAATGAATAATCTCATTTAATCGTGACCATATAGGAAAGAGGAAGGTATTGTTAATGTTGTTGTTTTACTGATAACAACTTGCCCAAGTCATACACTGTTGTCTGGCAGTTCAAAACCTTAACTACACCCACTTCTATGTCTTCAAAGCACATTTTCAATCCAGGACCATACTTGTAATCACTTTTAATCAAAGCCCACACTTTTAATCCCTCTTTCCTACTGCCTCTTTAGCAGGAACTCTGGACTTAGCCTTTCTTACTTTGATACCGTGGTGTGATTACTTCTGTAGGATTCTTTTTAGATCACAGGTTCTCATTTCAGTTAATTTAACATGCCGTCAAATGCCAGTGCTTGGGTTATATTTCCTTCACACCTTTCTTGTCATGTCAGCCCTTTTGCAGTGCTACTCATTAGCTTGATCTCTTTCCTGGGAGTTCAAAACCCTTGTCTCCATCACTCTAGCAAAAAGCATGTCCTCCTCCTTCCACAGTCTGTGTCTAAATGCTCTCTGGCTTCTTCTGCTTTTCCTCCAGCTTCGAACATTCTAATTATATGTCCTTTACTGTCTCTCTTGCTTCAGCTTTAAAGCACTTCTGTAGTTTTGTTTATTAAGTTTTTATTCCATAATCTGATCAACATGCTTAGCACTTTTTTTTTTTTTCATATTTATGGAATCCTACCCTTCTATGGAGATGTTCCAAAAAATGCCCTAGAAATTTGGTTTACTATATTGGTAATTACTGTTATTAATAACATTGTAAATATAGCTTACTTTAGATGAGAAATAGTTTGTAAATTAATATCATATGTCACCATTTTCCCCATGTTACAAAATATTAATTTTTCTTTTAATAATTCTATTAATAAATCAAAGAAATTTAGGCTTTGGAAATATATCTACATCTATATATTTATATAATTTGAAGCCAATTGTGTTTTTTTAATTTTAAGTCAATTGTAAAAAGAAGCTTGACTTTTAATTACTATGGTAACAGAGCAATCTAACATATATAGTCAGATTCTGTATATAATAAAAATAAATTTAATTCAGCCATCAGTACAAAAAGGCTCTTCCTTGAAAGAAATACGAACACACATGTTTCTATTAACTCAAATTCTAACTCCTGTCAGTGTCTTAATAATTTTCCAACAAAGATATATGCATTTCTATATTTGGTCAGGTTGGAGTGTATATATGCATGTGTATTTTACATTTTTTGACAACCATTATTAATAAGAAAACAGGTTTTATTTTTTAAAGCTACATTTGGCAGGGATGTACAGAGAAGCTTTGTAATTTAAGGGAAATCATGAAGTTGGAAACAGTAAAGACCTTTATGGTTAGCATTCACCTTCTTTGAAATAAATGTTGACTAAAATAGAAGAAAAATAGTTATTTGATTCTCTAAATCATCTTTACTTTTCTCTCACAGGAGTCCAAAGGCAGAAAGGTGGTGAAATTGATAAAGTAGCTAGTAAGTGTTACATGTACTAAAACAAGTTAAAAGAAAGGTAAAAGGAACCTGTAAAGAGAGTAATTGGAAACAGGATATTTAATCTGGGGCAAACTGCAGAAGGATGATTTAATAACCAGTCAGCATTCATTCACAGAAGGTACTTTTCTGTGGTTTGCCTATTTCACTAAAGGCAAGGCTCTAAGAAATTGACCTGAGTGCTGGGATAAGAGAGAATTCACTGAAGATTCAACATGAGAAGAGACTCCTGATGGGGTATGTGGAATTTACATTGCTGAAGAAATTTATGCATAGAATATCAGCTATCTATCTTGGATGTTGCACATTCAAAAAGGTTGAGGCTGCTGACTCCAAATATGACATGCTAAGCTATGATAATGGATGACTTCCCCTGGCCTAAGTGGTATGGAAAGGGTTTGGAAACCAGGGAAAGGTCGGGTGGGAGGAGGGGACAAGAAAAAGAGGAGGAAAATAATGAAGGACTGAAAAGGCATCATGGTTTCTGAAAAAGTATCAGAGGCAGGGCTACCACAGATGGCTAATATTTCAGGTGTATAAATGTCTCAAGACAGAACTATTAGGGCCCCTGGGTGGCTCAGTCATTAAGCGTCTTCCTTCAGCTCAGGTCATGATCCCAGGGTCCTGGGATCGAGCCCCGCATCGGGCTCCCTGCTCTGCAATGAACCTGCTTCTCCCTCTCCCACCCCTCCCCCACCCCCGCTTGTGTTCCCTCTCTCACTCTTTCTCTCTGTCAAATAAATAAATAAAATCTTAAAAAAAAAAAAAAAGGACAGAACTATTCGAAGTTGATGAGCCTTGACTTGTAGAGACTTTATGAATTATGTTGGGTTATCCTCAAACAGGGGCAAGGCATCAAACAAGGCTAAGGATGAAAACCAAGACGTACATTTTTCAGTAAAGCATGTTAACACCAGGTGCTTGAAAGAAAATAATGATTATAGAAAAATGATCTTTTAAAAATGTTCTCAATTTTGCAGTTAAACATTGCTATTTGGAATTGAGTTGCAGTTAACCTACACTATTCATAATTAAGTAATAGCCGTGGTGCAGTTATTAGGTTATATTTAGTTGACAGTTACCTGAAGTTGGGGATATATTGACTTAATCAATACTTTGCCTCTTCTATTATGGTTAATTAAATGGTTCATTAATCGCTCCATGTCATCATTCACTGTAGGAAGCATGCCAAACATTTGAAAATTCCTCATTAATGATAACACACGTACTGACAGATTAGATATAGGTAAAGGTAGACAGATTTAGGCTAAAGAATTATTAGGTGAACTATAAAATGAGGCAATGCTTTACTGCCAGCACTATGAATCTTTCAGATGGTAATTGGATGCACGTGTTAGCAGCAGTAAAAAGTCACTGTCCAGTTGTCCACCTTACATGGGAATCTACTCTGAGTGTCTTCTTTGATTTATTGTTCCAATTAGAACACAGCGTTCAAAGAAAGAACACAACTGACCTGATTTTAAGGCCAGGGAGCCTTTAAGGCGATTATTTGGTGGATGACCTGACTCCCTTTTAGGTATCTTGAAACTTTCTATTTGTGTCAACTCTGTACTGATTAAATATTTGGTTTTAAACTGATTCTATAAAACATTGACATTTTATATTCATTAATTCTTGTCAGAGTGTCAGTGATGACTTCCCAAGATGCAGGTACATTTTCTTTCACTAACTTTAAAGGCCTAGTTCTAGGTTGTCACTTGTCATCCAGACTGACTGGCACAGGTAAAGGGAGCAGGCACTGAGGGGAAAAAAAAAAAAAAAAGAATGCCAGTGATGAAAAGTTAAGTATTTTTGATTGGCAAAACCAAGTAACAACACCACTGGTCACATGGTAAATGTAAATGAGTCTGAAATCATTGCAATACACCATTAAAAATGAAGATATTTCTGCATAAAAGACTTGAGACAGGGCACCTGGGTGGCTCAGTGGGTTGAGCTGCTGCCTTCTGCTCGGGTCGTGATCTCAGTGTCCTGGGATCGAGTCCCGCATCGGGCTCTCTGCTCAGCGGGGAGCCTGCTTCCCTCTTTCTCTCTCTGCCTGCCTCTCTGTCTACTTGTGATCTCTCTCTGTCAAATAAACAAATAAAATCTTAAAAAAAAAAAAAAAAGACGAGACAAAATGAGGTTCATTATCTTCTAGACTCTGATAAAGCTGTATTAAAATTACATAAACATAAATCTTATGTCTCATCATACTGGAAAATTGAAAAAGAACTTAAATTCTGGGAGGGAAATGCTAATATTTTACTTACTTATATTAAGCAAATATCAACTCTTAATGTGAACAAATGTTGGAACAGTAATACTAAAAATGTCATCTGAATTACTCTTCATTGCAGAGTTCACAGAATTAATGTTAAGATAGATTAAAATCACTTTGAACTAATACACATGTATTACTCTTCTTTCTGAAGGATAATAAAGAAATATTATTTGTACTACAATTTTGGATAAGTATCCAGACATTTAAGGCTTAGGAAAGATGTAGATATTCACAGGCAGCTCATAAATGTGAGGAACATTAGCTCCATTTCAAATGAGCTGTCAACTTTTTTCCAGCATTTTTGGCTTGTGGAAAGTCAGACATTTGGATAATAAATGGGGTTTGCCTCTGCACATGAAGGTAACTGTGCAGGAATTTAAAGTGCTCATTCATATTCTACTATAAGTTCATTAAACACTAAAAAAAAAATGAACTGGGATAAGCCTTTTTGCTCTAAACCAGACAGTAAAAGTATAGAAGAAAATATGCATGCAATGGAGTTTCCTTCGCTCTGTGAGACACAATTTTTCTTTTAAATTCTGTGCTTAATCATCATTTTGAAAACACTTGTTTTTAAAGATTGGGCCATACCTTTGCCTAATAGAATCCTAAAATACCCAAGACCTACCTAGAAATTGGCATTTCTGAGTTCTCATACTCTAATATTGGCATGTGATTTCTGCCAACTGTTTTCTTGGGTTTCTTCTAGTAGGTTATAAATCAGGTTTATGAAGAGTAAACTCTGTAATTGTGCATTTTTTAATGGATTTATGATAAAGCCATCAAAGTGGAGGGTCCATACGGTAGGAATGCAGTAAAGGCAACAGGACAGTGTCATGTAAACATTAAATACAGTGCCTTCCACCTTCATAAATCCTCAGTGCACATGATTAAGTGCTGTCAGTTGTAAATTATGCAACCAAACTCTAGAAATGACCACAACTTAAATAAGATACCAGTTGTATATAGGTTTTCTTTCCAAAAATCCATTGTATATTTATTAGGAGATGATATTCAAATCCCTATTTTCCTCAACAATTACTTTCTCGCCCTGACTTAACTTCCTATAATGTCTTAGTCCTGATTTAGAAGTAATAAGGCAAACCTTTAATCCTAGACAGTAATTTGTCATTTATATGTGGTAAAATACCTTTTAGATTTGTAGACTCATTTTAAAGCCTTCTTAACATATATATAGCTTGAGGTCTCTACGATTTTGCCCTTTTTAGAGTCGTATATCAGAAGTTTCTGCAACAGCCCAATTTCACACTGGTATTTACAAAAAAATTACTTTAATACACATGGGAACAATTAAACATTTTGCCCTCGGCTGTAAACAATTACTATACACAATGACATTCATGGGTTTTTCTTAAATGGTCATGTATTTCTAATGCCCTGTTCAAGAGATGAGATCTGTGTACATGTATTTTGTATTTCCATAAGCAGATATATTCCCAAACAAAATATCGAAAGAGATATTTCACTTAGAGAATGCACTAACCTTGTCTGATACTATGTAGCCACCTGAAGTGAGGACACCTTGAACATGTTTCATTTCTGTTCCTCTCCCAATTTACTACTGTTCCTTTGAACCTGAAGAACTGTCGGTGTTCATAGCAAGAAGTGATTACGATTTTAGAATTTGTTGTTTAGAGTTTTGAGGCATCTAATTAGAATATTATTGGCATCAATGTTGCCAGTAGTGGAGGTAAAAGAAATAACCAAATAGATTTGGTTTCCAGTTGAATGACCTTGGATAATTTCCTTTTTTCAGCTTCATCTTTGAAAAAATATGGATAGTTATACCTAAATTATAGGACCATTATGTGTTCAATGATCTATATATTTGAAGAAATAGGCACACGCTACACTGATTTCTCTGTTGTTTCCGAAACTCCTTTTCTGCAAAGACTCCCAAGCACTGTGGCTTTCTGTTTTGAGAATAGCCATTCTCGGCAATCTCAAGTTTAGGGATACATTTTCTTTTCACTAGACTCCCCTTTTCTACAAGTGACAACCGTGGGAGAAGCCCACAGTCCACTCACATCCAGAAGTAAGTCTACCCAGTCCCAGTTGCAAGGGTATCTAACAGCTGTATCCAGCCTTTCCTGGAGACCAGAACTGGAGCTGAGTGGTAATGTTTCAAGGGCAAAGCGCTAGATGTAAAGAATGATAAAACAAACTTAAATGAGCCTAAGCAAACCTAGTGACAGATACACTACAGCTATTCTAAATTATTCAAACTTTCTTAGAGTTCTAGCTGAAAAAAACATAATTCATCTTTGCTCCCTTTATTCTATTTTCATATAATGGCATAGAAGCAAACCAAAAACCACCCCTCTTCCACTTAAAAAAAAAAAAAAAAAAAAAGTTATAATCACCCAAATTGCGAAGAGTTTCTTTAGGCATATAATATTTTTAGAACCATCCAATTTCTGGGAACCAGCTTTGGAGGTAGAAGTTAAAAATGATTTTGCAATCCTTTGGGTGATTTCCTTACTTCCCTTTTGTTAGTATTTTGCTGGCAAAAAGCCAGTAAAGCAGTTGTTTAATTACCCAGGACATCCCAAACATGTAACCTCTTAGATAAGCTGTTACTGTATTTTAGCAGCAATAATACTAGGGTCAAAAGTAACAAAGAAAATTAAGCTTCAAATAAGCAAACCTCAAAAGAACAGCTTTGTATATTGAGAATAATTAATAACTTGTTTAGGAAAATGTTACTGAAAAGTGGTTTTTGGACAAGGAACTGACACTCTTCAGAAACCCTAATATTTAGCAGGCTACCATTTGGTGGGCTGGCTGGCTGGTTACCCTGTAGGCATGGCAAAAGTTTGTTCACATGTAATTATGCAACATTTAGACAATATCTTAATGATACCATGTAGTTCAGCTGAATCAGTCCAGCTGGAAATTGTAGCAGTGTTCTGATTACCCAGCGACATGTGAAATTAAGACTTTTTCAACCTCTGCTTTTCACTTGCTATGTTTTGATACAGATGTTCTTGGAAAGCCTAAATTATTATGGTTTGACATTATTTAGCAGTAAGCCCCACCCCCTTTCATTTTCAACCATTAATTAACATTGCATTACTATATAAGATATGATATTTTAACAAGGGCTGTTGCTACACTTTATCATATGGAAGAGATATTATATTTTGGATAGTTAAAGTGGAAATTTTCCACACTAGTTTTTATGCAATAAAAATTATATACTCTTATCTTCACAGATAAGTCTTGTTGTAAAAATATACTTCTATGTGTATCCTGACAATCATTTTATTAAATAAGCACACACGATTATTATTTTAGAAAATATTAATTTAAGTTGCATAAACAAACTAGTATAGATTGGTCCTTGTATCACATTATAAAGACACTTAAAATATACCAATAGCAAAATCAAATTAGTGTCAGAAAAAATGTGGAATTTTGCTCAAGGTTAACACTTTGAAAATATATTTATCTCCATGAACTAAAAATACAAAGAAAGGTTTCAGTCAATGGGGATTTTTTTTTTTTCTTTTTAAACTCCCATCTCCCTCTTTAGCAAGTGTTTAGCTTACTTCTTCCCCTATCGTCCTACCTGGATGACACAACTCTTGTTTTTGAAGTGAACAAAGGTATTAAATTTTAATCAACAACTATAACATCTATGCACAGTATCTAATGGATTCAGGTAATAAATGACTTTCAAACAAAATAATCATTAATGACATTATTTCAGCCACTTTCTATGAATCAGAATGGAAAAAAAATAGGTAATGGACTATTTAACATCTCTATATTAAACACAAGATGGAATACTTTAAAATACTTCCACAAGTGCTTTTATTACTTCTAAACACACTGCTAATTTTAGTAAATGGAAGCAGCTGCTGAAGAGGAACAGAAGTTAATGCTGAATACATGTGGATCCCCAAATAAGAAATTTTAAGTCTTAATTCCTATAAATCTTTATTTAAAAAGAAAATGCTAAATTCTGATTAACTGTCTTTCCCCTTAGTACCGGATACTTTTCTGGGCCAAGGTATCTTGGAATGTCCAACCCTTGTATTTAAGTCAGTTGGCAAGAAATTCCCAAACAACTGACACATAAAGGGTAATTTGGAAGGACCATTGAGATAATGCTAAATGGTCATTAAAGATGTTTAAATGTCATTGTCTACTGTCCTCAGTGTGCCATTACATAGCCTCAGGATCCTTTCAAACAGCAATCAATAGAGAGTGAGTAAGTCTCACCACTTGAAAGTAACTAGGAAAGGAAGCCAACGGAATAATCTGGCTTTGCTGGACTGATTCAAGGAGAGACACAATATCCACCCCTCCTCTTCTAGTTCTCCCTCCCTCTACCCAGCCCACAGCCCCGCAAGAAAGAAGCGAAAGAGCTAAAGAAGGAAAGAGAGAGAAGAAAATGGAAAGATATCCAGGGATGAGGCAGAGGGCGTAATTCATCCTGAGCAGAAAACCTCATCCAAGGGGACAAACTATAGCCATGGAAACAGACTTATGACTTTTACTTTGAAAATAAGAGAATGACAATGAAATTTGTGTGAGGTCTGTGTGAATCCAGTCCCAGATGTTTACAGTGCTGTAGTAGTATGGCTCTGCAATATGAGAGGTTTCAGAAGAAAGGAGTACAACAGGACACCACAAAGCAGCGCATATGCCATTGACAATGCAGACATGAGCATCATGTTACCAAGAGAGAAGGCAGGCAGAAGACAAATAGCAGCGGTGGTGCCTGAAAAGCTAACTTCATGGACTGCAATCACTCAAACCAACATGAGGGGGAAAAAAATCAGAACCAGAAAAATGTTTGCACTCCTGTCTAGATAGGTAGTGGGGTAAAGAGTTGGGGGTGGGGAGCCAGCGGAATTGACTTTTCTTTCTTAAATAAGGTCCCATAAAGCCCCTATAATTGACAGCGGATAATTATTTTCAGCTTGAGGAAACTGTCCCAAAACTCTTAATAAGATTGCCAGCGAAAAGAAACCAAATGTGTTTACTCGAGCCATTTCCAGAAGGGAGGGAGAGGGGACCTTGAGATGAGGTGCGGAAGGGCTGTGGAGACGGAGAGGGGGCATCTAGGCACAGCAACAACTCTCCAGCGCCCTGCGTGGTCCTGGGAATGACAAGCCTGAGAGACGGGGCAGATGGGGTGGCAAAGAGTGGGGGGTGTGGAGGGAGCTGCGCCAAGGAGAGGGGGTGCGGCAGCACAATGTATGGGGGGGAGTGATTTAGTGTGAAAGTATTCCACTTAATCATTTTACAGGGGTTGGGGACGTAAATATTTAGCTGGCCACATCTGGAACAGATTTTCCCCCCCTTGTGGGGTGGGGGGTGGATAATTGGAAGGAGGGGAGCGCGCATTTGTTACTTACTGTACGGGCAGTTCTCCTTCTTGGTACCGCTGACCTTCCCGTTCTTCTCAATCTTGAGAAAGTACTTGGTAAAAGAGAATAGCTTTCTCCAGCGGACGTCTCCTTGGAGGTGATTGTAGCTCCGCACATGCCTCCCCGCACTGGCGGGAGAGGAGAAGGAGGAAGAGGACGAGGAGGAGGAGGAAGAAGAAGAGGAGTTGGTGGCCTCTGGTGACACCATGTCCTGACCAAGGGCTTGGCAGGTGACAGGGATGGAAGACACCAAGAACAGCAACAAGAAGCAGCAGCAGCAGCCAGGCAGGTGGGGAAAGGCTGAGGCACAATGTGTCAGTATCCATTTCCACATTGTACTGAAACTCTCGGCACTGGAAATTGTCTCATCAGAAGGAACATACTGGAAGGGTAAGACCTGGTGCGAGGCAAGGAGACAGCTGGAGGTGGCGGCCGCTGGTTAGCTCCCTCTGGGCGCGGATCTGGCCAGAAGTGAATGCACCAACATCCATAACTCCTCGGAAGGGCCGGCTGCCTCTCCTCGCTCCTTTCTCAGATCCGCTGCCGTGCGCCTCTCGAGTCTCCCGGTGAATGGTGGACGTGGGTGGCCGCAGTAGCAGGAGCTGGTGGTGGCGGTGGTGGTGTTGGTCACCAGCGATCTTCACTCCCCTAGGAGTTACTTTGTTCTCTTCTTCACTCCTTTCTTCACCATGTTAGATGCAAAAAAAGGTCTAAAAAACAGATGACAGCACGGTGAACAAAACCCACAGAGGTCGGGGTGGGAGGCTGGGGGAGATATCTGCGCCTCTCGGGGGTTGGCACCTTCTCGCCCCTCTCCGCAGAGCCCCAGCCTGCTAGCCGGTTCTAAAAGCGCGTCCCTTTGGAGTTGTCAGAACTGGAGGCGAGCTGCCGGTCGCCGTTGTTTCCTTCCCCCTCTTGCTTTCTCTTTTTGGTGGTGCCTGTTGATTTGAAGCCTCCAGAAAGTCACTTCTTGTTTGGGGGAGATGGCGGTTGGTGTTTTGTTTGGCCCTGTTTCCCTCCCCCCCCACCCCCTTCTTTTGGAAAGCCCGCTTGTAAACAGGTTGAAGCCTGGAGTCTAAATGTCAGTGATTCTAAGCCAGAGGTGGGCTCTGCCTCTGCTGGTCAAACCTCATTTGCAGGGGTGGAGAAGCGGGGGGAGGGGGGTCAAACGGCGGTGGGACATCTGAAACCCTCGGCTGCTGGGAACGCCAGGGAGAGGGAGGGGGAGGGGGCCGAGAGGGGGGAGAGAAGGGGAGCAAGGAGGAGAGAGCCCGATGCCTCCGCGGAGCTGGGGGCTGCCGGGTCCCTTCCCCGCGGCCCCGCGGCCGCAGCCTCCGCCCCGCGCCTCCAGCTCCGGCGAGCTGCTGGAGAGCGGCGGCGTGCGGGCTGCGCGGGCCACCGGCGCGAGCTGGCTTCTCGGGCTTTCCGAAGTTTGCTGTCCTCCAGCCTGAACCGGTCCCCTCTGGGGAGCCCCCTTCTCACTTGTTCTCCAGCGTAGGAGCTTTCCCCCCTTCCTTTGGCTGGGGCGCACTTCTGAGCCACCTGGAGCTTGCCGCCGGGCTGTTTCCCCCTCTCTGGCTCCCAGAAGGAGGGGCGGGCTGGGGGAGAAAGCAGAGGATGCTGTGCATAAACCCTCTAAAGCGGCAGATTATAAACTGGTCGGCGTGAGCACAGAAAAGGGAGACATAATTAGCTTCTTTTCCTCCTCTTCTGCCAGCTTCCAAGGAGGTCTCCGCTTTAATGAATCACTGATTTCTCGCTTCCGTTGCTGAAGTAAAAAGTTCACACTTTGGCCCTCTCTGCCTTTTAAGCTGAGGGAGATTTATCGTCACCCTTAAAAGTCGCCTCTCTCTTGGCGCAAATGAAACAGGGGACCGAAAGGACCAGTTTCTAATTGCTAGCATGAGCCCTTCACGGAATCACGCGTGCACTTCAAAGCGAACGCACTTCCCTGAGATTGCGAAGATCTACCCGTAGGATTTGGCCGAATGTCCTGCTGTTTTCCATGCGATTTCCTTTGCGCTTGGCCATAATAGGGGCGTCCTTCTTTTTTCTAGCCTTACATTTAATGTTAGGAGGGCTCTATTTTACGATGGAGCTGCAGTACCAGTTCTCCCTCCTTCTCACCCTCACCGGGTCGCTAGCAATGCTCACAATCCAGGTATAGATAGAACCAAATCCCTGGCTAGGAAGCCTTGCCAAGAATTAAGAGGCACGAGACGCAGATAACTGTGATAATCGGTTCTGATCCCAGTAAGAGAGAGTTCCTAGAGGATGCCTACAAGAATTGCTGTGTACTGGGTAGGGAAGGCTTGACTGGGAGGAGGAACTGAAGATGTCATGGCGTCAAATATTTGCGTTCTATAAGGCAGTTAAACATTAGTGTTATGTTGAAGCATATGGAATTGCCGTATTTTCTATTTTTTGACCTTCCAAAGCGGCAATTTCATATGCTTCAACTTAATAGTTAGACTGCTGTTCTAGGATGGAGAATCCTTCAAGGTGAACTTGGGAGTTTGACCTCTGTAACTGTAATTGGAAGGGAGCTAATCAGAGGGGCTGGTGTCTGTATATACAACAAGCCAGAATCCCTACAATGTGCATTTGACCTTAGTCTTCATTGTGAAGAGGAGAAAATGCAGAGAAATAAAAAATCTGGCTTTAGCGATGGGCATTAGCAATGATTGCCCAATTACGTTGTTTAGTGACCTGAAAAAAATGGCTACTTGCGTCTGCTTATATTTTGCTATGCATTCAGAGCCTTTGAAATAGAACCATGTAATGCTAGAATCAGGATTTTAATTGCATTTGTTTATAACCAATTGCAATGCTTACTGAAAAGATTTTGACAATGTGGTGAATAGCACAGTAGTTTTTTTTTAAATTTAAATCAATTAGTTTTGATTTTTGTAGCCATTAATTGGAAACTTAAATAAAGAACATACGTCATTCGTATGCTTGAAGTTTTGTTCTTTCATTAAAGCTTGGATGTTCAAAAATGAAATCACTGTGCTAATTTTAATTTTCTAGTTCACAGTTTTATACCTGACCTAACGAACGCTTGAGAGAAAGCGTAGTGTTTCTAAGGGACTTGAGTTTCAGTCCAACTGTTCAGTAGAATCCAAATGTTTGAACTGACAAAACGAATTAAAACTGCATGTTTTTTTAATGTTTGATGAAACCATACAGTAAAGATTCTGTTGTGAAAAGTTATAAAATATAGGAAGTGGTAATTTTGAGGTTTCTCTACACTGGACATCAACACTATTGATGCCAGCTTGAGATCCTCTTAATTTTTTTTTTTAGACTCACAAAAGACACCCCCTCCTACCCTGAAGGTAGTCCCCCCTCTACTCTCCTCACCCCCACATCTGCTGACTTTCTGCTCCAGCAGAGAAAGCTGTTGGGATCTTTGTGAGAAGTTTCATATTTTCATTCTGTTTGAAATGGGAAAAAAACACATCAGCAGACTTCCATATTAAAATCTAGTTGCAGCAGGTGCAGTGTTTAAAACTTCTAGAGTCCTTTCGCCGTTCTTCTGTACAGCGTGATGACAGGAAGGGCATTCACAAAACAGCCCAAAGGAAAAGCTGACATAGCTTTTTAGATTATATCTCATTCTTCTTTTTCTTTTCTGTACAGCCTTTCTTTTATAGCACAGTCGAATCCCTAAATACTCCTCTGCTTTGCATTGTTAGGTCACCTCTGAGGTTAGCCCGAGAAAGCCTGAGAAAAGTTCCACAGGAAAGATGCACTATTTAACGGAATTCAATCTCTCCCAATAGATTTGAATCACTAACATAAATGTATGAATGTAGATTATATCTCTGTAATGAGGCCTGAATCATTCTCAGTTACTTCAAAGGACTGAAATTCTACCTTCCTTTTTTAGCAGCAATAATCACGTCTTAATGGGTTCCTTTATTAATTGTTTCTCTGCAGCGATTGAAAAGGACAGTACAAGGTTCAGATTGGAGTGGTGCCTAAACTAATTCTAAAAGGCTGTTTTTCTTTTTTTCCAACCTCTGGAAGGCATGCTTTATTTCTATGTCCTAAACATACCCAGTAATATTAGGCTAGCTCTTTATTGGAAGAAATAGATGTGGCCTTTTGTTTAATGTGATGTCTTAAGAAGCTACTGAAGCTTTTAAAAGCAAGTCCGTGGCAGGAGCCACTGAAGAATCCTAAGCTGTGACTATTTAACCTCAGAGAAGTCGTTTGCGTATGTACTTCCAGATCCTTTGGTAGCTCTTCTGTGTGAGCGGTTTACGTTTTAAGTATGTATTTCCTGGATCCTTTATGTTGCTTGGCACTATCTGTGGTTCAGTGACAAGATGTGTGTTCGATTATGTGTGATGTAATTGGCAGTGTCAGTAAGCCGCTTCCAATAATAAGAAGTCAGGTCAAAAGTCAGCCAGGCTGTTCGACAAAGTAGACATGTGCAGGCCTCATTTTTGAAGTCTGCAGGGGTAGTCCTTGTGACTGTGTGTTCCAGCCCATGTTCCCTTTTGGATATGGGAGATGCCAGGGTTTTGTTTTTTGTTTTGTTTTGTTTTATGCTTTATGTATTCAGTGGAGAGAGAGAGGATGTGTGCACGTGCGCACGAGTGAAGGGGGAGGAGCAGAAGGAGAGGGAGAAGCAGGCTCTCCACAGAGCAGGGAGCCCCATGCAGACTCGATCCCAGGATTCTGGGATCATGACCTTAGCTGAAGGCAGACGCTTAACCAACTGAGCCACCCAGGCGCCCAGGAAGATGCCAGTTTTAAGGCATTGTTGGGGCGTCTGGTCTTTCCAGGATGTAGCTAGAGATGATGCTTATGGTCCATGATATTTGGGCCAAAGCAAATAGTGATATCTTATTTTTTTAAGAGGGGATTTCAACTGAAAGGAATAGAGGTCTTAAAACACAGAGAGTGGTACTTGAGAACTTGAGAGCCAGGGGGAAACTTAGCAGTAGTTGAATCCAGCTCATTTTCTTTATAGCTGAAGGAACTGATGCTGAAGTCACTCAGTGGTAGAACAGACTTTAGAACTCAGATGCTGAGTCCGAATTTTAACAACCATAGGCTACTGTCCTAAATTTTTTGGTAACACCTGCCTTGTCTGTTTTCTCTTTTCCCCCTCTTGGCTCCTCTTCTTCTTATCACTGACCACTCATCACTTTAATGTCTGAGTTGCCAGGGTGGAAATGATAAGGGGTTAGGAGGCTTTACTTATGCAAAACTAATAAATCTTTGCTGTAATAGATTAGCCAGAGAAAAGTCATAAAATAAGTTGGTGTCGAATTATTAATTGGGTACCGGTTGATTAGCCGAATAAATATTGATGTACATATTTGGCAAAGGGGACTATGTTATCAAAACTTGTAAAATGAACACAATTAGAAAGCAATGCATGCCACATGTTTTCAGAATAATCAAGAATTTTTTTCTATATAATCTGAATTTATAAGTGCTCCTCCAAGAAATTCATGGCATTGTCTAAAAATGTAGATTTATAATTTGATTCTGCTTTCTCTATTCCAGGATTAAATTTTCATAAAGCAGTGTGATATTTCAAAGCATAGGTATTGGCTTAAAGAATTTTTTTTCCCAGGGCTTGACACTAGATTAAATTTTGTATTCCCAAGCTTTCAAACAGGCTTAACAATCTATTGTTAAGAATGAAAAATGGCCAAGGTAGTGACAAAGATTTCTTGAAGGAAAAAAAAATTGTGTAAGAATGTTTAAGTTATACAATAAATCACAAACATTCTTGGAAACTCAACTCTGCCTATTGGCACCCAACACACCAAACATAATTCCACAAAGCTGCTATTTGTCTCCTCCCAGCTGATGGTAAACAGAACCTTCCCTTGACAAAGCTGTGAAGTATGAAGAGTTCTGTTTGTTTTCTGTGTTTCCAGCTGTCCCTTTGTAGAGCTGTGCCTCCTTCCACTTCAAGCCCTCTAGGTTTCCTAGTCCTGTATCCTTGATCAGAATTTTAAACCCTCTGATATCAGTCATTATGTTTGTGATTCAATTGGCAGGTCATCATGTTTTCTTTAAAGTTGCAGTACCTTACAACAGACATTTATAGTAAGTTTCTTTCTTCATCCATTCATTTAACTGGTTTTTATTTAACTAATGTTTATGGAAACCTATTATGTGCCAGCTGGGCATTGTGTGTGGTGCGGGATTTTACAAATAAATAAGACAGAGCAACATCCCTTGTAAAAAGCATGAGTGAATGAATGAATGAACGAGTAGAATGACTTTAGGTACTTTCTTATTAATGGTGAACAAAATAAAGTTATCTTAGGACTCAGAAAGCAAATGAAGAGATTTGAGGGGAGGAAAAAGAGCCCCTGAAATTTTTTTCTGGTTGTCCTATTGTCTACAAGAAGAGCTAGAAGGAAACTGTGACTTCTGTTTTCTGGCTTCACACAGGATCAAGACTCAGTCTTTTCCTGCTACGTGTCCCTGACATAATCCCTCACAGGTTCTTCTGCAGACTGGGCATTTGGGCTGCATCTTTTCTGCCAACTCAACCTAATTTGCTCTCCTTACCTTCTGCTCTCAGACATCTGGATGCTTATTTTATGCTTTCCAGCTTATTTTAATTACTTCCCAATAAGAGTTCCCTTACCTATATCCCGTGTGCCTCCTATTAAAACTTATGTATTATCAAGTATAATTTGACCTGAAACCCATTCTCCCTACATGACAAATTTTGCCTCTGTTAAATGGACTTCAACAAAGATTGATTCTCCAATAATTACTATTAGAAATATTATTGTGTTGGGAGAATGTGATATTCATGGTACTGGATTTTTCTTGGATTGGTCCCCATATCCCTTTCCTGCCCTCTTCTGCTCAGCGCTGGGCTGACACCTGTGCCTCAACAGTGTCCCTTTGACAATGACTTGCCGTTGGTTTTGTTTGTGAGAGAATGAGATCGGCAGAAGATCAGAGCCCAGGAGAGAGAGAGAACTCTGGGTATTTCTTATTCTCCTCCTCCTCTTCGATTGACCATAACTTTTCTGGCAGTGGCCATGTTCTTCCAGATCCACATTTCCTGCTGGATGACCCCTCCTGCAGGGTTCCAACTTTGAGAGTGGTAAAATTTCCTTTTTATTGCTGGTGTACCATCATTTTTCCTTGCTTGTCTATTTCACTGACCTGTACCTGTATAACTGGTAACTTTGTTCAAGTCTTTTCATCTGAATCAATTGGGATGAATTCTGTGTCATAGTCAGGTCAGTGACAAGAATGTACATCTTTTGCAGTGAGTGACCAGTGTGTGGTAATACATTTTGTATATGTACAAGATAACAGAAGAATGTAATTTAATACGAAGTGCATTGTGGAACATCTAGCGCTTGCTTGCTATGCTCTTTCTTTGAACTACACAAAAGATAATGACGCATGGCATTTGTCCTTAAGAAATATATAATTTAGTATTGAGTTGTGATTAATTATTGCAGAGATTTTTTTTAAATTTAGTGACCGTCTTTGAGGTCCAAAAATCAAAGATTGCTAAATGTTCAACAAAATACTCTCACACAAATAACTTCAGAAAATTAATCCAGTTAAGTAGAAATTATGTTCATAAATAACATATATCTGTGGAAAGCTACAGTAAAAGCTCCATATTAAAATTTACCTTTAAAAAATTACCTTTCTTCCTTTCAATTTACTATGAAAAATATAAATGTTTCCCAATCTTTAAAGTTAATTTTTTGTCAGCAAATTTGTTACATTGAACTTTACTTATAGTTTAGTTAGAAAGGAAGGAGGGAGATAAATAATATTATTTTCTAACCTACTTAGTTTTTCTCCAAAGACGATTCTTTAAAACTGGAGATGCAGCTGGCCTTAAGCGTAAAAGCTGAGTACAGTACAAAAACTCCCAAGATAAACTATATATATAGATAATTTTGTGGACTGATCACTGTCCAGATAATTCTATAAATTTCACAGACAAATAACTTCTTACAGAAATGAATATAACCCAGGACTTATGGAGCTCGGATCAAGCCTTTGTCTTTTATTCTCTCCCCTTATCAGCCTGAATGATGATAAAATTGTGGACCTCTATAGGTAGAAAAGACTTGAACTTCCCAGTCCTGCTGCCCTTACTTCACAGGTTGGGGGTGGGGGAGAAAGAAGAGGAGGAGCAGCAGAAGCAGGAGAAGCTGGAGGAGAGGGAGGAACAGGAGGAGAGGGGGGCGGTGGCCTGGGAAGAGGGAGCAAGCCGCCCAGCGTGACAGGGCCGGTGGTGTTGAGCTACCACGCCAGCACTGAACTAGCAGAATGCAGGAAAGCTTCACATACTTAGAAGATGTAATACACTTGCAGGAACAGCAGTGGCCTCTGCTGAAGCTGTGGGACAGGGAGGGAGAACATTTCATAATCTCCATGGCGTTTAGCATGTTGTTTGGAAAATTCTCAGAGTTTATTCCAACTTGTGCCTTTAGAAGAGCATTTCCTTGTGGTTGAGAACATACTAGACTATCCCTAAATTAGGAGAGCATTTCAATAACTTGCTTGAATCCTAGCTAAGGGATAAAGAGCCTGCCCTCAGGATAAGAGTTAAAAAATATGTCATTTTGAAATGAATTTTTTGCTCAGGTATCTACAGCGGCTTCTCCTTGTCCCTACCGTTCTGGCTTCCACATTCCTGTTTCCGTTTTCAGTGAGGTTTGGATGTTTGGGTTTGATATATTTAAATTTTATAGGCAGAGTGGGAAAGGGCTTAGAAATTTTTTTGGCTAACTTGTGAGAAAGAAATACTGTTTTGCCTTTAACCAAAGACATGCTCATTTATGGATGGATTAGGATATATTCTTCCTACTTTATAGCACTAGAGAGCAATGTTTTCTGGATTTATTTATGTAGCCAGTGTTTTTTTTTTTACTGTTTTATCTATATTTGCTGTGGTTAAAAATAGGGAAGTGTATATAAGAAGTGGTTTAATCTTGTATTTTCTGCAATTAGAAACATAACTGTGAGAAGTTACCTAACCCATTTCTTAAACACACACACACACGCACACACCCCTTCAAGTACCTCTTGTTAGACATGTAGTCTTTTTTTGAATTTTGAAAGTCAAAGCCGGTCAGATTATCTGGAATTGATTGAAAAAATAAAATTTTTTAACTCCAAAGCATCAATTAGGAAGATGGCCAAGAGCTAAAATGGCCCATTTTCATTCTCCCCTCCCAGTTTTATTGAGAAATAATTAACATGCATCACTGTATGTGTTTAAGGTATGCAGTATGATGGTCTGATCTCCATATATGGTAGAATGTTCACTGTAATAGGTTTAGTTAACATCTATCCTCTCATATTGATACAAAAAAAAGAAAAGAAAAAATAAATGTCTCCTTGTGAGAGAATTCCTAGGATCTGTTCTCGTAACAGCTTTCTTATATTATCATATAGCAGTGTGAACTGTAGTCATCATGTTGTTCATTACATCCCTGGTAACTATGTATAACAGGAAATTTGTACCTTTTGACTACCTTCCTTCAAATATTTAAACAGCTTTTGCACTTCTTTGCTATTTGCTTATAACAGATGAGTGTTATTTATATGAATTAGTGCTGGGTTCTCTCTGTGCTAGAGGTCAGCTTCTAGATTGACAGAAATAACACCAGTAAAAGAATTACTTAGTACAACAGGGAAGGTAGTCCATTGTAATTGGAAGGCAACTTTGAATACTTGATTTATCAGAGAAAATTTGGTGCTAAGAGAGTAGACTTGTGAGTTCTTCATCATTGACAAATAAGAGAGGGAAGCAGAGATGAGTATTGACCTTAGACATAGGTGCTGAAGTCCAAGAACCTTCTCAAGTGTCGGGGCCAGGACTCATCTTCTGCCACTATCCTGTGAATAGAAAAGTGCTGGGTAGGTACCCAGGTGGAGTGCTTTGAACTTCAGAAATGTCGATTTCAAAATTGGGGGCTATCTGTATTGGAAGGATCTCAGGAGTAAGGACAGTGGGTCTTTTTACATTGATGTTTTTGTATTTTTCTCTTTCAGGTGCCTGATTTTATTCTTCCAGAAAGTTCTGGGTTTTGAAAACATACTCAAAAGCATGATCTCTGCTTCTTTATTCCCTTCCTAAATGCAGACACTTGTTCTGCACAACAGCCTCTTTCCTTTGATTATTGGTACCACCACAGTAATAGTAAAGAGAGCTTTTCCCCCTAACTTGGAGGCTGTGCTCTATGTGTCATGTTACTCTTCCCCTACTTTTGCTTGGAACAGAGACCTGACTCCTGGGCTAGCTTTGTGCAAAGATAAAATGTGATTTGGTTCTTAGCATAGAAACCTAGGGCTGGATGGATGCACATAGGTTCTACATAACGAGTGGAGAAAAAGCTCTTTTGAGCTACTGGAGGATATTCCCAGTGAGCTTTCCGAGCTTCCTTCAGTGAGGATTCTTAACGCCAGATCCCAATCTGCGCACTAAAGACCTGGGGGATGATGCCAAGTCAGTTTTTAGAGAACAAAGGGGGTTTCAACAGAAAAAAGATCCCTATTTACTCACTGCTTTAGTGTTAGAATATGGGGAACAAACTCTGCAGCCATTTTGAACTCTGTTTTCGTATTTTGCATGTGTCAGTTGAATTTCTGCTAATGCATTTTTAAATTGGATAAAATTTTAAATTGGAACAAACACAGTAAACCTAAGGAGAGGATCACCCATTCTCAAAGTCCAAAATAAAATTGTCTGTGAGGTTAAAAAAATTATAACTAAGCAAAGCCAGGGGGAAAATGTGACTAGTTTATCTTTTGGTAAATAAGCAAGGGAAATGAAATACAGACAGCAAGGAAGCCACATATTTGGTAAAGATAGAAACCTCAGATTTTTTTTTTTTTTTAAATAAAGCAACTTCCAGATTTAGCAATATAAAGTATAATTAGTTTTGGTACTTAGGAACATTTTATTGATAAACATTACCCTTTTAGGCCTACTGAAAAATACACAAGACTCTATCCACATGACAGCAGGCAAATGTTTTAGGAAGAAATTAATTGTGTAAAGTTTTGGGAGCCAGTTTCATTTACATAATTTTTTTGTCTTAAAAAATTTGTTTCTGTCATTTGGAGGGAATGTGTGTTTTGGTTTTTTTTTTTTTTCTCCTTCCTATTTGACTTGTCTTTACTACCAAGTGAATTTTTCAAATCCACCCCACTAAGTGACTATTAGGGAAAATTGGAAATTTGTGGTTAGCATTATGTTGGTGGAGGATAAAGAGAAAGCTATGTATGCCTCAGCTCCCACCAGGAAAGAGCAGGAGCTGGAATTAAATTACAGTTGAGAAGGGAGGAGGTTAAGGTGAGATAATTTTATCACAGAGGCTGTTCCCTACAGGCGCCCACTGGAGGGAGGGAGGGAGGAGGGAGGGAGAGTGGCATATGATGGAGGGGCTTTCATGTAGTTCCCTGTCTTGCACCAAAGTAGCTGTGTAAGACTGAGAGCCAGAGTCCAGGAACTTTCCTCTTTGGTGGAAAGAAGTGGGTGAGGCACTGTGCTCAAGTCTAAGAGTGTGTGAGGTTCCTAGGGAAGGGGCTGGAAGATTAGACAGGAGTGGGACAGAGGGGAGTGCTTGTCCCCCCCCACCCCCGCCCCATACACAGTTTGCAAAAGAGACAGCATCTTAACACCCGTTAGATAAATCATCCCTATTTTCTGATAATGTTTTATTTTCAGCACTACTCTGTTGATATTATTAAAGCTATTAAAAAGTAACATGTTTTTATTTGGAAGGGAGGTAATCTTTAACCAGTAGATTTTTTAATGATTTTTCACTTAAAAAGGACTTAAAGTTTATAAAAAGGGAAGGTAATATGTTTTAAATCAAACAATATTTTGAAACTCAAATCAGTTTTTGCCTTAGCAGCTGTGTATGCTGTGTGCTATTGAATGTTATTCTGGGTTTATTTTCTGACAATTTCCTGGAGCTGTTTCTTAAGGGAAAGTAGACAGTTTCTCAGCCTTTACTTTCAAGACTTTCATACTGTTGGATGCTGAGTCTGTCCATAAACAAATAAGATGTGGAATGACAAATGCTTGATAACCTGTGTTTTAATTATCTCCACTGATAGTATCAACTACAGTGTTCACCTGGGGAGGAAAGAACAATTCAGAATATTTGTCAGTGTGTATTTATTACATATTCAGGTGAAAAAAGAGGGAATGTATGAGACCTGGAAATTAAGACCTCTAGATTGTATTTCTGATTCTGACACAAATAGTTGTGAGGCCTAGGACTAATATTTAGGAAAAGGGATAAATAACTTTTGGCTTTAAAATTCTCTAACATAGGGCATCTCGTGGTTCAGTCAGTTAAGCGTCTCCCTTGGGCCCAGGTCACGATCTCAGAGTCCTAGGATCGAGTCCCACATTGGGCTCTCTGCTTAGCGGGGCGTCTGCTTCTCCCTCTCACTCTCCCTCTGTACTCTCGCTCTCTCAAATAAATAAATAAATCTTTTAAAAAAATTCTCTTAACATGTGAGACCCAGAATAATGAAGGTTGTATTTTATCAGCACTTCACCATGGCAATAGAAAAATGGATGATACTTAACACTGAAAGTGGGATCTTGTTACTCAAGTTATTTTCTAGAATCATGGAATAATGGAACAGAAATGCCCATCTAATACCAAATGGTCTCTTCATTTTTTTCCTATAGTTGAACATGAGGCAGCTGTGGTCCATGAAGGAAAAATTACTTGCCCAACATTATCCACCAAATTAGTGAGAGAACCTTTAGAAGGTATGCACCCCAACTTCCCATTATTCTCATTATATGCATCTATGGCAGCAAAAGCAGTGTAAAACAGGTTTGTTTGTTTATTTTAGAAAGATAGTAATAGAGTAAGAAATATAGTGAGTAAATGCCAATGTGAATTAAGGGGTACTCTGACTTAATAGCTTTTTAAAAATCTCATGTAACTTAACTGTAAAAAGACTGGCAAAAATCTAGGTTCTTTAGGATGGGAAGGGGTTAGAGGTCAAGTCCTTGGTATTTGATTCAAGGTAAGAAATCGAGAGTAACTGTAGGCATCCCTGATGAGCTGTGTTTGATTATTTATATTTTTAATATTTTATAGTCCCCAAAGACACTGGAATGATCAGCAGTTGAAAGTTCTGAGTCAGTAGGATATTTTGAAAAGAAATTGTCAAAAAATTGCATGAATGAGCAGAACAATGATATAATCTTTCATCAGGTGATTCCTAGGAATTTATCCCAAGGAAATAATTCTTGGCCTTCCCTTTCATCTGTGTAGACAGGTGACTCAATTTTTAATATCAGTCTTACTCTTGAACTAACTAGACTTCATCCCTAACTATTTTGGTCGTGTCTTCTCTAGGGTACTTCTTTAAACAGAGGAGATTGCTTTCATTATTACCAGACATTTCTTGTTTTTAATATACTTTGTTTACTTTTTTTTTTTTTTGAGAAAACTTATAGACTTTTTTTTTTTTTAAAGATTTTATTTATTTATTTGACAGACAGAGATCACAAGTAGGCAGAGAGGCAGGCAGGGGAGAGGGAGAGGGAGGCAGAGGGGAAGGGGAGGCAGGCTCCCTGCTGAGCAGAGAGCCCAATGTGGGGCTCGATCCCAGGACCCTGAGATCATGTCCTGAGCCAAAGGCAGAGGCTTCAACCCACTGAGCCACCCAGATGCCCCTACCATAGACTTCTTAAGAAAATCTTAGTCTAGGGGCACCTTGGTGGCTCAGTCATTGGGCGTCTGCCTTCGGCTCAGGTCATGATCCTAGGGTCCTGGGATCAAACCCCGCATTGGGCTTCCTGCTCAGTGGAGAGTCTGCTTCTCCCTCTCCCACTTCACCTGTTTGTGCTCTCTCTCTCACTGTGTCTCTCTCTCTGTCAATAAATAAATAAAATCTAAAAAAAATCTTAGTCTAATGATATCCTTTTATCCATATTTTTTCTCAATATGATTATATATCACTCCATATACTTCCCCAGCTATAGTTTTCTCCTTTTTTCTTGTATATCCATGCTTAGAGTATTCATACCTTGAATTCTTTTTTTTTCCATACCTTGAATTCTTAACCAACAGTAATCTCTGTCATTTAAGTGGCTATGCAGTTAGATGAAAATAAATCAATTTTTACTTTATAAATTTCCCAATACTATTTTCATAAAATTACTTCGTCATTAATTTTAGCAGTACCACGTTGCACAATTCTGGAGCCTATCATTCCTCTGTTAGTCTATGTGAAAAATGTCTCTTGGTATTTTGCAATGGTTTTTTGCAGAGGTTTATGTAGCAGACGCTATTGGCTGTTATCCAGGAACGATCACCAGCTTTTCCCGTTATGACCGTCTCTAATTTATTTGGTGAACCCACCCTTCTCCTCAAGGCCATGGAACTCATTGAATCAAACATAATATACCATTATCTTTGTAGGTAATTGGATTTAGGATAGGCATATGACATAGTTCTGGCATAAGGGAAGGCTTCTGGCAGTCTTACTGATAAATAAGAAGATCCCTCTTTTCTTCAGCCAGCCATTGTCATAGGTAGATGCAGTCTCTAGAACTGCAGCAGAGTTTGTATCTGTGAAGGGAGAAGCAGACAATAGTGAGAACCATGTGGGATGACTGAAACTCTGATGGAAAGCCAGAAGCTTTTTGGTCTGAAACACCAAAATACAGAATAATGACCTTGATCAATGTAAAGTGAAGGGCAATTCTGGAAAGTGGAGGGCCAGAGAATGGGAGCCCCAGATTCTCTGTATAAGTTTGACATAATGATCTGGCTAAACCCTATAATACACATATGTAGAATAGACCCTAGCTAAAAATAAAATAACTGAGCTGGGATTTGAGCTACTAAAGAATTTGCATCCAACTTGAATCCAATTAATCAGTCAGGAATATAACAGAATCCTCAGCCTATCATTCATAATACCTAGTATATAACCCAAATTAACTCAGCAGGTAATTTCTAGGAATTTATCCCAAGGAAATACTCCTTGTCCTTCCCTTTCATCTGTGTGGAAAGATGACTTCATTTTTAATATCAGTCTTACTCTTGAGCCAACTAGACTTCATCCCTAACTATTTCGGTCATGCCTCTTTTACAGTACTTCTTTAAACAGAGATGGTTGCTTTCATTATTACCCAGAAGAATCAGGAAAATGTGACCCTTTCTTAGGAAAACAGACATTCATCAGATACCAATGCTAGGGTGACCCAAATGTTGAAATTAGCATAGGAAGACTCTAAAGAGTTTGTATTCAATGAGGTAAATTGAGATAAAGGAAAATACACTCACAATGATTAAAAAGGTGGGAAATCAAAGTAGAGATCCAAAAAAAAAAAAAAAAAATTCAAAAGAAGAAACAAATAGAAATTATGAAGCTGAAAACCATAACTTTACTAAAAATGTCACTTCATAATAGAATGGAGATTCCAAAGGAAAGAATCAGTGAAACTGAACTAGATCAATGCTAATGATCTGAAGTATATAGAGAAAAACATTTTATTTTATTTATTTTTTTAAAAGATTTTATTTGTTTATTTGACACAGAGAGAGATCACAGGTAGGCAGAGAGGCAGGCAGAGAGAGAGAGAAAGAGAGAGGGAAGCAGGCTCCCTGCTGGGCAGAGAGCCCAAGGCTTGAGGCTTGAGGCTTGATCCAAGACCCTGAGATCATGACCTGAGCCGAAGGCAGAGGCTTAACCCACTGAGCCACCCAGGCGCCCCGAGAAAAACATTTTAAAAACAAAAAAGAGATTCTGGGACTTATAGCATTATATTGTAAGTTCTAATATATATGTAATTGGTACTCCAAAAGAGAGAAAGGAGAAAATATGACAAAAAGAAGGAGGCAAGGGAAAAGGAGAAGAAATAGTGACTAGAATTCTGAAAGACAAGGATTTATAGATTTACAGAAGCTCAGTGACTCCCAAACTCACATGAGCAATAGCTGTATATCTCTTAAGTAAATCAAATTATTATAGAAAATTTTGCCACAAAGTAAACTACAGGCCCAGATGATTTCACAAATGAATTTTAAGCAACTCTAATGAAGAAATAATCCCAATGTTACACTAAACATTTCATGAAAAAGAGGACAAATTGCTCCCAAATTATTTTATGAGACTAATAGTCTGAGACATTGCAAAAAAAGCAAACTAAAGACCAATATTTCTTGGGGATATAGACAAATAACTTACCAAATATTAGCACAAAAAACATTCAATCTTGACTACACAGTGTTTTAAATGCCTTTTTAAAAAATGATTTTATTTATTAGAGAGAGAGTGTGAGCAGAGGAAAGAGGCTTGGGAGAGGGAGCCTGACTCAGGACTCAAGCCCAGGGTCTCAGGATCATGACCTGAACTAAAGGCAGAGGCTTAACCACCTGGGCCAAGGTGCCCTTAATAAGATAAATATGTAAATCAAGTATGTTAAATCTTGACTAAGCAGGGTTTACTTTTAAAATATCCTATTTTAACACTTAAAATAAATATGTAAATCACTGTATTAACAAAGAAAAATATTTCAATAAATGCAGAGAAAAAAATTGAGAAAATTCACCCATTTATGATAAAAATTCTCAGCAAAGAATAAAACAAGATTTCCTTAATCTGCTAAATGACATATGTAAAAATAGATAGCTAATATCATACCAATTGATAGAATAATGATTATTTTTTCCTAGATATTGGAAACAAGGCAAAAATACCTATTGTCACCACTTTTATTTAACATTGATTGGAAGTCCTGGTAGTCATTGGAATAAGACAAGAAATAATCATTTTAAGATGTAAAGATCAGAAAGAAAGAAAATTGTAATTCACAGGTAATATGATTATTTATATAGAAAATCCTAAGGAATCAAAAAAAGTACTGGAAATTAAATTTGACAATGACGTAGGATATTATGTTAATATGGAAAAAAACCTATGTACCTTTACAAACTAGCAGTAAACAATTGGAAAATAAAGCATAAAAAATTTTTGTTGGCAATCATGTCACAATACATATAGTACTTAAGGGTAAATTAAGCAGTAGATATACGAGATATCGACACTGAAAACAACAAAACATTCTTGAAAGGAATTAAAAAGACCTACATAAATGGAGCGATATACCTTGTTCATAAATTAAAAGACTCAGTATTTTTAAGGTGTTAATTGTTTCAAAATTGATCATAGATTCCATGCAATCCTAATCATAGTCTTAATAGATTTAATTTGTAAAAGTCTAAAAATGATTCTGAAATGTGAATAGCAATCTAAAAATCTAAAATATTTAAAGCACTCTTCAAGAAGAATAGAAGATTTAAAGACTTACTGTAATTCTGCATCATCAAGACAGCATGGGACAGGCCAAAAAAAAAAAAAAAAAAAGTGACAATGGAATAGAAGAGAAATTTGAGAAACAGATCCATACTTGTATGGTGATTTGATTTTCACCAAAGTTACTTAAGCAATCCAGTGGTAAAGGAAAATATTTTCAACAAATGATGTCGTAATAACTGGGTATCCAGATTAAAAATTAAAAAAAAAAAAAAAAGACTTAATTGAGATTGAGGATTTCCAGGCCAGCATGTAAGCAGCTTAGAAGTCATAACAACTGTCCTAACAAAAACTGGAAAAACTGAAAAATCAGCAACTCTTCTTAGATCTTTTTTTAAAGTTTTATTTATTTATTTTTAGAGAGAGTGCAAGTGAGGGGAGTGGCAGAGCAAGAGGGAGAGAAGCAGACTCTCCACTGAACATGGAGCCCCTCACGACCCTGAGATCATGACCTGAGCTGAAATCAAGGGTTGGACACTTAACCAAATGAGCCACCCAGGCACCCCTCTTAGATCTTTTTAGAGAAATGAGATCGTAGATCAAACCACTGACCCAAATATTGGAAAGGCAGGCAAATACAAGGAAACAGAACTTGCTAGAGCAGAAATCCATGAGCAGACCTCTCCATAGGAACCAGCACGAGGGCAGGAAAATATGAGCTGTTATTGACAAATTGCTGGAGGACAACTCTGAGAGTTAAAAACCATGGGGACCCAGACAGAGGAGGGCTTCCACAGTGAATTTTACTTCCAAGAACTCTACCAGGTCCTCACAGTGAATATTGGAGAAAAATCTTCTCCAGCTTCCACAAGGGGAAGGAACAGAAACCATGTTTAAATATTCCAAAGCATCACATTCTTCTTAATGAGGTTTCTATTCAGGAAAAATTATTTTATAGGAATGTAACCTTCTGAGTTTTAGCAGAACCTAATTTAACTATTGGAAAGGAAATATCCAACTTTGGCAGGCCCTAGCTTTCTATATAGAAGAAGGGAAATACCAAATCTAGTCCCCAAGTATCCATCCTGTTCCATCTAAGGATAGGAAGGTATACTGAGAAGTCATGGTGAAGTTCATAGTCCAGGGGTGTAGATTCACCAAAAGGCAGACATAATCATAGGTCTACAAAATGCTTCTCATCCCCACAGCTCACCATTGCATTATTAAAGACCTATTTCCCACAGTCCCTTTTCACAAGTACATCATGTCTACCTTTCAACACAAAATTGCCAGGCATGTTAAAAGGCAAAAAACATTGTTTGAAGAGACTAAACAAGTATCAGAACCAGAGTCAGATAGGGAAAGAATGTTGTGTTTATCAGAGATGGAATTTTTAAAAACTGTATTAATATGCTAAGAAATTTTATGACATGATAGGTTATATGCAAGAACAGACAGATAATGTAAGTAGAGAGATGGAAATTCTAACAAAATAAAAAATGCTAGAGAACAACAACAATAAAACTGTAATCAAAATGAAGGATACCTTTGGGGCGCCTGGGTGGCTCAGTGGGTTAAAGCCTCTGCCTTCGGCTCAGGTCGTGATCCCGGGGTCCTGGGATCGAGCCCAACGTTGGGCTCTCTGCTCAGTGGGGAGCCTGCTTCCCCCTCTCTCTCTGCCTGCCTCTCTGCCTACTTGTGATCTCTGTCTGTCAAATAAATAAATAAAATCTTAAAAAAAAATGAAGGATACGTTTGATGGACTCATTAATAGACTGGACATGGCTGAGAAAAGAATCACTAAGCTCGAGGACATGACAATAGAAACTTCTAAAACTAAAAAGCAAAGAAAAAAAAAGAATGAAAAAACAGAAGAATATCTAAAAACAGTGGGATAACTCTAGAAGGTATAATGTATGCACATAGGGAATACCAGAAGGGAAAAAAGAGAGAAAGGAACAGAAGCAGTAATTAATTCCCCCCACTTAATGTCAGAAGCCAAATCACAGATTCAGGAGCCTCAAAGTGTACTAAGGCATATTATATTTAAACTTCAGAAAATCAAAGATTAAGAAAATTCATTTTGGAAGCAACCAGAGGAAAAAGTACCTATAGAGGAACAAAAATAAAAATTACATCTGACATCTCAGAAACCATGTAAGCAAGAAGACAATGGAGTGAAATGTTTTAAAATGTTGAGAGAAAAAAACCTGCCAACATAAAATTATATACCTTGAAAAATTACCCTTCAAAAGTGAAGAAGAAAGAAACTTTTTCACACAAATAAAAACTGAGAGACTTGTTTGTCAGTACATCTGCCTTATAAGAAATGTTAAAAGAAACTTCAGAGAAAAGGAAACTGATGTAGGTAAAAAATTCTGATCTACATTTAAAAAAGGAAGAACATCAGAGAATGAATAAATGAAGGTAATTTTTAAATTTTTCTTATTCATAATTGATATAACAAATAACAGTCCAAAATAATAGCCCCTCTGTATTTGATTATATGTACGCTAATGTATACTATTTATAGGAGAAATGAAAGATAGCAATGATACAAAGTATAGGAGGGAGGAATTAGGAATATTTTATTATTAGAAGATATTTGCACTACCTGTGAAGTGGTGTATGTTTGACATTGGACTTAGATTAGTTGTAATGTCTTTTTGAACTATAGGACAATACTAAATATGATTGATATGCTAATGAGAGAAAATGGAATCATATAATATACTCAAATCCATAAAAAATCTGAAAAAATGTGGAGGACAAAAATAGGAACAAGGAACAGAGCCACAAATAAAAACAGTAATAAATATCATACATATTAATCCTGCAATATCAGTAAGATCTTACATGTCAATGGTTTGAATGTACCAACTAAAATACAGATGGTCAGATTGGATCAAAAAACAATAGTCAACAATATGTTATCTACAAGACACCTATTTTAAATAGTAAAATACACATAGATTAGAAGTAAATTAATGGAGGAAGTTCTACCATGGTAACACTAATCAAAAGAAAGCTGGAGTAGCTATATTAGACTTCAGAGCAAGGAAAGTTATCAGGGATAAAGTTGGACATTTCATAATGATAGAAGGGTCAGTACTCCAAGAAGTTATAATAATTTTGAATGTGTGTGTCCCTAACAATAGAACATCAAACTACTTGAGGCAAAAACTGACATACTACAAGGAGAAATAAATGAATTCACTATCATATTTGGAAGATTTTAAAAACATTCTATCAGAAATGGCAGGTAAGGCAGAAGATCAGTAAGGACATAGTTGATCTCAACAGCACCATCATTCAACCAAATATAATTGATATTTATAGATTACTTTATCCAACAACAACAGACTAAATACTCCTCTCAAGTTCACATAGAATATTAACCAAAATAAGTCACATTCTGGGTGATAAAACACACCTCAACAAATTTAAAAATAGAAATCATGCAGCATCTGCTTTCAGGCTAAAATGAAAATTAAACTAGAAGTCAGTAACAATTAAAATAACTCTAAAAATTATCTATAAAAATCCCTAAATACTTGGACATTAAACCACACACTTCTAAATAAAACATGGTTCAAAAAAGAAATATCAAGAGAAATTTAAAAATATTTTGAATTAATTGAAAATACAACTTACCAAATTTGGGGGATGTAGTAAAAGCAGTGCTTAGAGGAAATTTTGTAGCATGAATGCATATATTAGAGAAGAATAAAGAGCTAAAATTAAGATCTAAGTTTCCACTTTAGGAAGCTAAAAAAATGAGCAGATTAAATTTAAAGAAGAAAAATAATAAATATACCGCAAAAAGCAATGAAATTGATAATGAACATAACCAGAGCTAGTTCTTTGAAAAGATCGGTGAAATTGATATGCCTCTAGCCACATTAATTAAAAAAATGAGAACAAACACAAATTATTGATACCAGAAATAGGAGTCATCACTACAGATCTAATGGGTAATAAAAAAGATAATAAAGGAATATTATGAATAACTCTCTGCCCCCAAATTTGGTAACCTAGATGAAATGAATCAATTTCCTGAAAGACATAATCTGCCAGAACCCACAGAAGAATAAAGAATCTGAACTTGAAAAAAAAAAAAAAAGAATCTGAACTTGACTTTATCTATTAAATAGGCTGAGTCAATAGTTAAATACCTTCCAAAATGGAAAGCAGCAGGCCCAGATGGATTCACTGGTGAATTCTACCAAACATTAAAGCAATAAATTATACATATTCTCTACAATCTGTTTTGGAGGCTAGAAACAGAGAGTATATTCCCTAACTCATTTTATGGGGCCAGCATACCCTAATACCAAACAAGACAAAAATATTACAAGAAAAGAATATTTGCCATGAATGTTCATTCAAATATATTTAACAAAATATTAGCAAATCAAAATCCAACAATGTATAAAATTAATGATATACCATGAGCAAGTGAGATTTACTTCGGTATGCAAGACTAGTTGAACATTCAAAAATAATTAATATAATCCATCACATTAACAGACTATAAAAGAAAAATCATATGGTCATATAGCTAGATGCAGAAAAAGCACCTGACAGAATCCAACATCTATTCATGGGTATAAACTCTCATCAAACTAGGAAGAGAAGGGAAAACTTATAAAACTTGATAAAGAACATCTACAAAACACCTTCAGCTAACATCATGCTTAATGGTGAGAAACTCAAAGCTTTCCCACTAGAACCAGGCATAAGGCAAAGATGTCTTTTACCTACTGCTTTTCATCATTGTATAATCAATGTAGCTAACAAAATAACCCAAGAAAAGAGGATGTATACAGAATAGGAAGAAAGAAAGAAACCTTAGCAGGTGACATAATTATCTATGTAGAAATTTTTTTGGGGTTTTTTTTTTTTTTTTTTTTTTTTTTTGAGATAGAGATAGCAAGAAAAAGCACAAGTTGGGTGGAGGGGCAGAGGGAGAGGGAGAAGCAGGCTCCTGGCTTAGCTGGGAGCCTAATACAGAGCTGGATCCCAGGACTCTAGGATCATGACCTGAACTGAAGGCAGACACTTAACCAACTGAGCCACCCAGGTGCCCCTATGTAGAAAAACTTTAAAAACAACAACAACAACAACAATAACAAACAAACAAACACCTCACAGAGCTGAAGGATTTATAGTAAGATTGCAGGGTACAAGATTAATATACAAAAGTCAATAATTTTTCTGTATACCAGTAATAAAGAAGTGGAATTTGAATTTAAAAACACATTTACAGAGTAAAGCTTGGGTAGCTCAGTGGGTTAAGTATCTACCTTTGGCTCAAATCATGATCCCAGGGTCCTGGGATCCAGCCTGTATCAGGCTCTCTGCTCAGCAGGGAGTCTGCTTCTCCTTTTCCCTCTGCCTGCCGCCCCCCACTCATGCTCTCTCTGTCAAATAAATAAAATCTTAAAAAAAAACAAAAAGCCCTTTACATTAGCATCCCCTAAATGAAATATTTAGCTATAAAACTAATAAAATATGCACAAGATCTGTATGAGGAAATCTACAAAACTCCGATTAATGAAATCAATAACTTAATAAATGGAGAAATAGTCCATGTTCATGGATAACAAGGCTAAATATTGTTATGATGTCAGTTTTCTCCAACCTGATCTGTAGATTCCATACAATCCCAATTAAAATCTCAGCAAGTTATTTTATATAAGCTGGCTCTAAAGTTCATGTAGAGAGGCAAAAGACCCAGAATAGCCAACACAATAATGAAAGAGGAGAACAGTTGGAGGACTGACACTGCCTGACTTCAAGACTACTAAAGCTACCAGTAATCAAGACAGTGTGGTCTTGGTGAAAGGATACACAAATAGATCAATGGAACAGAAAAGGGAGCCCAAAGGTAGACCCAGAAAAATACTATCAACTGATCCTTGACAAAGGAGCAAAGACAATACATAGAGCAAAGATAGTCTTTTAAACAAAAAACGCTGGAGCAACTGGACTTGTACCTGCAAAAAAATTAATCCAGACACATACTTTGCACCTCCACAAAAATTTACTCAAGATAGATCATAGACCTAAATGCAAAACACAAAACTATAAAACTCCTAGAAGACAACATTGGAGAAAACTTAGATGACCTTGGATATGGCAATGACTTTTTAGAAACAACATCAAAGGCATGATCCAGGAAAGAAAGAATTGATAAGCTGGGCTTCATGAAAATTACATACTTAAGCTCTGCAAAAGACCATCTCAAGAGAAAAAGTAGACAAGTACAAACTGTGAAAGAATATTTTCAAGACACATCTGATTAAGGACCATTATCTGAATAGACAAAAACTTTTTAAAACTCAACAATAAGAAAATGAACAACTGAATTTAAAAATGGGCAAGTGGCTTTGATACCTCACTAAAGAAGATAAACAGAGGGCAAGTAAGTATATGAAAAGTTGATCAACATCATGTTACTACAAAATTCCAAATTAAAACAACAACAAAAAAATACTACTACATGCCTATTAGAATGGCCAAAATCCAGGATATTGACAGCACTAAATACTGGCTACAATGTGGAAAAACGGGAATTCTGATTCATTGCTGATGGGAGCGCAAAATGGTATATCCACTTTAGAAGACATGCAGTGTCTTAAAAAACTAAACATATGCTTACCATGTGATCCAGCAGTCATATTTCTTGGTATTTACTCAAATGAATTTAAAAACTTATGTTCACACAAAAACCCACACAGAGATGTTCTTAGCAGCTTTATTCATAACTACCAAAACTGTGGAGCGATCAAGACATACCTCATTGGTAAAGGGGTGAATAAACTGTAGTACATCCAAAGAATGGAATATTACTCAGTACCAAAATGCAATGAGCTATATCAAGCCATGAAAGACATGGAGGAAACTTAAATGCATATTACTAAGTGAATGAAGCCAATTCCAAATGGATTCATATGTACTTATGATTCCAACTATATGACATTCTAGAAAAGGCAATACTATGAAGACATTCAAAATAATTAGGGGTCACCAGTCTTGAGTGGGAGGGAGAAATGAATGGACAGATCACTGAGGTTTTTTGTGATAGTGAAACTACCATGTGGTACTATAAATAGTGGAAACATGTCATTATACATTTGTCAAACTGAGCGTAAATCCAAATATAAACTATGAACTCCACCTGATAACAATGTGTCAGTTATAACAAAATCTACCACTCTGGTGCAGGATGGTGATAGTGGGGGTAGGTTATGCATGTGTGGGGACAGGCTGTATGTGGGAATTATTGAGGAATGAGGTCTCATGCATTCAGTCTTTCGATCCCCACTCTGCTGTAAAACAAGGATCCTTGAGCCTGCAACAGTAACTTACCAACAGTGAAGAACCTCACAGCCTGTGCGGGATTTACCACCTTGTCTGCAAGTATCTTTTCCTGTTTCAGGAGCAATGAGTGTTCCTTTGCTCTGCTTCAGCATGGAAGTCATTGGCCCTCAGGCATTCCCCCAGCTTCAAGTATTGCAGACTTCACAAGAGAGTCCCAAGGCTAGAGAAGGATATAAGTGAGCAAATAGTCCTGTATTGGCTGTGGGGAGAGACCTGTTGGCCATGTGTCACACACAATATGGAAGCTGATTTTGCTCTGTCTTTTCTCTATGTAAGCAAAGTATTAGTTCATCTAGTGCTTGACTGTGTTATGTTTTCCTACGAAGATCCAGTGGACAGAAATATCTGTAGTTCTGCCCGAGCCTGGTAACTGGTAATGCACAGTACTCTGACTGACAGGAGCTCTCTGTGCTTTCTGCTCAGTTTTGATATGAACCTCAAATTGCTCTAAAAATAAAATATATTAATTAATAAAAAGAAATAGCTTAACTCCTGCTTTGCTATACACAAAAGTTAATTCAAGTTGAGTTATTAACCAATATGCAAAAGCTTAAATCATCAAACTTTCAGGGGAAAAAGAAAAACATCGGAAAATGTTCTTTCCCCATGTGTATAAGCAAAAGTTTCTAAGGTTACAGAAAGCAGCAACTTTAAAATTGATAAATTATACTTTATCAAAAGTTAAAACTTATGCTTGTCAAAATACAAAATTAAGGAAATGAATACGCAAACCGCAGATGGGAAGAAAATATACACAAAGCATACATCTGACAAAGAGGTGGTATCTAGGGTATAGAAGGAAACCCTGCAACTCGATGAACAAATAGCAACCTAATTAAAAGTAGGAAAAATATTTGAATAGACATTTTATAAAATAAGATATATGAAAGGACAATAATCACATGAAAAATGTCCAGTATCATCAGGCATCAGTGACATAAAATTTAAGCCTGATTTCTGCAATTTACTGTGAAGTGTATCAAAAATAAGATGGCTGTACGGAATGAGGAAAGAGAAGGAAACATAACACAAATACAGTAAAATGTTACTGGTCAAATGTAGGTGATGCGTATTAGATGTCTGTTGCAAGAATCCCTTCTAATTTTTAAACATTTTTCATAATCTTGGAAAATATAAAGATAAAAATGCAATGATGAGAACTGAGTGTGATTTGCATTAATGTATAAAGTATCCAGCATAATCGAGGATATGTAAGTTATTGGTTTTATTTAAATGTGATAAACACTATAAAAGAAAGCAGGGGCCATATAAGGATTGGGACATTGGAGATGATTAAAAAATTCAAATAGGATTGTTAGAGAATCTTCACTCCAGAGACCTGATATATCTTAAGAATGACTCTGGGGTGCCTGGGTGGCTCAGTGGGTTAAAGCCTCTGCCTTTGGCTCGGGTCGTGATCCCAGGGTCCTGGGATCGAGCCCCACATCAGCCTCACGTGGAGCTCTCTGCTTGGCAGGGAGCCTGCTTCCACCTCTCTCTCTCTCTGCCTGCCTCTCTGCCTACTTGTGATCTCTCTCTCTGTCAAATAAATAAATTAAAAAAAAAAAATGACTCTGACTCCTGTGTTGAGAACAGATTATAAGGGAACAAAGATAGAAACAGAGAGATCATTTTGGCAAATTGGGCCATGATCCAGGAAAGAATGATAACTTAGACCAAAGGTTGTGACAATAAAGATAGTGAGAAGTGGTTATATCCTAACATATATTAAAACTGAATGGAAAAATTGAGTTCGTGTGGGAGAGAGAAAGCACAGAGCGTTGCTAGAATAACAATGTCCTTGAGCAGGAAAGGAGGGAATGAGAGAGTATATGGACAGAGACATTGGATTTAGAGAAGAGCATGGATGGATCATTTGTGACCAGAGGAAATACATGGTACCTGATGCAGATCCTGGCCAGTGGGAAATGTATCTGAGGTAATTTGTGAAGATTCTTCTCTGATTGCTTCTATTTTCTCAGGGAAATAGAAAACAAGGTCATCAAATGAATTTCTCTTTACCTTTTAAAATTAGAAACCTACGTACTCTTTGATCCAGATATCCCACTTTTTAGTATCTCTCCTATTGTGATAAAACACTGGCATATAAGGACACAGGTACACAAGTTTTTAGCTTAGCATTATTTACAGTAACATAGAAACAATCGTCTTTAATGTTCATCATTTAGAGGGAAATAATTTAATATATTTTTTGTTATCCATATTGAACACTTTTCTTCTTTGAGAATGAATTGTATATATGTGTGTATGTGTGTGTATTTATCTGAAAGGACGGCTGTGTAATATTTTTAAGTGGGCAAGGAAAAAATATCGTGTATGCTGTTACCATTTTAAATAAAAACCTTCATGGCTTCATGGTTTACATAAATATAGATAAAGATGTTAAGAATGAACAACTAATGATTTTAACCTTGGTGACTTAGGGAATGCAATTTTTCTCCCCTTTTTATATCCTTGTGTTGCTTCAGATATGATAAGAGATACTGCTTTTTATTCTAAAAGAAAATTTAATTATGTTAAGTAAAAATATTATTCATGGAATAAAGTTTACATACATAGATTAAAATAATCTGTGAGGGGCGCCTGGGTGGCTCAGTGGGTTAAGCCTCTGCCTTCAGCTCAGGTCATGATCTCAGGGTCCTGGGATCGAGCCCCACATCGGGCTCTCCGCTCAGCAGGGAGCCTGCTTTCCCCTCTCTCTCTGCCTGCCTCTTTGCCTACCTGTGATCTCTCTCTCTCTGTTAAAAAAAAAAAAAATCATCTGTGACACTACCACAATTTTCAGTCTTCTGCCCAGATCCCCTCCCGCCAAATGTCTGTTATTCCTTCATGGAGTTCCAACCCTAGGTGTGTTGCACTTTGGCTTCCAGCAGCCTGTACCTTTGACTGTTCAAAAGAAGACTACTTTTGCTTGCCTGTGAAAAGAGCTACAAGTACCTGGTGTTGATGCCTGCACAGGGTGACTCCTAGCTAATGCTGTCTGGTACAACACAGGAGTGTGAAAGGCACTCCTCCTCTGGGACAGGATAACTCTGAGGTACAGCCCACACTCCAGAGATCCCTGGTGGAATCAGGTTGCTACTGTGCTGCTGGGGCAGGGGGCATTGCTGAAATTGCATTCTTGTTTGGCTTTTCCCCCTCCCTGTGTCCTCTTTCTCCCACTCCTTACTGGCTTTTCCTGGGAGCGCTTGCTTCATAAATCACTTGCGCATGAATTCTTGTAGCTGGGTCTATTTCAGGGAAACCCAATCTAAGAAAGTTACACTCAAAAAATACTGCTATTAAATTCTCTCCCTGTCATAATCAAACCTTTACTCTTTAGGCCTCCGCTTTGTTAGGTGACAACAAATTAAACTGTTTCAAAAGAGGATACATGACTTAGTGTTTTGCTGGGGTTCCCAGATTTTATGTAAGTCTACTCTCAGTAATTGATTATTTTCCACCAATGACTTTAGTGGTTAAATTTCAAAAGTCTTTTTGAAAATTGAGTCAATAAAGGATATGTTTAGGAAAAGCCAAGATCTATGGGCTTTTCTCAAATCAAGTTACATTTGTTATGATTTATTTCACATCCCTAGAAGTCTTCTCTGGTAGAATTAATTTTTATCCTAATGTTTTAAAGCTAATTTGTTCACTGTCTGCTCTGTCCTATTTAATATACTGGTGTGTTCTACTTTACAAACCACCTAAAAGAAGATGGCCAAAATCATTAGATCCTGGTCATTACCTCCCAGTTCCCGTTTTTGACCCATTGTTTCTTGGTGTAGCCTTGCCTAGATTCTCTTGGCTTTGACTCTAAGGCTTCTTTGGCCTGACAGCACATTTGGACACATTTCTGCAAATTGACCCTTGGCATCTCTTCTTGGAACACAAATGGTACTTGGATTCTGGCGCCATGAACCACAGATGTAGGCAAGAGCTTTGCTACCTTCTGAGGAGGCCCCTCAAATTCCAGCCAGCTAGGCCAGACCTGTCCAGGCTTTCCTTCAGAGAGGGGGATTGGAGAGTTGCCACTTACTGATTTTCCCAAGTGTCATTGTTTAACCAGTTTTCTGAAGACTGAATTTCATAAACATGGATTCTTGCCTATGGTTACAATTCTAAAATATATTATCCTATTTTCAGCCTTAGTTTTGGTTGTTTATTTCCTAAATTTATCTTGAAAATGCCTATTATCTATTTAATTTGTCCTAATTTTCTGATCTTAAGAGAAGATCATCAATGAAATCATAGTGTAAAGCTTCCAGGAATTATTTCTGAACTCTAAGCTAGACTTCTAATTTTTTTGAAGATTTTATTTTTATTTAATTGTCAGAGACAGAGAGAGAGCACAAGCAGGGGGAGTGGCAGGCAGAGAGAGAAGCAGACTCCCCACTGAGCAAGGAGCCTGATGCAGGACTCAGTTCCAGCCACGCTGGGATCATGACCTGAGGCAAAAGCAGACACTTAACTGACTGAGCCACCCAGGCATCCCTAGACTTTTAAATTTTTAGTGAAATAGGTTTTATAGTAAATTCTATGAAAATTACCAAGAGACTAATAAATAGCACCTATAATAAGGTAGTTTATAGTTTCTGTAAAGAATATTATTTCTGCTTTATAAACTGGAACTTTGGAAGCCACTTAAAAAAGATGGCAGGACCTTCTTCATGTGTCTGTGACCCTGAATGAATGAGTGAGTGAATGAATAAATTGTCATTGGTCTTTGTTCAAATTTTACATCTCATCTAGATTTCTTTCTTTAGTCCCTATTCCTATATATATTCCTACCAATGTTTAGGCTCATCTCAAATTCTTAGGTTCATCTCAAATACTCATCTCAATTCCTACCGATATAAATTCCTACCGATGTTTAAACTCATCTCAAATTCCTAACAAAGATCCCAGAAGGGTTGGATTTGTGGTATGAGATATGACTGGTGGGTAATTTTAAACAACATGACTATCAGAACATATATTTGCTTCTAGTGATTTTCTTTTGAGGGTTGATGAGTTTCTTGGAAGTGGAAAACTACATTTTGTCTTAAATACTAAACCTACAGATATAATTTATGGTTCAGAAGAAAGCTCCAAAAGCCAAGGTACAAGGAGGACCTTGAACCTTTGTAGAAGTTCTTATGTTTAGCCACATGAACTGAAGATCCTAGTGAATCCTAGGTATGAGCATGCTGTGGTGACCAATCCTTAAACTAGTTCTGATCTATTGTAGAAGCATGTGCAGATCCTAGGGACATGAAGTGCTCTTTGTGTGGACTGAAAAGCTGTCTGCTATATTCTGAAACACTAGGCTGTGGCAGACTTAGCCTATTGCCCTTTAAAAGTTTATGAATTGTTATTGGAAAGTAATTTCCTGTGTTGGTACCACATTTCCAAACTATTCTTGTCATTATGTGTTATTACCATGACTGAGTTCTATCCCATGGATTATGATAGGAAGTGATAGTGCTACTACTTGGACTGGCTTATAAAATCCCGCACGGTGCTCCTCCGTGCTCCTTTCTTCTTTTTAATACCTATAATGGAGACCTCTCCCAGGGAACTTTGGAAGCCACTTGGAGAAGATGGCAGAACCTTCATACATCTAGGTCCCTGAATGACTATGTGGGAGATGGCTGGCCCACCAACATGTTCTCCCACCTAGTACTATCGCATGATCAAGAAATGAACTTTTATTGCTTTGAGCCTTTTACAGTTTTGAATCTACTTGGTGTAATTGTAAGTCTATCCTTTCTGGTACAGATGCCCAACCCATCCACCTGTGGAACCCTATCCTTTTCTAATATAGTAAGCTGGAATCCTGCAAAGGCTACCAACATACTGCAGTACTGTTAGGGCTGAAAGCATTAATGTTGCAGATGAAAGGTAAGAATAGGCACCTTAATGGGTTCAGAAGCTTGTATGAGATAACCAGAGCATCGGTGATTGTTAAAGGTAGAGCTTGGAGTAGTAGGGTGGGAAGCTATGGTTTAGTTGATGTTGAAGTGCATAGAAGACCCTTGTTGCTGAAGTAGGGGAGAGGGTCAAGGCATTTGAGTTCCTGAATAAGCAGATGGGAAGTTGGAAATAACAATATTTGAGTACTAATATTAATGTGATCTAACATGTGCCATAGGTTGGTGAGGCATATGTGCATTGTATTATGCTATCCTGTAATCAGGCACAAAGCAGACATTCAACAGATGTGTGACTCAATAGATGTATGACAGCTGTGTTGATAACTGAAAGTATTTATTGAAAATGCTCTAGTTAAGTAGATCAGGACTCTGCAATAGAATCTATGCTCTTAGGTAGTTCTAGGCATTCAGATTATTCTATTACTTACAGATGGAGTAAAAAGTGTCAAGTACTTGAAGTACTCATTCAATCACTCAGGTATTCAGAAATATTCACTGAGCATTTCTTCTGCTTATGGACAATGCTAGGCATGGGTGATACCATGTATGATAACAGAAATGAGACCTCTGGCTCTGCTTGGGGCTTATTTGCCAATAGGGAAAATAGCATAAAAATTAGTAAGTGAGATCATAAGTGTTGAAATTAGTATTATGAGGGAAATAAAAAGGGCCCTTTAATAGAGAAGATCAGGGGATGTGAAAGTAGGAAGTCGAAGATGAGAAGAGTGTTGTTGTCAAAGGGAAGAACAAGCATAAAAACACTGTGGCAAGAAAAAGCTTGGGAAGTTCAAAGAGCTTAGAAAAAGCTGGTGTGGTTAGAACATGGTATATAAACAGTGGCATTGCTTGATACAAGACTGCCAGTGTTAGTAGGGGCCAGATCAAACATCTTAGGGGTCATGGTGAGGATTTTGAGTTTTTTGTTTTTGTTGTGTGTGTGTTATTGAATATATTTGACATAGAGCATTGTGTAAATTCAAGGTATACAACACCTTAAATTGATAAATTTGTATATTGTAAAATGATTGCCACTGAAGTGATAATTAATGCCTCTATGATATTACATAATTATCCTTTTATTTTAGAGAATAATTAAGTTCTAGTCTCTTAGCTAGTTTGATGATTATATGAATATAATATTGTCTATATTAATTATGCTGTACATTAGGTATCTATGGCTTATTTACTTATTGTAAGTTTAGGATAATGAGTTTAATTCTAAAGATAATGAAAATAAAGTGAGAGTTTTAAGTACGGTAGTGAAAAAGAACTGAGAGGAAGTGATGTAACCAGTTAGGGGGCTACAGCCATAAACCAAACAAAAAAATGATGGTGGCCTGGGGTGGTGATGGCAGAAAAGCAAAAAGAGAATAGGTTAGAAGAATATTTCAGAGGTGGACACGACAGGTTTTACTGTGCTGATAGAAGGGAAGGGGGGCCATCTAGGGTTACTCTGAATTTCTTGTGCAATTGGGTGGATATGCGATGATTGGGGAGGAGTCAGGTGTAGGACAGAAAATCAAATGGCCTTTAACATGTATTCTCTGAAGTATCTTTAATAAAGCAGATGTAAGTAGCCACAGAACACAATGATATTATCATCACACCTGTGCTAGCTTACCCAAAGAATATATAGCTTTAGGAAAGCTGATCGTTTGTATTAAACAGCTCCGTGTAAGTTGGCTCTTATATTTGACTCAAGATAAAAGATAAATGTCTCAGCTCTTAATTATAGTCCTTTATATTGATTACTAGTTGTTACCAGTATATTTCTGTGTAACCAACTATCACAAAACTGAGAAGCTTAAAATAATCGCTGTTTTATTATATCACGTGGGTTCTGTGAGTGAAGAATTCAGGCAGAACTCAGTTCTTTTTCTCCTTATGGTATCGAATAAAGTCATGTAATGATGTTCAGTCAATAGGCTGGTCTGTAGAGTCTACGATGACTTCGTTCATTTGTTTGACACTGCAGCAGTGATAGCTAGGACAGCTGGCTTCAGTGGGGACTGTCTGCATTAATGCCTTTGTGTGGCCTCTCATGTAAGAAATGTAAGATTTCTTACATGAAAGCTGGCCTCTCCCAGAGTGATCATCCCAAGAAAACCTGAAAGAAGTTGCAAGGCCTTTTATGACTTTGCCTGAAGTTATGTAACATCATTCTATTTGTTCAAGCAGACACAAGGCTTCCCAGATTCAAGGAAAGAGGACATATCTTTGAATAGGAGGAGTTTAAAAAAACAAACAAACAAACAAACAAACAAAAAAAACTAACCATTTTCTAAAACTGCCACGTTAGTATAAACAAACTTCCAAAACTTATACCTTCTAGTTGCATAGTTCTTTAAGTTGTTTTTAACTTCTGAGTGCCTTTAAAAAAGTGAGTCCATCATTTTCAGGTGAATGTTAATTCAGTAAACGGAAAAATGAAGAGGAAAAGGAAAAAAATAAGTTCTTTAATGCCAGAGACCTTGGATTGAGAGGATTCTCTCAATATGACATCTCCGAAGGGAAGCAAAATATAAAGAAAGGAGCATAGATCTAGAAATAAAGGAAACCATGGTTTCTTTTTTCAGTTCTTTACTTTGGCTGGTTAGAACACATAGGTAACCATGAAGCTGCATTTGTAAGAGAATGCGGTTCTGTTTTATAAAAAGCAAGTTGTTCCATCCTTTTGTGTCGTAGTTAGTAAAGTATAACAATTAATTTTATATGTCAACCTGCCTAGTCAGTAGTACCCAGGTGAACTGCTCTTCTAAAGGTTGCTGTGAAGGTATATTTTTAGATGAGATTAACATTTAAATGAGTAGACTTTGAGTAAAGCAGATCACCCTCCATAATATGGGTGGGCTTCATCCAACCAGTTGAAGGCTTAAAAAAACAAAAACAAAAACAAAAACGAGGCAGAGGTTCCTGATGAAGAGGAAACAATTTCCAGTCTGTCTGCAAACTAGAGGGGCAACTTTTCTCTGGGTCTCCAGCCTGCTGGTCTACCTTGCAGATTTTTAGACTTGCCAGTCTCTACAATCACATAAACCATTCCTTAAAATCTTTTCTTCTCTCTCTCTCTTCTTCCTTCTCCCTTCTTCCTTCTCCATATGTGAGTGACTTTTCTAGTTTTCAGCTTCAAGGGATAAACCTTAATAGTTTAGTGCATGACATCAATTTAAATCAAGCATTTGTACTATTTGGATAATTTTAAATGTTGATGGACCCTGACTGTGAAGACTTTTCCCTGTTACTAAATCTTTTTGTTTTGAGGCTGTTGCCATATTTTTCTTGCCCTTTGTATTTGTGTCTGTTTCCTTAAGCTTTTACTGGAAATGTGAATCAGTAGAAAATCACTTGTGTAAATTGCCAAGAAATGCACATTTCATAGCTTTAAATCTGTAATTAGTAATTTAAAAAGCCCTAAAATATATAAAAATATTATGTAGAATACATGTATTTTATAAATACAAATTTATACACACATATAACGTGTTTCTATTTCCCTGAGGAACCTTGACTAATACACAGAGCTTACAAAAGTTATGTTCTGGGACAGCTGTCTAACCAATTAATGTATGAAAGAAGATGGTGTAGGGGAGCCTTTCACTAGCACTTGAGAAACAGTGAGTTGACTTTATTGTAAATTTGTAAATTACCAGCCTCTTCCTGACCTATAGAAATTAACATTTCAGGGGGCGCCTGGGTGGCTCAGTGGGTTAAGCCTCTGCCTTCGGCTCAGGTCATGATCCCAGGGTCCTAGAATCAAGCCCCGTATCGGGCTCTCTGCTCAGCAGGGAACCTACTTCCCCTTCTCTCTCTGCCTGCCTCTCTTCCTACTTGTGATCTCTCTCTCCCAAATAAATAAATAAAATCTTAAAAAAAAAAAAAAGAAAAAAGAAATTAACATTTCAGCAAAAACAAATTTTTTCATGTAATACAATAAAATATATTAGATCTAAAATATGTTATTTATATCTGAGGTTCTCAACTCTGGTTGACATTAGTATCACCTAGGGAACTTATTAAAAGATACTGTATTCTGAGCCCCACCCCAGACCAACTGACCCAAATTCTAGAATAGGAACCTGGACATGTATAGTTTTGTTTTGTTTTTCCTCATGCAGTGACTCTAATATCCACATAGAGTATCATGTCCTCTGCAAAGAGTGAGAGTTTGACTTCTTTGCTGATTTGGATACCTTTAATTTCTTTTTGTTGTCTGATTGCTGAGGGTAGGACTTCTAGTACTATGTTGAATAGCAGTGGTGATAGTGGACATCCCTGCCATGTTCCTGACCTAAGGGGAAAAGCTCTCAGTTTTTTCCAGTTGAGAATAATATTTGCTGTGGGTTTTTCATAGATGGCTTTGATGATATGGAGGTATGTACCCTCTATCCCTACACTGTGAAGAATTTTGATCAAGAAATCATGCTGTACTTTGTCAAATGCTTTTTCAGCATCTATTGAGAGTATCATATGGTTCTTATTCTTTGTTGTATTAATGTATTGTACCTCATTGATTGATTTGCAGATATTGAACCAACCTTGCAGCCCAGGAATAAATCCCACTTGGTAATGGTGAATAATCCTTTTAATGTACTGTTGGATCCTATTGGCTAGTATTATGGTGAGAATTTTTTCATCCATGTTCATCAGAGATATTGGTGTGTAATTTTCCTTTTTGATGGGGTCTTTGTCTGATTTGGGGATCAAGGTGATGCTGGCCTCATAAAATGAATTTGGAAGTTTTCCTTCCATTTCTGTTTTTTGGAACAGTTTCAGGAAAATAGGTATTAATTCTTCTTTAAATGTTTGGTAGAATCACCCTGGGAAGCTCTCTGGCCCAGGGCTCTTGTTTGTTGGGAGAATTTTGATTACTGCTTCAGTCTCCTTGCTGGTTATGGGTGTGTTCAGGTTTTCTATTTCTTCCTGGTTCAATTTTGGTAGTTTATACATCTCTAGGAATACATCCCTATCTTCCAGATTGTCAAATTTGCTGACATATAGTTGCTTATATTATGTTCTTATAATTGTTTGTATTTCTTTAGTGTTGGTTGTGATCTCTCCTCTTTCATTCATGATTTTATTAATTTCTCTCTCTCTCTCTCTCTCTCTCTCTTTTTTTTTTTTTTGGTGAGTCTGACTGGGGGGTTTATCAATCTTACTGATTCTTTCAAAGAACCAGCTTTCTTTGATCTGTTTTACAGTTCTTTTGGTTTCTATTTCATTGATTTCTGCTCTGATCTTTATTCTTTCTCTTCTCCTACTGGGTTTAGGCTTTTTTTGCTGTTCTTTCTCCAACTCTTTTAGGTGTAAGGTTAGGCTGTGTATTTGAGAACTTTCTTGTTTCTTGAGAAAGGCTTGTATTGCTATGTACCTCCTTTTTAACACTGCCTTTGCTGCATCTCAAATCATTTTCATTTGTTTCCATGAATTTTTAAACTCTTCTTCAATTTCCTGGTTGTCCCATTCATTCTTTAGTAGGGTGCTCTTTAGCCTCCATGTATTTGAGTTCTTTCCAAATTTCCTCTTGTGATTGAGTTCAAGTTTCAAAGCATTATGGTCTGAAAATATGCATGGAACGATCCCAGTCTTTTGGTACTGGTTGAGACCTGATTTGTGACCCAGTATATGATCTATTCTGGAGAATGTTTCACGTGTACTCAAGAAGAATGTGTATTCTGTTGTTTTAGGCGGTAATGCTCTGATTATACCTGTGAAGTGCATCTGGTCCAGTGTGTCATTCAAAGCCCTCATTTCTTTGTTGATCTTCTGCGTAGATGATCTGTCCATTGCAGTGAGTGGGGTGTTAAAATCCCCTACTATTATTGTATTACAGTCAATGTGTTTCTTTAATTTCGTTATTAATTGATTTATATAATTGGCGACTCCCATGTTAGGGGTATATTTATAATTGTTAGATCTTCTTTTGGATAGGTCCTTTAATTATGATATAGTATCCTTCCTCATCTCTTATTTCAGTCTTTGGTTTTAAATCTAATTTGTCTAATATAAGGATGCCACCTTTCTTTTGATATCCATTAGCATGTTAAAGGTTTTCCACTTTCTCACTTTTAATCTGGAGTCTAAAGTCTAAGTCTTTTGGTCTAAAATGAGTCTCTGGCAGACAGTAAATTGGTGGGTCTTGCTTTTTTTTTTTTTTTTTAATCCAATCTGATACCTTATGTCTTTTGATTGAGGCATTTAGCTCATTTACATTCAGAGAAACTATTGAAAGATATGAATCTAGTGCCATTATATTACCTGCAAAGTCACTGTTTCTGTATATTGTCTCTGTTCTTTTCTGATCTATGTTACTTTTGGGCTGTCTCTTCACTTAAAGGATCCCCTTTAATATTTCTTACTGGGCTGGTTTAGGATAAAAAATTCTTTTAGTTTCTGTTTGTCCTGGAAGCTTTCTTTCTCTCCTATTTTGAATGACATCCTTGCAGGATAAATATTCTTAGCTATGTATTTTTCTCCTTTAGCAACCTGAATATATCATGCCAATCCTTCTAGCCTGCCGGGTTTCTGTGGTTAAGTCTGTTGCCAGTCTAATGTTTCTACCTTTATAGGTTACAGACCTCTTCTCCCTAGCTCTGAGAGAGAAGAGAGTCTTTGTCTTTGTCTCTGAGATTTGCAAGTTTCACTATTGCCTGTCGATATGTTGAGCTATTTTTATTGAATTTGAGGGGGTTCTCTGGACTTGAATTCCTGTTTCCTTCTCTTATCCATTCAAGTCCTTCTCTGGACTTGAATTCCTGGACTTGAATGCCTGTTTCCTTCCCCAGATTAGAGAAATTCTCCATTTTAATTTTCTCCAATATGCTTTCTACCCCCCCTTCTTCTGTGATCCTAATTATTCTAATATTATTTCACTTTATGTTATCACTTATCTCTCAAATTCTCCCCTTGTGATCCAGTACTTGTTTGTCTCTCCCTTTCTCAGTTTCTTTATTCTCCATCATTTTATCTTCTATATCACTAATTCTCTCTTCTGCCTCTTTTATCCTAGCAGCTAGAGCCTCCATTCTTGATTGCATCTCATTAATAGCCTTTTTTTATTTCAACTTGATTAGATTTTAGTTCTTTTATTTCTCCAGAAAGGGATTCTCTTCTATGCTTTTTCCACCCCCCAAGCCCAGCTAGTATCTTTATAATCATTATTCTGAACTCTAGTTCTAACATCTTACTTAGATCCATACTGATGAGGTCCCTGGCAGTCAGTACTGCCTCTTGTTTTCTTTTTTGAGGTGACTTTTTCCATCTTGTCATTCTGTCCTAAGAAGAAATGAACAAGAGAGCAAAATACTGAAATGACAACAACCACCCAAGAGAAATATATATTAAGCAATTCAGAAGAGATCCAGAACCAAAAAAAAAGAAAAAAAAAAGAAAGAAAAAAGAAAAAAAGAGAGAGAGAGGGGGGAAGAGAATATAATCAGAGAGGTGAACAGAACAAAGCAATACACTGGATCCTGTATGTATTTTGATCCCTTTGTTAGAAAACTATATCCCAAAATTGTAAAGAAAAAAAAAACAAACCCTTATATATGTGCAAAAATAAAATTAAATGCATTGAAAGGATAGAATGTAACTGTAAAAATGAAAATTGAAAAAGACTTTAAAAAAAAGGGGGTGCTAAAATGAGAAATTGGTTGAAAAAGAAAGAGAAAAAAATTAAAATTGAAAGACTAAAGAGTTGTGGGGAAAAAACCGCATAGATTCTATATACTATTTTACCCTAGCTCAGGAGTTTTGCAGTTCTGTGTGATCAGTAAACATGGTCTTGGCCAGATGCAGGAGATCTTGCTGATCTTCTCTAGGAGGAGCCTGTTATGCTGATTCTCAGGTGTGTTTGCCCTGGGCAGAATTGTACCACCATTGCCAGGGGACCAGGCTAAGTAATCTGCTCTGGATGGCTCTATGTGGTTTTTGTTCCCTGAAGGCTTTCCCTGCCACTTTAGAGGATAAGAATGAAAATGGTGGCCTCTACTCTCCAGCCCCAGAGCCGAAAGCTCAGGGCCCCACTCCCCAGTGCATCCTCAGGGTAAAGCAGTCAGTTACTCCTGTCTCTCTCATCTCCAGCCCAGCTGTACTCTGAGCTCACCCAGCCTGTGATGGTACATTTCTGTCTCAGGCATGCAACCCTGTTTGGAGTCTCCAAACCCTGCAGATTCCTGCAGTGCATACCTGAGCCACTCCTACCAGGGGAGGAAGGGAGGTTTTTGCCCTGGTTCTTCCACTTATTGGACCTCTGCTCAGATAGCCATTGCCCAACCATGCCAACATTCGTGGTATATGGCAACCCTGAGCTGAGAGCCCACTCCTGGGCTAGATGATTGCAGCTGGCTTCCCTACTCTGATGCCTAGGAACTCTGCCACACTCAGGCACCCCCAGTGTTCCTGTGACCCTGAGGATCTAGAGACCACACTGTCTCACTTGGGATTCTGCCCCTGCTTCACCACATGAGCGCCTTTTAAGCAGGAATGTCCCTCACCAGAGAAGGCTTTTAAAAGTTATGATTTTGTATTCCACTGCTGTATCACTTGCTGGTAGCCGGTTTTTGGAGACTCCCTCCCCCCACAGTTTGTCTTCAGATTCACTTCTCCACATCTTCTACTTCTCGGTAAAATGATCGGTTTTCTATTGGTAGAGTTGCAGCAATTCTTTTCTTAGGTCTCTGCTTGAGTTCACAGGTGTTCAGAATGATTTGATAGCTCTCTAGCTGAATTCCTGGGACCATATGAAACTAAAGTCTCCTATTCCTCTGCCATTTTAGACTCCTGAATTTATCAATTTTTATATTTTGGCACCAAGTTCAAAATTGTCTATTGTATAGTGAGTTAAATCCTATTATATTCATTGCTTATGCCATATTTTAATCTACAGGAAGGGGCCAACAATATTCTTTGGAAAAACTTAAATCATCCTAGAATTTAATGGGTGCAGGACAGCCAGGTCCATGCAATGGCCAGTACTTTGGTTTGGTTTACATGGCATCAAATAAAAGTTATGGCTAGAGTTCTTGATATTAAACCCTTCTAGATCTAATGTTTATAAAAATTATATGTTATATTTCACTTCAAACTAAAGCCACATGGAGATTCTTAAAGAGTTCATTTTATGCTATTGTTCAATAATCCATATAGAATGAGTCTTTGAAATTCTGAAACGTTTTGTTTAGGCTCTTCATTCAATTACAGGTTATTTGCCTTTGTAATCAGTGCCTCCCTTGCATGCTTAAATATCTCATGAGCATTATCATCAAGTTCTGGAGCTCTAATATTGTCTTGGCCCTAACAGCTATAATAGCCTCTTCAAAACAAAGAAAATAAATAATTCATAAACTGGAAATAGGCCCCTGAATAATTGAGTTAATAACTTATATTTGAATAGATATTAGGAATCAGCAGAACACATTCCACTTTAAGTTCTTTATTATGGTACATAGATATTAATGTACATTATGTGATTCAAAGTCATAGTTATTTAAACTGGGAGTACAACCTTTCCAAGAAAGGATATTTTCTCCTACTAAGATATTTCTGAAAGTTTGGCTCTAAAACAACTTGGAAATATATCTGTTTAATCATGTTGAATATTGATTTGCAAATTCTCTGAATTTTTATTAAGATTAAAATGGATAATTGAAGCATCATGATATGATATGTTCTGTCTAGCGTTATTTAAAATGTATGCAATATGTTTGGGATTAAGAAAAACATTCTAAAATGCAGTTATATATTCTATTTTCCTTTAAGCTGCAAATTATTTTGAAAGTATATAAATAAAAATGTATTAAAATTCAAATTTATACATCCTTTCATCACATTACAAATTATTACTAATAATTAACTCAAAGAATCTCATTTACATAATGTGACTATAATTGGTTGCCCCTTTCATCAACATCAAGTAGGATACTTACACCAACAAAAAAAAAAAAAGAGAGAAAGAAAGGAAGGAAGGAAGGAAGGAAGGAAGAAAATAGCATTTGAAGAGGAAAGAAGTCTAATGTTATTCATGTAGAGGATATTTTGAAGAGTACCACAAGCAGTGTTCCATTACCATTCTGCCATTTCTCACCAAGACTTTCCAAGAACAAGGTGTTCCCAATTATAAGATGATGTGCTAGGATATAAAGGAGTATAACTTGTATATGCCTTTTTATCATTTAGATTTTGGTTTTATTATTTACTTTTACTATCTTGGTTATTATTTTCAATGTGTAATAAGACAATAATATTACTAGTTTGTTGAATTATTTTTTAATTAGTAAGAAATGGGAAGAATCTCATGGCTGAACATCAGAATGTTTTGTAAAGCTTCTATAAAAAATGTATTTCCATCCATAAAAATTTCCATTCACTTCCTAGGAAGGATTCAGAAAATGCCGCCCAGTCACGGATGAGAGCCACTGAGGTAAGAGATGCAGTTACATATTTTTATTAAAATAAATTTATTAGCATTAAAATATAATTTATTAAAGAATTTATTTATGGGGAGCCTGGGTGGCTCCATCATTACGCTTCTGCCTTCTGCTCAGGTAATGATCCCAGGGTCCTGGGCGCAAGCCCCACATCAGGCTCCCTGCTCTTTGGGAAGCCTGCTTCCCCCCTCCAACTCCCCCTGCTTGTGTTCCCTGTCTCATTGTGTCTCTCTCTGTCAAATAAATAAAATCTTTTTTAAAAAGTCTTTTAAAAAATTTATTTACATATGTTTGAATATTCATTGCAAAAACAATTTTATGTGAAACAAATTAAAGGGTAAGTAAATTTTAAGTGAAGTTGGCCAGTTGAGGGTGTGTCACCATCCCTGGATTCCAGAAGCTAGCAAGGAGAGAATCAAACATCAGTTTCTGGCACATTTGGAACATGATCTCATCAAGAAAGCCCAATAGAAAAGTCTTACATATTTAACCATTATGCAAGGTGATTTAGGAGGGCAATTTTGACAATGTGGGGGAGGGTGATTTTAGCAACTTCATAAAACAACCACAGATTAATGTTGCTAAGAAGAGTTTTATGTTAATTATACTTATCAATCAACACTGGCACAAGAGAACTTGAGAGACATTGTGTATACAGAAAGAACATTACCTAGTTTAATATACTAGATATTTTAAGCCATAACATATAGTAAACATTTAATCTAGGTCTATTAATTTGAGTCTTTTCAAGCAATAGACAATAGGGAGTTCTAATATAACTGTTAAATAGTGAACATGGTGTAAAACATGCTATTCTGTGTCAAACAGATCTGGACTGTAAAAGACAGTTTGTACAATCATTCTCTATTTTCAGTTGATGCAGTCTGATTAAAAGCAGCTGAGACAATGACCTTTCCAATAGGCTTTTAGGATGAAAGGAAAAATGGTGGGACCAGGCAATACAGTCACTATGGTAATCAACAGTCAGGAGAGGACTGTAAAGAAGCAGGTTGGTAAGGAAGGATGAACAGTCAAACATAGAAGGGAGACATTGCTTTTTAAGGAAACATTTTGGGCCAGGTTCTTCCAGAAGGGGTGATGTTCCTTCTAAAATGCCATAGAGGAGTCCATCCAGCCAGAGACCAGACTTCTAACCAGAGGAGTAACCATAGGGAAAATAAACTCCAGAGTCTGAAATTCTCATTGGAAAAAGGCCAGCTTTAAATAAGGCTGCTGCAGCTAGTGATAATGATGATGGTGATGATGATAGGTAACATTTATTATGTGCTAAGCACTGTCCCAAATACTTTTCATATAGTAGCACATTTAACCTTTATAATAACACCATGGGATAGGTACATTATTATTTTCATTTCACAGATAAAGAAATGGAGGCATCAGAATTGTCATTTTACCATTATCAATGTTAAGGTATGAAGGAACAGAAAAACATACCAGAATTCAACTAATAAAGATAGAAAAGATGGTGACACTCCAATTTTTGTTTTATTTTGTCCTAAAATTTGATTCATTCAATAAACAATGAAACAGCTGTTTATACCACGATCTGTGCTAATATCCGGGTATGCAAAAGGTAGACAATTCAGATATGGGTTCTAATATTCTTGGAATTTATGGCATTATTAGGGAGACTTGTAATTTAACAAGAAATATTTTCTCACTTTCTCCCATCCAAGTACTAACCAGGCCCGACCCTGCTTAGCTTCCGAGATCAGATGAGATCGGGCGCGTTCAGGGTGGTATGGCCGTAGACTTTTCTCACTTTCTTAATTACTAAATTGAGCCTGGAGGATTCAGTAAGAGTCATCAGCCAGGAGTTGAAGGGTTGGCTTAATATTTAGGAAATTTTCAGTTACCTCAGTGTCAGTGAGTAAAAGAATCCTGTTTGATGTTTTGACATTGTAAATTGATATTTATTTTACTTTTAATGTAATAATTCTTCAAGACCACTTTGAAACCCAAAGAGTAAGGCCGTCTTATAACCTAGCAACAACTCTCTCATAATGACCTTCAGGTAGGGAAGGACAAAGTGCAGGAAACTCTTTGTTTTAGGGTTTATCCCAAAACACACCCACACACACACACAGAATGGGATAGGTCACAACATCTCTTGGAGCCTAGCAAGATTTTTAAAAACCAAACTGTGTTTCTAAAGAAACTTTGCCTTTATCTTTTTTCTTTTTAAGTTGTGTTTTATTTTTTAAACATGTATGTTGTGGTTTCCTTAAATCTATCAATATAGTCTTGGAAAAAAAATATTTCTTCCATTTCCTAGGTAAATATTGATGATTTCACATACTTTTGCCATTAGGTTTTTTCTTTTCTAAATGTAGAGTTGCCAGATAAAGTTGAAATTCAAATGAACAAGGATTTATTTCATTATTCTAAAAAGTTCCTTTTTTATTTTTTTAAATATGGTAAATTTAAAGGGGTTTTCGTAAGCTATCCTTCTACCATCCTTATCAATTTATTCACTTTTTATTCATGTTTTCAAGTAATATTTGAGGACTAATTGTATGTCAGTATTATTCTAGGTACAGGGAAGTATCTCCTTGAACAAATAGGCTTTGCTCTCATAAAGCATATATTCTTATGACAGGAAAAACAAAGAAGCTTCATAATACTGAACATTGTGAGAAGTTAGGAGATTAAAATAATTTCTAAAACATTATCTTTCCCATGGTGAACAAAGTACCTGCTGATTGAAAAACCTACTTGGAATATATAGTTTATTGCCTAATTAAGATTTTTAAAGTGATTTCATCCCTAATAGACTTGAAATAGCTAATGTTATATTTAATCAATCAACCCGTTAATCTTTTATTTTTCATTCGGTCAATGCCTGAAAAACTAGAATAAATTATTGTATAAGCCAGTTGGGTTTTATGTGAAGGAAATTTGTCTTTCTCACTTAGTTTTGTTATGACTGTTAAATATAGGTAAAATGGGATGATATCTCTTGAGATATCTAAGCAGAGGGCTGTTGATCCCTGTGGAAGGAGGTTATTTGAGCATTAGATGGGCAGGTGGCCTATATGGCCTGTGAGCTTCCTTTCAATCTTGAGTTTTTGTAATATAGAGAAACTCCTCTGTAGAAAAACATCTGTCCATGGTATTCCCTGGACCCAACACCAGCAAACTTCATCCGGGTAGTTTTAAATTAACTATTTGTTCCTTTCTAGCTTGAGTCAGCATTTTCTAGTTGCTTGTTCAGATCTTTCAATCATTTCTCACATCTTTCAACATTAAAAAATTGAAAAAAGGAAAAAAAGCCCTGAAAACTAAATAATATTTCAGCATGAATCATTTTAATGCTCAGAGTTTTGTGACATAGGTGCTTTTGTTATCTCCATTTTTCAGAGATAGAAGCTGAGATTCTAGAAGTTAAGCAGTTTTCCTAAATTCAGGAACTGAATATAGAAGCAGTCTGAGCCCACAGTTGGGGTTCTGTCAATCCCCAGGACCTATCATCTCCTCCAGTGAATCTACTAAAAGCTTGCATTTTTCAAAATGTTTTATCGGAAAAGCCTAAATATCACACTTAGGTAGAAAAATGTATAGAGTAATTAATAGATTATCTGAGCACTAAGTTGAACCCTGGCATACACGTATTTGAGATGAGAATTTGGGACTTATGGAGAACAACTGGCAAAGGTGTTCTCAAGTTTGGAAAGTCATACTCATTAAACTTTACGTTTTATAGTGCTCTATGATCATACACAGGTATACATACAAATAAACTCCTATCATGAATAACTTACAAAAAGTGACAAGAGAAGCCCCAGACACTGTGCAAGCCTCAGTGACTTTATTCCACATGGTTTGCTCTCCTTGCTCTTTCTCAAGTACTTGCCTTACCTGCACTCTTGCCTCTTACTCATACTTGGGAGCACATCCCTACCTGTTCTGGGAAGTTCTTTTTGTAGAGGACTTCCAAAGAAAAGCCTAGAGTGGGAATTTGGCAAACTAGGTTCTAGCCCAGGATCTGCCACTAATAAGTTCTGTGTCTAAAGTCAAATTTTTGTTGTTTTTCTGCGCCTAGGTTCTTCATAAAAGGGATAGAGCTCAGGTACTATAGGAACCAGCTAGCCTAGCCCTCTCCACTCTTCAGTGCTTCAGTGTCATATTTTTCATCACTCCTAGCATTTTCTCTAAATCCTGCTTAAATACTTCTGGGCATTCCATTCTACGTACTCTGACTGAGAAAAGTTTTCTTTTGAACCTAAGTCTTCTCCTATGTGGTTTCCAATTTTAGTTCCATTTTTGTTCTCTTCAGTGTCCTAGATCAAGGGTGCTCATTCTTTCATTTTTGAAGGCAGCTATCCTGTCTCTTGTCCCTATCACCCTTCTCAAATCTCAGTTCCAGCCTAACAGTTGGAGATATTTTAACCTTCCATAGGAAATGGTTTTGAATCTTGTTTTCTTGGTCACCTGTCTCTGGACTGGGTTCCTTACTAATGGTGTTCTGAAAATGCAGGACCCAGAACAAATAACAATGAGAACAATAACTAATGTCTAGCGCTTATCCTGTGCTAGCTATTGTTTTATGTGTTTGATGCATATTTTTTCATTTAATCCTTGTAGCAGCGTTATTCAGTAGCACTATTATAATCCACATGAAAACTGGGAGCCAGAGAGGTAAAACGGATTGCCCAAGTATAGATAGACCTGGGAATGCCAGGAATTCAGGCTTTTCTGGGCTATAGAGCCCATGCTCTTAATGACTTGGATAAACTGCCTTTTCTGAAGTTGGTATTTGAAACCCAGTTTGTGCACCACTCGGTTGACCGGGACTTACATCTTCCTTACTCTAGATGTGAAATTTCTATGTGCACAGCCTAAAATTCGATGTATATGTTTTATGTGTGAGGACTTCAATTTTGAAGCCTGTAGGAAACATCTGCTGTGTATCATGTACTGTGCAGAACATAAGGATTTTCGGGATAAAAATAAGCCATTCTCTGTCTAGTTGGAAAATAGACATGGAAATAAGTAACCCAAATGTAATGTTAAGTATAGTTAAGATTGAAGTAAAGTAAGAACTTTATTAAGATTAATGAGAACATGGAGAATGTAACTAATTCTATCTAAGAGAAAGAGAAATTACTCCAAGGAAGCTAGATGTGGATAGGTTCTTTAAGGATGAATAGGAGTCCACTGGACAAAAAATATTGGAAAAAATACTTTGTCTTTATTAATTATCTTTGTAAAAATTATGTCTCGAAATCAGCCAAGAATTAGCATCATGTTTATTAGACAATGCTTCACAGAAACAACTATTAAAACAAATAGGACAATGTTTGGTCACTTAAGATCTTCTAGAACTTTTATGTTCATCATGGTTTCGCAAATTCTATTCAGCAATCTTTAATTAGTATGAAATGTAATCTACTCAAACAGAAACATTTGAACTCACTTAGTGAAATTATGTGCTGTAATACAACAGTCCCACCACTAACTAGCTTCTTTTCCTTTGTACCTATTTTAATTTTTTACTTCTGAATCATAGATCATGGTTAGAAGCAAGCTAAAAAGTGAGGAGTTTGGTGTTCTTTTTATAATCTGTTGACAAGTTAACATTTTTTATAGATGGCCTATTTCATTGTGTTCTTCCCACTATAAAAATACCTTTAATATTAATTTTAGGTGGCTTTTGAAACCTCAATAAATTCTAGGATTCATTATTCACTTATATGATTTTTTAGAGGTCTGACCTTTCCTCTCTTATTTCTGTTCTTTCTTTCCTTTTCTGTATATGTAATTGTTTTTTAAGTTGTTACTTGTGGTTATATAGAAATCCCCTTCAGAATTATATGAAATTATAGAGCCAAAACTTCTTTTTGAAAACAACATCTCATATCGTTGGTTTTGGATTTGAACCATCTTTTCTTAGGGCTTGATCTAGGAAAGACTTCTGCTGCTTCTGAAATTTGCCTTCCTGAAATCTGTGTTACATGTCTGACTTCTTGCCATATTTCCTTTACTCATTTTCAGGCATTCTACAGCCGTTTTACTCAGTGTGGTATATGGACCAGCAGCATTAGCATCACCGGGAGTTTGTTAGAAATGAAGAATCTCAGGTCCCCATTCTAGGCCAATTAAATCAGATGGGCTTATTAAAAACTCATTCAGGTGCCATATAAGTACATTAAATCAGGGAAGCACTGCTTTGAGATGACAGGGCAAAGTAACTTTCTCCGAAGGTCTTCTCATTTCCACCCGTCTAACCAAGTGTTTTTTAAGAATCAAGTTGATGGACCTTTAGTAGAAAAATACAATATTTCAAGGCAAATAAAGAATTTGTCAGCTACCTTACTTTTAGCTGAATTTTAGTAATAAAAGTAGGCTAGCATTCACAGAGGGATTACTTTGTACTCAGTACAACTCTTCAAATTTATCCTCTGATTTAATCTTCCTAATATCACAGAGATGCAGTTAGCATTGTAATTCCCATTTTACAGGTGAGGAATTTGAAGCCAATGTAGAGATTCAGTTCTTACCCAATATCACAGAGCCCTGCAGAGCCAGGTTTCAAATTAAACCTATTTGATTCCAAAATCTGTGTTTTAAATAATGTCAAAGCACTGTTACTCATGACAGAATGAAATTTTTAACAGATTACAGGGAAGCTGAAAATTTCCTGCTCCATTGTATTTATCCTCTTTTCCAGGTCCGTATTCCCTGATTCTTTTAAGCTGCTGCCTCTACCACCTGTTAATATTCCTGTCCACACCCATGTCTCATATACTAAACATCTTGCTCTCTGTCTGTTGCTTTAATTGTGAATTGCTTGTCACAAACTTTTCCATAACATACCAGCTCACCCTTAATCCTTCCGGCTTCTAATCACTCCTATTTTCTGCCTTGTCTTGATCTTTAAATCTGCTATTCAATACTGTTATCCTTTCAACTAAGATCTAGGTTTTTCTTCCAATTACAAGACCTTTAACTCCTTAGGTAAACACTCTTCCTGATGTGACTAGACCTGGACCCCTACCTTTGGGTCATCTCTAGGCACAATTCCAGAATCTAAGCTTACTCTTGTTCTAAGAGAAAGAACATGACTTTCTTTCAGTAACGAGGCTGTAGAACATTCTTTCTAACACTTTACCTTGTTCTCTCTCTCCTTGTCCTTCACTGAAACGTTTCCTTTCATGCTATCAGAAGCAGACTTGAGTTCCACACAAGCTTTTATCTCCATGACACATTAAGTTCATCTACATCATCTTCTTCTAAGGCTTTATTAGAACAAAGTATCATTGTTATGATCAAATGATAAATCTTACTAACTTTCTATCTTGAATTGTACTTTAAATTTTGTTAATGCTCTGGGCTTTGAATATACAGTAGAATTCTTGACCCTCACTTTAGTAATTTTTAACTATGGACTCTTTTGTCTGTATAAATTGCATAACTTTTTACTGTAATGGCTGATGTCCTTCATTAGATCCAGTTTTATAGTTTTATCTGACAATGTTTTCCTTCCCTCTAGACTTTGACTTTAAAGTTAACATAAACCTGGCAGACTTCCAGATGATTCTGTACAAGGTAGTCTATAGTCAGGTGTTCATCAGTCTGGCAGAATAATCCCTGGTGCAGGACCAGATACAGTTTTGTATCTCTATTTATTTAGCTAATCATTATTTTTCCAGTCTTTTTTCTGTCTACAAAATCCCCAACTCTTCTAAAATGGAAGCTAGATAAGACTATGCTTTCAACAAACCCTTTCCTTTTTGGCTTAGAGCTCTGATTCCTGGAGATGTTTCCCAAATTTCTTCTGTTTATGTCATTTATCCATATTCAACATTATAAGTAAGTGATGGTAAGCCAGAGGATGCATTCGTTTATTTATTCATCTTCAAACTACTTTTAGTGATGGATCTTTGTTCCAGGTATGGTGCTGGGCCAGTAAATTGGTAAGTGCCAGTGGACTCTGAATGGAGAAGATCGATTTCATTTCAAGAAGAGGAAACAACTATGATTGTCCATGTGTTTGCACAAAGGGCTATCTCTATTCTTATATTTCTTCTTTGGTAACTAAGCTCTTCATGTTTCCTAATTCTAGAAGCCCTTCTGTCTTTTCATAGAAAGGGAGAATACTGCTTTCTTTCCAGAAATTATACATCTCTTCCCAGAGGATTTCTCCAGTGGATCAAATTTCCTGCTCCTTCCCTTCTGCCTTTGTGTAATAGTCTTCCATTGTACTTGACCTGTTTTAATCCATCTTTGCCCTCTCAAAATCTCTTCCCTTTCCGTTTCTTGCTTCAGCTGCTTCTTTATGTTACCCAGGAAGTAGTTTTCTCTTTCAAAATAGCAGAAGATAAAAACCCATTAATTTTGGTGTTTTAACTTTATGCATTTAATTTTATCACATTGCAGCTACCAACATAATATTTTTATGACTTTCGAAAAGAGGGATAGCAGAGTCTTTTTACCAATTACCCCCTCCCCCATCCCTAGGGAAACTCTATGAGCAGACGTAGGACCCTTTTAGGTGGTCTTAGTACCTTCTCACCTTCTGAACTTCCTGTATGAATTTGACCAGTTCTTATTCCTATAGCTTTTAGACTGTCAAATATTAAATGCAGCCAGTAAGTGGAGGCAGCTAATTAAAAAAAAAATATGTATTCTTCCCTCTTACTTTGTTCTTCCTATTTTGCTGGTCCTTTGCATGAGCTCCTGGTTGACTCCTAAAATTCCTTCCAGTGCTTCAGTGTGGCTTTCTAGTGTATAGTACGTGTTTGTGAACCACTGACCTATTCTCTGATACTTAATTATTACTTAATGAGGACTGATACTTAATTTTTTTAAAATAAAAGTTTTATTGGAGAAAAATAGAGCCACCATGTACTCAGGGAGAAGAGCACAAAAAATTAACAGATACAGAACAACTGAAAGTCACAATTACCCACTGTTGTTTGCAGTTACTTTTCAATTTCTTTAATAGCTCCCATAAACTTATTTTTTAATAGTCTTGCCAATTTTTTGGTTGAAACAGCAACAAGTTTTCAAAAAATTAAGAGCCTTAGGGAAGGGACCAGCTTTCAAGATAACAAAAGTGATAGCAAGAGTCTGTTCCTAACAGGCACTGATTCTACCTAAAAATTCCTTAAGAGTAACTACTGAGTTTTATGGGATAGTCTGTAATCTCAGAGACTATCAGAGATGAGTTAGAACATTGACTGATAGTCTGAAGAGAATTGCACATGGTATGGAAGGTGCCACAGGGGCATGTTAAAAATCAACAAAGGTTTAATTCCTGAGAGGTGAGTTTACTATACTATTTTGTTTCAAAAGAGGAAAATAATCCCCTAAAAAACTGAAGTAAGATTACCAATGTGTTAAATAAGCTAGGCATTTTTATATGCATTTCTTGTGCAAGGTGATTCTTTTCTTTCATATTGCCTTCATAATGTAGAAGCTATCAACTTTTTAAAGTTATGTGCTGTGCATGCAACCTGATGTTTGTTGATAACCCCAGAGTGTCTTCATGAGCTCAAATGTACCTATGCTATTCCTAAAGGGTAACCATGATGCCCAAACTAACTTCTACAGGATACATTTAATTTATGAATCTTTGTGTCCATAATCCCCCTCAGACAGTTGTGTTTTTTTTTTTTTATGAAAGGAAACGGAAATTACAAAATACCTACATTTAAATGAAATTAAGAATGTAACACTGACTGAAGTTGGCAAAAGAACTTTTTTTCTTCATCAGTTGTGGTTTCAAAGAACTGGACTGAATTTAGAGTTCTCTGAATCTTTTGTGACTTAATTTAAGATCTTTTCTTTATTTTAAATGGGATAGACTTCTTATGACGTGAAAGGAGTAGTTGAGGCTGGAAAATTCTAAAGTATAAGCATTATGGTTTTCACACAATTGGAAGTGCTTTAAAATTGACCTAACAGGGATCCACACGTCAGATCGGTACAGTTGGAGGCAAGTTTCATTTTGTCAGAAATGCCATTCTAGAACGAAGGCAAAAAAATGTTTCCATGAGTTTTCCGCTTCACAGAAAGTTCCATCCTTGGTTAGTAGTATGCAAGTAGGCTAGGATCAAAGTGTCCGACCTTTTGTTCAAAGTGTCTCCCCACTTTTCCTATTGCTTTTGATACTACTTAGAGTGTTCTACAGTCAAGAGTGCTCCTTCCCACATGAGAAAATTAAGTCCTATATAGGTTGATTTACTTGTCTGTGGTGATGTAAAAAGCATATTAAAGGGTGTGTGTGTTTGTCTCTGGATTTCAGCTTATTCCTTAAGTTATAGATAGTAGGCATTAGAAATCTCCATATCCTAAGGAGTTTTGAGGGGATTCCAGACACTACTTCTAGGACTAAAGAAGAGGTGGCCAGTGGCATCTTTCCACTCTCATACTCAAGATGACTCTCCGGCTGGAGCTTAATGAAGAATGAATTTATATATTTCATTAGCTTAGCGGGGAATGTGGTAATATCCTACCTTTTCTCTTTTTTAAAGAAAAGAGGGTGGCTGCTCCCTTACATAGGGAAGGATTCAAGAGAATCCCTAATAGTAATCTAAGGGTTTTCTCAGCAAGGAAACACTGACATCTTATTCCCTAGTTGGATGTTTACTGAGCAGGAGAAACTTTTGGGCCTACCTCCTGGCATACCAGAATAGATCACATCAGAAAGCATTTTGGAGAAATTAATACTTGAGTTCAAGGGCAGAAGGAACACATATCCTGCTTCCTGTTTATTCCTGGGTAATTTTAACTCTGTGAAGCAGGATAAAGCAGCTCCTAATAATAAGGAGTAGAGATGGCATCAGAAAAACCAGTATACGTTCCTGTTACTTGGCATGGAAATAATGTATGACTCCAGAGCCAAGTAGATGGCGTGAACAGATTCTAGGGGCCAAGTAGATGTGAACAGATATCAGGGTGTAAGTCAATGTAGTGAAAGGTTGTCATACTGGAACCATGGCAGGACAGTGTGCGGCTAACTCACTCAAGAGTTGGAGGCTATGCAGTGTGTTTCCTGGAAGTGAAGATAAATGGGGTCAGAGTATAAGGGGTACAAAGGGAATGGTTGTTTTATTGAAGATATTTCTTTTCCAAACTTGGGAGCTTATCCAGGCTTCTCTATGTGTCTTGTTTTGCTCATGGAATGTGAATAGGAAAGGCATGTAATACTTCTTACTTAAAAGTTAGAGTCGGGGTGCCTGGGTGGCTCAGTGGGTTAAAGCCACTGCCTTTGGCTCAGGTCATGATCCCAGGGTCCTGGGATCAAGCCCCACATCGGGCTCTCTGCTCAGCGGGGAGCCTGCTTCCTCCTCCCTCTCTCTCTGCCTGCCTCTCTGCCTACTTGTGATCTCTGTGTGTTAAATAAATAAATAAAATCTTTAAAAAAAAAAAAGTTGAAGAGTCATCATGTGTTCTTTAATGGCAACAACAGGCCCCAGAGAAGGACCACTACTTCCTTTGCAGTCCCAGAGTAAAGAGGCAGGGGGAAATAATGTTAACCAGCAGAGAGCTTGTAATTTAGATAGCGGTTTTTGTTATTTTAAGCCACTAAGATATGGGACTATTTGCCGCCACTGCACAACCTAGCAAATATGATAGATACAGCAAAATATGATAGATAGGACATCAGTGGGTGAATAGTATGGATTTTTTCTGTACAGGCCTCTAAAGAATCCACAAGTATATCCCACGAAAGAGTAAATCTGGGTGCCTGTCCATAGGAGTCACCGTGGTTGCCCATCAAGAAAGTAAATATATAAGACTTTTTTTTTTTTTTTTAATCCAGCTTTATTTTCCTTCCCCAGAATACCAGTGGCAGGGGGCGGGCAGGGAGGGATATCTAGAAGTGGGGGAGTGAGACAAAAACAGAATGGAAGATCTAGAAAAAGTAAAAGAGTAAAAGATCATACCTTGTTGCTCCTCTCCTCTGCGATGTGGTTCAGGCTTGAATTTAGAAGGCAGGTACAGATTTTTATTTGGATGGGAGATTTTTATTTGGATGGGAGCATTGACATTTAAAGTGGATTGGATGAAATTTTATAATATAAAAATGAGTCTTAGTGGCCAAAATGAGACTCTTCGTATTGCATAAAAACCTAGGAAGCCAAAAGAACTTACCAAAATACCATTAATCAATGTGAAATAGAGATCTTGGCAGAGTAAAAAAAAAAAAAAATAATAATAATGATTGTACCACACAGGGTATGGATTGTCCACTAAGCTTGTTATGGTTATGTAGTTTGTTGGTGACGGAATTGGAAACACAATCTAGGTGTCCTAACTTCAACTACAATACTATTTTGAACACTTATTTCTTAAAGGATATTGTCTGTGGGAATTATATTAATCAGATAAAAAAAGGCAAATTCAGCTTTGGTGAATGATTTGGCAGGCCGTTCTATGAACTATAGTGGGCAAATTCTAACACATTTTTCTTGGAACTGATACCCCCAAAGTAATAACTGGTATGCATTATTACTCTAGAGAGCCAAAGTGTACAATTACTGGCAGAGAGGTCTCTATAGAAATTGCCAACAGCTTTTATTTCATAGTGTGTTTATAATATATTCCTTATCTGAATCTTAAAAGGATCTGATGTGTTGTCCTCAGTGTTAACCTTTTAAACCACACAAATATTTATTGATCATTTCCTATATGTGAAGTAGTCTTCCAGATGCAGGTGATACAAATGTTCTTGCCCTCGACAACATGCTGAGAGTAAATGAATTCATATTTGAGATTAAAAGCAATAGAGAAACAGAAAATTGCAAGTCTTTAGATCTCCCAGCAATGTGGCTCTTTGAACTTTCATACATAACATTTTAATGATGCCTTCACATGTTATGTTCCGCAACGACTGTTTTATACAAGGACAGCCAGTGAAATGGTTTTTTTTTTTTTTAAAGATTTTATTTATTCATTTGACAGAGAGAGATCACAAGTAGGCAGAGAGGCAGGCAGAGAGAGAGGAGGAAGCAGGCTCCCCGCTGAGCAGAGAGTCCGATGCGGGACTTGATCCCAGGACCCTGAGATCATGACCTGAGCTGAAGGCAGAGGCTTTAACCACTGAGCCACCCAGGCGCCCCCAGTGAAATGGTTTTGCAGTGTCTATTTTCTGTATGAACTTTAATTGAGAAGAAAACACTATAGTTCAAACTACTTTAAATAACTTTTTAAAGAGACATGAATCAACGAAAATATCAGTTCCATGTTTGCTGTTCATTATGGATAGTGTAATTCTAGATTAGTGAAATGTATGATATGGGACTTACATTTTTATGTAAAAGAAATAGTTTATGGTATATGGGCATCCTTTGTGTAACAAAAGGATAGAGTGTATTTATTGTTAAGTTTTGTGATTATTGGGTTTTTCTTTTCCATTTGGTAGAATGGAAAGAACACTTAACAAGAAGTCAGAAGATCTGGGTTCTAGTCTTTCTCCATCCACCAAATATACGCCTGAACTTGGACATTTTATTGTGCCTACCTGAGCCTTACATCTTTGTCTAAAAATGAAGATTTTAACTAGATAACTGTGTTCTCATTTTTGACTTAGAATTCTGTGATCTTGACTGAAAACTGAGTGGAATGTTAAAATCCAATATAATCAGTTAAGATATTTAATACAAAAAATTGGCAAGTGAGGTTATATTAAATTTTGTTCTAAAGAAAGAATATTATTATTCATGTCCAAAATTGTGTCTGTTAACTGTCACACTTACATTTGCTAAGACAAATATTTGCTAAACAAGTATTGAATCCTATATTGTATAATTTGTGTCTCTTTCTCCTTCCATTTAACAATATTTCTTCTACAGCAGTAGACTTCTAGCCAAGAATATTGTGTGGTTATTGAATTTTATTTTAAACTCCAAATATTTCCCACTGCTCTAAGGTACAGTTTGGTATTAAGCTCTAAACCAAAGGCCTGAGTTGGAAAGACATTTCATAGGGTAAAACCATTTTACTTGATTCTCTTGACTAATGATGTTCTGTATTGAATGTTAAGAAATTTATGAATCCTATCCAGTAGGACTTTAAAACTATGTTTATAACATGTTCTTTCCTTAGCTTGTAAATAAATACCAGCTTTGAAGAAAACATATCATCTGATTAGAACAAAATAATGACAAAAATTCAGCCTTTTAAGTATAAAGTAGAATAACTAAAAATGGATGTATAGAGTATCTAGGTGCCCTAATAAGAAAGAGAAAGGGTCTCTCAATGAGTGGAGAGTGGGTTGAAGATGTCTGGGCTCATTTGTCTGTTCAAAATATTTGTTTAGTTTCCACTGTGCCAGATGAATGCATCAAAATCTCTTTAAAGAATTCAACGTGTGTGGGATGAGTGGGTGGGCAGAGAGAATCAGTGAAGGTTGAAAATTGTCCTGGTAAGCACCACAAAAGAAGAGTGGAGGAGAAGTCCCAGGAAACAGTGAGGATGGAAATCTAACTCTGCCTTGAAGTGATTCCCAAAGAATGAGATACCAAAGATGTGTCATAATGGGTAATGAATAATTGTACAGTGAATGCACAGTGAATGATGGTGGGAAAACATCAGGCAGAAAGGCCATCATATGTAAAAATACATAAGGGCATAACATAATGAAAAAAATGAAGTACAGTAAATAGGAAAGCAATGAGAAGCAAAAGTAAAGGAATAAATTCAGCCAAAATCATATTAGGCAGTGTATATAATGGCAAGACATTTGTGTTTGATACCATAGACATTGGGTACCATAGGACAATTTAAAGATCCAAAGTATAGAAGTATATGATTATTGTATTAGTTTGCCAGATCTGCCCTAACAAAGTACCATGAACTGTCTGGACCCTAACAAAGTACCATGAACTGTCTGGATTAAACAACAGAAATTTATTGTCTCAGAGTTTTGGAGACTAGAAATCTGAGATCAAGGTGTTAGCTGTGTTGGTTCTTTTTGAGAACTGTGAGATGAATCTATTCCAGGCCTTTCCCTAGTTACTGGTGGTTTGCTAAGAATTTTTGGCATTTCTTGACTATTAGATGTGTAACTTCAGTCTCTACCTTCATGTTTATATGGTGTTCTCTCTGTATCATGTCTCTGTCCAAATTTTCCCTTTCTATAAGAACACCAATCATAATGGATTAGTGACCCACCCTACTCCAGTATGACCTCATCTTAACTAATCACATTTGCAGTGACCCTGTTGCCAAATAAACTCACAGTCTGAGGTACAGAGGGTTAGAAAGTTCAACGTATGATTTTGGGGGAGACACAATTCAACCCATAACAATTGTATCATATTAAACATTTTATAAAGATTATCCTGGCGTCATTATTGCAGCTGCCTTTCTGGGAACAGAATTGGTACCAGGAAGAAGAGTGAGGAATCTCTTGTCGTAATCCAAGGAAGAAATCATGTTGGTTTGAACTATGTCAGTAGCCATGGAGAGGGAAAGGATTTTAGATGTACTCAAGAAGTAACACTGACAGAATATAGAGACTAATTTTATATAGGGTTTGATGCTACAAACAGAACTAGAATTTTATGAATTTAGAAATTGATCAAACTATATAATTATTAATAGAAAAAAGGATGTTGTAGAAGTTTTGAGAAAAGATCATGAGCTCGGTTTTAAGGTGCTTATGGACATGTTAAGTGAACAATAAAACATGAGTCAAAGACTTAGGTTAAGTATTTTACATCTGGGAATCAGGATAATCAAGATGGTTACTGGCACTGAGCAAGTAAGAGCAATAAAGGAGAAGAGAATCAAGGAAACAAAGAGAATGAAGAGTTAGTTTCAGGAAAAGAAAGCCATAATGACTCAGTGTCAGTGTTAACCCAGAGGTAGCAGAAGAATCAGGAAAGAATGGTATCCTAGAAACCAAGTCAGTATTATCAACTGTAGCAGTGAGTTCCAGTAATTGAAAATAATACAACGGCCACTTTAGGATGGTCAATTTCAGTGAAGTATGGTGAGAATACACTACATGTGCATTTACTTGTTTGAGCTCAGTTATATGCCCTCAGCCAAAATAATAATAGTAATAATAACTATTACCATTATTTAAATGGTGTGGGCAGTTCTGCCTGATATTCCTCTCAATATGTACAAATATCCAGCTATGAACAGCAGGAGATATAAGTGGTTTTGCTGATCTCCCATTCTGTTCTGGTTTTATATGGTTCTGTAAACTGAAAATCTTGCCGTGCTATGAAATTGCAGTGTTATAAGTTATTTTCATAATTTTTGTATATCATGGCCCCTTGGCTTCAAAACATAGTTAACCTATCAGATATCCAGCTAAAACAAAACACGTAAGCTATCAGATATCCAGCTAAAACAAAACAAAAAAGTAATCATCCTTTTAATATTGGAAGAAAAACAGGAGGAGATGGATTTAAGACACAGCAAAGCAATCTTCAATGTGTTTTTTTCATAGCAGGTTTGCAAAAATCTCTGAGATCTTTACCTTGTGTGATGACTTTAAAAACTTAATCTTTCTGTATAACTTGATTTCATCTACAATGGTAGCCCAACTGGTGATATCAGAGGAGAAAAAACCAATCAACTTACCCCACTTAGGGTACAAAATGGAAGTAAAACTGATGGAAAAATGTAAAACTGTAATGAAATGAGTAAGATAATTAGTTTATATTAATCAGTTGGGTTGGTTAATTGACTCAATAAAAGAACTAGTTTTCAACTATTGTTGATATGATTTACAGAAGGGGAGTGATGTTATCACCAATAGCACCCAGTTTTAGGAAACCTAGAAGGCTTTTGGTATTGTCAGAATCGTGTGCCTATATAGTGCCGTGTTCCGATTTCAGGACCCTAACATCCAAAGCTGTAGGAGTACCTTGAACTCCTCACTGCCACATCCTTCCAGAGTTTTGGAATTTGAAGACAAAAAATAGGAACTGAAAATGAGTTTCTTTCTTTATTATATATTAAAAAGCATGATAATTAATCACTCTGGTATAGTTTAATTCCAGAGATAAGGACATGGCCTACGTTGACCTCAGAGGAATCCTTTTGCTTTAATGATTCTATGAGGTGTTAGAATTTTCTAAGGAGGATAAGTAATGATGAACTAGTGAATATTCATGAATAGAATGTATTGTAATGTTGAAAGCATGCTTTAAATTAATTTCCTTAGAAGAGACATTTGAATGGTGGTTTGTAGCTACAGGGGCAAAACATAGAGGTCAAATTATAGATTTTGTACTTGTTATGAAATAAAGAATGAAAAGTGAGAATGAATGGCTAATTATGAGTATAGAAAGATGTTAGAATGGTGTTCCTAGGGGGACAGCTAGGATCAGATAAGAAAAATAAACACCAAAAGTAACAGGGGAAAAGAATTTGCTGATGACAAACTATTTAGCCTAACAAAGAGGAAAGGGGAAAAAATCCCAGGGAGAATAAAAATAATTGATCGACACAATAGCAGTTAAATTCAACACAGAAAAGTACCATGGAGAAATAATCCTAAGAAGAAAATTAGATAGTTTATATATGCTGATAGTTTCTTAATGTTCTGTAACTTTCCAGCATAAAATTTATGACTTTTTGTGGTCATTAAAAAAAAAAAATCCTACTCTTTAAAGAAGGCTTGTTGGAAAAATGGATGAAATAGCTGTAAAATAAGTGGAGTCAAGAAGCTATGGTGGGATTTGGTAATATGCTAATAAGCTATTTGTGGATTTCTGGTTTAAGGAAGAATGTTGGAGGAAATACTTCATGGATTCATCCCATTTCCAAACTCGATGATTGCTCCTGTTAAGTTTTTTATTTGTTGCTGAGGAGACATCAGCACCAAGGAAGGATCAGGGAAGGAACAGAGGATTAACTGGTTAGAAATGGAAGCTTCCTAGAGAAAAGCTTACAAAAAGGGAGGAGAAGAGATTATGGAGATAAGGAATGTTACGTTTTCATTTTACCTTGGTAAGAATACGTTTTTCTTAAGTTTGGGACTTAGTGAAGGAGTGAATACAAGCAACCACAGGCCTACTCGTATACCCACAGCCTTACTACATCCTTCATGCTTATATACAAACATCTCCAGATACTCTCACAGAATCATGGATATTTGCATACGTTGCTTAAATCCGTGTGTTAAGGATGGAAGAGAGTTCTGGATGTAGCTTGGTTCAAGGCGGAAGGTATTACAAAAGGTCCCAAGGTTAAGAGCTTGGAGATTTCAGGGTCCTGGGATTGAGCCCCGCAGCGGGCTGTCTGCTCAGCAGGGAGCCTGCTTCCCCCCCCTCCCACCCTCTGCTTGCCTCTCTGCCTACTTGTGATCTCTGTCTTTCAAATAAATAAATAAAATATTTTAAAAAAAAGAGCTTGGAGATTTGACTAGGGAGGAGGGTAAAAGATGCAAGCCTTCATTCAATGAAGCAGCCCAGAGTGCTAGTATGATCACATTGTGCTAGGAAAACATAAAAAAATCAAAACATTCCCTTCATTTTGAAGTGTTGATGACGCCAATATCCCCTAACTCAGTTCCACCACCATCTTTGACCATGGGCATGGAGAGAGGGACAGACACTGCGGAGTAGCTAACTTAATGTCCATTGTAATCCACTGACTCGTTGTGGCCGCTGCTTTAAAATTTGTTAAAAATAAAACTAGGTGTCCTGACCTTCCTTGCAGCTAGGAGGGGGCCTATAGGCTAGTTCAGATGAATGAGAGGTCATTAGACGTCTGCCTGCCGGAGTTGCCCCTTCCCTCAGGGCATGGCTGCTCTGAAGACACGGCCAGCCAGCCTGGAACCGCTGACCGTTCTTCCGGCACAGCTTCTCAGCTGAGTGTAAAAATAAAAACTCATTTCCAAGCCTCCATAGTCAAGTTTTCTGTTAGTCCTCTCGCATTGCAAGTCCTCACTGATAGAGGACAGTAGGAGCATAAAGTGAACAGGGAAGGGAAGGAAGAAGAAAGAGATGAGAAGGTGAGAAGGGTGCTCTGGAGTGACATACATTCGGAAAGAGAAATAATTATTTACTGCAAACCTGTGTCTCAAATACAGTATGCAAGGGATACGTTCATAATTTGAATGGCTATTATATCAGGGCAGAAATGGAAGATTTGATAATATATAATTATTTATATAACTCTTTTGGAGTGATATTAGTTTCAAATGTAAGTTTCTTTGAGTTTAGAAAGGCAGTATGTTTAGTACACTGAATTTGATGTTGCATCCCCCTGTAGGGTCTGAATCAAATACCTTAACACTTTTTTTTTGGTAAAGGTTTATTTGTTTGTTTATTTATTTGAGAGAGAGGGTGCACAGGAGCATGAGCAGGGGGAGGGGCAGGAGAGGAACAGAGTGTCAAGCCAACTCTGTGCTGATCGCAGAGCCTGAACATGAGGCTCTAAGTCACGATCCTGAGATCATGACCTACTCTAAAACCAAGAGTTTGGGGTGTAACTGATTGATCCACCCAACAGCCCCCAAATACCTTAATATTTCTGCATAGTAATGTAAGTAGAGTTGCACTGAGAAGGATAAAGAAGGACCAAAAATGATCTAATGATAGTTAAGCTCAATGCTTGCAAATAAGTCACCAAACATCATTTTGTTTCAGGGTTTATTTGAGTTTGGATATGTGGACAAAGGACTCTGAAGCTATGATAGTTAAAACGTACATAGCATTTACGTTAGGTACTCTACATATAATAATTTAATAATCACAGCAATCCTATGAGGTAGATGCTGTGATTTTTCCCATTTTACAGTTAGAAAAACTGAGTGGAAGAGAGGTCAGTAAGAGGCTGTGTTGGAGTTCGAACACTCATGGTATAGCATCAGAGTCTGTGGTTTAACCAGCAGGCAATATTGTCCACCTAGATACAAACACATACATAATAAAAACTAAACTGTGAGACAGGCCAATAAGAAGCTTTTTCTTTTTCCTATATTGCCTCCAAATAATTTATGACCAACTTTTTTTTTTTTTTTTTAAAGATTTTATTTATTTGACACAAAGAGAGAGAGACAGCGTGAGAGGGAATACAAGCAGGGGGAGTGGGAGAGGGAGAAGCAGGCTTCCCGCTGAGCAGGGAGCCCAGTGCAGGGCTGGATCCCAGGACCTTGGGATCACGACCTGAGCTGAAGGCAGATGCTTAATGACTGAGCCACCCAGGCACCCCTATGACCAACTTTCATGTGTAAGCAAATCAATTTTATAATATCCCCAAATAAAAATTAGATATGTAATTGGGCAGATGTTTCTAGAGATCTTATGGTTCTAGAAATAAGACAGTTTGGAAGGGAGCAAAAGGAGGGACACAACAAGAGGGAAAAAAGAAAAAAAGGTAAGAGGATAAGAGGGAAAGAGAGGGGCGCCTGGGTGGCTCAGCCTCTCTGCCTTCGGCTCAGGTCATGATCCTGGAGTCCTGGGATAGAGCCCCACATCGGGCTCTCTGCTCAGCAGGGAGCCTGCTTCCCTCTCTCTCTCTGCCGGCCTCTTGCCTACTTGTGTTCTCTCTCTCTCTGTCAAATAAATAAATAAAATCTTTCAAAAAAAATGAAAAAAAAAGAGCGAAAGAGAAAAAGCATAATTCACACATCAAGCTTGAGGTATAATATACAGAAGTAAAATATATTCAATCAATGTATATGACAATGATTCCAAAATCAGAATTCATAAATTAGACTTTAAATGGAGGAATATAGAATAGTAATCAGCTTAAGTAAAGCTAATAAAAGACACCTTTATGACGATATGTTTTAATGCAGGATTTAAAGGAAATGATAATAGAGTAGCAGAGAAAAGCATGGAAGTGGCAATTGGAAACTGTGTGTGGGTGATCAGACAATTTGGCCCTTGTCTCTCTCTACCCCTCCCATGTGATAAAAAGTGAAACTTTGTTATGCAAGAACAATAAATATAGAATCAATGAAATAAAAAAATTATAATGCCTGAGTTATCTAGTATTACTAGATAAGAAGAAAATTACCGAGATACTTAGATTAGTCCATACCATAATGCTCCCAAAATTTTGTTTCTATATAACAACAGGAAAAAGTAAAGGAATCCTAAGAATGGGTAGGCATCTTTATAGAGAATGCCTGTTTCTAATCCTTAAGATTTCAAAGCTCAAGGAGAATTTCGCAAACATGTCTCAGTAGATTTAGAAAATGACAGTGGGAAAAGGGAGGAGACACATCAGAAGAAATTATCTTTGTGATATAACGAATTTAGAGGGGTTCCTTAAATCTGGGATTAGAAGGCTCACTTTATTCAGAGTTGGCGTCTAAAAGACAAGGGATTTTGCTGATTGAAATTTTTAAGCATGAAAAGATGCTCACAATTTTTCTCATTATTTTGGTTTTTAAGTCTCAAAACCCAACCACTATAACTCAAAGCCAGCTTAAGTTTTCAAATGAACATTTGCTACCAATTAGTTCATAATGAGTATTTGTCTGAAATGTTTAATGACCAAAAGAAAGCTTTTAAAATTGAAAAACTTTTATGTTTAGGACTTAGTTACCCTGCCTGACTTGTAAGTGTAACAAGTTTGATCACCCAAAGAGTTCATAAGGTTTTAAACATAAAGGTTTGACTTTCAAACAGGATGACAGAGCTCCTGTCCCTCTTCAACGTCTTTCATAGGAAATCATTAAACAAAGGGTAGATCTCAACTGCTTGTTTTGTACTTAAACCTCACACTAATCCCATTGCCATCAATAGAAAGTCTGTATATGAATTGAGTGTGGGCTGCCCATTCATAGACCTATTGAGAGAAGGAAATGCCCCTTTATTTCATCATTAAGTCCAGTTTTCTTACTTTTTTTTTTTTTTTTGGTCTAATTAGTACCTCAAAGAATCCTTCCTGACTTTATTGGGAATGCTTCTAAAGTTTCACCATTAAATGCAATGTTTACTCTAAGTGTTTCTGTTTCTAGTTGATTAAGATGTTTTTGTTTGTTAACCACAAATGAGTAATTTTACTGAATTCTATATAGCAAACATCTACAAGGTCATAGGATTTTTCCATCATAATCCATTCATATAATATCTTAGAATAATGGCTTTTCTAATTAAGAATTATCCTTGCCATATTTGGAAAACCTATGTGGTCATAATTTTTTAACTAACATTTCTGAACTAAATTTGATAATATTTTATTTAGAATTTTTGTACCTAAAGAAAGTTGACATTTAATTTTGCTTTGAATATCATATTTATACTGATCTCAAAAGTAAATTGAGTAGACCATTGCCATATTTGTTCATCTAAAAATTCAAAATTATTGGCGTGAAATTGGTTGTAGAATTCCTTATATTTTAAAGTATGGTTTTATCTAACTGTAGTTATATTACTTTTTCTCTATGTAATATTTATTGGTTCTTACTCATTTTTCTTTACTCCATCTTTCTAGAATTTTTTTTTATTAATCTTTTCAAAGATTAAGCAAAAAAATTATCTCTAATATTACTTTACTTTTTGCTTCAGTAATTTCTCCATGGTAGAGGAGATGCTCTTGGTGTCCCAGAGAAGCCAGATTTCCTTAGGCATAAGTGAATGAAGGTTAGCATTCCTCATGTCTCTCTCTCACACACACGTGTGCATGCATGGAATTGGGATTATCAGAACTACTTCATCAAGGAAATCCTCCTAAAACCTTCCTCCTCACCCATACACTGATTTTTTTCCTTTTTTCTTTTTTATTGAAGTACAATTTACCATACTGACCCATTTCCTATTTATTATGAATATTGATATATTTAGACTTTGATCATTTAAAAAAATATTTTATTTAATTATTTGAGACAGAGAGAAAATGTGTGGGGGGTGGCATGAGAGCAGCCCAGGGAGAGGGAGAAGCAGAATCCCCAGTCAAAGTCGGGCCCAGTCAAAGCCGGGCCCAGTCCCAGATCATAACCTGAGCCGAAGGTAGACGCTTAACCGACTGAGCCACCGGGTGCCCCTACTTTAATCATTTCATTTTCATCTAATTATTGACCCTGTCTTTTCCCCCCCTTTTTCTGAAATTTCTGAATTAATAGAGTGTTCGCCATTGTCTTGTTTCTTCTTCTGGTTTCAATGTTATACATGCTATTTCGTTCATTTTAATGCCTTCTCTAAATATTTCAAATATCTTAATCCACACAACCTTATTCTTTTTCCAAAAGGCCTGATGGTGATCAGTATTTCTGTACTTTAAAAAGTATGGGAATTTGAGTGCTTTAGCTTCCCTCCAAACCTACCACCACTTTTTGTTTATTGTCATTGCACCTTGCTTTTAAACCCTAAAAATTTAGTTATGTGTGTGGTTCAACGCTTACTTTCTTTAATTCGACCACAGATATTTATACCACCTTATATGCTACCTAGCACTTTTCTTGGTTTTGGTGACACATTGTTAGTGAAACAGTCCCTTGCCCTCTCGCAACTTCCATTTAATTTTATTTTCTTAATTCCTTTGCTCACTATTTCTTCTTGTTACTCCTTCCTTTGGGTTCAAATTCTTTCTGTTAATGTACATCCCTTGGTAGTTATTCCAGGAAACATCTTTACCAGCAAGCATTTTTTAGCCTCTGTCTACCTCAAAATGTTTTTCTTTTGTTCTGTTTTTGAACTGGAAAAAAAATATACAGTAATTGAATTGTAAAAATATATTAAATAGTGCAGTTAAAGGGTTAACTATATAAGGACACCGGCCGGCTCAGTCAGAAGAGATCCAGGCTCTTGAGCTTGGGGTCATGAGTTCTAGCCCCAAGTTGTGTGTGGGGATTACTTAAAAATCAATATGTAAATAAACTTTGAAAGGGGGGGGCTTAAATAAATACATCGGAATAGTCAATTAGAAGATAAAACCAAGGCTATCATCCAGAATACAATTTGTGAAGGAACACCTAAAACACATTCCAAATGGGATTAGCACCAGTGTATTTCAATAAAATCTGGAAGCTGAGAGGACTGAGAATGAGTAAAGAGATGGTGCCAAAGTATTTTCTGGGATTCAAGAAAATTACATCATTTGCTCTATGAGTGGATCTGTTTATATTATCCTGCTGGCTTTGGTGTGCTTTTTCTATTTTTTTTCTAAATCCACCTTGTTCTAAAATGATGTCCCTTTCTTGTTTTATGGATTCCATTTCATCATTTATCTTCTTGCTTGTTGTCAATTATACAAAAAGCTTCCCCAACATGAAGGTTTTTAGTAGTTTAGGACCAGTTTTTATATTATATTTTCAGTCTGTTGTTTTGTATTGCATTTATGGTGTATATTTGGACTCCACAATATGCTTATGACTCCGATTTGGAGCCATGATTTCTCCTGGGTGACTCTATCTCCACTCATAGCATGCTGCTGTGGGAGGGCATTTCTCAGCTCTGGGCTAAATTCCTATGTTGGTGGTGAAGTACTTCCGGTCTTTGTTAATGTATATCTGCTCTCTGGTTCTCTGTGTTATTCAGGTGATCCGTTCCAGATCCCAACCCTGTGCAATGATGGTGTCCTCCACCTCTTTAAAGTTTTCCTGACCCTCCCAACCGCCAAGCCTCAAATATGGTACAGTTACCAACTTGCTAGAGATGTGAAGTTTCTCTTCATTTCTGACACCTAGAAATTATTCTCTATTATCTGCAACTTCCGCCTTATGAAAAATAGTTCTGCTGCATTTTGGCTAACTTGTATTTGTAGTACTTGTAGTAGGATTTGTACTTGAGGTAGTTAGTACACTTTGCATCTGCAGCCTTCCCTACTGCTCTGTAGTAGCCCTAATGACTTAGAACTCGGTAAAATTTTTATCTCCTCACCACAGTAGTAAGCATTATTTATGTTTTTACGAGTCTGTACAAGTCCCTTGATGTGCCTTCGTACTTGCCTTGGTAGCTTCATCCACTCCATTTCTTACAATGTCTTCTCTGTGCTTTCCACTTCCTGCAGACCACCATTGTTTAAGGCCCACCTGGATCTATCTACCTGGGTTACATTGTCCTCTACTTTCTAGCTCAAAGTGATCTCTTCTTCCACAAGATTCAGTTGGCATTAGTCATGTAAAGGCATCATTCTCCACTTTCTTAATATCAGGCAATTATTTTCTTTTTATGCATGCATATGTAACTACCATTTTGTCTGTGATTGCTTTGACAGGGAATATGGATTTAAATTTTGTAATTCCTCTTTTAGCCCCAAACTTTGTACCTTATACAGCTTTGTATAGTAGGCTATCAATAAGTATTAAATTGAATAATTGAATCTCTCATTGTGTTTAAAGGCCAGAGCACATAGTAGTTGTTAATGTTTAATAAAGTAAATAAGCAATTTCTCTTCCACATCATCGTGGTGTAGAGCAAAGAATGTGGCTTGGAGTTAAGATATTTGGGTTAAAGATCTACTTCTATTACCTGCAGCTTAATGATTCTGGGCAACTCAATTAACTTTAAGGATGTCAGTTTCCTAATTATTAAATGGGAATGATAATAAATATCTCATAGGATTCTTACGAAAATGAGCAAGAATCTATGTGTGAAACGCTTTTAAACAGTAATACATTAGACAATGACCATTGGTCTCTGAAAAGTCTAAACAATGATGAAAATAATAAGGATGCAGTCTTTTGGGTAAGGAGGATGAATTGAAGGGAGGAAATATACAAATAAGGGGAAATAAATATATATATATATTAAAATGAGAAAAACCCCTGGTATGTATGCTCCCGAAAGTCTTCATGGCAAAAAAATTTGTGACTGAAACAAACCAGTTATTTGAAAATGAGTTTCAGGGGCTCATTTATAAATACTATTTTATGTTTACAAAAGCAAGTTAAGCAAGAAAACATGGTAAATCGACTATCAATGGCATTTTAAGTCTTACTGATAATGGATGTAGCAGTTCATTTTTCTAGCCTCCATCCATTGAGATATCCTCTCTGTTGAATCCTTGTCATTACATTTTTCTTTCACTCTTTGAACATACTTTCTTTTAATTATTTGAACATATTTATAACTGCATTGAAATCTTTGCTACATGTAATATGTGAACTCACTAAGAGTCAGTGCCTATTGACTCCTCGTATTTATTTTTAAAGATTTACTTATTTATTTGAAAGAGAGAGAAAGAAAACCACATGGGTGAGGGGAGGCGCAGAGGGGGGGCAGACTCCCTGCTGAGCGCAGAGCTTAACACCAGGCTCCACCCCGTAACCCTGAGATCATGACCTGAGCTGAAATCAAGTCCCATGCTTAAGGCTCAGCCTCTCCCAGGCGCCCCGACTGCTTTTATTTCTGGGTCTCCCTTCCCTGGCACTTTATATGCCTTTTAATATTTTTGTTGAAAAGTGAACATTTTAAATAATATCTTATAGTCACTATCAATCCTGATCTCTGAGTTTTTGTCATTGTGTAATAATTTGCCTGGAATTATTAAACTACAGAATCCACACCCCTATGGGATAGGGCTGTTTGTTGAAGTGTTTGCTCAGTTTTTTATTCTTGTTTTTAGCTGGGCTTCCTAAGGGTCACCTTGCATTTGCATAGGCTGGTGTCTTGGGTTGAGGTTGTGCTCATACCTCAACCACATAGGGCCTCTACCCTCTGCTAACACCGCTGTGTGCAGTTGAGGAGCACAGCAATGTTCCGTCAGCTCGGGTGTCTGCTTTGGCTTTTATTTTCTTCAGGACTGCTTGGGGTTTCCCTGCCAGTGTGCATAGTTTCCTACTCAGCCAGACGTATTCTGTGGCTCTCTCACTTACAGAATCCCTGATTAAATTTCTCGCGGGTCCACTATTGATTCCTAACTAGATTGCAACATTAGGCTGCAAAGCTGCATGTTTTCCCTGTTTATTTTATGTAGAATTCACACTTCTGACCCCAGCCCCAAGCCTGTGTCTGTCCCCCGAGGCACCTTTCTGCATGTTCAGGGACAGACTCACTCTGGTAAAACTACCCGTTTTGCAGACTGAACTGGGCTGGGCCAGGGAGGTGGGGGAATTGGTTGGGGTCGGGGGGGGGGGGGGGGGGTGGGGGGTGGGGGAATGGTCGTGGTGATGGCAGCATCCCAGGCAAGGATTCAGACTTCTGCTCTCCTTACCTAAAACTCTGGTCATTTTTTAGCAGACAGAATTTGCCAGCCTCTTCATGCCATTGCCTGAAGGCCCTCTCCTAAGCCTTTACAAAAGCTGGAATATTTTTATAATAATAAAAAATATTATTACAAATAAAATTAGAAAGGATGGGAAAAATCTGTCTTTCTACTTCAGAGTATAATCTGAATCCTGACTCTTTATTTAGAATAAAGTTCTAAATCATAAGGGCTTTTTCTTCTAAGAGTTTCTCAGGTTTTTTTTTGTTGTTGTTGTTTGTTTGTTTTCCATCTTGTACCAGGTTTGGCATGTGGTTCCCTGATCTTCTTTGTTTTGGGGCAAGCTCTCTGCCCTTGCTACCTCTTTTATTTTTCCTATAAGTGACAGTAACAACACCCACCTTAGAGAAGGCCATAGAGGGTTAGCAGATACAGTTCTGAAGAAACAGTGCTTGGAATTAACCTTAAAGGCAACACAAACCCTAAATCGTTCTTAAGAAGATGACAAAAGAATGCAGCCAATTTTTTGGGGTGGAGGCTCTTGTGAAGGACATGGAAAAACGTTAGAAGTTGTACAAAACAGTTTTCAGGGATACCTGAGAAACGTTGGCTTCTTTGAGGGACTTTTAAACTTGGCGATTTGAGTGACCTAAATTGAATTTTAATTGCTCTTCCTCTGGAGCAAAACAGTAACACCCAGGTGGGTGGTTGCTCTTTATAATGAGAAAGTAAGGTAAGCCAGCTACTCCTTTTAGAAAAACATCCTGTTTTGGTTTTCAGTCGCCCCAGGCAGTGGGCAAAACTATAGTGGATAAATTTGTTTCCAAAGGGCATTTAATTTGAAAGTTCATTCTCTTTTGCTTTTGAAAACACACTCTTGCACGTGTTTTCTTCCCCTGAAGCACACAGTGACCAGGGGAGGGAGGGAGCCAACAGATGGTAAAACTCCCTCAGCATGGATTTAGCCACTCGGGCTGATAAACTTAAATATTGGCATTTTTCAGCTCTGAAAAGAAGTCGTTTGTCCTCATGGGGGAGCAGGGCTAGCAGGGCTAGCAGGTGGAAACAGTCCAAACACCACCGAGTGATTTTCTGAAGAAAGACGAAGGTCTATTGAGTAGATGCACCAGAAGATGATTTGATTCTTTGGTAAAATCTTACTAACTTCAATTTAGGGAGAGGGCACCTGGATTAGTAAAAAGTCTGGAAAGTGTTCATAAAGCTTGGCATTTGGTTTTGTTTATTTTATTCTTATGTTTATAGTCTAGGACCTATTAGTTAACTCTCAGCAACCAGAGATTGGAAATGCTTTAGATAAGGTGGATAAGATGAATTTGTCAGCAGTTGTCTATTTGCTTACAATTAATGTGTTTTATGTTTTTAAAAGACTTGGTTCTTTTAAAACCGGGAATCTTTTGCAATGTGGTTTTCAGTGTTAATTTTTTTCCTCTTCAGTCAGAGGTTGTATGTAACCAAGGTTGAAAGGATTTTCAGAACATTTTAGAGCTGCCAGCAATCTTTCGGGACATCTGGCCCTATCTCCTTTCCTAAGCCATTCCTGGCAGATGGTGATCTAGTTTTCTATAAAGGCTCTTATCAAGAGTTGAGGCTCCCCCCGCTTAGAAACTTCAGCTTCAGTTTTAACAAATCTGTAAAGCTCCAGTTATGCAATTATCATCCTGTAAATAACTGGGATAAAGAAACTACCAAATACGTAGAGACTGTCTTGTCATAGCCACAATGACATCTCTGTCAAATACGGATCAGAAATACAGTGTGCATTCTGCCTATATCAGGCTCTGGGTTGATTTCTCTGTTATCTCCCCTTCCTGGAAGGCCGAACTGGCGAAGGGTTAGGAGCACGGAATGTAGAATCACTCCCTTTGTTAGTTGTGTGACAACTTTGTTCCCTTTTGTCTCAAAATGGTGGTATTGTGGTAGTGCTTCCTTTGAGGTTGGAAAATTGCATAAGAACAATAACATTTACTGCTTATTATTTATCAGACATTACTTTAAGCTCTGTTTAAATACTTTTAAACTTTAAAAATATTTTAATCATTTTATTTAACCCTCACATCTATCTTAGTAGTTGAGTATTGTTATTGTCCCATTTTAGGGGTGAATCAAGTAAAAAGTATAGGGAGGTCTCGTCACCTGCCAACATGATACAACCAGATCATTCAACCGGAAAAAGTCAGATTCAGGACATAAAACTAGGCAACCTTCCTCCAGGAGCTGTGCCTTTAAACATTCTGAAATCAACTGCACAAAGATTTTTTTTTTTCAGCTTATTTTGTATTTATGGATGTAGGTTTTATTCCCCCCAACACCCCTTTTTACCTCCACGCTTTTCATTCTTTTTTTCGTAAATGATGCTTATCCAGGTGTCCCTTGTAATTATAATATTAATTTATGAAAATCTGAGGTCTGATATTTGTTCCTCTCTTGTTTTCTTCCTTTATCTTGTCCTTCTTCTCTTCTTCCTTTTCTTAAGCCTTTTTATTTCCCATAAAAACTATAGTTCAGAATGGAATCACATTTCTATTCCTTTAGCATCTCTTTCTTCAATTTCAAAATTTTTGAGATTAAGAGTCTCACTAATGACTACCTTTTTTAAAGTAATAAATCGTTGCATATCCTAGATATTTATGAGTAGGTAGAAATTGGTGTCACTGAGTTAAAATAAAGTGCTTTATTATCTTGGTAAGCAAACAAACCAAAGAACAAGAAGCAATACCAAAATAAAAATAGCAAAACAATGTTTTCCAACCCCCAGTTTGGTATGTCGAATGCAGTTGTCAATAGAAATTTTCAGTATTTGTATCTAAAACTTGGAAGAGTTGTTAAAATAATCTCTTAAATTATTATTTGTCATATTCTTTGACATATTTATCATAATGTTTCATTGTTCTGGCTTCATTACAGAAGACCTACAATATAATAGGCTTTCAAGATAATTTTTCTGCACATTTAAGTGAATAAGCTTTGGTTTTTAAGCATTTTCAAATCAAAATATTTCTTAGATATACTATAAAGTTTCCTCTGTTAAAAAAAAAAAAAGGACACTGAAAGTGGATCTTTTCCTGATAATCCAGGTTCATCAATATCAAGAAATATGCAAGAGATTTTCAGATTCATTAGAAGTGTTCACTACAAGGCCCGATGCTTCTCTTCTCTCTCTTTTTTTAAAAAAATTTTTTCTTTGTATTTTCAATAAATATTTACTAAGTACTTGCTGTATGGCAGTTATTATCCTAAGTAAAATTGCCATGGAGGAAGTACAGCCTAATGGAGAAATGTTTATGTGCATATTTTTGAAGTCTTCCATCAAAATATTATAATACTTCATTCTTTCCACAGTTATGCAAAGTTCATAAGTGAAAGAATATACTGTATGTCCTCAGTAGGGCTTTGAGCTAGGCACATAACCTTTTTGGATTTTAGTTTTTTCATCCATAGAAGGGTATGTATTGAACCTAAGGAATGTTTCCCCAAAGTCATCAAAACCTGGGTGAGAACAATATCCAGGGTTTCTGTTCTGTTTTTATTCATGAGCAAAGAGTTTGGATTTAGCTTATTTGTCTTTCCTATTTCTAGTATGCACAATCAAAATTTTAGACATTTAGTTTGACTTAAAAAAAAAAATACATTCATTTCAGAGAGAAAGAGAGACAGAGCACAAGCAGAGGGAGGAGAAGCAGACTCCCTGCTGAGCCAGGAGCCTGATATGGGAACCTGGAGATCATGAACTGAGTTGAAGGCAGACACTCAATCATCTGAGCCACCCAGGCACCCCTAGCTTGACTTTTGATGGGAAAAATCTAGATGGTTTCTAAGGGCTCTTCCATTATAGAGCATTTCAAAATTTATGATTTTATATTTGTATTAATATATCTATACTTGTATCTTCTGGTAGATTAAATTTTTTAGAAAGAGAAAATAACCTGTAGGGGCACCTGGGTGGCTCAGTGGGTTAAAGCCTCTGTCTTCTGCTCAGGTCATGGTCCCAGGGTCCTGGGATTGAGCCCCACATAGGGCTCTCTGCTCCACGGGGAGCCTGCTTCCTCCTCTCTCTCTGCCTGCCTCTCTGCCAACTTGTGATCTCTGTCTGTCAAATAAATAAAATCTTTAAAAAAAAAAAAAGAAAGAAAGAAAGAAAAGAAAAGAACCTGTAGAAGTAACACATGAAGAAAAATAGAAGCCACTTCTTGTAGAAATTTTAAGAGAAGTGAAATCTGCTATAGGTAAAGGAATTTGATGTAGTTAATTTTAAAAGCTCTCAAGAATAAATAAACCTTTAGATTTTTTTTTGTAATGCTTTAATTTCTTATCACCATCTCTTAGGTTTTCTGGAGATAGTGAGAATATAAGAAATAACTGATGTAGTTGTCATATATAGTGGCAAAAAACAGATTTAGGACTGAAAACATTAACCCTTTATATATTTTTGACATATGAGAATATTAGGTGAGAAGAATAACTTTTTGCTTTTTTAAACTTGAAGCACTAAAATACACACACACAATACCGTAGAATCTCTAAATTAGCAAAATTGTTGAGAAGTCAGCATATATTCATGAGAAAGTTTATATAAAAATCTGACAAGTTAAAAAATTTACACTGTCAGAGAATAGAGCATTTATTTTTTTCCTTTAGCTATTATTTCAAAACATTATCAAGTTATTACAGTTGTTGCTATTGATATTCTGCTTCTTATACATTGTCTTTACTGAAGTATTTATTTCAAGTAATTATTCCTGTTTTTTAATTCTCTTTCTGAAACACGTAGGCCAGTTTTTCTTATTAAATGCATGGGATATCCTTGTATTTATGTTAACACTTCCTCTGGGAACACCTAGAATGCTTTTGAAACCTTCTTATATCCTCACCGTATCCCTACAAGGCATTGTCATGGTATTTTCTGTCTTGAAAAATAAACCAGATAGAATGTAAATGTTAATTTTGATAATTGGTAACTTTGATGAGAAACATGATCATTTTTCTCCTTTAGGACCCAATATAGGATAAGGTTTTGTGAACCGGTAGTTGTCCTTTTTTCTATTATTTACATTCATGTCTGAGATATTTGAATTTTCCTTATGCAAATAACTAATATACTAAAAACAAAATTTTGGAAGATATCTCACATGTTTGTGATTACCAAGAGATTTTTGAGATAAGCCATAAATGGAAAATTGGTGGATACCAATGATTCTGATGTTTGTTAGCTGCCTTAGAGTAGGACAACATTGTGGACTTAAAAATACAACTCTTATTTTTAGGAAAAAAAATTATCCTCAGTCCTGTTTGTAATATTAGATGAGGATATGGAAAAAAATCAGAATGGATCAAATAACTTTTTCCTTGAGCTGTTAGATCACATCTGATTTTGAAAGTCTAATGTTTCAGAGTATCCTTATGCCTCCATTTCTAGAGTTAAAGATGGATACCAGATGGACGCCATCTGTATCTATCACTAATGGACTAATGTTTCGCTACAATGGGCGAAAAATATGGGAAATAAGAAAGATAAAACAGAAGTTTTTATATTACTGTTCCCTAAATGGACTATTTCTTACTCTTTGGGATAAGGTGTGCAGCTTAAAGGTTGAACTACATGCTAAACTGTCTAGCACTGTTAACTAGCAAATATTCCATGAAAATAGAGTTAATCAGAGACTGTAATTTAATGCCACTTTTATTACGGAGCTCCAAGTCAATTTTGGGGGGAAAAAATATAGGGAAAGTTGTAAGTAAAATATACATTATTTTATTTTGTATTTATGATGTTAAGGCTCTATCTGTAAGAGTATCCAGTAATGGGAAAAGAGAGCCACAAATCTTCCTTAGCCACAAATCTTCCTGAAATTATTTGTCTATGACTTCATTGCTTCCCCAAAAGGTAAAAATTATTAAAATGGCTCCATCCAAAGGAAAAAAAAAAACTATTCACAGAATAGAAAACCTGTGTTATACAAATACACTGAAACTGTGGTTTCGAAAAAGTACGATTATGGAAAAATAAAATGTTTCAAAACTTGTAGATACTCATCTCATGCCTAGATTTCTTCCCTGGTAGTCCAATCCAATGGTCATCTATGCTCCATTTAAGTACCTCCACTGATACAAATTCAGAAAGTCACAATTGCATTGGAGACTTCTAACTTTTAAAAAGTGTCTGTAAATTATTACTCATGGTTTCTACCAATTCATCCTTGCTTGGCCCTAATGGGCACAATAATAATCAAACTGATAAACATTTTTAAGAGTATCTTACATATTTCAAAATACTTTTATACATTTTTTATATAATTTGATCCACATTTAGTTATTATTGTATCTGTTTTATGGATAGGAGACAGATTCAGAGACTATTCAAAGTCATGTAGCTAGTAAGCAGAAGATATAAATCATAAACTGGTATTTTCTGATACCACATTATTCTACATCATTTTCATGATATATATGATATTCTGTTTTAGGGCACTTATAATCTTTTTTAAACCTGTGGTCCCTCAGATATCTGGGGACAACGTATCATAACAACATCAAGTCATGGTTAGTAACTCAAACTCTAGAGTTAGACAGACCTGAGTTTCAAGCTTTAACCCACAACTTTGCAACCTTGAGCAAATTACCAGATGTGTTAAGCCTCATTTCTTCATCTATAAAATAGAAATAAAAATAGAACAAACCTGTAAAATAGAATTACATAATTTTGATGCAGTGGTGTGCCTAGTGAATAGGTAATGATCAGAGTTAATCATTATTATTCTTATTTTTTCATCCAATTTCAGTTTTGTAAACTAGATATGCCCAGTTCTTCTTATGATATAATTTTACTTCTCATAATCTTGATTGTACTTCTTCTAATTGACTTTAGTTTTTCTGTATTATGTTCTATGTGAGGGACACAAATAAAATAAACTGCTTAATTTTTTGAAATTATATTTCTTTTAATATGAGCCATGAGCATACTTGATCATTAAAATATTATATCACATTTTTGTCTAATTATTCTCAAAACTGCAAGCTCCTTGAGCACTTATTGTATAAGTGCTTATAACTTATTTTACATTTTACCTCAAAATCTAGCCAGGGGCAGGCTGATAATAAGTATTTGATAGATGTTAAAACTAGCTGTCAGCTAAAATAACTGAATTTTGTTCACGTGTGCACTACTAGCTCTCTCCCTATTTGTAAATTTGTTTGTTTCTGGACCTATCAGTGAAGTTTTATATTCATTATTCTTCGATTATATCCAGTGTTTCAATGTCCTTCAAGTCAACGTTTATCTTTTAATCATTTATTATGGTCCCTAAGATCTTCCTGTTTTGCAGCATCCACAATTTGTAATGACATTGTCTTTCAAGTAACTTTTCAAATAAGAGTTGACAATAAAATCTTACTAAATATCACTAGAAATTTCCCTCTAGCCAGATATAGATCATTTAATAGATAATATAACTTAAGAAGATATCCACCTACTACCCTCAAACCTTTCCCATTCCATTTTGAAACTTTTCAACTACCATTTGAATGCCTTATTGAGGAGACAATGTTAAGCAGATGAAAAGTGAGGTGGAATGAAATAATGCTTTTCTTTCAAATTAAAAAATCAATTTTAACTTTATCCCATAGACACTGAAGAAGTCCTTTAAAAATTTTAGACTGAAAATGACTTGGTCACATTTTCCTTTTATTGGTAATGTGGAACATTATTAAAAAAAAATCATGAGATGGTAGGTCCACAAAATGTTTGGAAGATGTGTAATAGTAGTTCACAAAAGAGTACATGTGGACTAGAACCAAGCCAGTGAGATGTCTGCTTTTTAACTATCCATACAATATCCTGTAAGAAATATGTCTCGAATTCAGTGGTACAATAAAGAATATAAAAAGATAAATCCTAAGTACCAGGAAACTTAAAATAGGTTTACAAAGTATCCAGCACAAATAGTATGCTTATAGTAAAAGTTTATTGAATGAATAAAGTTTGGAAAACTGTTAGGGTTATAAATTTTTGAAAACTTATGGAATATTGAAGTTACATCATTTAAGGCTTATATCAAATAAAACTAAATTATTAGTAATGATCAGTTTTTCTTAGGAATTACATTGGTTTCTTGTTTTAAGTTCTTTAGTTTTCCTTAAAAATTACGTATTTGCATAAGTTCCTTATCTGATATTTAACTACCTTTTTTTTATAGTCATCAAAATATTATGTAGTATTACTCAAATTGTATAATTCTAAGATTTAATTGATAAATTCTAATGAATTTCTTAATGCAGTGACATCTCCCATAAACATGTGGCATCCCCTGATGAGAGCATCAAATGAAAAGTATCTCAAACTAGAAAAGAAAATAATTTTGTACATCCAGGCAATAATGATACTGATAATGATCACATGATTTTGAACATTCTGTAATTGAATGTTTTTATAATGTTAGTGTATTTCTAAAGCAAACTAACAGAAAACCTTAATGAACTATTCATTTCGACCTGAATTGTTTCAGCTATAAAGATTCTGATGTTGAAAGTTAAACATGAGAGGGGCGCCTGGGTGGCTCAGTGGGTTAAAGCCGCTGCCTTCGGCTCAGGTCATGATCCCAGCGTCCTGGGATCGAGCCCCGCATCGGGCTCTCTGCTCAGTGGGGAGTCTGCTTCCTCCCTTCTCTCTCTGCCTGCCTCTCTGCCTGTGCTTGCTCTCTCTCTCATTCTAACAAAAAAATAAATAAAAAATCTTAAAAAAAAAAAAAAGATACTGCCATTAAAAAAAAAAAAAAGAAAGTTAAACATGAGAAAAGTGGAGAGGAATTGAAGGACATATAAAAAGAGGTTAAAAGATTAGAACTTGGAAACTGTGAGGAAAGGTATATTGGTTGGTGCTGCTTAACAAACCACTCCAAAACTCTGAGATGTGAAATGGCAACCATTTTTTTCGCTCACATATCTGAGTCCACAGTATTTGAGCTGATCTAGTTTGGGGTTAATGAGGTTTGACTGCAAGCTATTGGGTGGGCTCAGGTCTCCTTTGTGTGGTCCTCACGCTTTTTGGATTGGTGGCCTCGCTTAGCGATGTTCTTATCATGATGACATCATAAGCTCAAGATGTAAAAGAGAATTGTCACTTCTGCCCACATTCCATTGGCCAAAGCGAATCACATGACTGAGCTCAAAAGTCATAGAGTACAAGAATACAGTGGTTTTAGTGTGTGAAATGCAGTGTCATGTGTCAAAGTGTGTGGATAGGGAGGAGAGGAAATACTGAGGCCAATAATTCAGCCCAGTATCAAAAATTAGCTGGAAGTCTGATTTTAAAACTTGGAAAGTTGTGGGCAACCAAATTCAAATTCAGCTACCCCTCAGTTCTACACAAATTGCTTTAAAAGGTCCTAAGAATTAAGTGAACTGTATGAACTAGACACTCATCTAAACTGTGCACTCCTGTTTCATGGCTGCCTTCGGAACTTATTCAAATACTTCTGGAGGCATCCAGAACTGCCAGAAGTTTGTGCAGGATCATTAAGAACTCAGTCAACACCGCCTTACAAGTTGAATTACTATCAGTGTTTATTACATAGTGCCTTTTGATAGTAGGAAACTGAGGAAGTCCTATTTGATTCTGTAGCTCTTGATTTCAGGCTTATATCCTTGAGTTTTCTTGCTGTTAGATGAAAGGCACATAAACTTCCTAAAATCTTACCCAAGCAGACCATTCACCTGGACATAAATCTCTTATCCTTCTTTTTATATCTTATCAGCAGGGGTGGGAAGAGGGAGAAAAAGACTACAAGGCAAGTGGAACTTCATAAAGCCAAATACATCAGCTTTTAAGGCTCTGACTTCCAAATGCAAGTGCTTCTCATGCTTGTCCTATAAGGACACAGAAGAAAATCTTGTATTTCACATGGCTGCAATTATGAAGGCAAAATGTGTTCTAATTCTGTCTGTATTTCCATTCATATAAGTATCATCACAGAAGAGGGACAGGGTTAGGATGCTGGATTCTCATACTCCAAGAAAGCTGCTGGTGGTGCCTCTTCCTCCCATTCCTGGGGTCCTAAGACGTGTATTGGTCATTTTCAGTCAGTCCAATTCTGGAGTCCAGAAAAAAGACCACTCATTGTCTCCAAACTTCCTTATTTTGGTTGTTGAAAATGAGAATTGTGGCTATACGTAAGAAACCAGAACTAACAAAGTATATTGATATAGCAGATGCTTGAACATCTGGAGAAGAGAGGAAAGGCAGCCACAGATGCACACGAAGCAAGCCTCACTCCTGGCACGAAGGGAAGGCAGAGCTCTTCCCTTTCCATGATACTTCTGTGCTTGTTTTTCACTGGGAAGTTGCGATATGAAGCCTTTCTTTCTATAACTTCACCAGGCTCCTTTCTAATTATGTATAACTCAGATTCTGGGCAAAGGGAGGACAAATAATCATTGTAGTAACAGCAGTCCTTTTCTGAGATTACACATTTGAAATACATTTCATTTTTGTGACATCAAAACTTGTATTTTGGGCACCTGGGCGGCTCTGTGGGTTAAAGCCTCTGCCTTCGGCTCAGGTCATGATCCCAGGGTCCTGGGATTGAGCCCTGCATTGGGCTCTCTGCTCAGGAGGGAGCCTGCTTCCCTTCCTCTTTCTGCCTGCCTCTCTGCCTACTTGTGATCTGTCAAATAAATAATAAAAATAAAATCTAAAAAAGAAAAATCAAAACCTTAAAAAAAAAAACCTTGTATTTTAAGGGAAAAATTAAAACTAGGGACAACAGTATTCATGACAGCTAATGATATCTTGTGTTAAACTGGAATCTAAAGTTTAGAGGCACAAAAATTAAATCGATCACATTTTAATTTAATATATATGAATATTACATAGAAAAATGTGTTAGATTTTCATCACTTTATCCATTTATGACAAGTCCTCGTGTATTTATCATAGCAGAGTCTTTTACTCAGTTCTGTTAGGCCAAGAATATCTTTACATTTCCTAGTCATGCTTAATGGGAGCTAAGACCTTGTACCTTCAGACTGAGCGTCAACCAGTTCCTGAGATAAATCTAACCAGAGAAGAGAGGAATAGTAATAAAAATAACCACACATTTGTATTGACATAGTTGATCTTTGAGTACACTAACATTTGTATTCATTTGAATTCCAATATGTTTTCTTAAACTGGAGGAAAAAAACGGTGGCATGACAGCTAGCAAAGCAGAAATTATACCTCACTGTTACCTCTCTTCAGTGTATCTTCTGAAAAACACTGTCATTTGTATTATATGGTGTATTATCTCTATATAGGTTTGGTGTACATTTCCACCAACTGATCGTGTCTAGTTATTTTCACCTGGAAAATGGAGCAAAGACATAGTGTATTAACTGATTTGATAAATTTCCCAATGTTTTGTATAGTAGTTGAACAACTTTTTCTTTGTGATGCTAGATGGCACTACTAGTCAACACTTTGTTTTTCGCAGATGACTTTCTTATTCTAAAAGTGATAAGTAGACATATGAAATAAAATTTAACTCTGTAATTTAATGATTATATATTAATTATGATGAACTTTCACAGTAAACTTCTCCCCGAAAGTTAAAATCTTTCAAATGAAGGAAATTATAAAGTCACCTGTAAAAGAAAATAAGGGAAAAGATCAAAAGAACAAACAGTTTTGGCTTCATAATTCAATTTAAAAATTAATGTGCATTTATTTGATAGGCAGGAAGCAATTATTCTATGAGAGAGAGAAGAAAGAATATCAGTCTGTGGAATTCAGTGTTCTTAGACACAATGCTACTGTTTTAACAACATTGAAAATATTTCTTAGAAGAGTATTATCATGGACCCTTTCTCTCAAATCCTTTAATCAGCAATAAAAGCTGCAACCTTCTCTTACTTCATTGAGGTTTTACTGTAAAACAAACAACTCTATTTTCAGGTACTTTATATTCTAAGATATTTATGTAAATAAACATATTTTTTGATAAATGACAATAGGTTTACAGCCAAGGACACTTAAAAATCTGTGCCAAAGAAATGTAGGACCCTAGAGTTCTATGACACATACAGATTTGTGTCTTGAATACATTCATCCAATGTTACTGCCTGTTCCTTCTCTTATGTTTAGTTAGTATCAAATACCAGTCTTTTGTTTATTGTATAGTAAGCTTACAAAGAAAAGGCAAATTCTCAGCCATTTATGCAGACATTTGAATACCGTGTTTTAACATTTGGGTCATCCAAACAGAACCTGTGGCATTCTGACCATTAGCTGGGTCACTAGCTAGGGACTGAGGGCCTCACCTGAGTAATTTGAGAATGCCTTCAATCTGGCTTTCACAGGCCAGTACGTTTTATTTCTTCTCCTCTGCCTGCTATCATGTTAACAAGCTAACGGGAATCTCTGTGCAGCTCATTGACAACATAATAAAATGAGATTAGAATTTCACCTGCTAAAGAATGGCTTTTTTTAGGGCTTTAGGCTTGGGACGAATGTTTGTGTGTGCCTTGGTGATGAAAAAAGAAAAACAAACAAGCAAGTGAAACCGTAATGGTTACCTGTAAGGACTTCTCACTTAAGTCTGCTGAGCGTACGTGAAAACCCAGATGAGGTCCAAACCGAAACCACACAGCAGTTTTCATGTGACTGACATATTACTGGTAGGTTCCCCCCAATGTTGTTTTGGACCACTAAGAATTATTATCCAATTTACATTTTATAAATATGAACACTGGTTCAAGAAGGGTCCATTGGCCATATTGGGAGCTGCTGGAACCTGCTGCTTCACCTTAGGAGTTTAGAACAAGTAGGTAGACTGTGTGATCACAGAGTCCCTGAAGTGTTTATTGTGTCAAATATCTTGTGGCTGTTGAAGATTTTGGCAACTTCTAAAGGCATTTTGAACCAACATAAATAAAAATTCCAAAAAAAAAAAAAATGAAACTGGAAGGAAGGCAGTGTTGTTTGTTGTGCAAGAACAATCAAGAACACTTAATGGAATATTGTGAGGAAGAGCCACAAATTAATATCTAATCTCAAATACACGCAAGACTTTCATCCTCCTAAGTAGGCTGACCAAAAAGACTAAAACAAATTGTCTTGTGTTTATATTTTCAAGCCACATTTTCCATATACAATTAAGTTACTTAAACTCTTGCAATTGAAGTACTCATCTTTAATAATAAGGTCTGGGTTTATTTGATTAAAATGCGATTTGGCATCGTTAGAGGACTAAATGTTTTAATTAAGGAAATTAATTGCATTTGCTCCCTTGCTACTTGTCCAAACTCTAACTGGTTGTGCTGTCAGTTACACGTGACACGGAAATACCTTTTGCAAATGAGTGTGGCGGTTATTCCTTATCCTGCAAAGTTTAGATAGCAGAGGGATATACATTATATGTAAATAATATATGTGTGTATTAGCTTGCATGCAGTAGGAAGTTAGGTAAATAAGGCTATTGTCATACGCTCTATTCATTATTGATCAGTGCAACACAAGAACTTAAATAGCCTAGGCCGTTTTAGCAGGAATAAAGATGTTTTTAAAAAGAGTGGCACAGTCCTGTAACAAATCCTGTTTCTCAGCTACACTAATTGCTTTCTTTGTGTTTAAAGCCTCACTCGTGCTGAAAGGTAAAAGCAAGCTAGGAAGCTGCAGGACTGAGAAACCCAAACAACCCTTAAGAAAATGTTCTTTTTCGGTCCCGTGCCTTGAGAATTTGCCATCTGGATTGCATACTGTATTCAGTGCTTTAGCTCTTGACGTTTTTAAACCATAGCACTGTAGCATTTCGGCATGTTGTCTCGTGATAAAACAAATGTGCCCTGCATTAAGTTCTGCAGGTACACAGTTAAAACTCGTCACGTGACCAAAGGACACAGGGAGCCCAGGCCCTTGCTGATTTGGTTTTGCTCTACCACAGCGTAGGGTTGATGATGGAGAAGGCATTCGGTATCACCTCTGCTCTCATTGAGATTTAGGGAAAAACGTCTCAGAGATAAATATGTCAGATTTTGTGTTGCTTTGGGCTTTCTCGAGGTTAATTACTATCCAAGTGACTAAGACGTTTTATTCCTCAGTACTTCCATCCTAGGGTGATATTTGCCTGAGGTTGAACTGGTTTTGATTAACTCTGTGATAATGAAAGCCATGAGAGTGGCCTCGTGTAAGAGTTCCTTCTTTTCTGATGTTACATATAAAACTGCGGAAGTCTTCCAATATTTAACACTGGGCTGTCTCCCCTTTCTGCACCAAGACTGCAAACTAATTATGAAAGTGTGAGGAATGATTTTATCTGAAGTCACTGTTTTGTAAGGTATGCCTAAGTGAAGAGTTCAACTCTCTTTATTGGGGTGAAGAAAAACACATTCTAATGAGGGTTCAAGGCGATCTTTGTGCTCTCCAAGAACAGACAGGGGATTAGAGCAGCACTTCTATATAGAAGATTGAGACGAATGGACGATGCCTCCTCTGTTGTCAGAATCTGTATGTTTTGAGCTAATCAGCAAGGACTTGGTATTTCCTCCCTGTTTTGAATTTAAAGTAGAGGAATAACTAACTGGATAAAATTGTCAGAGTTGTTTGAGGAGGGGGTCTAAAAATAAAGTCATTTTTTTCCCCTCTAGAAACAAGATTGTGAAAAATGGAGATTCCCTCCTCATTTATTTTACTTCTGTTTTGGTGAGCTCATTTTGATGCTGCTTATTATCATGTGAAATACATAATGGGCTCAGTGTGTGTGTTAATTTATAGACCTAATCACAATGAGGACTGGTCTTATCTAGAGACAGCTATAATCTTTCCACCTTTCAATTTAGTCTTTACAAAGTTATGTCTGAATCCAAAAGGGAAAGATCATTTGTAAACCAATTTGTATGATTATCACACTTTCAAGAACTTAGTACTTTATATTGTACCTTTGCTTCTACTCAATTGTCATCATTAATTGAAGCAATTAAATTTTTTTAAATCGAGGCTTAATTGACATAGTTTTGGGTAGACAACATAATGATTCAACATTTGCATGCATTGTGAAATGGTTATCACAATGAGTCTACTTAATATCCATTACCACACATACTAAAAAAAATCCATTTTAATCAATGAAAACATATCCAGTGGGCTTATGTAGTAACCTACCAGCTTGATATTTTTCAAGTTGTAAGAATAAGTTCAGTTTGCCTCAGAAAATGGAAGTTTTGTTGGAAGGATAGCGAGGGAAGACCAGGAAAAGTGTCTTGAATGTCTCACTGAGGCATCACAAACAACTATAGAGTCTTTCTTAGTTTAAAAACAAGATAGGCTTTAGGAGCAGGTCGAATGACCCAAAGGCAATTCTGTTAGCTATGGCACAAGCAGTGGCCGCTTCCCATCTGTTCACCCTGTTCACTATTGCGAACTAACTGATATGTCTCTCTCATTCATAAATGGGAAAAAAGAGGTTCCGGTTGGTTGGACTAGTCACCTCTAGAGTAGGTAGACACATTTGGCCAGAGTTTACCTGACAACCTCCTTCCAGGATGGTCGCTCTGAGTTAGTTCTTATGTTCATACATGACACACATGGGAAATTAAGAAAAAAAATAAAAAGGCAATTAAAAAAAAAGGCAATTCAGGGAAAAGAAACACATTGGATTGGGGTTGTGAGCATGACAGTGCGTCTGAAATTTCTTACAAGACTGCTGTATAAATTGTGGGGCCTGACAAAGTATCTGGATCCAAAGAAGATAATATTTGTTTCATGTTACTAAAATTTTACTCTTTGCTCAAAGTACAATTGATGGATAGTTTTAAAAAAAGCCATTTGAAAGAAATGCTATATAATATATGAGATTATGTATTATGATATAAGAAATGCTAACATTGGTTTCATATTTAAAGGCAGTTGACATGCCTCATTCCCTTTCTCATCAGCTGAGTGCGATAGAGTACTTATTCATTAATTGCTGAGAACGTCTAATGAAAATTGACATGGGCCTGCATGGTTGGATCCTTTTAGTTCCCTTAAATACATTTAAAAGAAATTGAATCATGATTGAAAGGAGCTAATTCGAGCAATTAAGCAGTTATTTAATGGACTATTTCCTACATAGCACAACAAATGGAACATTTTTCAAAAGGAAGAAGAGTCATGAAAATGCTTGCAGGCACAAAAGAATCATAAATTTTTTAACTACAAAGCTAATAAACTAGATAAACTGGTGTCATGCTAAGGAAACCCATCCTGGTTCATTAAAGTCTAACATCTGAAACCACTAAGCGATCTGTCCCTTTCTGCTACCATAGCACAAATGTGCTAAATTACAAGCATCAGATTAACTCCTCATACATTTAGACTCAGCTTTGCTTGAAACGCTACCATACATGTTCAAAGACACTGTTTTCTTTGAACGTGTTTGTGAAGACTTCATGTGTATAGATGCATACACATGACTTTACGTACAGATTTTCTTTTAATGAGGCTCTCCTAAGAGAGAAATCAGACCTGATAGCTTTTGACAAATAAAAGTTGCACTCACTGAATCACTCACGAGACCCTGGGGAATTCAGTAGATTTATCACTGCTGATACTATTTCAGGAATACCAAAACCTCTTAATTCTTGGAGCTTAAATGAACTGGTTTATCTTTGGCTTCTTCTGTGTAAAAACACATTGTAAGAGTTAGTATTTTGAAATATTTGCTACTGATTTAGCATTGATATTGGAAAAAAAAAAACATTGAAATACTCAAATCAGTGATTTGGTGCACTTTTCCCCATAATATTAATGTGATTAATAAACAGCTGCTTCTATCTTATGCACCTGACATCTTTAGGTTTATCCTTTTTCTTTTTTCTTTACTTCTTTAGGTTTATTCTAATTTAAGCTGATTACTATGAAAACCTTACACTTTAGAATAATCTAGCCAAAAAGTCTTAATTTTTGTTGTATTGTTGAATTTAAATGCAATTTTAGGGACGCCTGGGTGGCTCAGTGGGTTAAGCCTCTGCCTTCGGCTCGGGTCATGGTCTCAGGGTCCTGGGTCATGGTCTCAGGGTCCTGGGATCGAGCCCCGCGTCGGGCTCTCTGCTCAGCAGGGACCCCTCTCTCTCTGCCTGCCTCTCTTCCTACTTGTGATCTCTCTCTGTCAAATAAATAAAATCTTAAAAAAAAAAAAAGAAATGCAGTTTTAAAGCTTTATTGGATACATCATTTTATTGGAATTAATTAATTTTTCATCTTTGGACCATAAGCATATCGAATGGAGAAGCTACATGGATAAGACATGGTGTACAATTTAAATATGAGAAATATACTCTTTAAGAATACTTATTGTTGAGAAAAATAATCGAAAATGACAAAAAAGAAGAGATGTATTTTTTTTATTTTCTGTTTACTCTTTTCTACAAATATAGTTCTCTGAACTGTTGACTTGCTATAGCTATATAGCACTGTCCAATAGAATGGAATGATGGAAGTGCTCTCTGGCTTCATGCCCGGAAACACTAGCCACTAGCCACATGGGACTCCTGACTACTTGAAGTATGGCTAGTTCCACTAAGGAGCTGAATTTTTCATTTTATTTATTTTAATGAATTTTAATGTGAATAGCGTGTGGCTAGTGGCTGCTGTATTGGACAACACAGTATAGACTATAAGCTCAGTGAAACGCTTACTGTCTTTAGCACTGACTTTCATCCAGGGAAACTGAGATTCTACATTATTTTTCAAATCAAATAAACCTTTGAAAACCAAAAAATTAAACGATTATTTCTAGGTAATGTAAGAGACTCTTCAACCAGACTGTTTTGGCTATTTTGTGTCAATGACAAAATTTCTAAGTCCTGAAGTAGAAAGTGACATCTGTAGTTTCCCATAAGATATTGCTGGGTGCACTTTAACTTGCTCTTTGAATGTGTTGGGCAATGCATTTTGCAACAACAAAAATATGCCCAATAAGATGCTATGAGCTGACTGTGCAACATCCAATCTGATAGTCAAAGGAAGATTATTCAGTGATTCATGCAGTTCTAAACACCAAACTAGGGGCGCCTGGGTGGCTCAGTCGGTTAAGCATCTGCCTCTGCTCAGGTCATGATCCCAGGGTTCTGGGATCTAGCCCCGAATCAGGCTCCCTGCAGTGCAGAGAATCTGCTTCTCCCTCTGCCCCTCACCCCACTCATTCTCTGTGTCTCTCTCTCTCAAATGAATGAGTAAAATCTTAAAAAAAATAAATAAATAAACACCAAACTACATTTTCAACAAGAAGAAAAAAACAAATCTACCTATATCTACCTATATCATGCGAAATTAAAGTAGGAGAGTGTTTCTCAATGTTACGCCTTTATTCCAATGTGTTAGCTCATTAGCTTCTGAATAATAATCAGTGTCAGTACATTACAACCAGTTTTTATATTGCTGGATTAATACTTGTTCCTTCTATAGGTGATCGCCTCTCTCTCTTCTCTATCCAGAATGCTGATTTTATGCTCCAGCCCTGTTAATAGCCTTGCTCTCTGAATACGTTACTGCTCCCTGGTTTCCAGTAAAGGCTCCTGGCTTCTGTGTTTCTAATCAGGGCTTCCATTAAACAGTCACAGAGGTTACTGTTTGGTTATGTTTGCAGTTATAGCTCTTCGCTTTATCTGCTTAGGGGTGGTTTACAAATTCTTGCTAATGCTAAATTAGAACAGTAGTTTCTGGTGGCTTCTACTCTTCTTCTCCCTTTCCCCTTCCCCTGTTGTGAATCAGAGATGGAGGAGGAGGGGGAGCCACTGCAAAATGAAGAGCTTTACCACACTCACCCTGTGGGACAGTGAGTGCATAGAAGATCGCAGTTGTTTGGCCTGGGATCTGGATCTTATTAATGTCACCCGGCTTCCTCATCCTCAAGTGGCAGAAATTTGGATTCTTCCTGCTGTTAACAGGCCTTAACATGAACTGAAGTTCACTAAACTTTCTGTAACTAAATAAACTCAGGCTTGCTGAAATGTCCCCCTTTCCTGTAATAGTGTAGTGAATGGGACAGGCTTGGTATCGCAACACCACACAGCTGTTCGATGTCCCCAGACTGACATATGGTTAAGCATGTTATTTGGGCTGTCCCTTCTTTCATCCATAACCTGCTTTCCTAAATTCAGAGTTTAAAACATGCGGTTTGTAAAGCATGGGAAGAGAACGTACAGTAATGTATTTCCTAAATTGTGCTCTCTTGGAGTTTGAAATAGAGCAAATTTCTGCTTTTGCAATATAGCTTATAACCCCATATATTTCCATAACAAATCCGAAGAAAAGGGTAATAGGAGTGTTAAATATTACATATGAGAAATGAGCTTTTAATAGCTCTCTCATAAAACATTTAGGGTATTAATAAAAATAATTTCATTCCATTAGAAACAAGATGTCTGTTGATACATTGCAGTAAAGCAGCGAGTGTTGGATGACTTAAAACTCCATATCTCATTTAACAAGATAGCAAGAGTACTTAAAATTATAACAAAAAATGATGTGAACTTTGAGGCTTTAGCTACAATTTCATTGTTGAGTATTTTACGGAGTAACTATCAGCTTCTATGGTGGAAACTTATTTAAAAAAAAGAAAAGTTCTAATCCAACTTCCAGTTAGTGCAGGTCAATAAAATTATTAAAATAAGAATGTAACTAATGGGATCAATTAGAAGGAAAACCAGTATCAGTGAAAGGTCTTATGATTGGTAGGGTTTTTTTCCTTTCTCAAAAATTATGGTAATATATAAAGAACAAATGCAAACACAGTTCAATAATTCAGTTTATTTTCAAGTGTAGAGTGAAGATAAAATTTAATCAAATGTCACTGACAAACGAGGTATAATATAGTAGCTAAGGCTTACACAGCACATACTTTGTGTCTCCCCCTTTAGATACATTACCTTGTTTCATCCTCATACCAACTTTATGAGGTAGGTACTAGTATTATCTCCATTCTTAAAATGAAGAAACTAAGATACCAAGATATTAAGTATTCATGATCACATAGCTTGTAAGTTGCAGGCTGGGATTGTAGCCCAGGCAGTATGACTGCAGTATCTGTTACAGTATTCTTCATTGTGACACGACTTTCTCCCTCTTAGAAAAAAACCCAAAACTTAGAGTGCCTGGGTAACTCATTCAGTTTAAGCATCTACCTTTGGCTCAGGTCATGATCCCAGGGTCCTAGAATCAAGTCCCACTTTGGGCTCCCTGCTTGGTGGGGGTCTGCTTCTCCCTCTACTCTTCACCCCCTGCTTGTGCTCTCTTTCTCTCTCTCTTTCTCTCAAATAAATAAATACAATCTTAAAGACCTATCCTTTTTGTTATCATTGCTTTCAGCTCTGCTACACTGCCACCCCCCAACACCCATAGTAAATTAAGATTTAGTGTATCTTAATATGTTGAATGACTTCATAACTCTTTGGTGACTTTTGGTATCAAAATGAGTCTTGATCTTTCCCATTTCTGGTGGAGATTGTGGCTAAGAGGTCTCAGAAGAGAGGAGCCTGGCCCGGCTCGGAGATATTTTTTCTCTTTCTAAATATAAGACCTTGATTCTTCATTGAGGGAGGTGTGGAAGGGATAAAGGGAGACAGAAGTCTTCTTTTGAAACTTGTTCCAGGTTAGTGTTATGTTTCTGGTCTCTACTTTGTTTTGGTAGTTACTAGTCTCCTAATAGCTGGTATGTGATTTCCTGGGGGTAGTGTTCAGAAGTGTGTTTCCCACTGGCCTCCACCCACGGTTTGTGACTGTGAGCCTTTCGTTAGCTTGTCTTGTTACTTGCCTTGAGTGTTGATCGTCTAGCTCTCAAGATCTCAGCCCTCTCCAACCTCAGTGTTCCTTTACCTGGAGCCACAGTAACATCAGAGTTCTCTTCTGTCCTTCCCAAGGGAGACACCTGGCCTGAGGTAAAGAGCCTGTCTTTTTTACCAGATTCGGGTCCAGACTATAAATCAGAAAAATACAAAGGAAGAATGAAGAAACTCATGCTAAACTGATCCTCTGTGTTTGCTGTTAAAGTGCAGAAATACGATGGAAAGAGATTATTGATAGGAGTGGATAGCTACTCTTTAAAGAAAACTTCCAGGAATGTTTTATATACTGATTTTTGTACAACGATATATGAAATCTTTTTTGAAATTCCTTTTTTTTTTTTTTAAGATTTTTAAAATTTATTCAGTCGAGAGAGGGAGTGAGAGAGACAGAGAGAACATAAGCAGGAGGAGGTACAGAGGGAGAGGGAGAAGCAGACTGCCCGCTGAGCAGGGAGCCCAATGCGGGGTGGATCCCAGGACTCTGGGATCATGACTCAAGCCAAAGGCTGACACTTAAACTGACTGAGCCACCCAGGCCCCTCTTTTTTTACTTTCCTAATAGTGCAAATGAAAACTTTTAATACATATTGATCAGAGATGTTCACATCGCTGAGCTGTTGGTCCGCATTCTTTCATATCTCAAGCCATGATCTATGTCAATTCATTTGATTTCTGGGTTGCAGATGCACTAAGCAGTGCTGCAGACACCTGAAAGAATTAGCACCTATTAAGGAGTCCAGGGCTGAAGTAGCATCCAGCCTGGGTTGCATCTGATAGACAATGGATGCAGTACTTACATTATAACAAGCAGTACTGATGGGAAGTGAACAATCTGAATCAATCTTTTCAAATGAGAAACTGGTAAGGCATAGGCAGAGAAAAATTATTCATTGCTTGGCTGGTTATTGAAATTCCATCATCATAGCAGATTTTAAACCTTAGAGAGGAATCGTTCTTGTTGTTTTAGTGGATTACTGCTAATGCTAACAATTACTTCAAGAATATGTATCTGCCCTGCCCTTTGCCCAGCTGGCCACAGCAGCCTTGTGACAACGCTGGCTTTACAAAAAGAGAAGTTTAGGAAAGGAGGGCCAATCTATCTTTTCCCTCTTTTAGTGATCTTTGATAAAAGAATTGGCTCCCTAAATTCACAAAAATGCAAAACTGGGTGAAGTACCTTATATTCCTGGAACATCACATAAACTGGGAGAGGTTTTGACTTCACCGACCAGAAAAGTGCCGACTGCTCACTCATGTTGTCTCCAGGGCCTTCGGTTTCTATGGTAATAGAAGGCTCTGGTGTCCATGCGTGGTGTAGCCATTTGAAAACCCTAATGTCTGTGGAATCAGGAGGTGGGGATGGAAGTGACGGTATTCTGCCTACTGGAAGTAAGGATGGGAGTAAGTAAGTAAGGATGGTAAGGATGGGAGCAAGGGTCTCATTTACCGGGAGGCTGTTAAGAGTTGAGAGCACGGTATGTTGCAGTCTGTAGGCTCCTTGATACACATTTTAGTCACCATAGGAATTGCCTGGTGAGGTGAAAGATTGTGCAAGATTCTGCAGGACTGTTGTGAGAATTTTTCTCTTCCACAAATTACTCATCATCTCATCTTCATCACTCAGTATTTTTCAGTGTATTCATGATATCTTCTTCTTTTTTTTTTTTTTAAAGATTTTATTTATTTAGGGCGCCTGGGTGCTCACTGGGTTAAAGCCGCTGCCTTCGGCTCAGGTCATGATCCCAGCGTCCTGGGATCGAGTCCCGCATCGGGCTCTCTGCTCAGCAGGGAGCCTGCTTCCTCCCTTCTCTCTCTGCCTGCCTCTCTGCCTACTTATGATCTGTCTGTCAAATAAATAAATAAAATCTTTAAAAAAAAAAAGATTTTATTTATTTATTTGACAGCGAGAGACACAGCGAGAGAAAGGGAACACAAACAGGGGGAGTGGGAGAGGGAGAAGCAGGCTTCCCACTGAGCAGGAGCCCGATGCAGGGCTCAATCCCAGGACCCTGGGACCATGACCTGAGCTGAAGGCAGACGCTTAACGACTTAGCCACCCAGGCACCCCATATTCTCGATATCTTCTTTACCATTGACTTCATTTCTCCCAGGGGCCTCAGAGTGGACCGTCGTTGTTCATCATGGGGGGAGAGAAGGTGAAAAACATGTGAATGTAGTTTCTTCAGAGGCATTTTGCCATTTGGGAACCCAGGAAACTCTTTTCTTGCTTAAGTCTTTCATGGACCCTCAGCAAATATGCTTTCTGGTGTTTTAAATGTGCAACTGGTGAGGCAAACAAGTACATTCATACTGAAGAAACGGCTTCATGGTAGCTCTCCTTTTTTCCCCTCCAACTCACTATTTTCTCCCAACCAGTTTGTTCTTTTTCAGACTCTTGCTTCGTTAGTCGTTCTGCCATCTCTTCATACTTAGTCACCAAAGTGAGACAGTCAGGAGGCCTCCTTGAATTCTTCTCCCCTCTCTCTCCATCCTCTTCACAATCAATCACCAAGTCCAGAGGATTTTACCACCCAAATATTTCTCAAATGTATTCTTTCTTCCTCATCTTTGCTGTTACTGTTGGCCATGTTTTACGTGGTCTTCTGTCCCAGTATCTTTACTTAGTTTTCATACTCTTTCGGCCATAACACAGGAACAGTATTTTTATCTTGAACCACCATACACAACTATGCATGTAACTATGGCCCAGGAACACCACATTATTGGCAACATGCTGTTTCTCACACCTGTATCATTTCAGCTGAGAATTTTCCAGCTTGCACACTTTCTACTCTTGTCCCTGATTAATCGTATCTCTTTGGTGAGGACTTACCACAGATGTAGGTTTCTCAGTAAAGTCTTCCTACTCATCTCAGGTTGAGTTAAGTTGCCATTCAATGCTCACATAATATCTACTGCATATTCCATATAATTTTATAATTGTTTCCACACTCTCTCTCTTTGAGAGCAGAGCAAGTTACTCTAACATCTAGTAGGATAATTGGCATAATACATTTGGATTAGTAAATGATTCCGAAGATATATCTCTGAAGTAAGATTTTTCATTGTTAATATATTAAAATGCAGATGATTTTTGTGTATTGATTTTGCATGCTGCAACTTTGCTGAATTCATTTATTAGTTCTAATTAAGTTTTTTGTATGTTTTGTTTTTTTGGTGTGTGGAATTTTGAGTTCACTATATGTCATCTGAAGACAGAAAACATTTTACGTTTTTCTTTTCAATTTAGATGGCTTCTGTTCCTTTTTCTTGACTAATTGCTATGACTAGAACTTATACTACTATGTTGAATAGAAATGACAAAAGTGGGCATCTTTGTCTTGATCCTGATCTTAGAGGAAAAGATTTCATTCACTAGTGAGTATGGTGTTAGCCTTACCTTTAGTTATTTTTAGATGTTATTGTTTTATGGCTCAATCTACTTCAAATCTAAGATTATGCTATGGTATTTCCATTCCCAGTAAGACATTTTCCTGTCCCAAGAATGACTTATTGGGATACATCCTCTCTCTTGGTTTGTAGACATCCAAGAAGATATGGGACCAGAGTGCATTAGAGTATGTGTGCTTGTTATTATTCCTCAGTCTTATTGTTATGTTTCCTGTACTACCTTCCTAAGCTGATTAATCCCCAGAAGCCCTTGGTTTACCACCATTCCCTTATTCTGGTCCAAATGGGAGTCTCATCTCATCTTCCACCTTCAGATTATTTCAGTCTTCCATTTGGCGACAGTTCAGACCTAAATAGTCAGTTTAAATGGCATAAATTTGTCCCCATTGGTATTCAGTAAAAGTAATTTAGCACCTAGGTTCTGTCTCTTCAGTTAGATTAAGCTTTGTTAGTGTTGGGAATTCAGTGCTTTGCAAACAGTAGGTTCCAGTAAATGTTGACTGAAGTTTGCCTGAAGCCTGTGAAGTAATTTCATTATCACAGTAATCAACATCTCAACAGTCACCAACAAATGCTGCTACTTAGGACAGTAGCATTTTACAGCTGCTAATAAGTTCCGTGAGAAAGTACAGCTGTTGACTATCATTGAAGATAACAAAAACATTCCAATAAGAGCAGGAGGCAGGATAAAGTGCATGCACTGAGAAAGAATATATCTATTTTTCTAATTTGAAAAGTATTTCAAAGAAAATATAACTGTATAGCACTACACTTTTTAAAAAAAAACAGCAACTAAAACCAAATCAAATTAAAAATATAAAAATTGGATTTTACTATTTTAATATCTGAAATTACTTCTCATGTATTTGTTTTTAAAATATATAAAAAACCCACTGGGTGCCTCAGTGGGTTAAGTCTCTGCCTTTGGCTCAGGTCATGATCTCAGGGTCCTGGGATCAATCCCCACATTGGGCTCTCTGCTCAGCAGGGAGCCTGCTTACCCTCTCTCTCTGCCTGTCTCTCAGCCTACATGTGATCTCCCCCATTCTGTCAAATAAATAAATAAAATCTTAAAAAAAAAATCTAAATAATAGAAATGTCACAAAGTAATTTAAGCTAGAACTGAAAAAAAAAATTAAGTAGAACTGAAGTTATATGTCACCTAAAACTATAGAACCAGAATATCAAACCTCAACATGTTTTCTAAAAAAAATAAAATTTCTTTCAAGTCACCACTGAAAAGTAACTTACAATGGCATATAAGAACTGGAGTTTGGATTTCCTTTTGGTAATACGTCATTGATATAATGAATATTTAATTTATTAAACAAAAACACCTACTTTGAGCTAAGTCATTCTAATTTAAACAGTTAAGAATCTGTAAGATAATGGCAGTTACTCCCTGATACTGTTACTATATTCAATAAAGGCTTGAAGTACCTATTTCTAGGGAAAATAAAATGAAAAACAGTCCAGGCGCCTGGGTGGCTCAGTGGGTTAAGCCACTGCCTTCGGCTCAGGTCATGATCTCAGGGTCCTGGGATCGAGTCCCGCATCAGGCTCTCTGCTCCGCGGGGAGCCTGCTTCCCTCTCTCTCTCTCTGTGCCTGCCTCTCTGCCTACTTGTGATCTCTGTCAAATAAATAAATAAAATCTTTTTTAAAAAAAGTGAAAAACAGTCTGAAAATAAGAGGTGGGGAGAAATTCATGTGACCTGTACATCTTAATTTAAAGAGCATTGTTTTAAAGAAATGGTGTTTAATATATTTATGGAAATATTTGAGAATGTGTTTGATAATATGATAAGCTCTGAAACCTTTTAAGAGCTTGTTATGTGGCTAAAAAGAGGAATTTGTAGTTGTAAGCCATTTTTATAGTAACATATGATATAGATCCCAAAATTTTAGTGTCTATTAAATGGAGCCATATCAGTAGCCTTGCCTGTATTTAAAAAGATTTGCTCCATGTCAGACATTTTGTGGAAAGAGGAAAAGAATATGACTCATTAACAGGTGGCATCTTTATGGGGGAATATTTCATGGAGAAGGGTAAGTACTTTCATTCACCTGCAATTCACAAAAAATTCCAAAATGGCCCCAATATTTTTCTCATTCCTTCCAGAAAGAAACCAAAGTTGAACCTCATGAGTTCTCACAGAGGTAGAAGTCATACATTCATACCTCAGTCATCACCATGCTTGGAAAGAGGACTTTGTGAAACAGGATTAAATCATTCACTGCCTAAAACTGGTCCTTGGGGCATCCTGTATACAAGCAAGGAAATGATGCTTTATTAGAATTTAGTACTTTTATCAATGAGCATTTCAGTTCAGAGGTAATTTTTCTGTTTTCTGTTCACTTTTTTTTAAGAGATTTTATTTATTCATTTGAGAGAGAGAGAATGAGCATGAGTTAGGGGAGGGGCAGGGAAGAGGAGGAAGCAGACTCCCCACTCAGCAAGGAGCCCGACCCAGGACTCCATCCCAGGACCCTGGGATCATAACCTGAGCTGAAGGCAGACACTTAACTACCTGAGCCACCCAGGTGCCTCCTGTTCACTTTCTTAGGAATAAACTGTCATATAAATAACCACATGGAGTTTTATTTGTCAGTTTCTTGGGGATACTTTCTTTTTGGCCCTTATTTGAGTACAAGGGGAAAGACAAGATGTCATAGAATTGTGAGAGGAGTCCCCAGCTTTGCTTTGTGCGCCACTGTGCTCCTGTTGTCTCCTTGGTTAAGCTACCTAAACATTCTTGCCTCAGATTTCTTACATATAAAACAAGAATAATACTATTTGCTCTGAGATCAGAAACAAAACCAAAAATTATTGTATAATACCATAACAACCATAATTGTGATATTGCACCTTTACTATGAATTAGACTCTCCACTCAACATGTGATAACCAAACACATGAATTGGGACTATTCGTTTTATAAAGGCAGAACTGAGGCAGAAAAGGGTTAAGAAACTTCTAGTAAATCCCCCATTACAATATTCCAACAATTCTTAATGCTAAAGGTGTTAGGTCCGTAATCAAAGGAGCAAGACTGATAACAAAGTGAAGGTCAAGCAAAGCTTTATTTTGCGCCAAGTATCAAGAATCAAACCGACCGGTTGGGTCGCCCCTTACAGAGAGGGTGACCCCTCCCTGCCTTACAGACTAACTTTTATAGAACAAAGGCCATGTGGTTGGGCCTGGCTACACACAGGTGGCCAATGAGATTGCAACACACAGAGAAAGCTGCACAGTCATGCTAGGTCACACACGGGTGGCCAATTGAATTACAATTCACCCCATAGTAGCTATTTGAACTAGCCTATCACCTTGGTCAGAATTGGCGCCCAAAAGGCGGGCCCACACTCCTTGGTAGCTAGGGAAACAGTATACGTGCCCACTGATTGGATGTCTCCACCTGGCCTGACTCATCCCTGCATTTGGGCTGTTATCTCCACCTGACCCGCCCTTGTATTTGGGCTTTGTTATCTGGGACTGGTTTCCTGGACTTGCTTTTAAGTAATTTACCCGGTGGGGGGGGGGGAGGGGGGAAGGGGAGACACAGGCTCAGTTTAAGTTTTACTGTATAAAAAACAAAATGGCTGTTCAATCAAGGTGGAGCCACTCTGGCTAAATAGGCCCTTACAAAGGTACTATGCAATATCATCTCTGAATGAGAGAAAATATCTGAAGACTTGGCTGAACCAGACAGGGGTCACAACATTACCTGTCTGGTTAAGTTAGGGTTTTATTGTGTCACATAAGTGGCAAACCCAAAAATACAGCTTCCTCCATAAAAACGGATCGTGGCAGGCTATGACAGCCTAATGTTCCAGTTCTGCTCTTCTGTCTTCACTAATATGGTGCATCTAACTTTCTTTCCTTCTCCCCAAAATACATATATGAACAATTACATGACGGCTCAATACAAGATCTGAACTTTTCATTCTGCTGCTAGACATGCTTCCTTCTGGTTCTGCTCTCGCTGTTGAATCCTACATAAGACAGTTCTGGATTGCCATTGTTTATTTTGAAAATTTCATGGAATTTTCTAGTCTTTTTAGTTGTAGAAGTGATTTCATTATTTGGGGGGTGTTATTTCACGTGGCCAACTCTGACGTGAATCTCGACATTTGGGACAAGTATGAACATATATTGACCAAGGTTATCAAGGAAAATAGAGTTGCCCAGTATTACTTAGGCTATAGAATCCCTTCAGTGCTCCTAAGGTAAACCCTATAGAGGAGAGGGAATTGAAACTGCTGTCTTGGTCTTTGCTGTACAGCCTGTTAAGCTCCTTATTACTCCAGTTAGATTTTAAAGAGGTACCCTAGTACATTTCCTCTAAATATCCACTATTTTTTCTCACCAGGACTTCTACACTCAGTTCCTCACTGATTTTCATTGGGGGGGGGGGGCAAGAAATGCAACCTCATCCCTTAAAAGATAGATTAGAACCAGCTAATCTTTTCACTGAGCCACATATCTAGCCCTTCAGAACTTAAAGTGCTGAGCAAAACCCTAAGTCACCTCATGGGTCTACTCTGAAAGGGATTAGCTTCCCTGATCACTCACCTCCCAGGTATTTTCTTGATGGGTCCGCCATAATGGGTCTCTCCTGCCCCAAGAGACTGGAGCAAATGGAGCTTTCTTCCAGGGCTTGAGGGGTTACAAATTCCAAACTCCAGAAGGTGGTAGCCAGTGCATGCACAGGTATAAGTACATCTGAGAGCTATGAGTGAGTTGGTGAAGACCTTCATGATTGAGGTCAAGTTTAAAGGAAGTTTAAAGTTTAAAGAAAGCAGCAGCAACTATTCAAGTCCAGTAGATTGATGTTAAGGCTCAGTTATAGCAAATCTTCAGTACCTTTCAAGAGAAACCAGAGACTCAGATATTTTTTTTTTTTTAATTATGAAATCCTCCACTTTTAATAGCTGGCTCATGTGTTATGGGGAGGAAAAGCTATAGCTAAAGAAAATATGTATGTGGGGCTCAGTTGTTAAGTGGCTGCCTTCAGCTCAGGTCACGATCCCGGGGTCCTCGGATGGAGCCTCACATTGGGCTGCCTGCTCAGCGGGAGGTCTGCTTCTCCCTCTCCCCCTCCCTCTGCTTGTGTTCCCTCTCTTGCTGTGTCTCTCTCTGTCAAGTAAATAAATAAAATCTTAAAAAAAAAAAAAGAAAGGAAGAAAATATGTATGTGGACTCAATTTATCTGATGGGATACAAATTCATGGCTTCTGCAATAAGTAGTAATAATTATTATCTGTTTGATGGCAGGTTGGGCACTGTGCTCAGTGATTTACATAACTTATCCTGAAATAATTTCTTTTGTGTGTATATGTGTTCATATGTGTGCATGCATGCATATATGTTTATAGGATGTTCTTATATGTTTTCCTGAGAAATTTTCCTTTGTCTTAGGCAGTAATTCTCTCTCATTTTGTACCAATTTGAGCAATCCCCATTAACCTGGTTTAATTGTCAACTGCTCCACACAGACTTCTCTAACAGTGATGTCTCCTATCTCTGAATCCATTTATAAATATGGTCTTGCCACTGATATGCTATTTAACAAATACGGTTTTATGGAATCTCTTATAGCAACTATAAAACAGTATTTGTAAAATCTCTTATAACAGTTATTCAACTTTTCTTGAATCTTATGTCTTGTTTCCTGATATAGATTATAGGCTTTTTTAGCAAAAGGAATATAGCCTTTTTTTCTTAGGCTTTTGTAATGAGGTGCATATGTATAGGTCAGGCTTATCAAATATGTGAATGAATATGTTTAAAGTCAATAACTCGATGCCAAGATAGACATAGATATTTAATTTCTTAATTAAATGTAGAAACTTTATTGGGTTCTTGTTAGGCACTGTGATAAGGGCTTGTAAGTCTTATTAGTTGTGTATTATTGGCTGTATCTTATAGAAGCAAAAAAATGTTGAGGTTCTAAAAGCTAAATATTTTGTTTAAGTCACGTGTATTTTAAGTTGCCGAGCTGGTATACAGTTTAATACTAGAAGCACTCATAATAGGCATGAACATGGACATGAAATGTGCAACTGAAAAGATGAAAGTGCTCTAAACCACTGTACTCACCCACAACTCAGCAAAAAGCAGCATGAAAAGAATTTAAAGACATGTGTTGCAACTTTCCATTCTTAGATAACTATGAATACTAATTAAGGCTTATTATTTAGAGTGCTGACACCAACACTGTAGCTATTCTCAACTTTTAAATAAAATGCTCTGTCTTCTCCACTCACCTATCTTGGAAGGATTCATTTTTTCAAAAGCTAGTAGCCTGAGTCATAAAAAAGAGATTGTTGGAATTAGAAGAGATTTTAACATCTGTAAGTCTAACCTACTCTTTATCAAATGAGAAATACAGACACGGGAAGAGATTTGTCCAAGTGCAACCTACCCAGAAAAGAATTAGTAAAACTAGTGCTGTTTTTCCGTAGAAGAAAGTAATATTTTTTATTCCTAGAAAATTAGAACACTGTCTATTTAATAGCCTGTGTAAGAGTTCTGGAGCCTAATGCCTTGACTGACAGAGAACAAATGCAAATGGATTGTCAGCAGCTAATTCTTTATCTGGATTGACAACAATAGTCCTCTCCATTGATCTGAACCAGCTGGATGGAGGAAGCTGTGGTAGATGAAGCTTGTGACAGATGATCAAATAATACAGAAACTGCTTAGTTCCTAGACTCAAGTAAATATAACCGAGTTCCTCAAGAGCAGGAATGCTATCTTGCTCATTTTTATTTTCCAGGAAACAGCTGAGTGCATGACACTTGCTTAAAGGAATGGTAGATAATTTACTTCTGCTTTGATCCAGTTAATATTTAATGATTGCTTTCTGTATGCTAGACATTGCACCGTAACCTATCACCTATATGAATCTCACTTATTCCTCACTAAAAACAGACAAAAACTTATGAGATAATTATTATCCCCATTTTGCTGATAAGGTCACAGGTTTAGAGGTAGAAAATGTCCCGAACCTGCAATTAGTAAAACTGATGCTAAAATGTTTGATTCCAAGTCTAGAACCCTTTAAACCATACTTTTTCATCTCACACTGTCTGTTAAAAACATTTGTATTTGAAACTGTCTGAGCAAACATCATACCATTGGGATCAGAGTATTGCACATTCATTACAGTAAATACAATGTTATGCCTATCTCAGCAGGAAGTGACTGTTGATGATGGTAACTAGGGTAAAAGCTGATTTTTGAACAGACTCATCAGACCTAAGTATTCAAAAAAATATTGGCCCCCAGCGGGTGGTGTTTCAGTCAGGGAAGAGCCACAGAGTTTGGAAGAAAATAACAAGGTCAAACATTGCTTTCTCCTCTACAGAAAATTATAAATATTTATAAACCTGTCCCAGGAGGCCCAAGATATATAATATGACAGAAAACACTCGGATCAATGTCTAAGGAAATATGTAATTCTGAAAGGATAAAACAATATTCTCATCTGAGCCTGAACTCATGGACAACAGGGACCAATTTCCTTTCTCTCTCTAAGACACTGAACACAGTGGTGGATGAATCCTAGAGCTCATTAGAAAAAGTCCTCTCTTCCTGTTCCACAGGCTATGCACATAAGAATACATGAGAAAGACAAGGATTTTTCTCCCAAATGTTTAGAGTTGCTTATAATTATGAGATTTAATTATTATTATGAACTTGTTTTTGTTTTAAAAAAGAACATAGTTACAACCTTATTTAAGAGTATCAGAAAGGTGCATAGAAAAAAAGCGCCTGTTTCAATAACCAATATTTCTAAGAGTTTTCAGAGAACGGTTAAATACTCACTGAAGTATATGGCAGATCTAAGTGTTCTGTCATTTATATTCCTATGTTTGCAGTGATAAACATCCGTTCATCTTATCTTTAGATCACCTAGATATTTAAATAAAGTTTTAATAAAAAATAAAAATAGCTTTATGAAGACACCTGTAGAGTTCTATGTAATGTACTATGCAGCCTGACTTTTGAGAGCAGATATAAAAAGCAGCACAAACTGAGTTAATTTAAACTCAAACAAAAGGTCAGCTGGCAAAAAGTAAAGACCTCTCTGACCTCTTGTTCAAATCCTGGAAGCTATAAATCCCACTGAACTACTTAGGGCGTTATTAAGCAAGCCCAACAAAAGATAATCAACAATGTAATTATTGTTCAATTATAGACAGAATAATAAGCCTGGTTTTTATTTGTCAAAGCAACAGGCCTTAAGTTATTTGCAAAACCTTTTTAATGAATAGGAGAAGGCTGCAGGTTACATAAGCAATTAAAGAAAAATCATAAAACCAAACACTTAAAATTGGTCGGGAAGCCCTAACAATATCCATCAAGCTTTTTGAAAGTCAAGGTTACAAGGGTAACTAAAATGCAAAACTCAAGGACGAAATCCATTCAGGTTTCACAATCTCCAGTGTCTCATTTTTATCAAAAAGTTCAGCCAAAGAGAGAAGAAAATTGAAAAACCTGTAGGACTCCAAACCGCAAGTTAAGTGACCTTGATTTTTTCCTTGTGAAGTGTCTCAAAAACAAGAAGCAGGATGTTCTGTAAACCAATAGTTTAAAATCTGGGGTAATACTTTATGGTGTACTTTATAAGTACTTTAAAAAAACAATTAATAAATGACTGGAAGAAAATTGTATCCTTAATTATTTTAAGATGTATTTGTGCTTCATCGCTCATGTAACACATAATGCAATGTGTTTTACAAGGCCCTTAAAACTGATTATTAAATAATTTTAAAGCACTGTATTATTTCCTCAAAGCCTGCTAAGTTATTCTAATCATTGAGTAGAAATAATTTTGAAAATGTGTTTTTATTGAGTTTTTATATTTAATACTTTGCAATTAATTATCTTAATATTTATAAATAAAAATTACAGAGCTATCAGTTAACAATTTTCCTTTTCTAAATATATTTCTGTTATTGATTAAGAAGTTAAAAATGGAAAGATATAATGACACCTTTTAAAAAGAATTGAGTCCCTCTTCAAATGTAAATTGCTTGTTTTTCTGTCTGAATATATGTTTTAAATTTCAAAAGTCCGTGTTTTTAGCTGTGCATTGTAATTGAACAGCTTTGAGTGAGTGATCTTCAAGGTTATAGAAACCTTGTATAATCATCCTATTGGAGAAGCTTTATAAACACCAAACAAAACTTCAAACCCTTCAGTACATTCCTACAAAAGGAAGAGAAAGAGAAATAGTGTCATGATAAAGTGAGAATAGTATCAACCAGCCTCTGGGGTTTGGTCTAGTTTTGTGTTGATCTAAAGAGGAAGCTTTCTGTGGTGAATGGGGAACCCACTGAAACCTCCTGGTTTTGGCATTTCAACCAGGATTCAAACCTCTGGCACCACACAGCATTCTGTTTCTAAGACAAGAGGTTTACAAAGCTCAGAAAACCTTGGACATCAAATAGCTTTTACAAAACAACATTTTGATGATTTAAGTGTAAAGGAATCAGAAACATATGGATTAAATTTCTCTTAAAATACACATGGGTTTAAAAATTAAGGGTAAAAGTGCTTGGCAAAATGAGTTTTTAGTTTTACCGAGTCCAAAAGGTTTGAAAAATAGTTCAAGTTGTTTGAGGAACCCAAAGCACAGATTTGTCAGCGTTTCGTTGGTAGTACCAATCGCCTCTGACCTCAGACACGGTGGGTTTCAGATGCTGCCTTAGTCTGTTCCAGCTGCTGTAGCAAAATACTCCAGACTGGGTGGCTTGTAAACAACAGACACTTGTTTCTCAGGTGTCTAAGGCTAGGAAACCCAAGATCAAGGCCACAGCAAATTCAGTGTCTGGTGAGAGCCCACTTCCTGGTTCATAGCCTCCGCTTTGTGTCTTCACACGGCAGAGGGGCAAGGGAGCCGTCAAGCATGAGACCTTTCATGAGTGTGGATCCCACTCATGATCCACTCATGAACGCTCCACCCTCTGACCCACTACCTCCCGCGAAGTCCCACTTCCAAATTTTATCACACTGGGCATTAGGTGTTAATATATGATTTTAGGGTTGGGGGGGCACAACAATACAGTTTATATTAGAGACATTCTTATCATTGTGTAATCACCAGCAGGGTGGGTACACCAACCACTCAGGTATAATGGTTTAAATTATACATTAAATTATGTAATGTTCTATTTATATCTAAACCTTACAATCATTGTTTCATCATTCCGGGAAAGCGGAAAGAGCGTTCAAGAATCTGAAAGCAGGTCTAACTTCTTCCTACTTTTGCAAAGTTCATTTGATTACATCAAATGCTAGTGTTTTCCAAAGTGTGGAATGCAGATTATCTATGTCAGAAATACCTAAATTCTTATTAATTCTGCAAACTCACAGTTTTTTTTTTTCAGATCTACCATTTCAAAGTCTCTGGAGATGGGGCTGGGCATCTCTGAATTCTACAAGCTCTGATTCTCGTGCCCCCCTCAACTCTGAGAATCGCCTCTTTACTACAGGAGGTGAATAACCATTAGATCTCATGAGGGAAGGATATCACCATTTTCTGAGCTAAATTGAATGTCCTATTGGTTTGGTTCCTAGACTGAAAAAAATTCCATAGGCAGGAACTCTCCACTCACACTCACCACGGTATTCATAGCCCCATACGTCATAAAGTAAAAACGAAGATGTTCCAATAAATTCAGTGAACTAAAAGGCAGACATTTTTCTTTAAAACTTTGGCCTACAGGAATATACTTTGAGATGTTTTTGAAGGGGCCTGACAGGTATTAAATATTGCTCTATCCAACATGTAATTTTATTTTTACAATTGGATCTTAAAATGTAAATGAGAGAATGTTTAAATAATTTTGTATAACAGAATTACAGAGAAATGGCTGAAAATTTACTGAAGCTTTGCTCTAAGTCATATCAGTTCACCTAAATTGATCCTCCTCTGCTAAATCTCATGAATAATTCTGTTGTGGGAGTAAATGTTAAATCCAGGATACAGTATCTTTACAAAGTTACTTGCTTAATGACTCCCTGTCTGTGTCTGGTATCACAGGAACAAGCAGAAAGTTTATCCCTGTAAGGTGATACTACGAAAGAAAAATAAGTGATGAATCACAACCAGTTAAAATATTTATGCCAAAAGATACAAAGAAATGTCATGACAGACTTTAAAAAGTACTATTTTTAGGTATAGTTATTGCATATGTATTATTTTTCTTTATTGATAAAAGAACTATTTCATGTTGTGTAATGTTTGGAGAAAAAAAAAAGCCCAGTGTATGAACAAGAAATCTCACAACCCAAAATCAATACAAATGCTAACTACTATCCCTACTCTCCTCACCATGTCAGGTTTTCAAATGAGTTACATGCGTACATGCACACTTTTAAAATATACTAAAATTGGGACTTATAATTACAAGTGTGTTTTTCTAATTAATCTGACAATATTTTCTGGTGACAGAAAATAGCCCTTGTTTCAATGACTACAAAATAGCTCATCTAAGCTATTTAACTGTCACCTGTTTTATACATCTAGATTATTTGTCAGTTATTATTAGATATTTATTTTCTGTTGACTATTAAAGTGCATTTTATTTTATTACTTGTTTTTAAGGATTTTTATTTATTTGAGAGAGAGAGAGAGAACACAGAGAGTGAGAGGGAGAAGCAAACTTCCCGCTGAGTGGGGAACTCGAGAGGGGCTTGATCCCAGGACCCTGGGATCATGACCTGAGCTAAAGGCAGATGCTTAACTGATTGAGCCACCCAGGCGCCCCTAAAGTGCATCTTAAAGCACATGCCTCGTAAGGATCTTGAGATGAAACCTTAATTTAAAATTAATAATTCTGGGGCACCTGGGTGACTCAGTTGGTTAAGTATCTGCCTTCCACTCAGGTCATGATCCCAGGGTCCTGGAATCGAGCCCCGCATCTGGCTCCCTGATGGGTGGGGAGTCTGCTTCTCTCTCTCCCTCTGCTGCTCAATGGAGAGTCTGCTTGGGATTCTCTCTCTCCCTCTGACCCTCCCCCTGCTCGTGTTCTCTCTCTTTCTAAAGTAAATAAATGAAAATTTTCAAAAAACCCACAAAACTCTGGACACCAAAGATGAGATGAAATTCTGGGATGACAGTCCTCCATGCATATTGTCATATGTCAGTGCTGTACGGTGATATGTCCTGATGACAATCAAAGCTTTGCATTTGGAGCATAGCTAGATTCTGCCCTAGGTGTCTCTTTTCTTCACTGATTTTAATGTATCCTTTCCCTATAATAAACTATACACATGAGTATAATAGCTCTTGGTGAATTCTATGACTTCTAGCAAATTATCGAAACCAAGTGTGGATTTGGGAGCCCCCAAACTGGGGGTTTTAGAAATCTTGGGAAGACTTGGCAATCTAGAGGACAGTGCCCTCAAATCTTATACTTTATCTACTTCTGGGGGGATAGATATACTTCATTTTAGGTAGCATTTTCTTAGTATTTTTTTGTTTTTAGTCTTTTAACTTTCAACCCTTCTTTGTCCTTAAATTGTAAATAATGCTAAATTTCATGTGTACAATCCATCCAGAAAATATCTTTCTTTTAACGAGAAAGCTTATTCTATCTATATTTATTGTGGTAATTTATACGAGCTTGTTCCTAATAATTTACTTAAAAATTTCTACTTTGCCTTACTTTTCTGTTTCCATTTTGCCCTTTATTACTTTTTTCTTCTTTCATAAAATTATTTTTTAAAGATTTTATGTATTTATTTGAGAAGGTGAGTGAGAGAGAGAGAGCACAAGCAGGGGGAGGGGCAAAGGAAGAAGGAAGAGCAGACTCCCTTGCTGAGCAGGGAGCCCAACACAGGGTTCGAGCCCAGGACCATGGGATCATGACCTTAACCAAAGGCAGACCCTTAACCAACGCTAAGCCACAGAGGTGCCCCTCCTTTAAAAATTACTATATTTTAGTTATTTTTCTTTCCACTTTTTTTTTCTTTACCGACTTGGAATTATAACACTTTGGTATTCTTATGCTAATTAACTTGAAAGTCTGTCACATACAGATAAAGAATATGAAAAAAAAAGACTTTACTTTCATTGATTGCATTCCTGATGCTGAGTTTCTTACCTATGTTATTTCGCTTCACCTTGGGAAACTTCTGGTACTGTATCTGCTGGTAATGAATTTTCTCTGTTCTTGCTTGAAAAAATGTTTTTAAAAAGATTTTCTTTTTTTAGGTCAGTTTTAGACTCACAACAAAAATGAGAGGAAGGTACAAAGATTTCCCAAATATAGTCTACCCACACTACATGCATAGCATCCCCTATTATCAACACCTACCATCAGAATGGTACATTTGTTAAAACTGGTGAACCTACATTGACCCACCATTGTCACCCAAAGACCATAGTTTACTTTAGGGTTCATCCTTGATGTCATAGAATTTGTGGGGTTGGACAAATATACAATGACATATATCCATCATTATATTGTCATGCATAGTATATTCACTGTCCTGGAAATACTCTGTGCTCTGCCTATTCATCCCTTGCCCCTTCCTCCCCAAGCCCTGGAACCACCGATCCTTTTACTTATCTTCAGAGTTTTGCCTTTTACAGAATATCATATACTTGAAACCATATAGTATATAGCTAATTGGAATCATACAGTATGTAGCTAATTCAGACTAGTTTCTTTCTCTTAGCAACATGCACTTAAGGTTGCTTTATGCCTTTTCACAGCTTGAAAGCTCATTACTTTTTAACACCGAATAATATTCCATTGTCTGGATATACCACTATTTATTTACCCATTCACCTTTGTTGCTTCTAAGTTTTGGCAATTATGAGTAAAGCTGCTATAAATATCAGTATGCAGATTTTGGTGTGGTTATTTGTTTTCAGCTCCTTTGGGTAAATACAAAGGGACATGATTGCTGGATCAGATGGTAGAGCATGTTTAGTTTTGTAAGAAATCACCAACTGTCTCTCAAAGTGGCTATATTATTTTCTATTCCTGCCGGCAGTAAATAAGTGTTCTTATTGCTCCACATCCCCACCAGCCTTTGGTGTTGTCAGTGTCCTGGATTTTGGCCAATCCAATAGGTGTGTGGTAGTAGCTTGTTGTTTTAATCTGTATTTCCCTGATGACTTTTTTTTTTTTTTTTTTTTGGTAAGGTGTCTGTTAAGATCTTTTGCCTGTTTTTAAACAAAGTTGTTTGTTTTCTTATGCTTGAGTTTTAAGAGTTCTTTGTATATTTTGAATAATAGTTTTTGTTTTATAATTGTATTTTTAAGTAATCTCCACACCCAACATGGGGCTTGAACTCACAACCCCACGATCAAGAGTCACAGGCTCCACTGACTGAGGCAGCCAGGCACCCCTGGATAATAGTTCTTTATCAAATACATCTTTTGCAAATATTTTCTCCCAATCTGTGTCTTGTCTTTGTCATTCTCTTGACATTGTCTTTCACCTAAGTTTTTAGTTTTAATCAAGTCCAGCTATCAACAATTTCTTTTATGGGTCATGCCTTTGGTTTTATATCTAAAAAGGCATCACCATAACTATGATCATCTAGATTTTCTTATGTGTTATCATCTAGAAATTTTACAGTTTTGTATTTCACATTTAAGTCTATGATATATTTAGAGTTAATTTTTATGAAGGGTGTAAGATCCATGTCTAGATTTTTTTTTTTTTTTTTTGGCATGTGACTTCCCAGCTGTTCCAATACCATTTGTTGAAAATGGTATTTTTGCTCCCTTGTATCATCTTGGCTCTTTAAGCAAAGATCAGTTTACTATATTCAGAGGTGTCTATTTCTGTACCCTTTATTTGGTTCTATTGATATACTTATCTATTTTTCATCAATATCACCCTACCTTGATTACTGTAGCTTCATAGTAAGTTGGATAACATCAGTCCTTCCACTTTGTTCTTCTTCAAATTTATGTTGACTATTCTGAGTCATTTTCTCCATATAAATATTAAAATCATTTTGCTGATATCCATAAAAAACTGGCTGGCATTTTGGTTGGGATTGCATTGGATCTATAGATAAAATTGAGAAGAACTGATATTTTAATTAGTCTTTATGTCCAGGAACATAGACTATCTCTATTTATTTAGTTCTTTGATTTCTGTTTAGCAGAGTTTATAATTTTTCTCATATAGATCTTGTATATTTTGTTAGATTTATAGCTAAATATTTTATTTTGTGATGCTAATATAAATGGTATTGTGTTTTTAATTCCTAATTCCATTTTTTCATTGCTGATATATAGGAAAGCAATTGACTTTTGTATGTTAACCTTGTGTCCTGCAAACTTGTTGTTATTACCTATTAGTTCCAGGGTTTTTGTTGTTGTTGTTGTTGATTCAGATTTTCTACACTGATAATTATGCCCTCTATCAACAAAACATTTTTAATTTATTCCTCCTAATTGGTATACCTTTTATTTCCTGTTATGTTTTACTGGATTAGCTAGGACTCTCCTATCCTTTTGAAGGATGGTTTCACAGGATATAGAATTCTAGCTTAGTTTTCGTTTTGTTTTCAGTAATTTAAATACTTCACTGCACTCTCTTCTTGCTTATATTGTTTCTGATGCAATGTCTGATATAATTCTTATCTTTATTTCTCTGTGGAAAAGAGTCTCCCCACCCTGGCTTCTTTTAAAATTGTCACTCTCAACTTTTTTGCAGTTTGAATAGAATATGCCAAGGTGTAGATTTTTGGTATTTATTCTGCTTAGTGTTCTCTGAGCATCCTAAATCTATGATTTGGTTTTTGCCATGAATTTTGGAAATTTCTAAGCCATTATGATTTCAAATGTGTTTTGCTCTATTCTTTTTTTCTTTTTTTTATGGTATTCCAATTAAGCATATGTTACAATTCAAAATTTTCTTGGATGTTTTGTTGTCATTGTCCTCCACCCCAATATTTTCTCTTTGCATTTTTATTAGTTTCCTAGGGTTGTTGTAACAAATTATCACAAACCTGGGAGCTTAAAACAGCAGAACTGTATTTGCTCACAGTTTGGGGATCCAAAGGTCCAAAACTGAAGTGTCAGCAGAGCTGCATTCTCTTTGAAAGTTCTAGGGAAGAATCTTTCCTTGCCTCTTCTGTCTTCTGGGGGCTGCTGGCAATCTTTATTATTCTTTGGCTTTTTGATGCATTATTCTAATCTCTGCCTACACCTTAATATCTTCCTCTCCCCTGTGTCTCAAATAGCCTACCTTATTTATTTTTTTAATAAGGAAAAGATTTAGGGCCCAGTCTACTTCCAGGATGATTTCATTTCATTATCTTTACATCTGCAGTGACCCTTTTCCCAAATAAGGTCACATTCACAAGTTCTGGGAATTAAGATTTGGAATATCTTTTGGGGCCCCACTCTTCAACCCACTACAGAATTTTATTTTGGGAGGTTTTTACTTACCTGTTTCCAGGCTCACTGATTCTTTTTTAAGCTGTTTATATGACTGTTCTATGTTAACTTGAAAAGAATTTGTTCTGCTATTATTGGTCGATGTGTTTTATAAATGCTTATTAGATCATGTTGGTTGATAATGTTGTCTGGCTCTTCTACACCCTGTATATTTTCTGTCTACATGTCTACATGTTTTAACTACTGAGAGAAATATAGGGGTCTCCAACTATAACTGTGGATTCACATATGCCATATTGCTATTTGTTTTCTTTTTCTTACCCTTTTTCTCTTTATTTTGTCTTCTGACCACCTTTTGGGTTAATTGATCACCTTTACAATCATTTCTATGTCATTCTTTGGCTTATTAGTTGCATTTATTTTTAATTTTTTAAATGATCGCTCTATTGTTTTTGATATATATCTTTAATTTATGTCAGTCTACCTTTAATAATGTTATTTTAGTTATAATAACCATATAAAAGTATACTTTAATTTCCCATATCCTTTGTGCATTTATTACCATAAATTTTACTTCTACATCTACTTTAAATTCTATAATACTTTTTTCCAATTTTTGCTATAGATAGTATGTTATCTTTTTTGTTTATTTGTTCATTTATTTATTTCATAGAGAGAGAGTACAAGCAGGGGGAGCTGCACAGGGAGAGGGAGAAGCAGGCTCTCCACTGAACAGAGAGCCTGAAATGAGGCTTGAATCCCGGGACTGTGGAATCATGGCTTGAGCTGAAGGCAGGCAGGCACTTAATCAACTGAACCACCCAAGTGCCCCGATCTATTATTTTTTGAAGTAGTCAAAAATAAGACAAAAATCAGGGGAGTGGCTCAGTCAGTTAAGCATCTGCCTTAGGCTCAGGTCATGATCTTGGGGTCCTGGAATTGAGCCCGGCATGCTCAACAGGGAGTCTGCTTCTCCTGCTCCCTCTACCGCTCCCCCACTGCTCATACTCTCACTCTCTCTCAAATAAATAAAAATAAAATCTTAAAAAAAAAAAGACTAAAACCACATAATTTTTTGGTTTCATTTTTATTTAAATTCTGGTTAGTTAACATATAGTGTAATAATAGTTTCAGGAGTAGAATTTAGTGATTCAGCACTTACACAGAACACCCAGTGCTCATCATAAGTGCCCTCCTTAATCCCCAATACCTATTTCACCCATTCCCCCCACCCACCTCCTCTTTAGTAACCATCAGTTTGTTCTCCACAGTTAAGAGTCTGTTTTATGGTTTTCTTTTTTCCTTCTCCTATCTTCATCTGTATTTCTTAAATTCCACATATGAGTGAAATGGTATTTGTCTTTCTCTGGCTGACTTATTTCACTTAACATAATCACTCTAGCTCCATCTTGTCATTGCAAATGACAAGATTTCATTCTTTTTGATGGCTGAGTAATATAATATTCATATATATATAACTATCTAAATTACTATATATATATATATATATATATATATATATATATATATATAACTAAACATGGGAATGCATGTGTCCCTTTGAATCTGTATTTTTGTGTTCTTTGGATAAATACCTAGTAGTGCAGCTGGTGGGCCATAGGGTAGCTCTATTTTGAACTTTTTGAGGAGCCTCCATACTGTTTTGCAGAGTGACTACACCAGTTCGTATTTCCACCAACAGTGTAAGAGGGCTTCCCTTTCTCTGCAACCTCATCAACATCTGTTATTTCTTATGCTCTTAATTCTAGCTACTCTGTTGTGAGGTGATATCTCATGGTAGTTTTAATTTCTATTACCTTGATGATGGACAAAAATTCTTCACCATTTCTAGTGCTCTTCATTTCTTTGTGTAAATCCAAATTTTCATCTTATACTCTTCTGCATGAAATACATCTTTTTTTTTTTTTTTAAAGATTTTATTTATTTATTTGAGAGTGAGAGAGTTGAGAGAGAGCATGAGAGGGGAGAAGGTCAGAGGGAGAAGCAAACTGCCTATGGAGCTGGGAGCAGATGTGGGACTCGATCCCGGGACTCCAGGATCATGACCTGAGCCGAAGGCAGTCGCTTAACCAACTGAGCCACACAGGCGCCCCGAAATACATCTTTTAACCATTTTTTGTTAAACATATCTGATGACAATGAAATTCTCTCAGCTTTAGTATGCCTAAAAGAGATTTTAATTTTAGTTCACCATCATTATTGAAAGTTCTTTTTTTGGGTATTTATTTCTGTTTGGACAAGTTTTCTTTTTCCACTCAGTACTATAAAGTATTGTTTTCTGGCTTACATATTTTCTCATTTAAGATACACTACAGTTTTTTTTTTTTTAATTTGTTCTTCTGTATGTGATGCTATCCTCCCCTACCATGAATGCCTTCAAAATTTTCTCTTTATTTTTTATCTTCAGCTGTTTGACCTCAAAGTGCCAGGTTGTTGTTTAAAAATTATAATTTTGTTTGGAGTTCTTGGAGCTATTTTGATCTGTGGCTTATTTCCTATCATTAATATTGAAAATTTCTGGCCAGTATATCTTCAGATATTTCTGTACATGTTCTCTCTTCTCCTTCTCGGACTTCAATTACATATATATGAAGCTATTTTATGTTTCACAGCTTTGAATGATCTCTTCTTTTTTATTCACTCTTCTCTCCTGTTTGCATTTCAATTTAAATATTTTATATTGATTTTTCAAACATACTAGTTCTTGGTTGAACCGTGTCCAGACTTCTGGGTAGTTTGCCAAAGAGTTTCTCTACTTTTAAGACCATATTTTTTTTATTTCTAGCATTTGCATTGGACTATTTTATACTTAAATCATTCTGCTAAAATTCACGTATGTTGTACAAATTTCCACTAGATCCTTGAACATATTTAATTATAGCTTTGATAGATTTCCTGTCGTCCAAAATTGCAGTTATCTCTAAATTTCATTCTCTTGATTACTTTATCTCTGGAGAATTTTTCTTGCCTTTTTTGCTCTCATAACTTTTGATTGGCTGCCAAACATTATTTTTAGAAGAATAGTAGAAATGGAGGTGTGTGGCATTTATACCCAGTAATTGATATGCCATTTCTTCCATCAGATTTTGAGTTTATCCTGTTAGTTTCTGATCTTTGTTTGGGTTGTTGTTGTTGTTGCCATAGTTACTTTCCATTTACCAGACTTCAAATTCCTCCAGGGGTGGTCAGCTGCTTCTCTGTGTGAGGCTTGAGATAGTAGAAGGTTTTCTTAATATCCCTACTCTACCCTCAGCTTTCAGAAATCCCTACATGCCTGCATAATAGAACGGATCTCTCTTACATGTTTGCCCCTCTCACAAAAGCGTTACTTTGCTTGTTACTCAATGGTTGTCTTGTGTTGGGGACAGAGGGGTTGTTGGTTCTCCAGGCGCACCCTCAATACTAGGCAGGCTCTGCACATGGCAGAAGGGTTTTCTTAGTATTCATGCCTCCCATGGTATTCAAATCCTGTCCGTAGCTGTGAGCATCTTGGGTGGTAGATAATTTCCTGCCCATCTAGCAGCAGCAGCAACAGATCCCAGTTTTGTATCAGAGTAGAATCTTAGGTTGGAGTGACTTTGTTGCCTCCCTCCCAGGGACAGTGTGCTTTTGCTTCTACTCCTCCCCAGGAAGTAGTAAATCTTTGCCTGAGCCTGGGAGTGGGGTATTTTCCTGTCCTTCATCCAGAAGCAGAAGAATTTTGCTTCTACCCCTTAACCAGAAGCACTGACTACAGCCTAGGCCCTAGGCTTTTGCTTCATAAGAGAGAAAGGTCCACGGAAGTTTTATGGATTCATTCTGCTCTATCACTGACTTTGTTTCCTTCTCTTCTCCTGTCATGTTCTCCATTTTTTTTTTCTTGAATCTGAAATAAAGGCCCATGGAAATGAGTTTGTAAAGGAGTGTAAACTCCTGTGTGTCTGAGGCTTCCAGATATTCTAAAGTGTCATATTAACTCGCAATTGGCCTTTAAGAAATGTTAGAATTTAGCTATTTCTTCCTACCTGTAGTCATCATGGTTATGCTCTGTCAAAGGGGAAACAGCTTGTTTATCTGGTATCTCCTTGGAGGGGGTTGACATTCTTTTGGATTTAATTAACCTGACTACTTTCTAATGAGGCTGAGAAAAGTTACAATTTTCTGCCTACCTTGTTTTCATTGTTAGGATGGGAACAAAGTTCTTTTGTGGTTTTCTGCATCTTAAGCATAGTTATACTGTGCATATTTGAAATATAAAATCACACCACATGTTGATGTTCCACCCCCATCTTAAATGATAAAAAGGCTTGTTGAATCATTTACCTCTCATTTTCTACCCTTCAATTTATATACTGTTATTGCTTAATATTTTAGTTCTATATTGAGTTTTGTATTTGTTCACACCGCAAGTTAGGAACTATTTTTAGAAGTATTTTTATGCAAACCAAGTTATTTCATCTTTATTTATATGTACACCTTTGTGTTCACCCTCCATTCTGAGTTTCTGACTGTCCTGGTTTTGTTTTCCTTTTCTTTCAGAATTTACTTTAGGTAGAACATTTTTGTTGTTGTTTATCCATAAATGTCTTTATTTAACTCTCATTTTTAAAGATAAAATAGTTGAAAATAAAGTCCTAGGTTGCCATCTATTTTCTCTCAAAGCATTGAAAACCACATTTCACTATTGCTGTTGAGAAGAAAACTGCTGTTCATTGATATTTAATCTATTCAGTTTGTCTGGCTGTCTTAAAGTTCTTCTTTTTTTCCTTTTTCCTTTTCAGTTTTATTATAGTATCTCTCAGCATAGATTCCTTTTCATTGTCTTTCTTTTTATATATTGTTCTTATATCTGGGCTTTAGGACCCCTAAAGAGACATATGTTAGACCTTCTCACTTGATCCTTCTTGTCTGTTAAAGTGAGCTTATCTCTTTTTAAAAAAAAAATTTTTTTTAACTATTACATTCTGTATAAGTTCCCAATATATATGTTTTCTGTTTAGAAATTCTTCAACTATGACTAAATTTGCTATTGAACTAAATCACTATTTCTTTGAACTATATTTTTTTATTTCTTGACATTTTTATTATGACTTTCAATTTTTAATTACTTCCTTAATTTTCTAAAATAAGTAATGCCTCTTCTATCCATATTCTATAGCTCTCATTTTCAACATCTACTTACCTTGGGTGTTGTATTAGTTTGTTCAGGCTGTCATTAAAAAATAGTGTGGGAGACTTCAACATCAGAAATTCAGAATCTGGAAGACTGAGATCAGGGTGCCAGCATGATTCTGTTGAGACTCTCTTTCTGCCTTGCAGCGGGCCACTGTCTCTCTGTGTCCTCACCTGGTGGGGGAAGTATCTCTTCTTTCTTTGATAAGGGTATTAATCTCATCATACGGGCCCCACCCTCATGACTCTTTTAAAACCCTAATTACCTTCCAAAGGCCAGTCTCCAAATACTATCCCACTGGGGGTAATGGCGTCAACATAATGAATTTGGGGAGAGTACAATTCAGTCCATCGCAGGTGTCTAAATATTTTGCATTTTATGTCTCTTCTGTCCTGCTCATAATGGCTTGCCTTGAGGAAATTTACTCCAGAGAATTATGCTGGTAGTTAGGAGCTCTCCTTATTTCAGCTCTCAAAGGAAGGTCAGCTTTTGCAAGTTCCCATCATTCCTCCTCCACAACAGTGTAACTATGGTAAGAATCTGCCTTAGGGCACCTCCAGTTCTGGCTGCTGACTGGTCCAAGTAGGCTTTTTGCAGCTCTGATTCCTTGCACTCCAGCCCTGGTTCCATCCCGTGTCCCAGCCTCTAAAACCCTGCATAGACCTCCTCTAGCCCATTTTAGAGGTATTCTCATTCAAAAAAATCCCACCGAGTTACTTAAAATATACATGCTGAAGTACTGTTTGTGTAGATAGTATATTTATAAAAGTGACCTGGATGATCTAGATTCTGGGTCATTATGTTAATTTCTACATCATTTGCTTTTTTTGACTGGATGAGAATTAAAAGTAGTGTATTGATATCTTAGACTCTTTATTTTGCCAAGCTGCTGTTGGAGATGGGTAATCAATAAACTATCAGGTTATTCTGGCTATATACAGAGGAAATTAAATCTCAGGAGGAAAAGTATATTTTTATACTGCTTTTCAGGACTACAGTGCAGCCAGGGAATTACATGGATCTGACTTTTTTTTTTTTTTTTTTTACCTAAACAACATTTTCCCTCTCTGAAATATAAGCATATTATGTTTAGTCTGAAGTGAGCTTAGAAATTTGTTCATGATTTGGCACACATGACTAAAAGGGAGGGAATCCAACATTATATAGGAAATGCAGACATGGTACAATGGTTAACTTATAGCTTACTTTCATCAACTTTTCTCTTCAATGAGCTGAAATTAAACAGGAACTTTTGGTGTTTCTGTATCATTTTATTTACTTATAAAGATACAGATTTGTTTTACTTATAACAGGGTTTTGAAAGTAGAGAAAAATACTTATGATATAATAGTAATTGAAAGAAAAAAAAGAAAAAAAACCCACCAGTATGCATTTCACCTAAATTCAATTTTTGTTAATATTCTAGCATATTTGAATAGCAGAGATCATGACATTTTATTCCTTAACAGTTCAATATATACTTTATAAAAATCAATATGCTTTCTAATAATGAAGACATTCTTTTAAGAAAACGACTAATTCCTTAATCAAATAAGATATCCAATCCGTATTCAAATTTTCTCGGTTATCCCCAAATGTCTTTTATTGGTTCTTATTTTCTACCCAGGATCCAATCAAAGATCATGCATTGCAATTGACAGTTATGTCTCCTTAGCCATTTTTGATCTAGAACAATCCTTCTGCTTTCTTGTTTTATGATACTAACTTTTCAAAGAGCCCAGGGGAGTTTTCTTGTAGTTGATCAACCTTCTTGATCTCTCTGATTGTCCTCTTATGTAATGACCTAATTTGGTCCTCTACTTTATTTCCCATAAACTGTAATCCAGATAATTGATAAGAGTCAGGTTAAATATTTTGGGCAGTGATACTTCATGGATAATGCTATTTCTTATTACAGCCCATTAAGTGATACAATACTAAGTAGCCCCATATTAACAATGCTGTTTGTTCAGTTAAGGTATCTCCATTTTAAAGGTACACTTTCTTATAGTTTGTAAGTGTTTTGGGTGGTTATACTTTGCCACCAAATATATTGTTCGCCAGTGATCTTTCCTCTAATGGCTACAACAAATTCATGATCCTTGCCTAAATCATGAACCAACTCTCCATTTTGCATAGGACCAAAATTAAAGCTCATGTCTTCTGGTGGCTGAAAAATCTCAGCTTCTAATCATTAAGACACACATGCATGACCCCTAACTCTCCTCTTAGTCCTGTATTCTTTACATACAGGTACCGTGCAGTCTTGTATACTTAAAACTCTTCCTTTGTGGATCCTTTTCACTTTTCCCAATTTTCTTTCCCTATTTTGAGCTTGGTAATACATATTTATTTTAATCCGGTATTTCTATGTGTTTTGATGCTCGGAGGTCTATTGAAGTTCATTTTGGTTCCAAGATTATTCCAACAGATGCATGAGTTCAAAAAGAAAGGAGACAAAAAGAAGCAGGAGGAGAAAGAAGAAGAGGAAGTAGGAGAAGGGAGGAGGGGAAGGAGAGGAAGGAAAAAAGGAACAATTTAATGGCCTATTAGAAAGGATTCTTGGACAACGGAATTTTCGTCTTTGCAGTATTCATATACCACCTGTTGTTTTTGGCCATAACTGTGATAGTTCCCTGGTAGTTCCACTAGATGCAGCAAGAATAGATATGCTGTGCTTACGTCAGAAACAGCTGATTGGGTAAGGAGGGTAAGTAGAAAGGAGAATTTGAGAGCGACTCTCAGGCTTTTGCCTTTGTGAACTAGAGCTAACTCATACTGAAATGATTAAGTCTTTTAATATAAATCATGGCTGTAAAAAATGAGATTTCTTTTATTTTAATAAATTCAATAGAAATTATTTATATAATTGAGTTTTGATTTCTCTACTGTTTTGAACCTCTTCAGTGTTGAAACTTTTTCATTTACTGAAGCGAACTTGATTTTTGAAAACATTTGGAATTTGTGAACTAAGCCTGGTGACTAAGAACTGTGAAATAAACAAAATAATACCAATTTGGTGACATCAAAAATATTTTCGCTGAAAGTCCACAAAATACTAAAATGGATAAGGAGCCAATTTTTGTGCCATAATTCACACCTATTTATGACTATCATATGCTGATGATACGTAAAGTTGATTGATGTAGTGCTAGTTTTAAAATCACATAAACACAAGCATTAGATCTTTTATTATAATTATTAAAAAATTTGAAAAAGCCTTTTCTTATGTAATTACCTTGCAGTTGAAATGAAATAGATCATTTCTCTCAATATCTTACTCTGCTACCCTTACTCTGTACCACCGTTGTCTTTTGCATTGTGGCATTGCTAGGCAAAAACATTTCATGCCCTGATGTAGCCACCAGCATAAGCCTAAAATCTAGCATGCTCTATGGTCCTATATTATCCATCCCATCATAATCAGTTGTACATATTTTCCATATTCTCTCTTCCAGCAGGTTGGCCAGCATCCTCACTTCTTCCCATATACAAGTTATTAATTCACTAATCATGCATTTATTAAGTACCCATTATATATTAGACACTGTACTAAGACCTGGAAATACCCTTGAGGCGCTCACACCTTAATGAGGTTGCCAGATAATAAACAATAATTTAACACAAGGTGAGAAGCGCATCCTGGTTATCAGGCAAGTCTGTGACAGATTGTTCTTCTATCCACTATTTGCCAGTTTTGTTTTTTCCTTCCAGTCTAAAATAAAGTAGAAGATAAAGAGTGAAAGCTCCCGGCGCCTGGGTGGCTCAGTGGGTTAAGCCTCTGCCTTCGCCTCAGGTCATGGTCTCAGGGTCCTGGGATCGAGCCCCGCATTGGGCTCTCTGCCCTCTCTCTCTCTGCCTGCCTCTCTGCCTACTTGTGATCTCTCTCTGTCAAATAATAAATAGAATCTTAAAAAAAAAAAAGAGTGAAAGCTCAGCGGCATTCTACAGCACATATAGTCCAACCCCCTCATTTTTCAAACGAACAAAATGAAGCTTCAGAGAGGAAGCTAAGGGTTAGAGGGTTAGAACTCAGCCTCTTAACCTGTAGTGCTGTACCTGTTCCAGATACTAAGCTGGATTCGTTGGCAGCCAATGAGAGGACAACACAGGAATATTATACACATAGCTTGGTTCCCCCCCAAAATAGATCCTGTGGCAAGGACTTGAATGTAAGAAGCTTTTTGAGATGGTTCTCACAGAAAGTGTAAGTGAAAAAAGGAGAGGAACCCGTAAAAGGTGTGATTATGAGTGAGTTACCACTGTGAACACCTGGGGCTCAGTCTTGTTAAAGACTCTCAGACTTCCTCTGTAGAACATGCCTCAGAATTCCGTCACTGAAAGACAGGGAAGCTGGGGTCTTCACCAGGGGCTCATGTCCCTCATTATTTTGGAGGTTACTTTGGGACCATTAAGTCCCCAGAACTGCCCAACCTTGAGCAGTCTGACCAAGTTCTCATGGAGCCAGAGAAAAGCTTCAGGCAGTGAAGCAGAGAGATTCCCCATCAGCAGTTATAGAAAATGCCCATCTTAGCTAAAGATGAACTCAGCAGGAAGCCAAGGACATGGAGTAGAGCAGCCTTGGAATCTGCTAATAATTCCGCCAGTGCCAGATCTGACTATGGCCGAGCATATCATTTCATAGGTCAGCATTAGGAATTACTTGTTCAAGGCCATTACTGAAGGGTAAGGGTTTTGCTCTATCAAAGAGAGCTATTCGGCGCACTTTGTAGAATGAGATGAGAAAGAGTTATAGTAATTCTCTTTATCCAAAATGTTCTCACCTAGAGTTGTTCTTTATATTTTCTGTAATTTGTTTTAAAAATTGTGTATCTGGGACTTTTTGACTAGCCCACACTACAATCATTTTTTCAAATTAAGTGATCATTTTCATTGTGCTCTAGTATCTTTGAGAGGAGAGACTGAGGATGTTGCTGACAGGTTTAAATAATCGACGAGGGAGTTTGGTTATTGGCCCAACTAAGTGTCCAAGTATTCAGAAATGAATCTGAATGTCTTTGGTCTAGGAGTTGTCTCAGGACAGTTTCTTTATTGGGGAATACAGTTTGAGTTAGAAGTCCTGGAAGAGGTATTTTGTTTCTTTGTCTAGTTTTTTGTTTGTTTGGTTTGGTTTTTGTTTGTTATTAGACTGTATTTTGATACTCCTAACTTGTAGATTAGGTGTAGATTCCATGCATTTAGAAGGTGTGTGCTTTTTTGTCCTTTATAGTAAGAAGTCAACCAGGATATTTGAAACATCAGAAACATGATCTGTATTTAAGACTTTAAACATTTGGGTTGATTCTTATACTGTGTGTTAATGTGTAATGGTCTCTAATCTACCTGCTCTCCATTTTCTTTGATAGGTGTTAAAAGGAAACAAGGATTTTGAGGATGGCTCTATTTTTCCAAACCTATCTGATTCATAGAGACTTGAAAATCACTAGGGTAAAGCAAAATTTAACTGGGTCTTCCTTGGGCTCTTGCTATACTGTGCACAACAGTGTGAACAAAATAAAATTTCGAGGACTCAGTTTACTAATCTATGAAACATGCACATTTACGTATTGGGCACTAGATGATCTCATAGATCCTTTAATTCTCTGTGATTCTGCAACTTCTTATAGATGTTGACAATTTTTACCATTTCCTGTTTCACAATGTGCTTCTCCTCTAGTTTCCTCTAATGGATGAAGGCAGATGAACTTCATATCATAATCAGCAAGGTAACCTTAGACACTCTCTGTAATATTCTTATTTCCATTGTAGTCATCTAAAATTTAATACCAATTGATCTCATGATAATGGAAAGGGGTTGGAGATTGGTTCCTATATTCTAACTAGCACCCCACGATGTCAGGTCTTCTGTGGGTGGGAAATGAGAGAACAACAACAACAACAGCAAAAAAAAGACAGTGAAGGGAAGACAGGTTAGAAATCTCAAGAATCTATGTTCCTGGGATTCTCCTGGCCCAGGAAACTGAGTCAGGGAAACAGGGTGATTAATATACTGAAATCACTGACCGTGTCCTAGAATTCCTAGCCAAAGAGGAGCCAGAATCTTCCCCATGGGTATTCGAACCCAATTACATGATGTCCACCAGGTGGCGCCAAACTGCAGCTAAGATCCAGGTGAATTTGAATCATTTTGTCTCTTGGATCTCTTGAATCACACATTCTTCTTGGTCGTTTTATAAAACTTGCAATAATTGGACACCGGAATTCTAGATTCTAGAGGACTTTTTTTTTTTTTTAACATAGCTGATCCCATTATGGATAAATGCTGTCAGTTTTGATAACTTCTCTTCACTGCCTATAGATAAAATTGAAAATCTTCAGCATTGTCTAAAACAAAGTCTTACCTTACTGCTTGTTCTTGTTCGTTACCCCCTTCCTCTGTCCCCGATCATTTAGTCACATGGGAATAGCAACCATTTACTAAATATCCATTTCTCCATGTCTTTGCAAATGCTTTTCCTCTGTCTGACATGTCTTGCCCACCACACTCCTTGTCCTCTAGATCTAATTAAAAGCATTTGCTTTGGAAAATGTCAAACCTAAAATCATCCACCTCAAAGATCTCCTCTTCTGTGAAGTGTCTCAGAGTCCTTCTATCCTTAGGAAAAGCAAGATTTTTAATCCCAATTTTTCTGGCCTTCCAAAGCATTTGGTTCTTATTTGTTGTTATTGTCATTTCTCACTTAAAAGAAAAAAATCATTATTTTAATGCCAGTTTGCCCCTTAGAATGTAAGCCATTCAAGCCTATGAACAAACCAAACTTTTCATCTGTGTGTCACCAGTGACTAGTACCACATCTATCACATCCTATTCCTTCAGTAATTGTATCTTGAATAAATAAAACAGTATTTGAATAGAAATAGATGTATATCTAAATTTGCAAGTTGGATGAAGTTTAAACAAATTAGGGCAGCTGAGCATTTAAAAGAAGCAACTGATGATCTCCCTGCAAAGCAAATAGTCCTGTTCTAATGTAGATGAGCACTGCTTTCCTTGTTTCTTTGGTCCCAGTGCTGTCTTCCTACAACAGAATAAGCCATGTGTATTATATTTGATAAATGGTCTAAAAATGTTTATGTCTGTTGTTCTTTCCAGAGTTGGTTGGTTTATAGGACATTGTAAATGTAATTGGTGATGAACGTAATTCCTTTCATTGTGATCTTTTCCTAAGAGAGACTGGCATTCTATATATTCCCTAATTCTGACTTTCTTAGTCCAAATCTCAGCTACAGTGATTATTGAATGGTCATTAGCATATGGCTTTTTATTGATACCCAAAATGCTCCAGCTGAGTTTGAGATCAGGAGGCAGTTTATTTCAAGAAGTAGAAAGGGTCATAGTCTATAGGTCTCATTTTCACAGATCCAAGAACTATGACAGTAAAGTGAGAGGAGTTTCCACACAACTTATTAGTGGGAGAATTGCAGCCAAAACCACGCTTACTCCCACTCTCCCCTGTTACTTTCCTCTGACCCTCAGAGTTAATAGATCATTGTGATTTACTTGGCATAGGACTTAGATTAACAAACAGATCTGAGCAGTGATAGAAGAAGAGCCTACCAATGACACGTTTATTGTCTAGCCGTTGGCTAATGTCTTCTCAATGTTCTTCCATCAGAAGCCATCTCAATATTCAACTCCGGTCCAGTGTTTGGTTTTTAAATCACATCACTGCTTCTAAGAAGCACTTGATAGATACTCTAGAACCCTTTCTACATTTGATCTAGTCTGGGATCTCATTTTGGCAGTTAAAGGACTTGGAGTGACCCACAAGGCACTGTTTGCTTTCTTATCTAATCTTTAGTGCATCTAGCAGCAAAACAGGCCGTTTCATGGTATCATCCTGCCAGCAAAAGGTTGTTTAAGGATACACAACTCCTGTCACTTTTATTGTGTGGTCCAGTAAATAATTTGAGGCATTTCCAGCTTCTGACTAGTCATATATTTGTCATTTTCTTTTTGCAGCTCTAGTCTGCTTCCCCTCTTTCGGGTTAGTTTCCAACTCCGAAGATCCGGCAAATGTTTTCTGAATAGGCGTGGCCTTCCTCTGCTTAGGCAACACAGATTAAGAAGCCTCGAAAATGCAATTTGATGTTGTTTTCAGAATTCTCTGCTACCTCCCTAGTTGTGAAATACTTGGACAGCAGTTCCCTTGGCCCCAACTTTTCACCTGCTTCCTCTTTTTCTCATCTCCTCAGTGAATTGTGAAAGCAATTTTAAAGAAAAGGATCCTGTTGCCATGCTGTATCCCCTTTCAATCACATACGAGGTGTTTGGATGAAGCCTCATGCCCTCTGGGCCTGTCTGCCCTGTATAAACATTTGAGTATCCATGAGGCTCTGTAATATGCATCAGGGCTGATACCAATTTTGGAACCTGGGTAAACCCTGGGGGGAATCCAAGACCGTGAGTTCTTTCTTGGCAGGCCAGGCCACCTGCTAACAAACCAGAAACACACAGGGAGTTTGCAACCACAATTCAGAAAGAAAATAAAATTTTTGATGCCAGAAGCTTTATAACCTACAGCACAATCTCAGGAAAGGGGAAATTAAGGGGATAGAAAGTAGACAACAGCAGGAACACCTGAATCTAATAACAAACTAGGGAATTTTCAATTGATAGAAAACTTGGACATGGAAAAAGCACCACAGATCTGTTTGCCTCTGGCCAATGAACAAATGCTACTCTCTGACACTGCTTCTCAGAGTCTGATCTTGACCCCACCCAAACGCCAGCCATGCTCGTTGATGCCTCTGGCTGAGGGCAGCAGGTGCCCCAGGAATGACTGTAGTCATGTTTTTCCCATTTGAAGGGTGATTTCTGGAAGCAGATCCTCGGCGGAGGATGGTCTAGTGTTAGATTTTTATTAGTCAGTGGTAAATGAGAAACTCAAAGCTTTTCATATTGTTAATTAAATTTATTGTTTTAAAACTGTCTGTTCTTCTGAGAAATTGATTTTCCTACTTTTATTTGCTATTAAAATAGCCACTCCTTTATGAAGTGGTGGAAAAAGTAGAGAGTACGTGGTATATTTTTCGTTTAAATCTCTTTTTTGGCAAAATTACAAGTTGGCAAGCCTAAGTCATTCTTCCCAGCTTAATGGTCCTGAAAAAACAAACAAATAAAAAACAAGGAATTGTTGAAGTTCATTTTAGCACTTTCAGTCCAATGTGGCAGAATTCTTCGTTGACCAGATTTGGGATGTTACGGTCTTTTCTGCAATAGTTATGGTCTCTTCCAAGTCTCCAAGGAAGGGAAGGTGGGTGTCAGACCCAACAGTGGGTTATATCTTCCCTAGATGACCAAAAGGATCATCACCATTCCTGTACGTTTAGCGCCCCTCAGATGTTGGCACGCCTAACGTTAACTATATTAAAGACTGTGCTCATGCGCTATGAATTGTGTGAGACTGATGAATCACCGACCTCTACCCCTGAAACAAGTAATACATTATATGTTAATAGAAAAATAAAAAATAGGGGCGCCTGGGTGGCTCAGTGGGTTAAGCCTCTGCCTTCGGCTCAGGTCTTGATCTCAGGGTCCTGGGATTGAGTCCCGCATCGGGCTCTCTGCTCAGCAAGGAGCCTGCTTCCTTTCCTCTCTCTCTCTGCCTGCCTCTCTGCCTACTTGTGATCTCTGTCAAATAAATAAAATCTTAAAATAAATAAATAAATAAATAAAAATAAATTAAAAAAATAAAAAATAAATAAAAACTATGCTCATGGATTCCCTCATGTCCAAGCTTCATGTGTATTTTCCTATCACATTTATGACTCCTAGTGCTAGTGATGCATTGACCTTCCTCGGCTTAGGCAACACAGATAAAGAATGCTAAAATAAGCTGATGAAACACCACCCGAGTGCCAGGCTTGTTCATACTAACATCAGAGGTGGGGAAATTGAAGCTCAGAGATTCTGAATACTTTCCAAAGATTATTCAGCAAAAACCTACATGTCCCTGTTCCAAGTCCGGCGATCTTCAATATCCTCTTACGCTATGGTTGATAGACCAATAATGTAAAAGTCAGATATAAGATACAACTCTCAAGATTTAGAAAACTATTTAAAATCATTAAGTGGGAGAAGATGGGGAGAGTATCGTCCCTTTATCCAGCGAAAGGAAAAGAACATAAAAATGACATGATGGGAAGGCCTTTTATATTTCCTTCCTTCCTCACAGATGTCGGCCATGATTTAATCCTGAGAGCCGGCAACGATGTTATGTAAGTCAGATAACCTCACTAACGTGGGGACAGATAAAAATGACTGACTCAGATTGGGTGAGTCAAATCTGTAAATCCAGGTGACTTTCACACTAAAGAACTCAAAGAATTGTCACAGTCATTGCAGAGTCACCAAGGATTATCTTCAAGAACTCACAGAGGGCTTTAAATAGCCCCCAACCAGAATACATCCTATTCTTTGGGAAGAGGATTATGGACCACCCAGGACGTGGCTGATTTACCAGAGCAGGGAGAGAGATTAACTCAAATGCTGGTTTTTTAATGTGTAGGAGATAATAGTGTTGTAGTCAATTGGATTTGTGGGAATGGAATCATAAAATTTGGGGCTGGATGTGGTCTTAGGAATCACGTAACATATTGCCTTCATTTATAGAGGAGTCAACTGAGTTTTAGAGAAGTGGAATCAGAAATCCTTAAGAGTTCATTTCTAATTCAAAGACAGTGTGACAAGTCTGGAAAGCTGCGGTGATAAATAAATGCAATACCAGTAGACTTTTCTGCCTCATCTAAATGATTTTTTTTTTTTCTTTTGGACAGGAGCCTTCTCATACATTAGGAAAGGAGACCATAGGTAGAAATTCTGGCACCACACAAAAATGAGAAAGAACATCTCAGTTACAGTCTGGAAAATAATCAACATCTTGACATACCTAGGGGTTATGCTACAATAGTTATACTTCAGAGAGAGAAAAATAAGTCTTCAGTTCAGAACATTACTGCTACTTTTTCACTTCCCCTTTGTAACTCAGGTTTATTAAAATTTTAACTTTGAGTGGTCTGAGTAAGCAAGAGAAGTCTTACATCAGAGAACTTACCTGAGGTGAACATGGACTATAAAAATGTGGCCTCAGGACATCTTTTCAGATTCAGAGCAGTCCTTATAGAATTAGAGGAATTTCAAGTAATCAAGAGAATGGCACTGGATTCCTTTCCTTTGACTTCAAGTTGGTTTATTTGAACTCCTAATAAGCCTTGGATTCCATTCCCTGAAGTTTTTCTGAGGGTACTTTTTGACAATCATTGGTATGGCTGTGCCTGAGGTGGGAAAACAGCAAACTGTCCACGGTAAATTCTGTCATCCCGGACACCTGCTGCCGCTTGGAAGACATGTTCTAGAAAGATTAACCCAAGTCTTCTATGGGCAGCAGGTTATTTGTTTTTTGTTTTTGTCTCTCCAAATTTTGTTCCCTGTTCAAAAGTCTATTGTCCTGTATTTTACTTACTTGGAATCTTTTTGGGTGACAAGTCCTTTTATATAATAAAAGAATTCTGGCTGTAGTTTAATTCATACTTACACTCAACTGTATTTAATGTGTTATGTCCCTCTCTTTCTGCTGGAACTCACATTCTGTTACAGGCTGGTGAAGGAGAGTGCTGTAAACTACGGTGGGAGGAGAAGAAAGCAAGCCACCCAAGAGCTTATGGAGGGTAAACACAGGAATAGTGTTAAGTCATGAGAGAGAATGCTTTTTTTTTTTCTACTTCATGTATTCCTATCAACTCTGCTAGAATCCAAGACAGATAGGCTTGCAGGAAACAGATATTTGAGACTAACCTCTCATCTGATTCTTCTTTCTGCTTCAGTGTTTCCAGGGACATAAAGGTACAAGAACAGTCATTCTATTTTCAGGCAATACTAAAACGTAAAAATCCATAGAAAAAATTGTATTGTGTCAAAACCAAATTCATACACACACACACACACACACACACACATATATATGCTTTTTTTTTTTTAACCTATTGCCCCTAATTCTGTCTTCCACATCAGGGTACAACACTTCTCACACCTCTTGCATATAACATTTCTTCAAATAGATTTAAGTACAACTTTTCACGTTCCGTTACACATGCCTGATAGAGGTGTCATAAATATTTAATCCTTTTTATCCTGGAAACTTTTCTTGTATTCTGAAAAGCCTACTTGCCAACATTGTGATAAGAGTGAATACTATACAGCCTTGCAGAGGGTTTAAGTTTCTTGTTAATGTCACGTGTATGTAAGCAGCTAACGTCAGCAGCCTTCTGGTTAGAGACTCTGGCTCTTCTAAGTCAATATGCAGAAGTCTTCACTTATATACACCTGCTTGGATAGACTGTGGGGAGACCACAGACAAGTGATTAAATCTGAGATGTTTCAGGCAAAGCATGCTATTTCTTCTTACTGTAAAAAATAAGGAACATTTCTGAGTCATTGCAGTCTTGGAATGTAATACCAAACAAATGAGAACCAGACCACAAACAGTGGGGCCAAGTACATCATTACTGAGTGAGTAATGTGAACAACTTACATAAACTGTGGCTGAAACTGAGTTTTTAGCAGACAACCATAACCTTTTGATTGCATCAAGAACAGTTAAAAGCTCTTTAATCTGCATGTTGTCCTTCAGGAAACAAAAATTCATCAATCCAATTCATAATGTCTAAGACCTGCAATTCTTCGTTAGGATTTAACCCTAGTTTCTCTTCTTTTCTCCTAGCCAGCAGTGGAGGCGACTAAAGAGAATTAGCTGGGGCCCAAATCTGTTGTTTCTTTTCTACTGACCATAACAGGAGACGCGTGTTGCCGGTTAGCACACTCTTTTAGCTTCCTTTAAAGCCCTGTAGAGTGGCTTGCTCCAAAACTTTAACTAATGGAATAGTTTATGTATTTCTTTGCATACCTGTGCTATACACAGAGTTTCTTATCCTTTAGGAAATAGATTTTCACTAGTATCAGAATCATTTCTTCTTAATCATAATGAGCCACATCTGCCCACAATCTTCATTTCCTTGAGGTCTATTTTCTTTAAACAAATAAATGAAAAGCAACATAACTTTTTAGCAGTGACTCTATTTAAAATAGAAGCAAAGAACATCAGTAACTCCTTCTGGGAAGATTACAAATGTTTCCTTCTGGTTTTATGCACTGAATAAAATATTAATTTGCAAAGCACCACTTCTTAAACACACATGTAAAACAGCTTCTCCTGTAGCAGGCATAATAATAAATCTCTTGTCTGAGTCAGCTTTAACATTATGGAGTCTTTCTTTTTCTCTGTTCACATTTGAATGAGAGTCTTACTTGTTCATGTGAACCTGGGAAGAAAATAAAAACAAAAAAGGAAGGCGAGAGGAGGTTGAGTTTTGCCGAAGGATGTTTGGTGTTCTCTAAACTTGAGTCTTCATCAGATCCTTCCCTCTCTCTGTCCTATTCCATTTTCCGTACTGTGATTGCAGAATCTCAACCTCTACCCCAGACCAACTACATCAGATTCTTGAGTGTAATACAATCTCTCATGATCCACATGTATACTGAAATTGGTTAATAGCTGTTTTCCACTCACTGAATATCTAAAATTATGACTAACATCAACTTGTCTCACCTGGAAACTCCTATTGCCTTACTCCACCTGCTGCTTCCTCTTCCTTTGCCCAGACCTTCTCAATATTAATTTTCTCCTATTCTCAACCCTTGGAAAGAACTATGTCATTTCAATTGCCTTGCGTAGAATCCTTTCAATATCCTGGCTTTTCAGGCCTTTGGCCTTCTCTTTTCCAATCATCTTATTCTTCTCCCTTCTTACAATTTGGTCCCATGATCTTAATACTCTGAAACTCTGCCATTCCTGAAAACTGCTAACTCATTGCAATACCAGTTTTGAGCATCCTACATGTTCTTATCCTCCACTCCCTTTTGATTTCACTCTCTTTGGTATTATTCAAACATTAATGAATTTTTTATCCCACTAGGATCTCCAATCCCTCTGATTCTTCCACTCTTCCATGACTGTCCTCACACCTTGGTGTCCCTCTTACCAGTCCTACTTTCCATGGCTCATCAATAATCACTCCTTTGAATTGGTCTTCTATAATCCTGTACTTGGTGGTGTTTTCTCATTCTCACCTTCCAGAAGTTCATTACTGGCTAAATTAAGTCCTTCACCTACTTCTTTTAAGCTTTAGCATATTCAACTTGGCTGAAGAAAAACATAAAATCATGCTAATGGTCTTACCTTAAGTTAAAGACCATTAATCACAAGTACAACCTTAGGGCTATGTGAAAATTTTGTATTTTTCTTTACCTTTAGACAACTACTCATTTCTCTCTCAGATTTCTCAAATCTCCAGCACATCCTCTTTTCCAGTGACCATCTATTTCCGTATCCTCAGTCTCTGTTGATGACCTCACTCCCTATTTCCTAGATTAAAATATAAAAAACAATGAGAAGGTTTCTCTCCCCCATACACATATATCCATATACTTACATCTGGATGCCTTTTTCCTATTGAGAAATATGAGCTGTCTTTACTCCTTTAAGTCTAACATCTTTAGTTGGGCACTAGATGCCATTTTTATATCCTACTTAAAGATTTAAATCTAGAAATTCTCTTTCTGGGGCACCTGGGTGGCTCAGTGCGTTAAAGCCTCTGCCTTCAGCTCAGGTCATGGTCCCGGGGTCCTGGGATCAAGCCCCGCGTCGGGCTCTCTGCTCAGCGGGGGGCCTGCTTCCCTTCCTCTCTCTCTGCCTGCCTCTCTGCCTACTTGTGATCTCTGTCTGTCAAATAAATAAATAAATGAGAATTTAAAAAAAAAGTTGTTTAGAAATTCTCTCTCTGTTACGTGATCAATTTTTCTCTTTGTATTGGATTCAACATACAATATAGTGTGGTGTCGCCCATCTCTCTCTTAATGCTCAAACCTTGAAAGCTCTTATTCCATTTTTATCCTCCCTATTATAGGAAAACTCCTTGAAGAAGTTACCTGTATTTGCCTCTAATTTCTTCTCTCCTCTTTATTAAGTCCCCTCCCACAGGGCCTCTGCCTCTAGCTCTTCACTAAAACTTATTTGTGTGTGTCAAAGTCATCAGTTATCTCATTATTTCTAAATACGATAGTCAATACTATTGATAATAGTCAATTATTTTGCTTGATCTATCAGCAGCATTTGACACAAATTGACAATTTGGTTTATCTTTCTTGAAACAATTTCTTTAGTTGGCTTTCTGGATATCACCCCCTCCTGGATTTCTTATTTAATTGGCTCTTCTTTCTTAATTCTGTTTCCCTCACTTCTAAATTTTGGCATGTCCCATGGCTCAGTCCTTGGTCTTTTCTTTATCTGTACTCTCATTCTTAGTGATATCATTCATTCCTAATTTTCTATCTGCAGCTTTGGACTCTTCCCTGATCTTTAAACTTGCATAGGCATCTGACTACTCGTCTCCAGTTGGATGCTGAATAGGCATCATGTACCTAACTTGTCCAAAACTGGACTCAGTCTTCCTCCCAAAATCTGCTTCCACCTACAGTCTTGCACATCTCATTAGCTGGCTATCGCATCTGTTCTGTTGCTTAAGCCAAAGACTAAGTCATTCTTGGCTCATCTACCAGCAGATCTTGTCAGCAATGCCATCAATATGTATCCCAAATCAGACCACTTTTCTGCTGTTACCTCCTACATCCAAGCCTCCACCATTCCTCACTTGTATTACTGCATTAGTCTCCTAACTATTTTGCCTACTTCTGCCCTTGTCAACCCACTCTTTAGTCTCCTAATACAGCAGTCACAGTGATCCTTCAAAATAACATTAGATCCTAGGTTCCCTCTCTTCACCCCCAATGTATCTGACACAACCAGAGAAAAGCTAGACTCATTATAATGGTCCCAAATGATCTCTATCTTGCTGTTCTTCACCTCATTCTACTCCTGTTTTTCAGTCTAATCTAGCCACAGATGTCCTGCTTCAGGGCCTTTGTACTTTCTATTTTTTCTGCCTCAAATATTTTTCTCTCAAGTTCCCCCAACTTTCTGGAAGCTTCTATTTCTCTATTCTGTCTAATTTCTCTTTATTGTATTGATCACACTAGTATCTATTTTATATGTATCTTTGTCTATATCCATATCAATAACTATTCTTATTTAAGATCTGTCTCCATTCTCAGAATTCAACCTCCACATGGTAATGGTTTGAGAAAATTTTGTTGACTGCTCTATTCTCAGTCCCTTGTTTAGTGCCAAACATGTATTTGTGTTCTCTCTATATATATATAATTTAGCTGATAGAATGAATATATAAATTAGTTCTTAGTCTAGTTCTGAAGTGCTAAAATTGATTATGGCCCAGACTTTCTGAGTTATTCCAGAATTTCCCCCTAATCGTAGACATATATTTTTAAAACTTTGTAAGTTATCTAATTCAATACCTCTCAATGATGAAATATTTAAAGGTCTGTTTTCTTTGACTGGACCTTGAACAAAATTGTTGAATGGCTGCTCACTGGTGGCTGTCCTCCTCTGTGTGCTCTCAGCAGTGATGAGCTACAGGGAGCTCAGAGTTGCTTTGGTGGAAAAAAGTCTCTGTTATTAATATATGGATTTTTATAAGAACCTAGTAAAGTGCTGTGCACTCTGGGGTACTTAATAAATAGTTGCGTAATGACTGACTACAGTAATTCAATGCACCTGAAATTAATTATTCTTATCTTGATCATTTTTTCTCCAGTTTGACAACAAGACAAGCCTGTTGCAATTTGTTTGTGGTTGTTATATACGTGCATAATGTTCCCTGGAGATCCCAAATATATGTTAATTGATGATAAGGCAGATAGTACTCTTACTGGCATCTGTTATGGATTTTCAAAGAAATCTCTCTGGTATATTATCATAGAATTTATTAAATCTAGAAAAATTTCCAAAACATATGTTTATAGTTTTATATTTTGAACTGTTCCAAGAATGAATTCTCCTTACTGGTGTTCCAACCTCCTGCCCGTCTCCCTTCCAATCCATCCTTACATCTTGTTGAGTTACATTCTCGAGTCTTGGCTTCAATCAAGCCATTTTCCTGCTGGAACAGTGTTGATGGTCCCCTATTAAATGCCAAATAAAGTCCAAATTCATCAACGTATATGTAAAGTGATGAGCCCAGTAGCCACTCTATTGCTTATATCCAATATTGCCCAAACTGTTTTATAAAACACTTGAGTCACATGGGATGTTAATAGCTATTCTGTGAAAAAATGATTAGAAGCCAAATAAATTCGGGAGCTGCTGGGTTAATGAAGCCAGCTTCTTGACTTCAGGAATTTTCATAACCTTTAAAATTCTCAATGTGAATCACTGAAAGGGAGATTTTTTTGACTGTAGAAATATTTTTTCCAAGAGAACCTGCTATATTCTGTAGAATTCTAGACTCTTTTTTTTCTTTTTTAAGATTTTATTTATTTGACAGAGAGAGACACAGCGAGAGAGGGAACACAAGCAGGAGGAGTGGGAGAGGGAAAAGCAGGCTTTCCGCTGAGCAGGGAGCCTGATGCAGGGCTCCATCCCAGGACCCTGGGATCATGACCTGAGCCAAAGGCGGATGCTTAACAACTGAGCCCCCAAAGGGGCCCCAGAATTCTAGTCTTCCTCTGTAACACAGTTTGGAAGATGCTAACCATAACTTAATTCTGAGCTTATTATCATGCAATACAAGATTCTGTCCATCACATAACCAACTAGCCCCAACTCCTGGTACTCTCCACAGCCTTTTAGAGATACTAAAAGGCTATTCATAGAATAGTACTTTACACTTCTATCTGAAATGACTTACAGTCATTGGGCTAATTTATACTCATCTTCAAGCATTTGGCCAGGGATGAACTGATCATGTAAGCCTTTCCTGAAAGCAGTATGTGTCACAATATCTCTTATCAGAGATCTTACCACATTAGATTGACTCCTCTCTAGGTGTTCATTTTCTCCACTGCCTCCAGCACACTGGGAACAGGGATTGTGTTTTATTCATGTTCACATACTTGTTGCCCAGTATAGTGTCTGAAAAATAGCAGGCACTTACTAATAATTTGTTGAACTAAACTAAAGATAGCAGATGACTTACATATTTGGAAAAGTGGACCATGGAAACTACTTGTAAGTTATACTTTCCATACACAAATACATTCTTCAGTTTTGGTGGTTATATGTATTTGTGAAAATGGAGGGAATTAGGATAAATAAAATTATTGCTAGCAAATGTACTCCTATGTAAGGTAGGCACACTGTATTTCAATAACTTGGTGTATTTCTTTCCTTTTGGGATATGCATTATAGGTATTAATAAAAGACATTAAATGTTATTGAAAAATGTTTTTCAGTGCTTTAGAAACCCTGTCCTTGGACTAAGGTTGCTAGTTTAGTAGGTAGTGATTTCATCAACTCTTTTGCAGCAGTTCCCTAAGATGATTTGGCAGATGGCAGAAGAGAAAAAGACAATGGTGATAGCTAAAGCAGCTACTCTTTCTGTTGTTTCTTGAAGCTTGGCTGAAACTTGAATGCAGAGCGTTGATGTAGGAGACCCCAAGCTGCAACTCTTTCCTTACTTGGTGGAATGAATCCCAGTATTCCCAAACGAAGGGGACCCACTGTGTTCTAAGAATCTTTCTCCTATACCAGGAAGGCATCATGATCTGATATCAGAAAACCAAGAAGTAATTGCTTAACTCTATCACGGTTGTTTTTGACTGTGATAATTCTGAAAATTATTAGTTTTCATACTTTCTAAATAAACCTATGTCTAATGACATGGGAAATTCAAAGACGGGCTAAATAATTTCTGCCCTCAAAGAACTTACAATGTAACTGGGGAAATAGGGTAAAACCTCAAATAACTACAAAGCAATGCAGCATAATATACCTGCATTTTGAGTGATACAAAATGCTTAAGAGTTCAGTGCATGGGAATTGTTTCCATATGGGCTTCTCAGGGAAGTCTTTGTGGAAGGGACTTCATACCAGATTGTGGTTCTAGTTGGTTATAGAAATTTCAAGACTGAGGAGGGAATTCAAGTCAGAAGTAGAGAATAGATACAGGCATAAGATGGTAAATGATGGAACATATCTAGGAAATATTCTGTAATCTAGTTCTGTTGAAGTATATATTTTGAATGGGGGCATAGTGGAAAATCAGATTAGAAGATGTATTAGATTAACGTTGATTACATGTTACACTTAAACATTAGACTAAGTTCATGTTTTTTTTTTTATTTTTAAGAAACTATGAAACCGTTAAGATAGTAAAGGGAAATTTTTTTATTATCTTAGCAGGTACCAGAGTTTCCTTTAAGGCAAGAATTGTCTGTGATTGGAAAAATGCATGACTTCTGAAAAAGGATGACAGAATAAACATATGCTAAAAATTCTACCTTCCATAGTGAATATACAAATATATAGGAATGCTAAATGGTGTGGGGGGAAATGGGGTGGCAGGTGGGCTGTGTTAAGATGTAAATTAATGCAAAATTTTCCACATTCTTTTTTCTTTAATAGCGTCACAAACTTTTGTAAAGAAATAAAGTATCTTAATCTTCAGGTTTAGAATATCAAAGTAATAATAATTACTATTTTTTTAAATAGATTGGTAGAGGAAAATATAGTTAATTCAATAGATGCTAGGAAAAGAGTGAAACAAATGCTTATTGGTACCTTTTAAAGTAACAATAAAAATCCATTAAATGTTGATATAACTTTTTTGAAAAGTGACTGTATTTCCAATACAAACAATAGATTAATGTGAAAAGTGGCATTAACTAACATTTTTGAAATCTTTAATTTCTTGGTTTATATTGGATGACTGGATTCTCATAGTTGTGTCTACATTTGATATGTTGTCATGTTATTGTCATGCAGTCTCTTAAAACCCCACCATTACTGGTGAGACATTGAGAATAAAAGAGACAAGGAACATCTTAATACTAAGATGTTCAGTTTTGACCCCATAGAGTTTCTTGAGTCTTAGAGACCGCCAGGAATCCCAGGACCACACTTTGGAGTGCTAATTTTAAGGCTGAAGGGCAATATAAATGGCAGAATCATATTTAATGTGAAGAACATTAAAAAGAACAAAGGGGAAGAATTTTGGTGTGTAAGTGAAGTAATCCACCAAGAAGATGTAATCATTACAGACGTTCATGGACCTAACATCAGAAACTGGAAATAAATATACCAAGAAATATTTAACAAAATTATAGAGAATTAATTAACACTTCATAATCATTCTAGGAGATTACGATCCCACAGAATCAGCAGGTAGGAAACAAATATTGACATCAGTGACTTAGTGATATACTTGATAACTCTGACCTATAGATACACATAGATATTTACAGGGCCCCGAAAGAGCACATATTGTGTAAAAACATACCTGAAAAATATTTTATGTGTATACATTTGAAAACCTAGGTAACACTGGCAATTTTCTAGAAAAATGTACTTTACTGTACTGGTTAACATGTTTTAAAAAATACAAAACTTGATGGTATATTAGGCCCTAAAGGGAATCCCAAGAAATTCAAAATATTAGACTTTTACAGATGACTTTTTCTGGACATGATGCTTTAAAATTAAATACCAACAACTATAAGGTAGTGATGAAACTCCCTATATAAATTTGAAACTTAACAGACTTCTCAGGAATGCATGGTTTAAAACTCCTTAGGACAATAATGTGATCTTTATATCACTTTAGAGTAAAATTATTACCTTAAATTTATTTCTTAGAAAACAAGAGATGCTGATGATAAATAAGTCAAACCATCAACTCAAGAAGTCAGTGGGATTGAAAATAAATACAATTAAATAGGATAAAATAAAGGAGTAAATATATTAGGGGCTAATGAACAAACTAACAAATACAAAAGCAAATGTTAACAAAACCAAAAGCCCTTTGTTTTTCTTTAACAATGAGAGACAAAACTCTGGCAAGATTGCAAAATAAATTAATAAATAAAAGAATGGAGACATAATATTAGAAATAAAATGGTTGCATAGGCAAAGTAGTGCAGAAATTTAGAAAAAGAGAATGTTGTGAACAACTTTATATGTGTGAAAAACTAGATGAAATCAACAATTTTTTGGAAACAGGTAAATTACCAAAATTGATAAACATATTAAAAAAAAAAACTGAATGGACAAAACAACGTGTAAGAATTAGTAGCCAAAAACCTTTCCATTTTTTGGCCTGCCAAGACCAAATGGTGTTACAAGTAAGTTTTGGTAAAATTTCAGGAATGGGATTTCTGTTATATCTAATGTATTTTCTAGATAAGGAAAGAAAGGAGAGCTACAAAGTCAATTTAGCAGGACAGCATGAACTTGATAGTCAAACCAGATAATGCCCACTAGCCAATTTCATTTAACAAAAGTCCTGACTACAATGTTAAATTAAATTCAACCATATGGTAACACACACGCAGACTCATACACACACGCACATAATACTGCATTACCTAATAGACTATATCCTAGGAGTACATGGATGACACAGAATTATTAAAAAAGTCCATCAATATAATTTACTATATTCAAAGATGATCAGAGAAAAACATACAATGATAATAGACCAAGACTTTGAAAAAGTTAATAATTTCTTATTGCAAAAACTGCTAAGAAATAAGAGCTATAAGGGAACTTCTTAGCCTTATAAAAGGTAGTAACTAATAAGCTATACTAAAAGACACACTTTCTGGTGAAGCTCTAGAAGCATTTCTATTAAACTCAGGAAAAAGATAAAATTACACCTTTACTGAAACAGGTCCACTAATATGTGGGGGATGAAGAGGAAAGAAAATGAAAGGAATAAGCAAAACTGATATTATTTTAGATAAACACCTACGTAGAAAATCCAAGATCATCAATGATTGAAACCAGAAATTTTAAGAGAATTTGGAAAAGGGACCTGCTATAAAATCAACATAAAAATAAAAATAATACCAATTCTTTATAAACATCAGTTCTGCTCACTGCTTTTCCTTTCCTTCTTAGATGACATAAAGAATTATATTTCCCCAGTTTTCCTGTAGTTAAACAGATGCATTTGACTAGATCTTTCAGGTGTTATTTTTCACAGAAATAATCTGCCAGAAATAGGACTTATTTTGTTTTCGACTGACAAATCCCACACTGTACTCAATACCCCTACTCTACTTTAATGACAAAGACCATCTCATATCTGGCTCATCACTTTAGGAACATTTCTCTCCTGGGAGGCTTTTCAAACCTAATGCTGAAGGAATTCTGTAGAACTTTTGCGGGCCCCACCAATTAATGTCCAGTCATAGTTAACCCTAGCAATGGATATAGTTTAAGTTCCATCAGGTAAACTTGGTTCTGACCCATTTCAACATTTCCACCTAAATAGAGTTAAAGATTCTAAACACAAGCAACAAATTGATGGTTAATCTGGGAGTTTTCCTTAAGAAGCTTTCCAGTAGAAGCACTTAGAAATTTGAATGCACAAATACATCGTGAGGTCAAGCATGCAGCATATGCCCTTAAATGACAAACACATGTTTACCTTTAATGTATATAAGTGGCCATGGCATAGTGTAAACCACAGAAAAAAAGTGCATTTTAAAATCTCAGCATTATTAAAGATCAGCATATTCATAATACCTGGTGTTGGTTTGCATTTCTCTCCTAATTCTATTCCTAGTTGTAATTTGCTTTCTTTCTGTATTCTGTAGCTTTTCAAGATGTTTGGTTGTGCAAGTTAGTTGAGATTCCTTAGGGGAGCCAAGGCAGAGTCAAGGTTTATTTTCTTAATCACTGTGGAAAAGATGACTACTGGTTTTAAAAGATGCCCCCTGTGGCTGTATTTGAACCACTCGTGATGTGGCCATTAGTTAGCATGGGGGCAGAACGCTACAAATGTCCCCCCAGTTATTCAATCCATATCTAGGCAAGAGACTTTGCTGATGGAATTAAGATTACCAATTAGCTTACTTTAACACAGATTATCCTGGACTATCTGTGTGAACCAATGTCTCATAGGAGCTTTTAAAAGCAGAAGAGGACGGCAGTCAGTGAGATGTGCACAAGGGGAGTTCAGAGAGACTCCAGGCATGAGAAGAACTGAGTGCACTGTCACTGGTCCGAGGCCGAGAGGCCCAGGTACAAGAGCTGAAGAGAAGCCTCTAGGAGCTGAAGGTGGCCCCAGCCAACAATGAGCAAAGAAATGGCATCTCAGTTCTATAACCAGAAGGACCTGGATACTGACAATGACCTGAATGGGCTTAGCAGCAGATTTTGAGACAATGAGCCGACATAACTGATAATGTCCTCGTGGGATCCAGAGCAGGGAGACCCGTGGAGCCAGCCCGGATTCTGACTATGGAACCATGAGAATTAATGGGAAGTTGTTTTAAGCCCTTACCTTTGTGGTAATTTGTTATAGCAACAGTAGGAAACTAACACAACAAGCATCCCATCACTTTGAGGCAGAGTGTGAGAAAAGGTATATGGTAGTCGATGTTGCTACAGGAGAAATTATAATAAACCTTCCTTTTACTGAACAAAACCTCAAGTGAGAATGCACTTAATACATATCATTTAACTAAGTACATAAGTATAGCTCAACGTTGTATATCAGTTTGATATATGAAAACCCAGAAAAAAAAATTAGAGAAGAGGTTTTTGTTTTTGTTTTTGTTTTCCCTGTTTAACCTTTTCAATTTTGGGGCACCCGGGTGGCTCAGTCGCTTAAGTGTCTGGCTTTGGCTCAGGTCATGATCCCAGGGTTCTGGGGTCAAGCCCCTCATTAGGCTCCTTGCTCAGTGGAGAGTCTACTTCTCCCTTTACCTCCCCCACCCCTGGCTTGCACTCTCTCTCTTGCTCACTCTCTCAGATAAATAAATAAAATCTTAAAAAATAAATAAAAATATAATACTTGCTTTCCCTAAGAATCATCTTGGATTCCCTGTACCACTGAATATCCTTAATGCATTGAATATGATTCTTTTTAAAAGTTTATATTATTCATAACCTTTTGAAACATTATTTATTGGATATGATTTGACAGTTTGTAAGTGTCTAGTTGTAATATTTCATTATTTTTCAAAGTACTTGCCTCTTGAAAATCAGTTACAAAAAAGGAAGAAGAAAGCAAATACACTAATTTTTGTGATTGCTGAACGTTGTGGCATTATATCTAGAATTAATGGTTAAAATAAAATTTAAATATCCATTTTTATTTTTATCTAAAAGAGAAAGTACTTGCTTTACCTATGTTTTAAAGAAGTATGAACCACTTATAAATTGATTGCACAGATGAAAGACTCTACATGAATCTTTTATGTTAAAAATGCAAATGAAAGGAAGTATTTGCTCATACAGCTTAGTGACTATTTCAGTTAGGTACTTAAGTCAACTTGACTGAAGCAAATGCTTGTGTCACTAGTAATTATATGGGCAGACTCTTTCAGTGGTGCTGGACTACCCCAGGGAGTAATTGGCAGAATTGTTTGCTGGCCTGTGGGGTAACCTGTACTTTTTGACTTTACTCCATTTCCTGTACCTCTAAAGAAAATATGACCTGACGTGCTTAGAAACTCTGTCTACTGATTATGACCTTGTATAATGTGAGTTTGCTGGGCCTGCTTTGAAGAGGTGGCCTGACTCTGAGCAGATCCCCTTGACTTTAAAAAGAAAGCTAATTAGGTCCTAAGAAAAGTCTCATTCTTTTGAGACTGAAAGCAATCTATTTAGTTTGTTCGCATTCAGCGGTCTGACCTAATAGTGGTTTTGGATTTTTTTGTTTTTTTATTTTCCCCTAAAGAATGTCTCATTGAAAACTAATAAAGATTTTGCATTATTAGAGAAACAAATTTAAATTCTATTTTCCTAGTACATACTCAAATTTTAGGGTAACCTACTCTATCTAGGACAGCTAGCTTGACATCAATTACTCTCTTAGTAAATGCTTTAGGTTTTTTCATTTGAACTAAAATGTGAATGAACTCGTGATTCAGTTAAGATGTATAGCTTTGTTTTTGCTTTGCATACCAAAACATTACTTAGGAAACTTAGGTAAAATTCTCTGCCTAAAGGCATGGAGGTAGGGGAGCTTTTCAGATATTATGTTATAAAGCAGATCAACAACAAATAGTCTTCTAATGTTAACAATGTCTTCTATTTCCTTCTGTTTTCCTTCAAAGGAACTTAACAGATATCAGAGGAAGTATCTTATTAAATTCTCTATGAGAATTGCAAAAGAGGAAGACCATTTATCTCATTTTAAAGCTAGAGAAACTTAGATGCTGGTAAGTTTCTGTTATATAAAATATATATTAGATACTTTTTTGGTCTACTCTTAGAGAAACTGTTGGTCTGATTGTAAATTTTAGCCTGTTTCTGCATGAGATGACCTAATGAAATCTGATCAAAGCTTCCCATTTGACCAGTCAGCCTGCCCTTCCTCTACAGCTCTCTGTTTACTTCCAATTAAAACTGGTGTCAAGCTCTCCCTGGCTGATGACACAGATATTTCTACACTTAATCTTGCCTGAAATGGATGAGGATGAAGTTTCTATTCTGTCCTTCTTGGCCTGTTTCCTTGATGAGCAATGGGCCCTGGTTCTAATTATCACGGAGGTCCACCATCTTTATCCACAGTGGAGGTCCAGCGCCTGGACAGACAAACATAGGAAGGCCCATTTCTCCTTCATTTGATTTGTTTTCAACTTTTCATAAATGTTTTATCACTATCACTTTTTCTGGTTTTATTGAGAAACCATTGACATATCACTGTATAAATTTAAAGTGTACAGCATGATGATTTGATTTATATGTAGTGTGAAATGATTAACACAATATGTTGAGCTAATATCTGTCTTCTCGTATAGATACAATGAAAAAAAAAAGGGAAACAAACAAGGAAAACATTTCTCCTTGTTTTTTTTTAAAGATTTTATTGATTGATTGATTGATTGATTTGAGAGAGAGAAAGTGCGAGCTAGAGAGCACAAGCAGGGGGAACAGCAGGCTCCCTGCTGAGGGAGAAGGGAGAAGCAGGCTCCCTGCTGAGCAGAGAGCCCCACCACTGGCTCCATCCCAGGACCTGAGCTAAAAGCAGCCACTTAACCGATTGAGCCATGCAGGCACCCCAACATTTCTCCTTGTAATGAGAATTCTTAAGATTCACTCTTGTAGGTCAAGGTGGCAAGTAGCTTAGACTGGAAATCTGCAGTAGAACATTAAGGCACTATGTAGGTTACCAAAGAAGGTAGAGTGTACTGTACAGTCCATTACAAAAGGACCACACTGTTAGCTGGTCAAGCTTATACATGGAATCCTGAAGAACGGTTAGTCCTTTCTTCTCTCAGTGTTCAAGTTCCTTCTCTTTATGGTCCACCTGTTATGAGTCCCAGGCTTCACAGAGGTTAATTGGAGACCTCTCTATACTATATTCCTTGCTGCTGAACTGCATCAAGACATCGGGCTTAGTCTTACTCTCTTCAGGAGCCACACATTGCCACTCTTGTTTGACAAGAAACATTGCTTCTTTTGGATCTTCTCTCCTTCATCCTGCCCATAGCTGCTATAGTTCAGACTTCTATCATTCTGCCTCCATTTTCTGCTCTGTATGGCAACTGTTGGATCAAGGGAGTGGGAGATGGGAGGAGGCGAGCTAGACGGGAAAAGTCAGATTCTAAGGAAGCGGAAAGGAAGAAGAAGACTTTGAGATGGTTTAATCCCAGGAAGGAGTACCTACAATAATCCAGACTTCAGCACTCAGAAAAAAAACACCAGGCTCAATCTTTTGATAAAAAAGCATGTCTGTGGAGCATCTTTCCTGGCTTTAACTTAGATAACAGAAGGATGTGTTACCTATGAATGCAAACATTTGAAATAGACCATACATTTGTAGGCATGTTCTTTACTCTGAATCATTAAGGGCCAAGCGATATACTTGACTAAAATTGTAAAATAAAAGGAAGAGCTGAGACCTCTGAAGAGACCTCTGTGTTTTGCCACAGCAGAGTGTTTCCAGAACACTTCTGGATGCTGGAGGTCCAAGATCAACACGTCCACAGGTTTGGTTCTCCTGAGGCCTTTTTGGCTTATAGCTGGCCTCTTTCTTGCTCTGTCCTCACGTGGCCTTTTCTCTGTTGCCTGCATCCTGGTGTCTCTTCTTCTTATAAGGATACCAGTCATACTGGATTAGGGCCTGTTTCCTAAAGAACCCACATCTAAATACAGTCATGCTGAGAGTTAGGGCTTCAACATATGAATCTGAGGGGGATGACACAACTCAGTTCATACAGCCCCTTACTTTCTCATTATACGCTGCTAGATTACTGTTTCTGTGAAGCTCAGAATAATTCATGCCTGTACCTTATTTCCTGAGTCTTGCCATCTAATACTTGTAAAAGAAATCTCTGATTCCTACTGATGACAACAGCAATCAGGACTGGAGACAAATTTAACCTAGAAGGGAATTCTGTGGTCTTGAATCAGAGCCGGCTTGGGCAACCCTGTGACAATGGAATATTTCCATTTATGAAGTTTGCAGGCTTCTAAAATGACCAGTTAGTACCCAAATTCATATATGGCACATTTGAAGAGTCAGAATGTCAAAGGAATCTCTACTGGGATGTCTCTCATTCTGTGGGAAAATGTGGTAGAGAAGCTCATATGTGATTTGGGAAAAAGTGACTATTGACAAGAATCTATTGTCATAGAAAATGCTATTGTAGTGTTACTGTGTCTTACCACCAGGAATATTTCAGAGATTTAAAAAAAAAAAATCTATCTGGATGTAATCAGAATAGGTTAATATGGAAATCAGTAGAAAGCCACATTTTATCACTTAGAAGTTGTTGGACGCTGAGATTTGTGCCAGGCCACAATATAGAAAAGTGAGCCAGCTGGATGAAATCCTAACTCCTTGTTGTGCTTTCTTTACTAGTATTGCTTCACATAGGTAAAAATCTAAAAGCCGATTTGGTAAAAAGTACTCAGTGATATTTTCCATTTGTAAATGGTAAAAGAAACATGATTATGCACAAAGAGGTAAAGATCCAGAGCAATGTTGAAGGTTTATTTTGTGATAGGGTATTTAAATTGAGGTTGATATTGAGTTGAAGGAACGGCAGAAGTAGAATTCAGAGCAATTACCCTTTTTAAACTATACTCTAAGAATAGGGAAATATGTCTAATAGGAAATAGAAAGTGTTTTCTAGGGACTGCTGTGAGAGTTACCGATCAAAATGTTTATTGCTTAGTATTTCTATGGCTTCGTTGTAATTCTAGGAGACATGTAATTTATTTATCCAGTATATCACTAAATTGTATTAATCTATTATTAAATCTTGTTAACTTGTTATAATTTTATTAACAATATTAATAATCTTTTGTGAACTCCGCTAGCTTTATTGCCCTAATTTTGGAAGGAAAAAGGAGAGGGGAAAGTATTTACTAGTTCTGCATTGTCTCTGCCTTTTTTGGAAATCCCTTATGTCTTCCCTGCTACTCTGACCTAGATTTTAAAAACAAGAAAAAGAAAAGCCATGTTCAATTCTTGATCCCAGAGTTGACAGTCGAAACATTTATATCCCAGGAAAGTGAGGGCAACATTCCATCAGGATGGGGCACTGAACAGCTAGGCTGGATGCCAGCTTCAGGCAAACATTATGGCCAAGCTAAAGCTTACTGGCTGAATACCAGCTTGGCAAATGGCACTTCTCATTTTGTTTCACTATTTTGCACTCTTCCAAACAAATGAAACAGAAATTAATGTCAGATTCTGCCCTTAGATGCCTTTTGTTAGAAGTCAGGGTTGGGGGAAAGCTTTTGTTGATTTCCATAAAAATAGCCTTTGTCTTCATACAAGGGCGGGTAGGATTTGGCATCCAAAGGCCGGACTCCCTGTTTATGCATTATCAGCAGCTGTCTGCTACCAATCTCGATGACCATTTGACATAGCAATATTAGTAAACAAGGCATCCTTCCAACATGTAAAATGCTTCTTGCTTCACATATTTCAGATATAAATTAGAAAATGTAGAAAAAGTATTAATGAATAGCAAAGCAGTTTCTATTTGAAGCAGAGAATATTATAAAATTCTCTGCCAGCTTTTAATAATAGAAACACATACACACACACAAGGATCTGTCTTCTTCTTCCTTAAGTTCTTTGTATCACATGCATTCTCATGTTTGGTTAAGGAAGACACTAATGCTTTCCAAATACTCAGCAAACAGATGAAAGAAAATCTTTCAGATTTTCTTTAATCTTTAAGACATTATTAGTTTGTAATTACAAAATATATTGCTATTAAATATATCCATGTTTATGTCCATATCCACATCTACAAGTACAAATCTATCTACACTTACATCTATATCTGTATCTATGTCTAACTATACATTTAGAAGTAAGGTTTATTGATTCAGTGTGTGGTGGCTCTATTGATAGGACATGAAGATAGTTCTGTGAAATTTTATCCCTACTTTGCCTTAAACCCCATGATGAGACTGGATACAGGCCCAGTTTCACAGCCCAGGAGTATAACCCTTGGCCCTCAACAGAGTCAACTATTTTTCCTTCATTTTCTAACCATGTGAAAGAAGCACTTGGAGATTAATAAAATGGTGATAGGGATCGATTTTATTTGCACAGTGTGTCTTGGAAAGTGAGTCAGATCATGTATGTCACTTCCCTGGTCAGCTCCTCTAATGGGCTTGTCATCTCACTTGCAGTAAAAGGTGTATCCTGTGTGACTTAAGGCCCTACGTGATGGTGCCCCTCACGCCGTTGTGCGTCACTTCAACTACTACTCTTCCCCCTTGACCACTTGCTTGTGGAACCAGACTGGCCTTCCTTACAGTTCCTGGAACAGGGCGTGCAAGCTCCCACCTTAGACCTTTGCCTCCGCTCTGCTCTGTATGGCTCGTCCCTCTTCTCCTTCAGGTGTTTACTTTAATGCCAACTTCTCAGATGCTACTTTATCAGAATTTGTCATTCGTCTTATTTCTGTTTCCTGCTTTTTCTCCTTGACTTTATCACTTATGTCCAGTGTATTTAACTTATTTAACTTGTTTTCTGTTTCCCCCGCTATAATGTAAAAGACTTCATGTGGGCTTCATGAGAACAATAGTGCAATGCTTTGTTCACTGCTGTGTTCTTTGTGCCTAGAACAGTGCCTGCCACATGTAAGTGATCAACAGGCAGTCAAGAAATCCTTCCTCTGCTCCTTGACCCTGTATTTCCCATAGAGTATCCCTGCTGTGCTACTATGGTAATAAAATATCCCTGGTGGGTTTTTTTTTTTTAAAGATTTTATTTATTTAAGAGCTTGAGAGCGACCATGAGTGGGGAGGAGAGGCAGAGGGAGAAGGACAAACAGATTGCCCACCAAGCAGGGAGCCCAACATGGGGCTCAATCCTAGGACCCTAAGATCATGACCTGATCTGAAAGCAGATGCTTAACTGACTGAGCCACCTAGGCGCTCCTATCCATGATGTTTTTATTTCAGTTTTGATAATTTGTTCACCATTGGTTTTTTTTGTATCAATTTCTTTAAAAATACTGTATCAAAATATTGCTTATATTATTGAGTTTTTTTGTGCCCCGTAAATTTTATGCCTGAAGAAAGAGACTCATTTGTCTCATTCCTTTCTCCATAGTCCTGGCCATTGATAAAAAGAAAAGGATTCCTTGATCTGTGCTGGGTTAGATAATTAGTATTCAAAATATTAATCTTCATTCTGACTTCTTCTCAACCTTGCTTTCATTTGGAACCCTCCAACATGGCACATCTTGTGAAGCTGGGACACCTTGATCCTTCAAACCAATTGTGTCTTTTATTCTGCTCAAATTCTAGGTCTTTTATAGTCTGTTTAAGAAAATAAAAAACTAGTGTTGAACAAAGAACTGAAGGATAAAGCTGAAGAATAGTAGATTCAGGAAGATGTGGAAGTGGCACGTTTATTAAGGAGAGCTGTGAAATGTAATTTGTAATATATCCGCAGTATATCCATACAGGAATATCTGAGGTGAACCTCTACAAACTTGCACTCGGGGACAACCCCATCTCAGTTCTTTACCCATCAGAAAAATGGCTCAAAATCCCCCAACCTCTTGTGATTCAGAAATTATTTTGATATACAAATTATTTTGAGTCCCTTGTACTCAAATGCAAACAAACATACATTTGAAAAATAATTCAAGTTGACAAGAGAGTAGTAGTGAACAGATGAAATATACATTCAAAAGGAGAGTAGATATATGTTAAAAACCAGGAGGAGTCATGGTAAAAAAGGAAATATATACCTCTAAAAGGCTATTCAGATGTATATCTGAAACAACAGAGAATTGTAGCGTGTGTTCTGGAGAAAAAAGGGAGCATTGCAGTGAGGAAGTAAATTATTGGTTGAAGTTTTAATTTTTCGAATACTCTACCTGACTCTGGAGGGGCTGATTATGACTTTTCCCATCATTGTCCTCTCAGTGGATGGAAAAATCATTAGGTTTTCATTGTACTGTAAGAGATGCTGAAGGAGGGAGTCAGGTGATGGGTTGGGAAGGAAGACCTACCATCCTTCTAGGCAGCGGGAAGACTATTAATTCTCCCATCTGGGTTATTCCTGATTTCCCTGGCCCTACCAGTAGTCTTGAGATTATTTACTCTGTATCTTCCTACTTCTCAAAGACTTCATTTTGGTCTTCATTCTGTCATAGGTATTACAAATTAGCCTCTCCGTTTTCTTCTTCTAGTCAATGGCAACGCTTGCCTTCCTCTAGGGAAAGCCTTGGAACTTTGGAAGAATATCTGTAGTGCAGCTAGACATGGGAGACATGGGAGTAACCTATTGCCTACATAGAGTCAATAAAATCAATTTGCAGCAGGTTGTGAAGGACCCTAACTTCTCAATTGTACTTGGACTTGTTTTTCAGTGTTACAAGACGCAGAAGTAACTAGGGCATATAATGAGAAACAGTCCTATTGGAAAATACAGGAACAAATCCCATATTTTTAACTGCTATGTAACCTTTCTTTTTGAATACAATGTCTGGATTAGGATAGGAAGGGTTTGAGACCGTGGGATGGGATACTAGTCTGGGTACACCCAAATTTCATTAAGATTTAGTAGGGAAGAGATTTACAAATCTGTCATTGAACAGTCTAATGGTTAGTTTGGTAAAGAGTAATAAAGAAGCAGTGTAAGAAGAAATAGAAAAATTTTATGTTATGGGTAGTTATAGTTAAATAGAAAACTCTTACATTTATTTAATTATCTTAACACTTATAGTGCTAGTATTAGTTTTGTATTTCTGCTATAAAAAATCACCATACATTAATGCCTTAAAACAGCAGCCTTTTATTATCTCACAGTTCTTTTTTTAAGATTTTATTATTCATTTGACAGAGCAAGCGAGCCCAAGCATGGGGGAGAGGGAGAGGAAGAGGCAGAGGAAGAGGAAGAGGAAGAGGCAGACTCCCCTCTGAGCAGGATGCAAATTTGGGGCTCGATCCCAGAACCCTGAGATCATACCTGAGCCGAAGGCAAATGCTTAACCCACTGAGCCACCCAAGCACCCCCACCCCCCACCCCCACAGTTCTATAGCTTAGGCGGTTTCTCTGCTTCAAATCTCACAAGACAGAAATCAAGGCTGGGTTTCATTCTGGTGGCTCTGCAGCCCTTTCCTTGAGGACTCTCAGCTGGGGCCATTCCCAGCTTCTGGATTCTACCCACATTCTTTGGTTTGTGGCCTCCTTCATCTTCAAAGACAGCAACAGCAGGGAAAGTCCACCTCATTCATTTCTCCTGCCCCATCTGTTGTAATTCTTTGATTTCAGAGGGGAAGGCCCTCTGAGTTGGCTTTCAGAAAGTTAAAAACAGCCTTGTAAAAATTAATTGATTAAACTTGCTTGGAAAAATCTGAGCATTTATATACTAATCATCAAACATGTGTCCTAGAAAATTCTATATAATCACATCCTAATGAGCAGAATAGAAGTCTGGGCATGATTTTAAATGTTCTAGAAAAACCAGGAAAATTTTAGGGCAATGGGAACAAAGTGTAACTCTTCAAATCAGAAGATCTACATTCTAAATATCCTCTGTCTTTGAAGGCCCCCTAGAATTATAGCAGGAACTATAAACTTTCCAACCCCGGTCTCTGTTTCTCAGATCACATTTTATACCATCACCAAACTAATTTTTTAAATTTAATTCAATCCTTCCTCTTTCCTGCTTATAATTCTTCAATAAATATTCTTTGGATACATGGGGCATCTGGGTGGCTCAGTGGGTTAAATATTCTTTGGATACAGAATAAACTCTAAACCTCTAAGTGACATATAGAGATTTCTCAAAATCTGTACAATATCTAGACTCCTATCACAAGGCTCTTGAATGTACAACCTAAACTCTAGCAGCCCCAAGCTTCTAGCCTTTCATAAAATGTGTTATGTTTACTCATAACTCATTCCTTTGCAGATGTCACTTCTTGTTTTTAATAGAAATGAATAAGAACATTCCCCATTCCTTTTTTTTTTTTGTTTGAATATTCAACAAACCTACTGTGCATCCACTTGGTGCCAGGCACTGAGGATACAGATCAAAGACACACTTGTTCCTTAAAGAGGCATAAATATAAGGAACACACAGTAGAAAGTGAGTAAGGTCTGTGGTAGGCAGACCTACCCACCACACCCTAAAGGTGTCCACATGTTTACTTGTTTGGCAACAGAGAGTTTGCAGATGTGATTAAACTAAGCATCTTGATATAGAGAGATTATCTTCAATTATCCGGGTGGGTTCCATCTAGTCATATGGGTCCTTAAAAGTGGAAGAACTTTACTGACTGTGGTCAGAGAAGGAGATGTCCTGATGCAAGGAGGATCAGAGAGATGTTGTGCTTCTGGCCTTAAAGATGGAAGAAAGGGGATAAAACAAAGCCATGAGGCAAGGGAGACCTCTAGGAGCTGGAGAAGGCAAGAAAATACATTCTTTCTTAGAGCTTACAGGAAAGAATGCGCTTGCTGACCGTTTGATTTCAGCCCAGTAAGACCATCATTGCACTTCTGATCTAACAACTGTAAGATGATAACCTTGTGTTGTTTTAAGTCACTAAGTTTGTGACAGTTTGTTAGAGCAGCCACGAGACAACGAACGCAGGCTTTGTAACAGAGTTGATATTTACTGTATTTCATTGATTCCAACATAGACTTTCCCGCCAACGTCGCACAGCTGTGAAATTGGGTACTGTCTTCCAATGGCTGTAATCCAGGGAGCAGTCATGTCACGGTTGAAATTATCATTGCCTGCCCATCAGAATTTGTGGAATAGGCATCAGTGGTTTGCAAGAGAATCCTGAAAATGACATCAGACTGCATTTAAAAGAAACATTTTATTACCAATGCTCTTGACGGAACCGAGGACACTACTAAGTAGAAAAACATGGCTACTGGTAACTCTTGAGTAGAGAAGTGATTCCAAAAATTAAACTTGAAATGTGAAAAAGCTATGGAGAAAAGCTCAGCCAGTTTATTTCACTTATATTTTTAAATATATACACTAGAAATATATTACGAAAGATATAAATAAGTCTAAATGAGCCCTTTCACAAGTATTAAAATTCTAAGTGATTTAAAGCGTTGTGTAGTAGTTTACTTTGCAGTTTCCTGTCTGCCCACCCCCCCCACCCCCCATCCCTCTGTTGACTGATGGGTTTGGGAGGAGGAGCTGGCAGGATGCTTCAGTCTCTTTCTTGTCCTATCTGTCTGGTTGCAGGGAACATAGATTTCTACTTGCTTCTGGCCAAATAGTGAGCTTGTCAGCGAGGCTCTATCCCTGTGTCAGCTCATGCTGCCTGTTATATGAGCACATGTAATTGAGAGGCAAAATATTAAAAAGCCCACTTGGCCCACAGGTCTGAACCATATTCCTTTATATCACTTTCAGTAACTAAAAGGGTGATACGTTGACCTCTGTCTGCTTGAATTCTGTGCTTGTCAGTTGGTTTTGACAGGCAGGGAGAAGGGAGTGCCATTTATGACCTTCCTGATCACCGGCGTAGGCTCTCAAGCACAGTGTACAGAAGAGAAACATAAATCCACTGAAAGAGTAGAATATAAAGCAGAAATACATAAGAGGGCGAAAGAGGTATAAATGAGGGTGGAGGTAACTCATGTAGGGAAAACGGAAAAAGGTTTTGCAGAGGAGGTAAAATTTGACACTAGAATGATGACTAGGAATTCTTCAGGTAGAGAAAAGGGTAAGGACAGTCTAGGATGAAAGAACAGACAACGAAGTCATCACACACACACACACACACACACACACACACACACACAGCTGGGCCTTTCCAGAAAACATGGAGAAATTTATTGTGACTGAACTGAAGCTCAGATAAGATATGATTGGTATGAAGCAAGGTGAAGCAGGAAAGGTGGGCACAAGAAACGATGCAGCATTTAGAAATAAGAAACAATAAGATTAAGTGTACCTTGGAGGTAGAAAATTCTGGTAGCAATGGGCCCGAGTATAGGAGACAAGGAAGGGAGGCTAGTCTAGGAAATATGCCATAGGGCACTTGCTGCTGCGGATTTGCCCTGAAGTGGTGACAGGGGGTGATACCATGGGGAGTGACACATCTGCCACTCAGGAATATTTGATTGGTTTTACTCCTTTTGAACAAATGAACAGAGAAAACAGAGTGAGGTAAACTTTTCATGGAATGATATTTTAAAATTTTTACGTGTGAGGATTTTTTTTAAAGATTTTATTTATTTGACAGACAGAGATCACAAGTAGGCAGAGAGGCAGGCAGAGAGAGGAGGAAACAGGCTCCCTGCTGAACAGAGAGCCCGATGCGGGGCTCGATCCCAGGACCCTGGGATCATGACCTGAGCCGAAGGCAGAGGCTTTAACTCACTGAGCCACCCAGGTGCCCCACGTGTGAGGATTTTTGCCTGCAAATATCTGTAGGTTCACGGTGACTAGGGTTTGGCTAGAGGTAGATTTCATATGGCTAGGTAGCCAAATAGCCACAGTGCTCTTGTTCCAATGGTCACAATGAAACACAGTTTTAAAATTTTTCTATCTGGTATGAAACTGAGCCTCAAAGTTAAAGAAACTCTCCCTGAAAGGGAAAAAAACAAAACAAAAACAAAAAAACAAAAACCAAACCTGTCTGCTACTTGAAGGAGGTAGATGGAAGGGAGGGCTCTCTAGATAATTATTAGCATGCTGCCAGACATGCTTGGAGATGACCATCCCATCATAGCAAAACTGAGCAGAGAAAGAAAAAAGCAAAGATGAAAATCTTTTCAAGTAGCCTACAGAGCATTATGAGGTAATTTCGAAGCAAAGGCTGCCATAACCAGGTAAAGCGCAGAACTCAGAACAAACGGGAGAGACGTTAGCTCTTAAAATCTCTGCTTAGGAAAAGAGCAGTCATGGGGGAAGTGAGAGGTGGAGACCATTGTCGGCAGTTGAAGGGGCAAGGAAGTGAAACTGGAGAAGGGGAGAGTATAGGAAGAGGAAATTCAGATTCACACTGAAGCTTGTCCGTGTTTTATTGGGTAAAACTTTAAAGCTGGAAAACCAGACATCATGTTGCCAAGTCAGAAAATCTTTTATGTGCTTTTGGAATCCAGTGACTCCTGGCTAAAGTAATAGTAAATCTTTTTTTACCTTCTCTCTGGGACTATCAGCTGTGCTCTCATGCTGGCTTTTAGTGACCTGGTAACTAGTATTAGTATTTTAAAAGAGGTAGTGTTGATGCCGGAAGTCATTTTAATATCATTTTAGAATCATGATGCAGCATCCAGATGGATCTAATGTCCTGATAGGCTAGCATTTTTGTTGATCATTGTCCTTTGCTTTTACAGATCTTTCTTTCTTTCTCTCTCTCTTTCTTTCTTTCTCTCTTTCTTTCTTTCTTACATGCAGTTTCTCCAATGTAGTAACTTACTATAACTGAATCTTTACCCATTTACAGGAATTACTTATGCATGTGAAGGCTATTCCCCGAAGCGAACACTTTTTTTTTTTTTTTTAAATATTAAGTAATCTCTACACCCAGCATGAGGCTCAAACTCATGACCCTGAGATCAAGAGTCATGCGCTCTTCTGACTGAGCCAGCCAGGCACTCCCCAAAGTGAACATTTTTAATTATCATTTGAGGCCTGGAACGGTTTTAACATTAAACATTTCATCTGTTGATAAGTAAAATTTTCAGAAAGAAAATCTCAATTTTACTTGTATGTAATTTCAATTGTTTCAACTAATATATCCAGGGAAAATGAATGTGGAGTTTATACCCATTTTAAAATTTGTATTGGCAAATACCTTAGTGTGCTGTAACTACTACCAATTATTCATTATATGAATATCACTATATTATCCCAAATCAGTATTTTAGAAGAATGATTGCTGCCTTTGGATGAGATATTATTATAATTTAATTTTGAGAAGATTCTTTAAAAGGCACAGAGTTAATTATATAAAATCTTTTTTGTAATTGATAAACTATTTCTAGCATAGGTCACAGTATAACTTGTACATTACCCTTTTCCCCCCATTTTTTGGTAAAAGAGTCTGTCCCTTCCTTAAGATTCATTAAATTTTAGAATCCAGACTAGATTTATAGAACTTTCAGAATTAGAAAAGGACTTTTAGATTATGGCCCTGCATTTCTCAAGAGGACAATCTGTGCAGCACATTATTCCTGAGAAATGTTCCTTTATAGACACTTCATGGTTAAAAGAGTTTGGGAATCACCGAATATAATATACTTGGGGAACTGTAGTATTCATTTGTATAGTAAAGATTGTAAGAAGGTGTCTTATGAAGTTGGATTTAATTTATTTTCCTCCAGTGTTTCTCAAACCTACTGGATCACTGAAAACTTTTCTCACGATTCCAGCACTAATATCTTGTAGGGCACACTTTGAGAGAAAACATTTCAGCCCCATAATAGTGTGATTAAGGAACCTAAGATGATCCCCAGGAAGGTTAAGCAGCTCTTTCAAGGTGATGCCAGTGGTATATACCAGGATCTAGAGTAATTTCTAAATTTCTAAATTACCAATGATTAACAGTGAGCGTTCCTACTAGCACAGGGGCATTATGATTCTTCATTTTGAAAAGGGCACTTTATAATTTTCTTTTAAATCTCCTGATACCTGATGAGATAAGGTGGTACATCACACATTCCTCCTCTCACTTTTTCCATATCATAAATGATATAACAACATAGCTAAGAGACAGAGAGTTTACTTCTAAGCCCTGGTTCATTTGACCAAAATGAAAATGTTCCCTTCTTCTCATCTAACTATATACACTCACTCCAAATCAAAACACACAAATATCCTCAAAATTCCCACCCTCTCCCTTTCATTCATCCCCACACACATATCTGAGAAACACTTTGGCTTTGATTCCAGGGTTTCCTGATACGTTTTAGGGCACCTGTTGACACACAGTGCTGCTCTAGCTGATTACTCTAGATGAGGTTATATGATTATATTCTTTTTTTCAACTACTTTCCTCGAGGTGAGAGTTGAGAAGATTGTTCCCTCCTCTCCTCCTTCATCCTTATGCTGTGTGACTTTGTGCTGTGATCAACATGACCACTGATCCTTTGTACTGCATGCATCATTTGAAAGGAATAATTGTTACAGAACCTGGATACCAGAGTTTCACCAAAGAATTGACACTCATTCTTTGCCTATCAGCATCCATCCCATCAATCTCTGGCAGCCAAGCTCACCTGGATGAGCCTCCATCCCCAGATCCAGTACATGGATTATAACCCAATTGTTTCATGTTAAACATCAATAAGACAATTAATGGACTTTTTTTTTTTTTTTTTAAGATTTATTTAGTGGCGGGGGGAGGGGGAGAGGAAGAGGGAGAGAGAAAATCAGGATGTCTCCCTGCTGAGCGTGAGCCCCACACAGGGCTCAATCTCATGATCCTGAGATCAGGACCTGGGCCAAAAACAAGAGTGGAGCACTCAACCGACTGCACCACCCAGGACCCCCTCATGGACTTTTATTTTGAGCAAATGGAGAGGGAAGATCCCTTTCCCGCAAGACATGGACCTGAAATCCTAGTGAGCTAGAACAGCTATAGTCATTTTTTAACTATGAGGGAAGAATTCGAGAATCCGAGAATATGAGAAAGGAGCCAAGATAGCATAAAGTCGATCCAAGAAATGGAGAGAGAGAAACAAGGGCTTGCTGATATTGGTCTGATCAAGTGGTACTTGAAATAAGTTATTTACCCTCAAATTTTTAATGACAGGAACCAGTAAGTCTTTTTCCCTCTAGGATGTGTGGGTGGGTTTTGTCCTATTTACAACAGAAAGTCCTAACTGAAACATATCACTTGTTCTACCACTACATATCTTTGAGGTCTTCAGCTTCTTAGGTTGCATCATTTTCAAAATAAAGGTCATGAACTATTGCCTGAATGATTCCTAATTTCCTTCCAGTTGTAATTTTCCATGGCCCTGCCGTAGCCAGTAGCAGAATTAATGGCTTTTGACTTTCAAGTCTGGGCTCAGAATGTACTCCTTAAAAATCCTTTTATTTGTTGTAAGAGATATGAAGGGCTTTTGATTTATAAAGTTTACACAATTCTGTTCATTGACCCTCAGGTTAGAGAACTGGGATTAATAATTTTTAATTTCTATATCATAAATCAATGCAGTCATTTATAAATGTGATTTTAAGATTGCTTAGCCAGGGCCTCGGTCCTGTAGGAAACTTGAGAAAATTAGAAGCAAAAAAAATTAGTCATTTTTAAATGTCTGATATGTATTCTGATTGCCTGATACCATTTGGTTCATTTCAAGGAAACATATCCATGTTTTAGCATTCACCCTGACAGCAGAAACAAAAACAAAACAGAGCAATAATAACAAAATAATAATTTCTGGGCAAAGAAGATGATTTCTTCCCTCCTTCCTTCTCTTCCTCCTATTGTATATAGGGTGGTGGGCACCCAGCAAAGTGTAAAAGAAACAACAGTGCAAAACAATGAGAGATATTTTCATGGAAACTTACAGTCTAGTGAGGGAAAAAGATACAATCAAATAAGTGAATGAACCATAATTACAAATAATCAGTCTTTCTTTGAGGGAAATAATGCAGGGGGTGCTATGCATGTGTGAGCCCGGGAGCTGACATGGTAGGGAAGGATTTCCCTCAAAGAGTGCTCTTTGAGCTAGGATCCACAGCAAAACTGGAACAGAATGATGAAGGAGATCCTGGTGTTCATGCACTAGGCAGAGGATAGAGCATGCATGGGTGTGAGATACGAAGGAGCATAGCATGTTTAAGAGATTAAAATAGTATAGTCCAATGTGGTTGAAGTACAGACAAGAAAAGAAAGAGCGAAGCCGAGGCTGCAGTCCAAAGCAGGAGGTCTTGCAGGACTGTGTAGGCTAGGTCAGAGAATTAGGTCTTTTCCAGAAAGACGATGAAAAGACATTAACTTTGAAAACTGGAAGGGACACCATCAAACTGGCATTACACGTGATCACTTTGTAGCGTAAAAAATGACTTAAGGGGACTGTGCTGAGAGTGGATGCTTTGAGATCAATGAGAACATTCTAACAGTTCAGGCTAGAGATGGGCGGGGTTGTACTTGGGGACTGGGGGGTGGATGGGGAGAAAATATGTCAGGCTCTACTGAGGAGGTAAATGGAGAGGACTTTTTAAGGTTCTGTATCTCATTTACCTTTGAACCCTAAGAATCTAGCACAATGCCCAATATTAAACAATGAACAAAATAATTATTGAGTATAAATATAATAGTGACTCTGTACTGTTTAAGGATACCCGACTCAAGAGATAATTATTTAAATAAATATTGACATATTCAACACAGTTATTCTCCCTCCTTTAGGAAATGTTAACACAGGCCTAATAAACCGTAGAATTGAATTATTATCATGTGTAAACAGCCAATGTGGCTTACATAGACCCAGATCCCTACATTTTTCTTTTAGCTGTGTAGACAGTTACTGGCTGTGGTTTTCAGCTTAAGTAGTCAAGAGTTCCTTGCGTAGATGATGACTCTTCTGGAAACTATTCTAAATTCATTTACTTTAAACATAAGGAACCATTTCCAGGAAATAACAGTCTTTTTGGCAGGAATTTTTATCACCAGAAACTCAGACATTTTACAGAATGTAACAAATAAGTAGTATAAATGTGGCATATTTAAAGGGAATTTTAATTTTAATTAAAGTCTACCCCCCATTTTTAAACAAATCTTGTTAAAAATATTTCCTTCCCTTAAGATGGTTATAATTTTAGGGCAATGTCCTCTAACAAAAGACAGAAGTATCTGTGATCCAATGTCAATGTAACATCTTAAGTGCAAAAGTAGAGCAAAATTCAGTGAATAACAATCTTTTAGAGCTAAATCTGGTCTGAAACATTTTAATGAATAGATTTATAACCTTTATTGCTTTGGGAAATTTTCTCTCTTTTCCAACATATAGGAGATTTATCTCTAATAAGGAATAGCATTTAACATGAAGTTATATTAAGGTGCTAGCTCTAAAGACTAGATATCAAACTATACATGCATACGTGCATGAAGACAAAAGAATTTCAGGTCACCATTAGTTTACAAACCCTTTCCCTTCACTACAACTAGCAGTGCTTCCTTTTTTCCACAAGATATTATATGAAACTTAGTCATAAAATATACAGATTTTCATTGATTCCCAAATTCATAATGAATTTGCCTTCATTGGAATAGAAAGCTTCCCCAAGGTTATCTACTTGCACACTGGCAATCCAGGAAAACCCCCTGATCCACCCTTAAGACCTATTATTTCTGCTGTTATAGGCTGCTTGAGGTTGGAAGGCGCTTCACCTCTTCCCATGGCACACCCGAGGATCTTTGTTTGACACTGAACACTGTGATTTTTAATTTTTTCTGTCCACTTGCCCGGGCTAAGGGGTACCCAGAGAGCTGGTACAGCTTTCATTCTGAGTGTTGTCTGTGTGGGTGTTTCTGGAAGAGATTAGCATTTGAATCAGTAGACTGGATAAAGCAGATCCACTCTCACTAAAGTAGGCAGAATCATCCAATACCTTGAGGGCCTTAAAGGAATGAAACCGGGAGAATGGTGAATTTTCTCTCTTTTCTTGAGCTGTGGAGCTCCACCTTCTCATGCCCTCAATCTTCAGAGCTCCTTGTTTCTCGGGCCTTCACCCTCAGATGGGGAGTTATATATACCATTGATTCCCCTGGTGCTCAGGTCTTTGGACTCAGATGAAATTGTACTGTTGGCTTTCTTGATTCTCTAGCTTGCAGAAGGCAAATGGTGGGACTTCTCAGCTTCCATCTTCCATGATCATGTGAGCCAGTTCTTGTAATATATCTCCTGTTAATTTATTTATTATCTATCTCTCTATCTCTCCATCTCTCTATCTATTGGTTCTGTTTCTTTGGAGAATCTGACTAAGACATATACCTTAGGCTCAACCATAAGAAACTGAAGGCAATTTCATAAAGGCAGCCCTTTTGAATGTCATTACATGCTAAGTAAGATCCAATACCAGTTACTGCCACGTACCCTCTTGTATTCCCTTATCCTCTTTGATGTCTCATGGTCTCCAGCTTTGTCAACTAGCAAAGTTGTTTGCATCTTCTTCTCCCAACATTTTTTCCCCCAGTGTATGTATAAAATTTATCAATCCAAAATGCATGGCTTTCTTTCTTTCTTTTTTTTTTTTTTTAAAGATTTTTGTTTATTTAGTTGAGAGAATGCACACAGAGGGAGAGGGAGAAGCAGAACCCCACTGAGCAGAGAGCCCAGTGAAGAGCTCAATCCCAAGACCCCAAGATCCTGACCTAAGCCAAAAGCAGACACTTAACTGACTGAACCACCCAGGCACCCAGCATTCTTTCTTTTGATATGGTTTATTTCTAAAATCTAAGAAATACTCTAATTTAATCTCCTTTTTTTATATTAAAAATTTTAATGAGGAAACAGACACAAAGAATGAAGATGGCTCACTTAAGGTCATGAAGTGAATTACGAGCAGGCCTAGGACGGCAGCACACATCTCTCTATTCTGTAAAAATTTACATAGATAAGCAAAGAGCATCTTAAAGTCATAGGGCCAAGAAAAAAGTTAAACAGTTTGATACATGTAACATAAAACCATTTACATAAATTAAAAGTTTAGGCATTAAAGTGGCAGTCCACATTAAATAAGTGAGAATATTTGCCTTTGGGGTGGAGGGAAGGGAATGGGAGTAAACATGAGGAAGAAGTATAATAAATAACTAGAAACTAGAAAAGACTTTGCATGCTTCAAATATGATAATGAGCCATGAACTGAGTATAATTTTCTCTTGGTCCTTTCCTTAGATAGCCTTTTACTGCCAAGAATTGAGCTAACTTTCTGTCACTCGTGGCCTACACAATCCTACCAAATGCAACTTGTACCTGAAACTTTTTTACAAGTTTATAAAATTAATTGGTTATCTAAACCAAATGAAGTGTGTAGTACTCAACTTGGCAGTAGGGGAAAAGGAAAGTAGGGTGCCAGTGAATAGAGAGAAGGAGGAAATACTAGCATCATTTATAACAGAAAACCATTTTATTTCTGCTCGTTGGTATAGCCATGATGCGTAAGCATTAAATCTAACAGTGGGTTAGAAAGGGATCTTATGTTAAATGACATGAAGTGTCACAAATACATTGTATGTATTTTTACTAAAGGAAAAATATTTAAAATTTTAATCAAGGGCAAAAAGATACACTATATTCAAAGATATGCTTCTCAAGAGCCTTTTGTAAACTAATTTTTAAAGATTCAGTTTAGTGCAAAACAAAGTTCTTTGCTTCCATGTGAAAAATACAGAAATAAATATGACAAATATATTTTTAAATAACTGAAGAAAAGAAAGATAAAAGTTTTAACTAGCATTGACTTTTTCCATACAGCTCAGTAATACCATTTCTACTTTGGCGTGGATCAAATCAACAGAAAAGACTATTGATGCACCTGGGGTTATATAGAAAATGTAACTGAAACCACGGAGTCTCAAAATGAGTTCTAAAAGATCACCTTAGGGGTGCCTGGGTGTCTCAGTCAGTGAAGTGTCCGACTCTTGGTTTTGGCTCAGGTCATGATCTCAGGTCCTGGATCGAGCCCCTCATTGGGCTGCACAGAGAGTTTGCTTCAAAAATTCTCTCCCTCTGTCTCTCCTACTATTGCCGTGCACGTGTGTGCACATGCACTCTTTCTCTTGCTCTAAAATGAATAAATAAATCTTTAAAAGATCACCTTAAAGTCTATGATATGGTAGGAAATTAGTTCTTTATTACAAAGATAAGAAATTTTTAGCTCCTCTCAGGTATTTTGTTACTAGGTAATCCCTTCTGCGAGCTTTAAAAATAGTTTATAAACCATTTGGTTGAAATTATAGATGCCATACCAAAAGACTCAGTGGTTTGAGCTTTAAAAATAAGAGTCTCTGGGTGTGGTGCAGAAACAATGAATACTGTTACGCTGAAAAGAAATTTAAAAAAAGAAACAAGAATCTCTCTTTCCTGCCTTTTAAACACATTTCCACCTGTGATACATTTTTCCTACTCAACACTTTTTCCTGGAAAACTCTGCTTCTGAATTTTAAACTATTCCCTAATTTGCTTTGAAATGTACTAGATAAGCTGCTAGTCTTCACCTGCTTGCAGATAGAGCAAACATTCCAATTTTCTAAGGTTATCTACTCAAATATGTGTGTTTTATGACTTTTAGTAAATTTCTGGCACCAGCAATGTTGTCCTTTGGATAAAAAAAATCTGATACCTTAAGTTTCATTTATCGGTGGTTGAAATGCAGGAAAGAAAGTTTGCAATGGCGACAAAAACAAGAATCCTGGAGGATCTGTTGTGCCATTAAGATCAGCCCAATACTATCAGTTATATTTAATTAGATGCCTTTATGTTATTACACATGCATGTTGGTTCTTTCACAGATGGTCATTCCGGGGTATTTTAGGTTTGCCTTCAGGCCTAATAACATGCTGTATTTTGTTTGAAGTTAAGATTGCACCAAATCCTCTTGCAGACCCGCGTATCTCCCAATCACCCTTTGTTAAATATTGTTAATACGATCATATATTATGTGATACTGTAATAGGAAGCAGGAAAGAGGCCAAAGGATATTTCTGCTAAGAATGTAGAGACTTTGGCATGTTTTTATATCCACAAATGTTATTTATTTGTTTAGAGATTATTATGTTTTAAAGGTTTGTAGGGCAAATCTTTGGATTTCCATTAGATTTTCTATGTAAATCCACTAGATTGAATCTGGCAAATTATATACAAGAACGTTCTCCTTGGTCTCTTTTCTACATTTAGTGACCTAGGGCAAAGCACTTAACGTCCGTAAATCTCGGTTACCCCATTTGAAACTGAGACAAATCCCCCTAATAAGGCAGATTACTCTTAAAAAACATTCATGGAGTTTATACCCGTGAACAATATAGTAATTCTTAAATGTTGGGGTCCAAAACTTCCTCTCTAGATGATATTGCTCAAAAAATCCTCATCTTGAGTGAAAAAAATTGTGACCCTGAGATAATGATGAATATATTTTACACATATTAGAAACAGAAATGACTTCAAAAATATTTGATTTAATAAGGACCTTTATTATTAAGCTATGAGGGATTACCTCACCTTTATATGGAATTATTCTATAGTAATTTATGGAAGCATGTTTTCAATTGTATCTGACATAATAATCAAAACTGCTCACTAAAATATGAAGTAAATAAATGTCACCTTGAGCTTTGTATAGCTCTGATCCAAGGCCCATAAACTATTTAGAATTCACTAATACTGTAATTCTATTTGTTTCATATTGGATTTCCATTCCTCAATAAAATGTAATCTCCATAGAGTTATTAAAAATCATATAGATTTGTGTTATTTCTTCTTTTATGGTAGAGAAACAAAGATATATTTGGCAGCATGTTCTAATTTATATAATTTATTACAAATTAAACTCAGGTTTCTTTTATTACCTTGGTAAATTCCAAATAGCTTACTCTTTATTTTTGTTCAGTCACCAAAATGATTACCTTGGAGAATAGAGTGAGCTGTTCTAGAATAATTCTAGAAGCACCTCTTTGCATTAAACAAATCCAATAAAAAGTCCAGGAAAACCTGGTTGAGATGCCATAGATATCTGAGTAAATTTGATTATAAGAATTTTAAATGATTCCTGTGGTGGAGGGGAGCAAAAGTGAATCATGAGCTGTTCACCAGGCTTTGTTGTTGTTGTTGTATATTATACTCTTCCTTTCCCTAGACATTTTGTTTTGGTTTTGGTTTTTTGTGTTTTTAAAAATTTATGTATTTGTTTTTTTGAAATTCCAGTATACTTAATGTATGGTGTTATATCGTTTCAAGTGTATAATATAGTAATTCAACAATTCTATACATTATTCAGTGTTTATCACAAATAGTGTACCCTTAACCCCCTTTATCTATTTCATCTATACCCTCACCCACCTTCTCTCTGGTTACCACCAGTTTGTTCTCTAGAGTTAAGAGTCTGTTTTCTTATTTGTCTCTTTTTCCCTCACTTGTTTGTTTTGTTTCTAAAATTCCACATACCAGTGAAATCATATGGTATTTATCTTTCTCTGAATGACTTCTTTCATTTAGCATTACACCCTCTAGATCCACCATGTTGTTGCAAATGGCAAGATTTTATTCTTTATTCTTTATTGTTATGTCTGAGTAATATTCCATTGTGTGTGTGTGTGTGTGTGTGTGTGTGTGTATACACATGGCTTTTTTTTATCCATTCATCTATCAATGGACACCTGATTTGCTTCCATATTTTGGCTATTGTAAGTAATGCTGCAGTAAACATAGGGGTGAGTGCATATATCTTTTCAAATTAGTGTTTTCATATTCTTTGGGTAAATACTCAGTAGTGGAACTACTAGATCATATGGTAATTCTATTTTTAATTCTTTGAGGAAACTCTGTACTGTTTTCCACAGTGGCTACACAAGTTTGCATTCTCACCAACAGTACACAAGTGTTCCTTTTATTTCACAGCCTCACCAGCACCTGTTGTTTCTTTCGTTTTTAATTTTAGCTATTCTGATATTCTGACAGCTGTGAGGTATACCACATGGTAATTTTGATTTGCATTTCCCTGATGATGAGTGATTTGAGCATCTTTCCATGTGTCTGTTGACCATCTGTATGTCTTCTTTGGAGAAATATCTGTTCCTGTCTTCTGCCCACTTTTTAGTTGGATTAATTTTTTTGGTGTTGAGTGGTATAAGTTCTTTATATATTTTGGATGCTAACCCCTTATTGGAGATACCATTTGCAACAATCTTCTCCCATTCAGTAGGTCATCTTTTAGTTTTGCTGATTGCTTCTTTCATTGTACAGAAGCTTTTTATTTTGATGTAGTCCCAATAGTTTATTTTTGCTTTTGTTTTGTTTTCCTTAGGAGATATACCTAGAAAAATGTTGTTACAGCTGATGTCAAAGACATTACTCCTGTGCTCTCTTCTAGGTTTTTGTGGTTTCAGCTCTCACATTTAGGTCTTTAAAACCACTTTGAATTTATTTTTGTGTATGGTATAAGAAAGTGGTCCAGTTTCATTCTTTTGCATGTAGCTGTCTCCTTTTCACAACACCATTTGTTGAAGAGATTCTCTTTTTCCCATTGAGTATTCTTGCCTCCTTTCTCATGAGTTCATCAACCACATAATCGTGGGTTTACTTCTGGGCTCCCTATTCTGTTTCATCGATCTATAAGTCTATTTTTGTGCTAGTACCACACTGTTTTGATTACTACAGGTCTGTAGTATATCTTGAAATCTGTGCTTCTGATACTTTCATTTTTGTTCTTGTTTTTCAAGATTGCTTTTGCTATTCAAAATGGTTCCATACAAATGCTAGGATTATTTGTTGTAGTTCTGTGAAAATTCACTTGATATTTTGATAGCTACTGCATTAAATCTGTAGATTTCTTTGGGTAGTATGGACATTTTAACAATATTTGTTCTCCCAGTCCATGAGCATGGAATATTTTTCCATTTATTTGTGTTGTCATCAGTTTCTTTCACCAATGTTTTATAGTTTTCAGAATACAGATCTTTCACCTCTGTGGTTAAGTTTATTCCTGGGTATTTTATTATTTTGGTACAGTTGTAAATGGGATTGTTTTCTTAATTTCTCTTTCTGCTGCTTCATTATTAGTGTATAGAAATGTAACAGATTTCTGTATATTGGTTTTGTATCCTGCAACTTTACTGAATTCATTTATTAGTTCTAATAGTTTTCTGGTGGAGTCTTTAGTTTTCTATATATATCATTATGTCATCTGCAAAAAAGTGAAAATTTTACTTCTTTTTTACCGATTTGGATTTTTTTTGTGTGTGTTTATTTATTTATTTATGTTCAGTTAGCCAACATATAGTACATCATTAGTTTTCGATGTAGTGTTCTGATTGCTAGGACTTCCGTACTATGTTGAATAAAAGTGGTGAGAGAAGACCTCCTTTTCCTGTTCCTAATTTTAGGAGGAAACTTTCAGTTTTCACCATTGAGTATTAGGGTAACCAAAAATGGGAAATTGGTTATTTTATGTCTAGCAACTCCTTTGCCCTCCTTTACCCTAAACATGGTTACCTTTCTCTTCCTCTACCACACTCAAGTTCAAAAAACAAGTAAGTACCTCAAATGGAGAGCTGGGGTGGCAAGACCTAAAGTTGAGGTAGACATACTTTTTCTGCTGAAGGAATTCAAGAAGAGTTACAGCCAAAACCTAGCCTGCTTTTCAGACTTTGGAAGAAGCAATCTCCTCTTTGTCTCAAGACCTTTGCCTCCATCGCTGGTCTCTTTGGAATACTCTTGTCCTACATTTTTCATTTTGCTAAGTAGTCTGTCTAACATATCAGTAAGACAGAGATGCTAACATATAGTCTTTGAGATGGAGTCTGAGGCTGCTACTTTGTTTTTATATTGATGACACCTCCATGTGTGGGCCTATTGTCTGTTACTAGAAGCATTTCTGTCCCTGGTATGTATGCACATCTGTGGCTTGGCATTGTGTAGGTAATAGTGCCCCTTAAAACTGTAGTTTTAAACAGTTTGACCAGACTTCATGCTAGAAAGAAATGGAGAAGTGCATTTTTTTCTCAAATAGTGATCAGCTAAATTATAATCATATAATTTTATCATCTGAAATTATTCAGAGTAAAATTAATTAATTAGATTAAAGGTATACATAATTTAAAAAAAAGTCTTCTATTCTTTTAAATATTGGTAACAGTAGTAAGAATAATTTTAGTGATGTAGCAGGGGTGGAATTCAATTAGAGGTTGAGTTAAGGAATGAATAGGAAATAAGTAAATGAAGGTGAATATCAAGACTTTTTGATAAAACATTAACCATGAATAGAAGACAGATTTAAGGAGGTGCCCTGAGATGGACAGAAACAATGTGAAGTGAGACAAATTCAGGAGAGGAGGAACAGAAATATAAAGATGAGGCAGCAGGTCTAACCGCTTTCTCTCAGATCATAGAAGAGAAGGCAAAAATTGTATGGATATGGGTAAGTATGTATGGTGTAGTAAAATTATGGGAAAGGTGAAGCTGAGGACATTTGCTAATGGCTGAAGGTCACGTTTTTTGTTTTTTTTTTTTAAGTGAAAAATGCTAGTAAATGAAGGAGAACTGGATGGTGCAGGGTGCTAGGAGAGATGAGACCTTTCTATAGGTCCCCCAGCTAAGCCCTTTCCATTCCCTACTCTCTAATTTCTCTTGTAATTTCTACATATTTGTTATGAATCTGCATTTGTGTGTGTGTCAGTCTACAATAGCTATTGATAGGTTGTACCTTTCTCTATTTTACTTCCCAAAATGGTTTAATTTTTATCTTACCATCAATCTAAAAAAGAAATAAGAAACAAGTAAAACTGAAAACCTTACTTTGGTTATGCCTCATTTATCTGATACATAGTTAAAGATTGCTTAAAGCTATGAATGTAGTTTCCATATAACGGAAACATTACCCAAACTAGAAATCCAGAACGAGAAGATTAGAAAAAAATAATTTTTGATGGAAAATTTTTTAAAGGGTTGCTAACATTGGCCTCACGTGTCAGTAGTTTTGGGAATGTACTTTCCTATCTAAGCTCTTTCACTTTTTCCCCGGCTACTTCATAAAAGGCGCTGTCAAGTGCCAGGTGCTTAGCCGTGTTAGGACTCCTATGAAGCTCACACACAAAACTAACAAGATAGGAACACAATGTCTGATTTGTAAGTGAAAGTAAATGACTATCTATTTATAATAAATATCAAAATATAGCTAGTAAATGTCTCTAATATGAAATACCCATATTATACAATATATATCCCCTACATGTTAAAAATCATTGTTATTTACTTCAGAGTACCTTTTTATATCATAAGACAGTGATAGTCTTAGATATCTGCTCAGGGGCTACGTGCCAAAACTCTCGCTGTCATCTTTGCAAATATTCTTAATAATCAGAAGTTAACATTCTTAATAATCATTTGAAAATCTTATTAGCACTTAGGATGTATGGGTGTTACTAACAGATGTTCTAATATCAGAAAACTGCTGTTGTTAGCAAATTCTCCTGGTAATTTGGCTATAGGTAGTCCTCAGAACTCTCCTATAGATGGCTAATATTTTCTGTTTATCCCTACCAGCTTAGCTGGAAGCAGGCTAAATATATTCCTTTTAATGATCATACATCAGTAGTCTAACATTTTTAAAACCAGTTGGCAATTTTTCTTATAAACAACTTTGCATTTATCTTCTGCTAAAACTTAGTCCCTGCTCCAGAGCTGTTCTGTTATCCAGCATTAAACGTATTATACTTCATTGTGTCATTTCATTCAAATATACCGCATAACCTCTTATACATAACACTTATTTACTTGTTTTCAAATGACACAAAATTCACACTAAATTCAAGTTGATATAAAATGTGTTATACACTTCCTTACCTTTTTAAACAAAATAAACTCAACATAATTTAAATGATTCTTATTAGCATCCACTGTTAAACTATTAGGCAATATAATTTCTTCTGTTACATTTTCTGTGCCATCTTTTAATGTAAGATTGTCATCTGTTATTTTTCCTGCTGGCGTTATGTTTGCTTCATGGAATCTACTGAGGAATTATCTTTCAAGGAGTCCTTGGTGCCTCAGTTGGTTAAGCCTCTGCCTTCAGCTCAGATCATGATCCCAGAGTTCTGGGATCGAGTCCCACGTCAGGCTCCTTGCTCTGTGGGGAGCCTGCTTCTCCTCTCCTCCCTTTCATGCTCTCTCTATTGCTATCTCTGTCTCTCTCTCTCAAATAAATAAATAAAATCTTAAAAAAATAGAATTCTTTTTCAAGAATCCATAGGATGTTTCTATATTGAACTTATGTCACTTGCCATATTCAGTAATACCTTTTTATACATTTTTAATAGATTTTATTTATTTATTTGACAGAGAGAGACACAGTGAGAGAGGGAGCACAAGCAGGGGCAGTGGGAGAGGGAGAGGCAGGCTTCCTGCTGAGCAGGGAGCCCGACACAGGGCTTGATCCCAGGACCCTGGGATCATGACCTGAGCCAAATGCAGACTTTTAATGACTGAGCCACCCAGGCACCCCTATACATGTTTTAACATACCCAATATATCACAAACTTTTTGAGAAAAGAAATTCTGAATAAATAATCTCTACATTTCTCTGATACCCGAGTGTCTTGCCCACAGTAGGTGCTCAGTAAATGTTTGTGGTATAATGAAGTTAAATAGTAGTGAATAAATGGTAAATGGTAAATAGATGGTAAATAAGAATCCAAAAGGATATGGAGAGGGGCTAGCATTAAAGTATATGTATATCTTTAGTGCAGGGAATTTATGGCATACCTTTAGGATACTAAGAACATCTTTGGTATCACTGGGTTTCAGAAAGCTAAGGTTGATGAAAGACCAAATTATTTTAAAGTGTCGTAGTTCTATTTTTTGGTCATTGAAAAATAGATATGTTCTAGGTATTTGCAAATGATATATCCAAAGGGGTTAATATACAAAATATATAAAGAGCTTATACAGCTAAACACCAAAAACTCCCCAAGTAATCCAATTAAAAAATGGGCAGACCACATTAATAGACATTTTTCCAAAGAAGGTCTATAGAGACAAATGGACACATGAAAAGATACTCAACATCAGTAATCATCAGAGAAATGCAAATCAAAACCATAATAAGATGATAAACCCGTCAGAATGGCTAGTATCAAAAAGACAAGAAATAACAACTGTTGGCAAGGATGTGGAGAAAAGGAAACCTTATGCACTGTTGGTAGGAATTGGTACAACTACTGTGGAAAACAGTATGGAGGTTCCTCAAAAAATTAAAAATAAAAATATGATATGATTCAGTAATTCCACTGAATTTACCCAAAGAACACAAAAACACTAATTCAAAAAAAAATATGCACTTCTATGTTTATCGTGGCATTATTTACAATAGCTGAGATATGGAAGCAACTTAAATGTTACCAGTGGGTGAATGAATAAAGAATATATGGTACACACACACACACACACACACACACACAGGAATATTATTCACCCATAAACAAAATGAGATCTTGCCATTTGCAACAATAGGAATAGACCTAGAGGGTATTATGCTAAGTGAAATAAGTAAGACAGAGAAAGACAAATACCGTACAATTTCACTTACATGTGGAATCTCAAAAACAAAACAGATGAACAAACAAAAAACAAGAGACCGAATCATAAATACAGAGAACAGATTGGTGGTTGCCAGAGGGGAGGTAGATGAGGAATGTGTGAAATAGCTGAAGGAACTGGGGAATAAACTTCCAGTTGGTAAATAAATAAGTCAAGGGGGTGTAAAGTGCAGCATAGGAAATAGAGTCAATAATACTGTAATGACGTTATATGGTAACAAATTGTAGCTACACTTGTGGTGAGCATATATTATGTACAGAATTGTCAAATCACTGTTGTATACCTGAAACTAATGTAATATTGTGTCGTCTATACATCAAAAAAATGTGATCTTTATCTACACACATTTTTATAGAAACGCTTTCATTTTTGTGAATCAATTACCTGTTCATTATTTGGAAACAAAAATTAATTATTTGTAAAATTGATCTGAGTAAATAAGCAAATAAACAGAGCAAAATTTTTTTAAAAAATCTAGCCTATTTGTATAAATATGTGTACAAATAGGTCTTTATATCCCCTTAGTAATTTCTTATCATATTGCAGAAAATAGCCTATCATCATTCAATAATATAAAAACTTTTGTCCTTGTAGAAAACACCTTCTCCTCTTCAAGCTTGAGAAAATGGTAAATATCATTCATATTTACTAATCTAAGGCTCAAGGGTATGTCTTACATTTATGTCTTATTTGTTACAAAATCTCACATTGAGATTTCACTTTAGGTGTTATCTTTGACACACTTTCTTGAGATCATTTGCATTCCTATACAATGAGCCATATTTTATAAATGAATGTTTGGTGCTCTAATTTAAAATTTTCAGCTGCCAATTCATAGTGATCTGCATCACTCCCTGGTTATTTCTTTACTGGAAGAGAAGAAGGAAGATGGCATATAATTTTTTCCTCCACATTTGTTTACTCACAAGTAAAGACTTAGTCATAAGTTCAAATGAGAAATAATTCAAGTATTATTAGAAGTTCCCTAAATCAGGAATGAACTGTTACTTTTAATATAAAGTTATATTCAGATAATTTAATGACTTGTTCATATATGCTGCCCATTTCTTATGTAGGAATAAAAATCACTGGTAAAGAAAATAAAATTATACAATATTGATTATTGTACATAACATTTCTTTTTGAAACCCTGAATCTTCTTTAGCATATTTTTGTTCCTTTAAAAGGTAGAAATAATTGATAAACATAATTCAATTCAAGATAGTCATTAAGAATAATATTGAATTCTCTTGATATGCTCCAAGTTAGCATAAACCTTATGATTTCTCTTTTTTATTGAGTGGGTACAGAGAAGCTGCTATAATTATGTAGAACCACACCCTTCATATAAGGCACATGTTCTATAGTTCTTATACATAAAAAACATGTAGCACTATTTTGATTTAGACAAGGCAAGGCATTCTCAAGTTACCCAATAGTTTGGGACGACCATGATAAAAACCTGAACTAGATTCATGCACCTAAATTCTGCCTCTGCCTGTCCTTTGGTGTTACCAAAGGGGATTAGGGATGGGTGAACCCAGCCATGATTTGGGCTCATCAAACATCTTGAAATACTTTTCCAATGTTCTGGGTTAGGCAAAACCCAAAATGTGTTTTGCCAAGCACATTTTCTCTTAATTCTTAAACCCAGGAGTATTTTAAGGTAAATTTAATCCATATGCTTCTGATTCATTTACACTAAACTCATCAAAATGTTCTGTCTTAAGAGCTGTTTGATGTGCAAGAAGCTTTTTGAATATTTTATAAGCCTTTTAACGTCCAATTCATTGGACTTTTACATTCAGCTTGGCCAAGAGCAAGGGAACTCAAACCCCCAAATGATCAAGTTTGGTTGCAAAATCTAAAACATCAAGGTTTGCAAAGGTTCTTAACTTGGCTATGCGTATTTAATCCTTGGTAAGAATATATATTAACACTATTTTTGCAGAATGTAGATTGTGTAACACAATGAATAGTGAATAAAATGCAAAGAAAAAAAAAAGGGCATGGAAATATAAAGAAGCCAAGTGACAAATAATTCAAAGCAGATTGAATGTCTGTTCTTTAGCAAGAACCATGCACTAGCTAACATAATGGAGGATGACACTGCATCTGTTTTCATTTTTCTTTCTTTTGGGAAAACTTTCTTCTTTTTGGATTGTGTTTGGACTTTTCTGCAAGTTCTCTCCCAATTCTATCTTTTGGACAGTAACAGAATTTATAGCTTGCATTGTAGTGCTAACATTAAATAGAAGAACATTATATTTAATATCATTTAAAAGGTTTAGGTTTTCTTATGAAGAAGTGAAAATGAATTACTAGCTTTATTTCCTAAGAAGTCATTGTCCCATTATAACTTTTAAGTTTGCAAAGGAATAACAAACAGGTTGAGGTTCATTATGAAGTTTACAAATCAAATTCAGTAGCAAAGTCCCAACTCATAAATTTAGACTGAATAATGCTTATTAAAATTAATAAATAATATTCTATTTGGTTATATTATAGTTAAATTTATTTTGTCTCTCTCATTGTTATTTCTGTGTGATCTGGAAGACCAGACTATATTTAAGATAAATGTGTACGTAACACTAGTTCGGGGCTTAGCTATATAAATAAGAAAATTATAATAGGGCAGAGTATGAGAAAGTAGAAGAAAAAACTGTCTTGGAAAAATCATTTATTACATGCTAAAAAGCGAAATCTTGTTTTTATTTTCCAGTTACAAACATTTCTAGAAACCTAGACCCAGACATTGAATAAAGTTAAACAAAAACCAATAATAATTTTAGCATAAACTTTGACAGTTGCACGTGTGAAAAATTTTTCCTACTGTTGTTGGCTAAAACATTTTTTTATGGCTTCCAAAATATTCTGTTGTAATAAGACACAAATGATAATAACTGTCTTTATCATCATTATCTCAATCATCCTATATTCTCTTTTAGTGCATCCTCAGAAATACTGGGCAGTGTGACACAGATGAACACAGTAATGGAGAGGGAAGGTGAAAACAAGGGCATTGCAATGAGAAACTGAAATTCTTTACCAAGATGACATGCTTGAACATTTTTTTAAAAAAATATTATTTATTTATTTATTTGATAAACAGAGATCACAAGTAGGCAGAGAGGCAGGCAGAGAGAGAGAGGGGGAAGCAGGCTCTCCGCCGAGCAGAGAGCCCGATGCGGGGCTCGATCCCAGGATCCCGGGATCACGACCTGAGCTGAAGGCAGAGGCTTCAACCCACTGAGCCACTCAGGCGCCCCTTGAACATTTGTTTTTACCCCTTTCTCTGTATGCCAATTTCTTGTTTAATAACGCCATACTAAGATTATGGTTTTAAGAGTTGAAATTTTGGAATGATTATATTTTAGTTTTTGACCTTCACTAGCTGGTTAACATTGACAGCTACTTATCTTTCTTTAACTTCAAGTTTCTCTTCTGTAAAATGAGGACGAAACACAGGATTCTTAAAATTATTGAAAATGATAAAATACATGGAAGCTTATAGTTCTGTCCACCACTAGAAAAGGTAGCACAGGGGCGCCTGGGTGACTCAGTGGGTTAAAGCCTCTGCCTTCAGCTCAGGTCATGATCCAGGGGTCCTGGGATCGAGCCCCACATCGGGCTCTCTGCTCAGCAGGGAGCCTGCTTCCTCCTCCCTCTCTCTCTGCCTGCCTCTCTGCCTGCTTGTGATATCTGTCAAATAAATAAATAAAATCTTAAAAAAAAAAAAAAAGAAAAGAAAAGGTAGCACATATTCCATTCATTCAGGTCCTTTTTTGCTGTGCCAACTCTGCTAGCTTACAGTTGGATTTCTCAGACACCAACCTAGGTGTATTTATGAAGGTGTTTTACAGACATGATTAAGGTCCATAATCAGTGAGGGAAGAGAAATTAGTATTGGCCATTAGGCAATAGAAATATTTGAGGCAACCTGAGCGGACCTCATTCAATCAGTTGAAATACATGAAGAGCAGAGCTAAGACTTCCCTGATGGAAAAAGAAATTTTGCCTGAGTACAGCCCAATGAGCCCTGAACCAAGAATTCTAACCTCCCCTTCCTGACAGCCTGACCTATGGATTTTAGACATACTAGTCTTCACTGGCATAAACCAATTCACTGCAATAAACCTCCTAATACAGATCTCCTACTGGTTCTGCTCCTGTGCTTGAGGTCTGGCTGATACAAGGCTCATGCATGAATTTATTAAGCAAATACATACCAAGGTTTTCCTGTGTACTGGGTATTATTCCTAATACCAAAACAAATTAGATATTGCTTCTACCATCATTGAACCAATAGAGGATATGTCCTTAAATTATAATATAAATAAATATTTAAATGAAAATAAGTGCTTTAGATTAGAAGTACAAAGAGATAGAACTTCGTTTTCATACTAGCTTTTTCAGTTTCATACGGAGACAGTTAAAAATTTTTTTAGTGAATTTAAATGAGGCATATCTTAATTCAGTGACAGATTTTTGTTTTTGTGAGCCTAGAGTTTCTATTAAAAATGGAATTATAAATTTTCTTCTAAGAAAAAATATAAATATTTAATCTTTCTGGGTTTAATATAGTCATTGAAAAAACAATGATTGAGTGCTTGTAGGTATATGAAACTGAAGTGAACAGGGCATAGAAGGACCATTTTACCTGCTTCAAGATCTGTTATGTTGCCCAAATGATCATCATTATCAATATGTATCTTTTTATTGCCATGTAGCTAATATGGCATTCTCACTCACGTGACTGCAACTAGAAAAATAATACTTTCGGTGGGAAATGTTTAATCATTAAGAGTGTTTACTCAGAATAGTAAATAGATGCTTTAAAAATTAGAAAGAGTTTGGAGTGCCTGGGTGGCTTATCAGTTAAGCGTCTGACTCTTGATTTTGGCTCAGGTCATGATCTCAGGGTTGTGAGATTGAACCCCAAGTCAGGCTCTATGCTGGGTGTGGACCCACTCAATATTCTCTCTCTCCTTTTCCCTCTACCTCTCCAATGAGAAAAAGTAAAAAGAATTCTCATCATTAATTCTGGAAATAAATATTAAAAATTTGAAATCTGTGGTCACCCTCTATATGTATTTTTTTTTATTTAAATCTTGGAGGAAAAAACACATTGTCAGTAAGCAAATTTGAAAAGGGTGCAACTTTTCAAATAGAAAGTGTTACAACTAATTTTTCTATTAAAAACACTATTTCCAGCTTTTTCTACACTATTCCAATATTATACCTCTGCTAGTCTTTAACTCATATGTATTTAAATTCACAAAACGTCATTACTATTTCTCAATTTCAATTTCAGAGAATTAATTGGGAAAAAAATGAATGAATTTTCCCTTCTCTTTGTTGAACAACTACCTCTTGCTATAACAAGCAATTAATAGGATCATTGAAAAAAATAGGATCATTTTACCCATGTCTACTTAAATTTCAAATTGTCCAGTCTTTTAGTGGCCAAGTCCTAGCCTGGAATTTCATCAGATATCAATCAGATTTTTAAAATAAGAGTTTCCTTTAATTAACAAATGAAACTGCTTTCTTACTGAACCGGATCAGGGTAAGACAAAGTTAATACATGTTTTCAGTTTAAAATAATAGTTTTGGTAACTGAGAAAGCAAGAAACTTTGCAACAGCATTTTAAACATGAATACTCAATTTGCAATTTTTTAAAAATTAATTTTCACAAAAGTTTAAAAATTATCGTGAATAGAAAGAAAATATAATATGGGAATTTCTAATTTCCCAGACATTACTGATTTTCTTTCTTTTTTTTTAAGATTTTATTTATTTATTTGACAGACAGAGATCATAAGCAGGCAAAGAGGCAGGCAGAGAGAGAGGGAAGCGGGCTCCCTGCTGAGCAGAGAGCCCGATGCGGGGCTTGATCCCAGGACCCTGGGATCATGACCTGAGCCGAAGGCAGAGGCTTTAACCCACTGAGCCACCCAGGTGCCCCCATTACTGATTTTCAAGGTTGAAGATAAGTGCTGTATTGTGAATTTCCTTTTTTTTTTTTTTTTTTTTGAGGAAAAAGACATTTGCTATACAATTGGCAATGTCAGCAGATTTCTAGGAGTACTAAAGGAACAAACTTTTCTACACTTTAAGATTACCCATATATAACCAAATAACTTAATTATCATAGAAACTGGAGCCAGTACAGTTGGTAATTAATATCATTAAGATTATTGCTTATTGCAGATGTTACCAGTAATTGCCATGAGTGAGCTACTGGTGCACCAGTGACCAGAAATCTTAAAGTTTCTGAATATTTTACTTCTACAAGCAGCTTTATATTTATTTAAAAAGATTCAAATATTTATGTTTAATTATATATTATGAAGTGTTATGAGTTAATTTTATTATGCCTCATAGAAACATTCTTAGACCCTCTCCAATTTACTTCACTGTGCCCTATAATTAGTGTTCGTTTTCTATCTGAGCTATGATGAACCTGTCATTCTATTGTATGAATTTTCTGAGTGAACACTAGGTTTCATTAATTAGCCTAGTTTTATTGTCCTTTGAAAACGGCAAGTACCCAAGAATTAATAATGCAGAACTTCTTAATAATTTTCATGCAAAGGATTTTATGTAAAATTAATGAAGTATAAAATAAAGACCAAAGATCCCAAAGCACCTCATTTAAATACTATGTCACTTGCAGAAAGCAAAGTGATGGTACAGGTTACTTTACTTCAGGTTTTCTTCTTCGTAAACATACCCAAACAAATAGAATGTTTACGTCCAACCAAGCCAAAGATCAATATGGAGTAAAGGAAGGAGAAAATACTGAAGGACAATCTGTAAGCAGTTAGGAGACAATGGAATTTTGAACCTTAAGCAGCAGAGTCCATAATGAACAAATCATGGCAGACCATGATAATAGCCTTTTTGATAGAGTTACAAAACTAATTGGATGAAGAGGATGGAACAGACGTCATGGATTCAGGCTCCAGTGAAGCATTTGAAACAGTGGATCATGAACTTTTACTTGCAAATTAATTATAATTGTCTTGGATGAGAACAGAGTCACATGGATTTGGAACTGGCTAAAAGATCATAGACAAAAATAATAGATGGCAGTGAATCCAGTTGGAGAATAATTGCAATGGGTTTTCACAGTGGTCAATGTTTTGTGAATCTCTATTTATTGGTTGTTAAAGAGGATTCTTGCTCAGTAATTGTGAAGTAGAAGTGTTTTCACAGATACCAAATACAGTAACTAGAGAAAGCTAATTGCTAAGTTAAGCTAACTGCTAGATAGACGATGTTACATGAATCTGTACTAATTTAGAATTTATACTTAAGGGGCACCTAGGTGGCTGTCAGTTAAGGGTCTGCCTTTGGCTCAAGTCATGATCCCAGGGTCCTGGGATGGAGGCCCGCATCAGGCTCTCTGCTCAGCAGGGAGTCTGCTTCTCCCTCTCCCTCTGCATGCTGCTCCCCCTACTTGTGCTCTCTCTCTCTATCAAATAAATAACATCTTTTTAAGAAAGGGGATTTATACTTAAGTTGACTTTTGAAAATGTTACGTAAAAAAGTATAAGTGCATAATATTCAGGCAATAACTACTGTCAATAGAATAGAATATTTTCAATAGTACCAGTTGCTGTTTAAGTATTATTAATTATGTACCTTAACTGCTTATTAAAGTAGGTTCAATAGCACCTCAGTTAGAAGTATATCAAAGAGGGCACCTGGGTGGCTCAGTGGGTTAAGCCTCTGCCTTCAGCTCAGGTCATGATCTCAGGGTCCTGGGATCGAGTCCCGCATCGGGCTCTCTGCTCGGCAGGGAGCCTACTTCCTCCTCTCTCTCTCTGCCTGCCTCTCTACCTACTTGTGATCTCTCTCTGTCAAATAGATAAATAAATAAATCTTAAAAAAAAAAGAAATATATCAAAGAAATCAAGATCTCCTCTAATTTTTACAAATCATGCTTGAAATTTCTCTGTATTTGTTAAAATTAAATAGGTTTTATAGTAATAAGAGGATAGGATAACAAATCTAAAGTATATGTAATACAAATTTTAACTGGTAGGCCGTCAAAAAATGGTTCTGAAAGAGTCTTTTAAAAAGAAGAAGAAAACTATAGATTTATAATGGAATATGGTAGAATAGTTTTTCCAAAATGTGGGCTACAAGATATTTTAGGAGTTATGCAATGTTTTAAGTTGTTTACATTTATGAGTATTAGGAAATAAACCAACCCATAACATAAATGTTACTTAATTTAAGTTAAAACAAGTATTTCATCTCAAACTAAGTATTCAGTTAAAAATGACACAGGAATATAAAATATGCTTCAAATCCAGGAAATTGGTACACAGAAGATTAATATTCAGGAAATAATGCAGGTAAAAGGCTGCTATTGTCTCATTCATTGAACCAGAAATATTTTTAATTACATGAAAAGGTAACATATTGTAATAATACAGGCAAGATTTTCAAGGAAACATAAGATGAAAATGACAAACAAATAAACAAAAGTTACTTTCATAAAGTTCTAAATGGTCCAAATGTGGCTCAGCTGCGGCTGACAACTCCATTAGCTGACCAGTATTCAATGAAAAATGTTCGCATCACAGCAAATGAACATGAAGTCTCTTGAGGTTTACTACAATGTAATCTACTGAAATGGCAAATTCTGACTTATTTATCCCTTCCAATTTTTAAACATCAATGGAACGAAATAAAAGCATATTAAGAAAAAAAATCACTGGTTAAATGGAAACAGTAAATTTGTTTCTCATAACTCTTAGTTAAATGAAAACTACTGCTCCAAGATTATATAACTGCTTTTTTTACATATAAAATCTAAGAAGATAGAGGTGTGAGAGAGCTAGAGTAAAATGCGCACATTGAGGAAAATGCAGATTTTGAACGATTTTATTCCAAGTAGAAGGAGTGAAAACTTTTGGTTTGCACAATAGCCTCCCGAGGGTAAAGGTGGTATTGACATCACTGGTTGTACTTAAAAGTCACCCTGATGAGCATTGAGGCCAACATTTAAAAATGAGAGTATTCTCACAGGAGAGATTAGATGGCCTGTCATGACTTTTCCATTTCTTATTTACTTGATTTTGTTGTCCTAATAATCACTCTTTTGGAAAACAATTTGCTGGCAGCTTGAGTGTTTTCAGTTGTATCCTTGGGAGTTGTCTGGCTGTGTTCAGCTAGAGCTGAACTGTCATCTCCAAACATGGTGAAATTAGGAAATGGCATACCATAAATCCTAGTCTTTCCTTGAACATTTCTACTAGTAGAGGCAGTATTAGTAAGTCTCAGCTTTTGAAGACAAAGGATATGCACTACAATTTACCTTACAGATGGAATAGTAATAATGACATTAACCCTGCCTACGACTGTTTCCTACTTCACCATAATTCTTGACTTTAATGTGGTCATGACCTGTGTCTTATTTTTGCCTGAACATTAGCATATGTTCGTTGATTCACTAATTCCCTTGTTTAGGAAATGCGTGCTGGGTGTCTACTCAGGATATTGAAGACACAGTAATAAAAATATAGATGTGCTTGATGCCACTGGAGGGCATAATCAGGCAAATGAGTAATTATAATGAAAGTAGTAAGTTCTGTGATTAGGAAGTAATAGGTGTTTGGGGAATATATTGAAGGGACACCCAGTCTACCCTTGGCGGTGATCATAGGGGTGATGATATAGAGTATCTCAGAGTGGGTTATGTGTGTGTGCATGTGTGTGTGTATAGCATATATATATATATATATATATATATATATATAGTGGCATATATACAAGTACTGAACATTTAAGGAGTTAAAAAAATGTTTAATATGCTACAGAGTAGAGTTTGAAAGAAGGATGAGGAGAGATGAGGCTGGAAGGACTCCAAATGTTGTCTGCTCTGCAGCTCCAGGGGCACCATTCATGTAGACTATGTCACCAAGGTGAGGGAAGTAGTGATCTAAGTTAGGCTAGAAGCAGTGAGGATGCAAAGAAGTAAGTCGAGCCAAGAAATATTAAGAGACAAATAAGACTTGGTGATTGGACCTGAGGAGTGAGAGAGAAGGGCAGAAGATATTTTTCTTGATCACTTGGGTGGATAAGTGTTGCTTCTGTTAGCTAAAATGCACAACAAAGAAGGAAGAGTCAATTCCAGATGAAGAAACTTTTCTAAGGTAGTTTAAACTTATTGATTTGAGGTATGCATGAGAAATCTAAGTGACTATTTCTAGCAGACAGTTGTAGGTTTGCACTGCAGGAAAAGAATCTGGATTAGAGGTGTGTTTTGAATAGATAATAACTGAAGCCATGGGAATTAGGGGAAAAAAATGAGAAGACTAATATTTTTTTTCTAATTTTGGATAGAGTTATAGCTATATAATCCTTGATTTATCATAATTTGCAAAGGATATCTATAGTAGTATATTCTGTAATTTGCTTTGGTAATCCAGGTTTTAGTTTATTATCCATATAATTTATTAAGATCCCATTTTCCAAAATAGTATAGAAATGTAGAAACTGCAAGTAAGCAATGGAAGTCACCCAGATGTTTTTTCCATATACTTATATATGTGTATAGTTATGAAGTAAAAAGTATGTACATATTTATGAAATTAAATATATATATTTCTTTTTTCCACAATGAATGTGTAATATATTTTTAAAGATTTTATTTATTTGTTTAGTCAGAGAGAGAGAGAATGCAAGCACAAGCAGGCAAAGGCAGAGAGAGAAACAGGCTCCCTGCTGAGCAAGGATCCTGATGTGGGACTCGATCCCAGGACCCTGGGATCATGACCTGGGCTGAAGGCAGTGGCTTAACTGAGCCACCCAGGCATCCCTGAATGTGTAATATTTTTTATAAGCAGAGATAAGTAAATGCTTTTAAATGTTTTTATAAATTATTTATTTTGGGGAATGGAGAATAATTGGGTTATTTTTGATAGTTGAAACAGGATTTGTTTTCAAGAAATTAAATGAAAATGTGAATGAATAAAAAATATAGAAACCCCCAGTTTATTTCATCAAAATACTGGTATTGAACTTAAACACTTAGTAGAGCCCTTGAAAATATCAATATAGGAGAATAATTGGGTTATTTTTGATAGTTGAAACAGGATTTGTTTTCAAGAAATTAAATGAAAATGTGAATGAATAAAAAATATAGAAACCCCCAGTTTATTTCATCAAAATACTGGTATTGAACTTAAACACTTAGTAGAGCCCTTGAAAATATCAATATAGGTTTCTATTACTTCTTTCTCAGTCCACCCTATTGTGGATATAATAATGTAATAATAAAATGCCATGCTGTTAAAACAAGGAAGAAAAACAAAGAAGTCAAAATAATGAATGAGGTTATTCGTATTCTTGGCAAGTGATAATTATTTGCCTATAACTGATGTCGGCTTTGGCATTTTGGGAAAATGGGAATTAAGAATGACTTCAGTAGATACATTGTTCTTAACATAGATTGCTATGAACAATATAGCGTGGTCCTGTACATTGATCTGAATTTGAAGATGAGGCTTTATTTTTTATCACTGGCATGTGGCTATGTATACAGAAATCCAAAACAAGTGAAGTAATCAGTCCATCAATTGGTTATTTTGTTTATACAAAAATCAAAAGAGTTAGCTTGACTGATTCCCCCTCCTTGGATGTTTGGGCATTAAATATGTAACCCAGATGTCAGCCGGGGCCACCTTGTGCTCCTTGAAATCTAGAAAAAATTGTCTTGAATCTTGATACCCACCCCATGGAAGGCTGAAACGCTTTTCAAAATGTCAGAGAAATCTGGGTAACTTGAGTTCTCACGGTTATCTCCCCCCAGCCTCCTGTGGTCCCTGTGTCTTTTATCTGCCCTATCATTTCAGATTTATACTCTGAAATTTTTTATGTCACAAAACAAAAATATAACCTACTCATATGAGTGTAAAGAACTTTTTGGAAGATTGGGGCGAGAGGTGAGTAAGAGGGCAAAAGCATTTGCATTGCTATGAGAAGAAGGCCTTCCCGTCAGGTAGACACCTCAGCCTTCCTCTTGATGGCATTTCATTTCTGCTGGTCCTTCTGCTCCTCTGGAAAGGTGCTGCCGAATAAATACATCAATTTATATGTTTACCCCCAAGATAAAAATAATAGTGTTGTTTGTAATTGCAGAAACTGGAAACAGAGGTTCCTTATTTTAAAAAGCCTGATTAAATCAATCAGGATAATTCATACAGTGTGATATTGAGCCGTCATTTAAAACCAATGAAAACAGGTACGTTCTTGAAAGAAAAAGTCTCCAAGACATGTTAGGAAGTAAAAAAACCAAGGTACAAAGTGATGCCTATGGTATGTTTCCATTTATGGAGGTAAATAAATATATTTTGAAGTGGAAGGATACCCCCCATTTATAATAGAAATTCCTTCTAAGGAGAGTTCCTAGGTTAATGGGAGTGGCTTTTCCTTTCAGCTTTATACCTCAGTACAGTTTATTTTAAATTAATTAATAGTACATGGATTAATTTTTTTATAAAAGAAGAGAGAACAAGCGCAAGTCGGGGGAGAGGCAGAGGGAGAAACAGATTCCCCGCTGATCAGGGATCTATAGGGGTTAAATTAAATAAAGCCTCTTATTATACCATTTAGCCATTTATACAGCTTAGCCATTCCTTTATGGTTATTAGAAAAAGTTGTTATTAGAATAAAATCTAAAGTCCTTCCTACTCTAAACTCTGGCTCCCCCTGTCCTCCTCCTGCCCAGTCAGCTTGCCAAGTCTGTTCCCACACCAGATCCTTCCCTCTACTTCGGCTTCCCGTTACCAGCTGCCTCACTTCATTTGGGTCTTGATTTCAGATGTCATCCCTTCAGTGCCTTCTGTGATCATCGTATCCATCCTCAGCCCCCTAATCCATTTCAGAATCAAATAGCCGCTTTGCCCTCAAAATAAATCCCATCGTGTCTTCCGTTAGTTTCTCCCCTTAGTTAACACCAGAAACGCAAGCCTCCAAGGCCTTCTGTCATTTTGCAGGTTCTTGGCCTAATCTGAACAAGCCAGGTCATTCCAAATGGCTCTCTCTATTTCCTATTCTGACCAAATCAGATCATCCCCAGTAGTGGTTTCTCTATTTGTGTTGTCTTACATCTTTCCAAGAACATGAATGTGTTTTGCTTTAGTCACGGTAGATACTCTTCTCTTAGACTTGAGTTCCATCTATTCTCATTCATCCAATGCTGAGAATAATCGAGGTAGAATGTACTCTGCAAAGACTGGGGAGGGTGAGTCTACTTGAGAAGCCTGCTAAGGTAGAAGAGAGTTTATTGTAGAGAATAGCAGAAATGTAGAATCAGAGAGTTATAGTAGGCCTTGATTAATTTCCTTTCAGTAGTTGGGACTGTATTTTCTTTTACTTCTTAAAGATTTTATTTATTTATTTGAGAGAGAGAGAGAGAGAGAGAGAGAGAATGAGTAGGGGAGATGGGAAGTGTTGGGAAGGGCAGGAGAGGGAGAACAGATTCCCCACTGAACAGGGAGCCTGATGCTGACTGGGTCCCAGGACCCTTGGATCATGACCTGAGCCCAAGGCAGACACTCAGACTGAGCCATGCAGGTGCCCTGGGACTGTATTTTTAAGCCAAATTTTTAAACAACAGTGTCTGATTATGGTCATCCTGGTAAAAGTGGGGGGGAGGGTGAAAACTAAAATGGAACCAGTGTTTGTTGGAGGTGCAAAGGGCAATCTTCATGTGTTTAATTCCAATGCCATTTAAAAGGATCATTTAACATATCTTCACCACTCTAAGCTAGAAACAAGGTTAGGAGCAGAAAAGTTCAAAGTAGCTTGCTGGAATGAAACGAGGTTAGTGCTCATCTCTCTATCATGAATTCTCAGCATGTGAGGTTTACTGCATGTTCCCTGAGATGAATAGTCATTGAGTAGGTCAACACCAACTGTCTCATCACAGAGACAACCGGACCTGTCAGAGTCCTACCTGGTTTCCTGGGAGGCCTACGCCACCCACTGTAAACCAGTCTTCCTGTGATGGTCGCTAAGCACCTTGACAGGTCTCAGGGCAAGGTGGACATGCTTCTTTCAAAGAATGCACATAATAGGGGCACCTGGATGGCTCAGTCATTAGGCATCTGCCTTCGGCTCAGGTCATGATCCCAGGGTCCTAGGATGGAGCCCTGCTTCTCCCTCTCCCTCTGTCACTCCCCCTACTCATACTCTCTCTCTGTGTCAAATAAAGAATAAAAATCTTTTTAGAAAATGCATGTAAAAAGAAAGTTTAAATATTGGAGACTTCACGTTAGTAAGAGATGCTGCTGAATTAACTCATGTGTTCTGTGTTGACATGAGAACAAAGCTCCTCTGGCCACTTTTGAGAATTTTTTTCTGAAGTACTTACAAAAATATATTTGATCAGGGGTTTCTTGGGTTATACTGGTTTTGATTTGGTGCTCGTTCTTTGTTTTTATTGGGGATATTTATTCGTGTGGTTAGCCCTGTGAGAATATTCAAGTCAGGCTATTGTTTCCAGACCCAGGCTTCACAATCACACACCTGGCAAAGTCCAAGAGCATCAGCTGGCTGTAGGCACTCAGGCCCCCTGAATCAGCCTGGAACGAGTGAACGCAGAAGGCCTAATGTAGGAGATGACATAATACCATAGTTTCTTTTGCATTTAGGTTAAATTTTGATGCTCTTTTAAAAATTTTTAAATTTTGGGGCGCCTGGGTGGCTCAGTGGTTTAAAGCCTCTGCCTTCGGCTCAGGTCATGATCTCAGGGTCCTGGGATCGAGCCCCGCATCAGGCTCCCTGCTTGGCGGGGAGCCTGCTTCCTCCTCTCTCCCTCTCTGCCTGCCTCTCTGCCTACTCGTGATCTCTGTCTGTCAAATAAATAAATAAAATCTTTAAAAAAAATTTTTTTTAAATTTCTTTGTTTACATTTGCCTATTTTATAGTGACAATGTACAATGTTACTGGACATTTTAAGTGATTTCTTTTTTGGTCTAACTTCTATCAACAGTGTATATATATATATGTATATATATATATTTTTTTTTTTTACAGGAAAGGTTACATATATATATATCTTTAAAATCAGAAGTGGATTTTTTAATTATAAGCTGAAGATTAAAAACAGCATTTGTTGATGACTGTGTTGAGCATGCCTAGGATGTGGCATAAACTAATTTCGAAGCTGTTTCATACTTTGAAGACAGAATGGAGCAAGATGATGAATGCTTCGTTTTCTTCTAACTGCCCTCAGTTGGGATATGAATCACGCTGCCTTTAGATCTGGGCAAACAGGTCCTCTGCCCTGGGTCCCATTCCTTAGAGGGTCCTATTTTTGTCCTTCTATGATGGGGGCATCCCTCTCCATGGAACACATGAGTCCTTGGAATCAAAGAGATAAGCCCGACTGGAGCCCACAGCTCTCTTCTAGATTATCCTTTAGGTAGCCTTGTTGCCAGAATTCCCTGCCTTCAGCCACTTCCAGGACCTGCAGGGGGATCTTACCTGGCTCTGGCCTTCTGCAGAAGCTCTATGTTGCTGGGGTGTTTAGACATCCCTAGATAGACAGGGCAGCCGGGGGGCGACTGTAGTGGATATCCACAGAGCCTTGACATGCAGCCAAGGTGACCGCACATATCCATGAAAAGCAGCTCAGGGTGTGGAATGAAGCCAGGGACAGGAGGAAAATTGTATCCCTGCAGACCGGGGGCCAGTGTTTCTCATGCCACTGTGTGCCAGGGCAGGCCTCTGAGGAGTCCAGAGTTCTAAGTTCAAACCCAGCCATCCACATCCTTATGAGGGCATATACTTGCAAGGTTAGAGGTGGAATGTATTTCATTTAATAGTTTATTATCACTTTAAATTACTTGTAATTTAAATTACAATATTTAAATATTTAGAAATATGACATTTGAGCTTTCATTTGTATTCTTGTTTTGGGTCCTGCAAATATCAAGGTGTACTTGTATGTGACTTAGTTCAGTCATCCTTATGATAATCCTGTGGGTGGGTACTATCCCTTTCTCTACTTTATAGAAGAGGAAACTGAGGCAAAAAATGATTGGCCAACTACCTCAGGCCGTGTAACTAGTAAGCTTGGTTTCACAAGGCAAGACTGGCTTTGGTGTCATAAGCTTCCTTCTCTTAACTGTGATGCTATGCTGCTTCCTAAAAGAATGTGTCAGTAATTCTCACAGAAAATATCTGGACGACAAGAAAGTAGATTCTAGTAATTCACTGGAGTTCTTTGCCTTTTATGTTATGAAAATTGCCTAAGTCCATGATAAGTTTTACGTTGAGATATTGGTAAACATTTTTATAATCCCTGCAGTTACAAGGTTATCTTGAAAGAAAACATTAAGTGTATGAAAATAAGGTTCCTACCTTCTTTAATCATTCACTGAACAGTTTAATGTTTTATATACATAACATTTTGTGTCATGTCAGTATATTAATATAAGTACAAAATACAAAACAAAGTAAATACAAAACTGTTTATTGCTGTTAAATAATGAATATGAACATTTGCAGTTATCTTCTAAATCTGACTCAGTTCATTGATGTTAAATTGCAGATTTTTCAGTTTTCTGTAATCATGTTGACAGTAAATTCCAGAAATTTGCCTTTCCATTTCCATTTCCATGATAAATGCCTTTGAGCAAGGTACTGAATCAAGTCTTTCAAACGAGACAGGAGATCACTATTTTTGTTTGCTTTCTAATACAGTTAATCCTTTAGCTAATTACTCCTTAAACAAGATTTTATCATCTTGTATGTCTTACCAATAATATCTTTAAAGAGCTGAATGGATTTAATCTGGCAAAGCTGTGTTTATGGCTGGGAATAGTGTCAGAAATGAAGCCGAACTATCTTAACTTAAAGCAAAATAATGTGACTGTTTCAAGACATTGAATGAGTATCTGGCAGATAAATATTAGTGTGTCTGAAATTTTACGTAATATGTATATCATTAACTATTTCATAATGTTACAAATACATTTAAAATTTATGTTCTGCCTAATAGCAAATATTGCCAACCAAGGAATCTGTTCCTTCACTCTCCAAATTGAATACTTACTGTAGAAATGTGAACTTAGAAACCTTGTAGCATGACTTAGAAACAAACTTTCCTTTCCAATGTTCTTTTAAGCTTCTGAGTCTCTTTAATTGAACAAATGGTCTGTATGATTCAGAATTTTCTTGGTACTGTAACCAAAGTAAAATGTAGACACATATTAGACATTGAAGCTGTGATGGTCATGCATAAGTGTTCTCACTGATTGATACCGTAAGGAGGCAACATTATGCTTCTACAATATCACTTTTGTCTAATTTGTGGGCCCTCATGGGACTCATTAAACATAGGGCTGGGCTGTTCAAATGCTGGGTGAGAAAATAGGGACCAAGCTGAGGTTTAGGCAAGAGTTGAGGAGTGAAGGCCAGAACCAGAGTTGAGGGGTGGGGATGGGGGAAAAGGAAACGGGGGCACGGGAGAATGAAGTTCCCCCTTTATTGTCTCTAAGTAATGTAACTCTCTTCCAGCAGCTACCTGCTAATTGTCCTGATTTACCCAGCAAAGACTGGACAGTCACTAAAGAGAATTACCATGTTTATTCCAAAACCGAGCACCATAAACATCACACGGAAGTCCTTTCTTCCAGGCTGGCTGACCATTTGAACACGTGGAATTAGAGAAGGAGTAAATAGTTAGGTCTGTTGTGTCTCCTTAGGTGACTGAAAGTTGCCTGATCATGGGAACACTCTAATGCCTTCGTTTTTCTTTATTCTTCACTAAACACACATTTGTCTTTTTATTAGCAGACACCTCACAAAGTTCACAGTCTGCAGGACCTCATACAAGGGAAACTTTTTAATGCCTGGCTTCGTTGACTAATAACAACCGTATTCTTTCAAACCTTTACAAACAAACAAAAATTTAGTTTAATAAGCAAGTAAGTAAACAAACAAAAAATACTTTCCTATGTATTTCCCTATCTTTTTCAATTGTGTCCTCAAAAACTGGGGAATGGAAGAAAGTCAAACTTGCAGCCCCCCCAGAAGATCTTTGGTACACGCCAATGTCTGTCTCCTCCCCCAGAGGCAAAGACTGAGGGATGGACCCACCTCTCATTTCCCCCGCCTCGCCACCCACCATCCCCACCCCAAGCAAGGCTCTGTTCTCTAAGGAAATTTTACTGCCCAAATTCTATCTGGTGGAAAATTAGAGGTATGCTTTTCGTTTAGGTTAGTATTAGACTTGCATTCGGTGGTTGCACGTCACATTAAATCCAAAGAGAGATTGTGAGTATTGGACAAAAGGACTGCTCTGAAGGTAGAAAGAAAGAGAGAAAGAGAGAGCGAAAGCAAACATTGCTAATATGCCTTCGCATCACCAAATTCCATGGCCGTTAACTCAAGACAAAGATTCTCCATTTTGCCAGGCCCCTAGCGCTGAATCTAATGTCAAACTGTGAGCATCTCAAGTACTCCACTTTCTTTTTAAAAGGAAAGAAAGAAAGCCATTTGTAGTTTAACTGAGGTGACTGCCTCTCATCTTTCACGTTGGCTATGACTACGCGCGGGCTGTGAATTTGAAACTGGAAATGGTATCTCGATAATGTCATTCAAATCTCACTTTGGCCGACTCCATCAAATAATGAATCAGGGGTGGCTGAGAAATTTGAACACGCCAAATGGTTGACTTTTTCAACTTATAGAAAGCCTCTGTGAGTTAAAACATCAAGGGATATGTTTTTATTCTTATAAATGGGTTTATTGAGCTCTTTACTAAGTGAGTGTATTGTTTCCTGACTTAGTAAGGGAGGTATTATCTGAGGCAATACAGTGCAAAGAATGTTTATTTACCAGATGGGAAGGATAAGGCGACCAAGCTCCTCTCCCTGACTTGACAAGGTTGGTGTGTGCCCTTTCTTTTGGTTCTTCAGCAGCTACTAAATCCTGCCGTGCTTCCTATTGCTGGCTGACAAGAAACAGAAGCCTCTTCCCACAAGGGACTGGTGGCAGATGGATCAAGCCACGGAAACGCTTACGCCCCAGACTTTCATCTGCCCAGCTGAACCGGGTCTTTACAAAGTGTGCTTTCACACATTGCTTCTCTTAAAGCTGCAATGTATACGCAGTGTGAGCAATGGTTTAATTTAGCAAGTTTGTTTTAGATACTTACTCGATGCCTGGTAGCATGCTGTTTGCCTTCCAAAGGTTGAAAAAGACATGGATGCAACATATTAGCTTGGTGTGTTCCCCCCACCCCGCTCCACTGCCCCCCGGCTGGGCTGGTGTGTTTCCTTTTAAAAGGAGTAATGAATGTACATCTAGGAAGACCTATCCCTGAAATAAATCAAGGTCATTTGGTCCTCAATTTTCTTGGAGATTAACAAATTCTTTTAGGGGCAATTAGTGAACAAAGCGATCGGAAAGAGAAATGAATGGGATAAACATTAGCAGTATTTCGGGGAAGAGTAATAAATTTTAAAGTCTTAAAAGTTTTTATTACGCATATTGAAATTTAAGTAATGGACAATACTGTTTATTGTTGGGATTTAGATACAAAATTATAGAGAAGGACAGTTTTGTTTAGTTCATATTTCTTTAAAGCTTCTGTCTATCTCCCTCTCCATTTGTTTCTCTACCATTCATCCATCCATCTGATCACTTATTTTGTATTTAAAATTTTATTTGTTGGAATCTGAATTTCTTAACCATTTATCATATAATCCACAATTAAATGTTTTTATTTGAAGCTGGTGACTGAGGAAATATTGCCTATGATTTCCATTCTAAGACAGCCAGCTGGTGGGCAGTACTGCCCCAAAAGGCTGGCAAAAGTATCCAAAGAAACCAAAGGAGAATCTTATTCTGCAGCTTTTGTGAGCCCACAAAGTCCTTAAGCACTTTGGGAGACATAAACTGGAAAACATTATCTGATTTCAGACTTGCACCATAGCCTGAGGCAGGGAGAAAAAGTGGGGGCAGTTTCATGGACTTATTTTCTAGATGCAAGTACAGGTCTTGTTCATCCAACCCAGAACCAGCTGAGTATTTTTTTGAGAAAACCCAACAAATGGACAAATTTGGTGGACAAATTAAATAAAACCCAAGTTATATTTGCTGTCTTACAGACCATTAGCTATCCAAGTGCCCAGCAATAAAACAAATGGTCTGTCCTCTTAGTTTTAGATAAATATGTGAGTTTAAAGACTCCTAAGATTAGTTTATATGTGACTTAATGCAAAATATATATAAATTACCTTTATGTGAAGATAGGCATTCAATTCAATTAACATGTAAGATATGAGTCTTTTAAAACTTAACACGTTAATTATTTGTTTTTCAAAACAAAAGGAACATGGTCAGGTACATTTTGGCATAATGGTACATATTCTTTCCAACTTAGTGTTTTGAAAAAGTTATGAAAAGTTTTTGACTGAAAGAAAATTAAGTAGAAATGCCACACGAATCTGAATATGAAGTATAAAAGGTGACCAAACAGAGAATTATTCCTTTATTGGATCATTCACTGCTTTATTTTTTTTTTAAGATTTTATTTATTTATTTGAGAAAGAGAGTAATGCACACAAACCAGGGAGCAGCAGAGGGAGAGAGAAAAGCAGGCTCTCTGCTGAGCAGGGGACGCAGTGCAGGGCTCCATCCCAGGACCCTGGGATCATGACCTGAGCTGAAGGCAGATGCTCAACCAACTGAGCCACCCAGCGCCCCCCCCCCCCCGCCCCTCCAATTCACTGCTTTAAATATCTTAACAGTCATAGATTTGTTCTCAAGTTTTCTGTGTCAGATGACATGGAGCTGATGAGTTTTGTTGCAATTCCAAATACCTGGGTCCAATTCCTTGCCTTGTGGGCAATGGAGATGATATCTGAGTTTTCTGAATCTGCAGATTTCACCCAGGAATTTAGTCTCAGTAGGTCTGACAGAGCCTGGGAGTATATATTTCAATAAGGGCTGCAGACATGTCTGGAAATTCTGCCAAACTTTTCCAGGATATATATGTAATTTGTGACTAGTTTGTGAAGCGAAATACAATCAATTCAATGTACAGTCCCATATTCCTAGTGGTTTTGACTCCTCTGTTGTATCCAAATATTAGTGCCTACTTGAAAAATACTGTCTAAAAATAATTCCCATCTTTCCCATACTTTCTCCCTTTAGAAACCTATTTATCCTTTTGAGTTGATACAAATGCCACCACCTCCAAGTAGCCTTCTATGATCATGAGAGCTGAAAGTAACCCCTCCCTACACTGATGGGAACTGGTCTGCTACAGAAATGATTCCAGTAATATGCTTTTTGGTGTGATATGTGTGTTTATTTGAGGAAATATATCTCTTGATATATATATATATCAATAAATATATTATTGACTGCTGTAAGGATTTTCTCAAGGACATTACTACATAGTGTCACTGTGAGGATCAGAATGATTTTTTTTCCAGCATATGAATTCTTATACTTTTCTGCAGGTAGAATGGCAGAAAATTTAGGAACATAGACTTTGTTTGTTTGTTTTAAGATTTATTTATTTGAGAAAAAGAGTGTGAGCAGGGGAAAGGGGCAGAAAGAGAGGGAGAGGGGCACCTGGGTGGCTCAGTGGGTTAAAGCCTTTGCCTTAGGCTCAGGTCATGATCCCAGGGTCCTGGGATCGAGCCCTGCATCAGGCTCTCTGCTCCGCGGGGAACCTGCTTCCTCCCCTCTCTCTGCCTTCCTCTCTGCCTGCTTGTGATCTCTGTCTGTCAAATAAATAAATAAAATCTTTAAAAAAAACAAATAAAAGAAGGAGAGGGAGAGAGAATATCAAGCAGACTCCCTGCTGAGCACAGGGCAGAGGGGAGGAAGGAGTCTCTATCTCACGACCCTGAGATCATGACCTGAACCAAAATCAAGAGTAGGACACTTAACTGACTGAGCCACCCAGGTGCCCTAGGGAACAGTGACTTTGAAACCAGATTGCATACATCAATATCTCAATGTCATTATTTACAAGTTATGTGACTTTGGGCAAGTTACTTAATCTCCTTTGCCTCAGTTTTGTCATCGGTAAAATAAGGATAAATATATTGTCTATCTCACTGGGATGAGGATTGAAAGAGTTGATACATGTAAAGTGCTTAGAATAACACCCAGGATTTTCCAATTACTATATTATATATTTGCTATTATTATTTGTTGCCATAAGTGGTTTGCTTTTATATTATGAATTCTGAGAATTAATCTGTTTTCTTTCTTCACGTTGCTGGTCGAGCTGTAAGACCAAGTTTGTGACCTGACCACAATAAGGCAGGGAGCATTTTTAGCCTTGTTACTGGCCCCACTTTTTATCTCTTCCACAGTATTTCTTATCTCCTGTTTAATTTATGCGATCTTGTGTAATTTTATGAATTTGTGGAAGCTGCTTTATATATTTCTTTTTGGATAACCACAGAGCATGTAAAAATAAATAAACACACATTTCTTGTTATTTATCCTGGTAATTGAATAGCAAAAAAAAAAAAAAAAATGAAGGAATTAAGGGATAACTTCATTCCAGGACAAAGCGAAATATAAAAAGTTGGCATTTAAACAGAAGGGTTTGAGAGAGGGAAAGTATGTATAGAAGAAACAAGGAAGGTCAATATGGAGCAGTAGACAATTTTCTTTGCTGTCATTTGCAGAAATTTTTACGGTTTAGTACAGCGCTCTAGTGTAATCTTCTATAACATTTTCAGTGAAAAGATGCTCATTTTGTGATCGGGATGTGATTTCATAATCACTGAATGGCATTATAGTAACACTAACCTGACCATTTGGAAGCCCAATGCCATAATATTCAAATAACTGCGGGCATGTGTAACACAGCCATTCATAAGAGGTTTATTTTTATTTATTTATTTTTAAAATTTAAGTGGCTTTCCTAAACTGCTGTCTTATGCTGAAAATTTTAACCATAAGACTAACAGAAACAATTTTCTTCTCCCTCTTTATAAATAGCACTGGATGACTAGGGATGGATTTCTACCCTTGAAATCTCTCAAAGGCTCAGAATGTTTTTGTAAACCACAAGAGCACTGCTTTTCCACAAGAGCATTATGTCTGTGGTTTACAATGTCATCTGGTCTTCTTGATTGATTTATAGCATAGTTATCCAGCCATCTCAATTCATTAACTTAAGTATTTTTCTCAGCTTAAGTCACGTGTCCTGTCAAATCAAGACTTCTCTTTAGTTCCCAGCAATGCCCTGTTGCTGGAATTCTGCAAATACCAGATTCGGGCAAGGTCTCTCAACTTCAATGATTCATGTCTCCAACTTTTATTGAACAAAACTATTCACCCAAAACTTACACCTTGTGAGAACTGGTGACAGCCTGTTGGGTTGGAAGGATAAAGCTATCAGATGGCAAAGATCTACTGATTGAGCACCAGAAATTCTTCCAGACAACAGCAAGCCCCACTTGGAGAAGAGTTCTGTGCCTGCCATCCAGGCCATGAAATGTGAGCATCACATAAGAATTTAATTGCTTACTATTTAACTCTACTGATATTTTTTTCTTATGTGCCAACCATTAGTAAGTAACATAAACCAAGTAAATCTGTCATTTAAAAATGTGTTACTACTATATAGTGATTACAGGTAATAGAAGTAATTGTGGAATTTACATCCTGGAACATGGTGCATTATAAGCTACAAATTCAGAGTGCAACTACTCAGTTAAATAACCATGTTAAGGTAAAAATGATAGTTGGTTAAATTGTAACAATATCCTTGGATACTCATAGTAGGCATTTTGGAAATTACTGTGTGGAACAAAAAAAAAGGATCTGGAAATATTTATTTTTAAAAATTCACAAATATATAAGAATCTTGGTTGCCAAGACATTTATTTCATCTCTTATTTTTCATGCTATTATAACTAGGTCAGAACTCTGACATGGTTCATTTGAAATCTGGGAGCAAATTCTCAATCTGCAAATGTTAGTGGTCTCATGAAATATCTTGCTTTTCATGTAGACGTCTATCTTCTGCCCTGTGCTTTGCTGAGCAAGAGTGATGAATGTTTTGGTGTAGAATTTTGCTTTTGGAGTTCTGCCTCAAAGAACAATTTTGTCAAAGAGTAAAATTTGGAAAATACTCTTTATAAGAATGCTTTGTGAGCATTCTTACTTTCAGAAATTGTGTTTAATTTCTACCACCTTTCCCCAAATGAACTGGCTAAAGTGAAGACTGAAATGTTCTTTATCTGTAATAATAGCAATTATGTCTGTACTATTGATGACTTCTCTTTATGTCCCATATTTTAAGTACTAGACATTTCTCCTTTGTATAGTTTTTAGGAAAGAGAGTAGAGAGGGTGAAAAAGTGCACAGACTATGGATTTCAAAAGACAGATATGTACCTTTTGAAAGGCAACTTATGTTTTCAAATACAAATAATCTTTCTGATCTAAATTTTAAGTTGTTTAGTAGTTTAAAAAAAAAGCCTATTTGTGTTTTCTTTGTTTATGAAATCTGAAACATTAATATCTCACTGAGCCATAGTTTTTAATGGGGCAAGTTTATATGTACTATGTTGATTGAAATTTTATTTTATTTTAAGATTATTTATTTATTTGACAGACAGAGAGCCATGAGAGAGGGAACACAAGCAGGAGAAGTGGGAGAGGGAGCCCCCATGTGGGGCTCGATCCCAGGATTCCCAAATCATGACCTGAGCCAAAGGCAGACAGACGCTCAATGACTGAGCCACCCAGATGCCTCTGAAATTTTGTACTTCCCCATATTTATAATAATACATTTAGAAAAGGAATTAAATATGCTTTGCAATTTCAGAAGGAAAGATTATTTGTACCCCAATCAAAACCACTGATGTAAATTATATTGAATAGTATGCATCAACTTTATAGATACACTGTTATTCCTAGAAGAAGACCTTGTGAAAATTACAGCTATGATTTAGAAAAACAAAAAGAAAATTGATTTAGAAGATTGATTATGATTTAGAAGAACAAAAACAAAAATAATACACCCCATCAGAAAATATATGGCTGTCCTTAGAGGATTCTCTTTTGGTTGTAACATTTGAGCATTTTACACTCATGGGATAAGTTAACAATCTTTATGAGACTGATCTGATTACAGCCTACTTGCTTAAGGTTAAACATCTTACGGTGGGAATATCTTACTATTCTTCATACTCGCTTTTTCATCTTAATTGTACCTAGCATCTTTTCTGGGCATAAATCTCTGGGCATAAGAAGGACCCCATTAATTCACAGTTCCGTAGATGTCTCTGGCTAATTATGTATGTCATTCAGTGTTTCTTTTCTGAATGGTGAGAAAACCCACAAAGAATGAGGATCAGCCTTTTTTTGGTTAAATGCTTTAACAGCTTCAATATCAACCAATATCCATGGAAATCTAGAAATGGATTGAATCTAGCATTGTAGTTCTAGACGTGCACCTTGGGTAAGTACATGAACCTTCCTGAGCTTTAGCTTCTCATGATAGTTTCACTTTTATGAGGGCATCATGGTGACCTCATATATACGAGTATCAAGTAAGATAGACGTTCTCTAACAGTAAGACCTGGCAAGTGAAGTACTCAATAAATGCCAGATCGTCTCTTATGATTATTTTCATACTCTCTGTCTTCCTCCTTTTTTAAATCCAGACAGATACATGTATTGTGGATCCATCTATTATAAAAGCAGACGTAGATCTACATCTATAGCCATTTCCACTTTCTGTGCTTGATATTATAGTTTACTATCCTCTGATTTGTAGGTATAGGTTGTTTTTTTTTTATTTCTGAAAAAAAAAAAAGGATATTTGAAGGCAGAGGTTATGTTTTCTTATGTTCTACCATGTCATATTAACAGAGTATTGGATGCATGGTAAATGTAGGACACCCCTGTTTACCCGTGGTTGACATAGGTCAAGGCTTCTTAAAGACTAGCACTTTTGACATACAGATGTTATTAGATGTGTGCTCATTACCACAGATGATTAAGAGTTGCCTATGAGAATCAAATAGGAACTATTTGGGGTATAGAGGATGAAAGTTGTGGGTACGGAGGAAGGAAGAAATAATTAATTGTTGAAATATGTTCTCAGCTGTACTAGTAAATATCCTCTAAGCACGAGTTAAAACTTTTGCCATTTCCAGTAACACGACCCCATCTGAGTAGCTAATTCTACTATATTGAGTTTGAGAAGCTGCCAGGGATGGTGGAATGAAATTCTCACTAGAGATTTATCTAACAGGAAATATCTAAAGAAGATTTAAAATTTTATAATTCACTGAAACAATTACATTAGTTGCACATAAATTTCTCTTGAAGCATAGAGCTTTAAGGAGGAAACTTCTAATCCATATACTAAAGCATGCAAATTATGGTTGGAATAGTATATGCATGTGGAAAATTACGATTCCCAATTGTATCAGGAGAATTCATTCATTATAGTAGTATTTACCACATTCTTGACAAGCTATCCATCCGATAACTGAAGACTTATTATAAATAGCCTCTAAGTTATCAAATAGGAAAGAATTTCAAACATAGTTTTATTGATTCACGATAAAGTATTTTATTTTCTTCTCTCTACAGCATAGAAATATAGTACATAGTATATATGTGACTATAGTTTCCATTAACAAAGACAGGAAAGGTAAATTTATAATATAATTCAGATACTAATAATACAAAACATAGAAGACCATCTTTGTAAATTGGTTTTATGTCTGCCAGTAATATTATTAAAAGTTAATGTGAACTCTAGAGTGGGATGTTAGACTTACCTATGACAGATTGGAAAGAGGATTCTGGAACATTTCAAGGGTAAAAGAAAATAGAACTTGACAGATTAAAGAGCTCTGAGCTGTGGTCACCTTTCTCAAACTGCCCTGTATCAGATGGATTAATGCATTCTTACCATTGGAAAAGACAGGCGGCTACCTATGACAGTAACCAAAGAGCTTGCTGCATGTGGCCTGGCATTAGTAGGGGAAGAAGGAGAAATGTTTATTTCCCCTGTCACTATACTGAAAGAAGTAGACAGCTGTTGGCCAGTGGCTTATCTTAAACTAGCTTCATTAACACAAAGAAGCAAGTTGGAAAATAACAACATAGGACTAGAAAGTCTAAATGCCTAAAAAGTGAGATGTCGTTCTATGCAGCGTATTTACTGGGTAAATATCGGTTACTTTGCAATTTTGTCTTATTTTTAATAAGGGATATATCAGGCCGGATTCATCTCTAATTAAGTAAAACTTAGAAAATATTTGTGGATTGTTATATTCTTAGTTAATTGATTGGAACATTAAAATTGGGTTTTTTTCGCATTAGCTTCACTAAGGATTGACATTCGTAAAATAAAATGCATCTATATTAAGTCTACAGCTCTATAAGCTTTAAAAAAAACATATGCCTATATAAACACCACCCTGATAAATATATAGCACATGTCCATCATCCCCTCCCACTTGCCTTACTCCTCTTTGCTTTCAACCCCATCCCCTTATCCCTAGCCCCAGGTAAACACAGGACTGCTTTGTTACACTATTGATTACATTTGCCTCTTTAGATTTCATAAATGTTCCAGCATGTTCTCTTTGTGTCTTGCTTTTTTACTTATTATGTTTTGAGCTTCGTCCATGTCATGTGCATTTGTCATTTGTTCCATTTGTCTAACTAAATATTAATTTCATTGTATGACAGTTGCACAACTTGCTAACACAGACCCACCTTTTGTTGTATGTCTGTGTTGTGTTGCTTCCGGCTAAATACTATTATGAATAAGGCTGCTTGCTGTGTGTATACGTAGCTGTTAGAGGACATATGTTTTCATTTCTTAGGGTAAATACCTAGCAGAGGAATTGCCAGATCGTATGATAAGTAAGATTTTAACAACACTAGAAACTATCAGACTGTTTTCCAGAGTTGTTTTACTACTTCACGTCCCCAGCAGACATTTACAAGATTTTAAATTGCTCCACATCCTTACTAACACTTGCTATTTTCAGTCTTTATAGTTTTAGTCATTCTAATAGGTGTGCAGTGGTACTGCACTGTGATTTAAATTCACGTATCCTTCATGAGTAATAACATTGGGTATTTTTTCATGTATTTTATTTGTCTTCTTTGGTGCAATATTTTACCTTTTTATTGGTTTATTATTAATATTATTATTTAGTTAGGAATTCTTTACATGGTAAGATACATGTAACATTGCGAAGAATTTATTTCAGTGCGTGGCTTGTTTTTTGATTTTGTAATGGAGTTTATCAAAGAGCAGACTTTCAAATTGTCATGAAGTTTAATTTATCCATTTCTTAATTATTAGTGATTTTCATGTACTTGAAAAAAGTATTTGCCTACTCCAAGGTCACAAAGATTTTCACCTATGCTTACTTCCAGAAGTCTGAAGTTTTAACATTTATGTTCAAACATGTGATTTCAAGTTATTTTTTGATTTTGGTGTGATATAAGTTTGAGTTTCATTGTTTTTTGCCAACTGTTTCAGTATCATTTGTTGAAAACGCTATCTTTTAAGCAGAACTTCCATGGCACCTTGGTCAGAAGTCTACTATGTCTATTTCCAGGCTTTCTCTTCTATTCCATCAATCTATATATCCTTAGATTACTTCTACACTGTCTTGATTATTGTACCTTTATGGGTCTTACTTCATTTTTTAAATTTTTTTTATTTTATTAATTTTTTATTTTTTTTTAAATAACAATATAGTGTATTTTTATCCTCAGGGGTACAGGTCTGTGAATCGCCAGGTTTACACATTTCACAGCACTCACCATAGCACATACCCTCTCCAATGTCCATATCCCCACCACCCTCTCCCTCCCCACCTCCCCAGCAACCCTCAGTCTGTTTTGTGAGATTGAGTCTTTTATGGTTTTTCTCCCTCCCGATCCCATCTTCTTTCATTTTTTCTTTTCTTACCCCCCAGGCCCCCCACGTTGCATCTTCACTTCCTCATATCAGGGAGATCATATGATAGTTGTCTTTCTCCGATTGACTTATTTCGCTAAGCATAATACCCTCTAGTTCCATCCACGTCATCACAAATGGCATTTCTTTTGATGGCTGCATAGTATTCCATTGTATATATATACCACCTCTTCTTTATCTATTCATCTGTTGATGGACATCTAGGTTCTTTCCATAGTTTGGCTATTGTGGACATTGCTGCTATAAACATTCGGGTGCACGTGCCCCTTCGGAGCACCACGTTTGTATCTTTAGGGTATATACCCAGTAGTGCAATCGCTGGGTCATAGGGTAGCTCTATTTTCAGCTTTTTGAGGAACCTCCACGCTGTTTTCCAGAATGGCTGCACCAGCTTGCATTCCCACCAACAGTGTGGGAGGGTTCCCCTTTCTCTGCATCCTCACCAGCATCTGTCATTTCCTGACTTGTTAATTTTAGCCATTCTGACTGGTGTGAGGTGGATGGGTCTTACTTTAAATAAGATAGGGGTAGTTCTCTAAATTTGTCCTTTAAAAAATTGTTTTGGCTATTCTAGGTATTTTTCATTTCTATATAAATTTTACAACCATCTTTCAATTTCCACAAAGACAATCTGATTGTATTTTGATGGCTCTATGTTGAATTTAGAGAGAACTGAGCATTTAAAAATAATGAGCCTTCCAAATCATCACTGTGGTATATTATTCCATTTATTTCTTAATTTAACATATTAATTGCAATAGGATATTCATGGATACCTAGGATGTTCTACATATATAATTACAGTGTCCATAAATAAGGACATTTTGTTTCTTTAATTCCAATATATTTCTATATCTACTGACTTATCAATCTACCCATCTATCTATATTTTGATTTCTTTTTCTTACCTAATTACACTGGTCAGAAACTCTAGTATAATGTTGAATAGGGATAGTAAAGGTAGACAACCTTGACTTTTTCCCAATCTTAAAGAAGTGTGAATTCTTTCACTATTAATTACATACTAGTTTTAGGTTTTTTTATAGATGCCATCATCATGTTGAGAAAATTTGCTATTATTCCTAGTTTGCTAAGAGTTTTTATCACGAACGGATGTTGATTGTTGTCAAATGGTTTTTCTGCATATATTAAGGTAATTACCTGTGGTTATTTTGTTAATGGGGTGAATTACCTTGATTTTTGATGACAAACTATCCTTGCATTTCAGGGATAAGCTCTATCTCACTCTTTTTATATAACACTGGAGTCATTTTGCTAATATTTTGATTTATGTTCAAGTGGAATCTTGTAAGTTTCTTTCCTTGTTATGTTGTTGCTAAATTTGATTTCAGAACAATATTGGCTTCACAAAATGAACTTGAAAACATTTCAGCCTCTTTTATAGTCTGAAAGGATTTGTGTGAAATTGGTATTTTGTAATATTAAGTCTCTGAAAAAATTTCCTATGAAGTCATCAGAGCCTGGAATTTTCTTTGAGGGGAGGTTTTTACTTGCAAGTTTTATTATTTTAATCTGAAGCTCTTCAGATTTTTAAAATATATTGTATTCTTGTGTTAGTTTGGAAATTAGTGTCTCTCAAGGACTTTGTCCATGTCAACTTGAATTTATTGGCATAATATTGTTTATTATATTCCCTTATTTTCTTTTAAGTATGTCTTAGATCTGTAGTAATAATCTTCCTTTTATTACTGATATTGGTAATTTGGGTTTCTCTCTTTTTTTCTTTACTGTTCTAGATAGAGATTTGAAATTCTTGATTTTTTAAACTATCAGCTTCCAGTTTCATTGACTTTCTTTTCTGTTTGTTTATTTTTTAATTTCTTTCCTTTCTACTCTGGTATTTCCTTCCTCCTACTCACTTTGGATTTAATTTTCTTTTCAACCTCTTAAATGTGAAGCTTAGATGATTTATTTTATTTTTTTTCTAATACAAACATTTAAATCTATAAAATTTACCAAAAATACTACTTTAGCTACACAGAGATTAGATGATTTATTATTTTTTCTAACACAAGCATTTAAATCTACAAAATTTACTGAAAATACCACTGTAGCTACACACACTGAATTTTGATAACTGTCTTTCATTGGTTATAATTCAATTAAAAATATTTCCTACTCTTTTGTATTTCTTTTTTTTGACCTATGAATTATTTAGAAGTATATTATTTAATTTCAAAATACTTTAGATTTTCTTAATTTTTTAAGTTGATTTATGAATAGATTCATTATAGCTAGAGAACATACTGTGCATTATTTCAACTTTTAAATTAATGCTTGTTTTATGTTCTGCTATAGAGTCTGTATTGGTGAATATTCCATGTGCTCTTGAAGAGTGTGTGTAGTGTTCTACATATGTCAATTAGGCTAATTTGTTGTTCAGTTTTCTTACTACTTTTTATGTCTCCTTATTTTCTTGCTTCCTGAGAGAGAAATGTTTAGTTATTCAACTGAAACTTAGATATGTCTATTTCTCCTTTAAATTTTTCACCTCTAGAAGTTCATTGTATTTTTAAAAAATAAATATCTTCCATTATCTCTTTATTATGTAAAATAGCTCTTTGAAAGTCCATGTCTGCTAATTCTATTATCTCTAATATTTCTGAATCTGTTTTGTTTGATGGATAGTTCCACTGTTTATAGGAAACATTTTCCTACTGTGACACATGTGTAGTCATACTTTATGAGATCCTAACATGACTGCTACTTTGTTGCATTTCTGGATTTTATAGTTTTTCTTTAAAGAGTGTTACAGTTTGTTTTGACAGGTAATTAAGTGAGTTGTAGATAAGCTTGAGCCTTTTGAAGCTTGGTTGTAAACTTTGTCAGGGCAGGGATATCTAGAACAGCCTTTACTCTATGTTACTTTAGCTCTTCCATTAACGCTACACCCTGCTAGAGCTACTATTATGTGCCCTGTATGTTCAACGAATTTCACTTTGGCTGGTCAGAACTCAAGAGTCTCCTCGCCAATGTGAATTGTAGAAAGTGATCAGCCTGCTGGTCCCCAACAGTTATTCTTTCTCTGGTAGTTACATGTTGCCTGGCCTCATGGAGTTTCACCCTACACAAGCACAGTGCAATATTTGGCTGTAGACCCAAAGAAGCTCTGCAGATTTCTGGAACTCTATCTCTTCCTATCACTCTTCTTTCTGGTCTTCTGCAGTGAAACTAGTTTGCTCTACTTGGGTTCTTGATGGTTTCTCATGGTCCAGAAAGCACCTACAGTCAGGACTCTGAAGAATTTATAGGGCTCACTTTGTTTGCGCCTCTGCTCTTAGGGATCTTAGTCCTATATGGTCTGATGTAAAATGCCTGGAAACACTTGTTTCATATGTTTTGTGTCATTTTCTAGCTATCTATCGTGGGAGAGCAAGTACAATACAAGTTACTCCATTATATCCTAGAATGGAGATTTACAAATAAACATTTAGCTTATAGAATGTTACAGAGAAAAATGGAAAAATATAGAATATGGTTTTACTTTTTTAAAAGTTCAAAATTGAGCATATTATAGAAGACCCATGTAGGAATGGTAAAAATTGAAAGAAAAAAGGAAGGTAATAATAATAATGCTTAATTCAGGGCAAAAGATGGAATTGTGGGCCGAGAAGGCCACACAGTGAAGCTAGGGGCTAGAAATGTTCTAGATCTTAATATGGGTAGTGATTACATGCATGAGTAGTTTATGCTTCCTTTTTTTTTTTTTTGGAAATATATGTATAAGCCATTACTGTATATGGATGTCATATTTCACAATGTAAAAATATTTTACACCCATATGCATAAATGCCTATAACCTTGAAACCACTGGAATAAGATCCTGTCTTTGATTTTTGTCTCCCGCTCCTGAGTGATGACACTCAGGAGGGAATACCTGGTCTTCACAGTTTGTGCAATTTTTGACATTGAGACAACCTGGAGCTTTTTCCCAGTTTAGAAGCATTTGGTTTTTCTCAGTATTTCAATATACCATTATCCTTGAAAAGGTCTTTCTTTGGAACCGAGACATGCCCTGTAAGAGAAGTAATGGAAAAGCTTTTGGTGAACTTAGTGAATATCTTTAATCTTTTCATTTTAGCATTTCAGAATTTCCCAGCAAAAGATCAGACCATGTGTTTTTGCTTAGCCCTGAGGAGCGTACTCATACTTGTCTGTATGTACTCACTAATGTCTGTACTCGCTAATGAATATCACTTTGTCTTACCTCACGTGTATCATCTTACCTTCTTTGGTAGCCAATGAGAATTGTTAGAAGGCAAACCCAAAAGCCAGAAAGGGGTTGCTTGAGAGCCCAAGTCACTGTTAATAGTACTGGAGGGAAAAAATGTGCAATATTATAATTACCTAAGAAAGAGTCTTGTAGGGGCACCTGGGTGGCTCAGTGGGTTAAGCCTCTGCCTTTGGCTGGGGTCATGATCTCGGGATCCTGAGATCGAGCCCCACATAGGGCTCTCTGCTCAGCGGGGAACCTGCTTCCCTCTCTCTCTCTGCCTGTCTCTCTGCCTACTTGTGATCGCTCTCTTCCTGTCAAATAAATAAAATCTTAAAAAAAAAGAGTCTCTTATAATGTAGAAAATATCCTTTATTTAGTACTCAAGGCTTTCATCATTAGTTAACATCTAAGTATAACAAGACTCTTTTGGCTCTCTGGGAAATGTTAATATTCTTCAGAATATTTAGTCCGTTTCAGTTATCAAGTAAAACAATTTGAATCCCAGCCATGAAAAAAAAATTCCTCCTGATAATTATGATGTAAAGTTATTGAAGTTATTCATGCCAACATGTAGTCCCATGTGTGCATTGGAATACTTCCTCAGTTGTGGGCTCTGGGTGAAGTGAGGCCAAATGCTTTAACTGACCCATAGAGTAGCTGTGGACCAACAATGTGTGTTCCAACAAGTTAATTAGAGGGAAGCAGTAGGCATGGGAGGTTATTTGGATTAATTTGCTTTGGAGTTTTACATCAATCAACCCAATATAATGTGGTCTCTCCAGTGGAAGTTCATAGTTGAAAGAGAGGAATGTAAGAGAAAATGATGGATTTAAGCCACAATCTTTGCCTCATTGATTCTCCATTTCTTTTTGTATCTCTTAAGAATGGAAAGAAAAAGATACAGCCCCTTCTAATGTGAGAATGGCGTGTCTTGTTTCCATTGTGCAATGTTTAGTGCTTAAGGATATTACTCAGAGTAATAATAGTCCAAATCTTTATTAATAAAATAATCAACAAATGTAGGAGGTCCAGATATTTCAGAAGTGAGCGTAAACACCAAAACCCAGATATATTTCTTGTGAAATTGCTCGCTGTGAAGTTGTCCTGTTTTATTTCATACATCTCTGAATGAAATTCCCACTAATAAATTCAAGGAGTCAAGTCACGCACTTCATTTCCATTCTTAACTTGGGTCCTATGCTTGTTATATGACACTTGAAATATGTTGACTCTTAGTTTAATTAGACTTGTACTGAATATATCCTTTTACTATTAACTATCTTTGTGACCTCCAGCAAGTTAATTTCTCACTCTTTGGAGCCTGTATTTTATGGAGTGAATAGTATTTGCCTAACAGCACTTCTAGGAGCTTTTCTGATGCCAGTTACTGAGAACTGCGTGTGGTAATAACCACCACTTATTGAGGAAGTAAGTCACGATTATATTCCAGGAATTGTGTGAAACAGTGTGCAACCTATGAAGTTGAAAGCCACAAAAAGGGAAATAGTTGAGATTAAGTTATAACCTAAAGTACAAAAAGTAAATGCCTAAGGTAAAGAAAGACGGCATCTAGATTAAAAGCAAAATACTAGAATAAAATTCACATTAGAAAATATAAGGACTATACCAATCATTATGAAAATTTGATTCACGTTGAGTCTGAATACAGAGGAAAGGATGAAAAGGACCAAAACCATGGAAATGAAGGTAGTAGTACAGCAAACAGAATTATAAATGATCATAAAGAAGAACTATATAAATTGGAAAAGAATGAATGCACAATGTGCTCATTAGTATATATAAAAACTGCCATTTAAAAAATATTTTAATTATGAAGACTTAAAGGACTTACTTCTTTCAGAAAAGAGAAAGTGAATACAGACCCACAGATAAAAAGATATTTGAAAATTTTCATTTCAAGAATAGGTAAACCTAACAAGAATGCAGGAAGAAAATGAGGTTGTGTACAAAGAAGTGGCATTCAGATTAAGACTCAAACTCCTTCGCAACATTAAAAGCCAGAAGCTAATGAAACAAAAATCTATGAAGTTTTGAAAGCAAAATCTGTGACCAGGCCAATTATCATTTTGTGATGACAACAGAAAAACATTCTTGATTAGATAAGGATTCCAAAAACATACCACCCAGAGTATGGGTATGTTAGTAGAAAGTTATTTTTCCTTGAGATGATCATGCCACTTGGATTTTAAGATTAAATAGACCGCAAACTGATAAAGCTATTGAAATTCGCTTGTAAATTATCTGTGTAGAACATAATGCTTGCTGCATCAAACAAGAATAACTAGATGTTAAAAATTGTTCTACGAACTCTTATTTAGCAGTGTAACTATCTGGAAAATGGCCCTTCATGCAGATCTACTCATGCATGTCTCATTACAGGGGTTTGCAGTCTAGGAAGAAAAGCAGACCGGTGAACAGACAATCCCATTATAGTCCTGGTGCTGTGATAGAGGAAACGAGTGGTGCTACAAAAACACGGAGCAGTCACTGCTAATTGCCTCCAGAGACAGAAGAACACATCGTGAAAGAGGTAACGCTTAGGCTCAATCCTAAAGGACACCGAAGAGGGGCACCTGGCTGGCTCAGTCAGTAGAACAGATGACCCTTGATCTTGGGATTGTGAGTTCGAACCCCATGTTGGGTGTAGAGATTACTTAAAAATAAAATCTTTTAAAAATGAATAAAAAATAAAGAATACTGAAGGACAAGTGAACCAGAGTAGTCTGGATCAAGGGAAGATGTTACAGAAACTGATGGAGTTTCACGTGAGAGTGGGGTATGAGTGGAAGAGCATTAGTAATAGGTGGGGCCAGCACTGACCATCAGACAGGCCTCCTGCTTGAATTTTAATGCTCTGTGGTTGCCATCTTAAAATGCTTAATAATTTTGTCTTTGAGTTTATATTTTAGAATTGAATTCTGATGAAACAATAGAGTACACACCAGTGGCCCAGATCCTGGGCTCCTAGGTGAGGCTACTTCCTAACATGTCCACTTCCCTGGACCAGTTGTCAGCAGCAGCCCCCCTGAGCCCTGGCCCCCTGCCCAGCCCAGTGAGTGCTGCCAGGTTTCACAGCTGGAGGATCTAGGCTGCCAGGAGGGCTGGAGTCACGTGTCTCTAGGCATGGAATCCGACTGGCCTCTGAAAAGAATCCTCTGCTTTCTGCATAATGATTAGTAATAAAGGAATGGAGGGTTATACAGACCTATTCTGAAAAATTGGAATTCCACGCTGACTCTTCCTAGGTCTGCTCTTCCTTTCTTTCCCCTAATAACAACCCTAGTAACAAGTGTAGTTGGAACATTATTCAGGGGGCAGCTCACCCAAAAGAGGGCCAAGAAATTTCCAATTTAGATCTAGGTCAGCAGCTGGATTCTGCTAGATTGTTCTGGATTGTTCTGGTCCTAGATCATAAGGGCAGCGACTCCTTGGTGGAATGCATTTCTCCTTAAGTCCCTCTGCTTGAACCCAAGTGGAAGACATAATGAATCCCTGTAAGTTCCTAGAAACACTCTTGTTCCTCTTGCAACCGACCCTTCTGGGCAAATACTCTGGGTGCAAGAAGAAGATAATTGAGGAAAAAATGAAGTAGAGTGGGACATTCTGATTTCTTGGTGGTAGATGGAGAACAACATCCCCCACATCTACGGAAGGAATAACTTATATTGGTATGGGGGAGGGATATTAAGAATGATCTGTGTTTCTCATCTCTTGCCAGACGACTTTGACCTGAATCTGATCACCATTCCTCTTGGCCTTACCGAGTGGTCTATCAGAGAAAGCTGGGGACGGCTCTGCCTCATCTATTTCCCATGCTAAGCCCCTGCCACCTCCAGACATCCTTCCTACGTCTCTTCCTATAGCTGTTGCTCAGTCATTTTGTGGTACAGATGAATGGCCCCTGGCTGGTGGTCTGGACATACAGGACATTTTGGACCTGCTGCCCTGAGGCATCTCCTTTAAGGATAAAAACTAGGGGCACCTGGGTGTCTTGGTCGGTGGAGCATCCAACTCTTGATTTGGCTTAAGTTGTGATCTCAGGGTTGTGAGACAGAGCCCTGTGTCAGGCCCCATGCTGAGTGTGGAGCCTGTTTAAGATTCTCTCCCTCTCCCACTGCCCCTCTGCACCTCCCTCTCTAAAAAAAAAAAAAAAAGAAAACACAAAGGAAACAACTTTTTTTTTCAAAGTGAATTGGGAACCCAAAGCATACCAGCCAGCCAGGGTGCTGTGTTGGGGGCACTATCATGTTGTGCCTCCAACTAATGGAGGACTCATTTGGGGATCCCAACAATTATGAACACTTTATTTCCAGGAGTGCTAGGTGTGACTTGGGACGGTATTTCTTGAGTGGAGGCCAGGCATTAAGTTGTTATTGGGGCAGTGATTGGAGCCTTAATCATCCCAAGAATCACAAAGAAAGTGAGGCAGTCTATGGGCTTAGTCAAATTATAATAACTTTTATCAAGAAAGGCTCTGAGGGGCACCTGGGTGCCCCAGTCAGTTAAGCCTCTGACTCTCGGTCTCAGCTCAGGTTTGATCTCAGGGTCATAAGTTCAGGCTCCATGCTGGGTATGGAGCCTACTTTTTTTTTTTTTTTTCTTTTCAGCATAAAAGAATTCATTTTTTATGCACCACACCCAGTGTGGAGCCTACTTTTAAAAGAAAAAGAAAGAAAGAAAGAAAGGCTCTGAAAGCCATGGGCTTTTATCCTTTTTATCTGTTTTTGTGAAATTATTTTCTTTGTTTTCCTCCCTTCTTTCTTTTCTTAGCATATTTGTGTTCTGGTTATCCTTTCCTCATCACATAAGCCATTCCATTCCTTTACAATAGATCAGATCAGACAAAATGAAATTGCTCATTGAGCACATATTTTCAGCCGTTTAGAGCTATGTACTTGACATTTATGGCCATTTAAATTTCAGTTAGTTAGAATGAAATAACATTTAAAACTTAGTTATCCAGTTGTACTAACTGTATTTCAAGTGCTGCATAGCTACTGCATGGGACAGTGCGGATAGAAAACCTTGCCATTATTGCAGAAGGTTCTATGACTGAGGATCTAGAGCAAAAACTATCCCTGTCAGATCAAATTATTTAATAATAGATAATTATAGAATGTTAAATGTACCACTAGCTTCCAAACCTAGGCAGCGCTACGTGATAGCAATCAGTTTCCTGGAAACTAAAATGTTATAATATTCTACCTATGTGATACGTATTTTAAGGCACATTGTTATTTTTAATCATCATAGGGAAATATTTCTATAGTCCTGATTTAACTCAGGTTTGAAACTTAAATATAATAATTTATGCTGTTTTATTGGTAGAAAATATCATTTAAAATTTGCTTATGTCAAATTTTGTTTGAAAGAGGAACATTTGACACACATATATCCCTTCCCATACCCTCCTCTGCTAACATACATAACAGGCTCACAAACAGGTTTCCAGTCTTGAGCAGACTGAGTAGTTGTCTCCATGCTCGCATAGTACCTTTCCATCCAAGTAATACAGTATTATCACACACATAAATATTCAGGATACTTCCAGCATCCCCCAAAGGAAGGTTGTTTGGGCAACATTTATGATTAGATGCTGATTTTTCTGTCTCACCCACGAACTGTCAATGGCTTGAGGACAAACGACTAGAACACACAAGCAAATATTTTCTGGACACTCAGAGTGCCATGCCTTCTTCATTCTTTGAAGATAAAACAGTGAACAAACAAACATACAAGTACATATTTCCTGGACACCCTCTGTCTAGTGGTAACTGGTTTTCTTATTTACTTATTTATTTAACACTGTTCTGGCAACAGAGAGTAGCTTTTACCAAATGTTTGTGTAAACTGATTTGAGGGCAAGGATCAACCCTCTTTGTAGATGAACAGTTCTCAAATGGAGTGATTTTGCCCCCTAGGGGATATCTGGCAATGTCTGCAGATATTACTGATTGTCGCAACTGTGGGATGCTACTAGCATTCAGTGGCCAGAGGCCGGGGATGCTGTAATATCCTACAAGGCACAGGACAGCCTCTCACAACAGAGACTTATCTGGCCCCAAATTTCAACTGTAGCAAGATTGAGAAACCCTGATCTATAGTCCAGAGTCTCAGTCTTGGTTTAGTGGACCCCAAAGGGACTGAGCGAGACTTTAAAAGGTGATCTAGCAGTTTTCAGAGATTATACAAAGAATGGTGTGTGTTTTCTTGTGCACTTGTATTCTAGGGCAAGAACATCTTTAGCTTTCAGTAAATTCTCAAAGAGCCTAAGAACAAATGACGTGGGTGATGTCGAACCTCTCTTCTCCTACACTTGGCATATGGAACCTCAGTGCCTTTCAGCGGCGGTTAGCATTTTCCCATTTACCTGTTGGAGAAAACAGTTTCATTCCATATTCCTCTGTTTTTCACTTGGTGGTCTGACCTGTGATGCTGGGAGGAGGGAGCCCTGGCTGCTAGACCATGAGAAGAAGCTGTGTGGGAAATCGAATGTCATGAGGACTGTATGAGCAGGTGCATCAACCTGGGAGGGGTGTTTCAGAGAGAGGAGTTAGGGGTTGAGCTCTGTTTCCCCAAAATTCCTATGGCGAAGTACCAACCCGCAGGCTCTCAAAACGTGACCTTGTTTGGAAACAGAGTCTTTGCAGAGCTAGTTAGTTAACGTGAGGCCATTCTGGAATAAGGTGGACTCCTATTCTGATATCACTGATGTCTGTACAAAAAGGGGAAATTTGAACAGAGATGTGCACGCCGGGAGCAGAGAAGCCGGGGTCGGGGTGAAGATGCTACAAGCAAACCACCCGGGGCTTGGAAGAGGCACGGAGAGATTCTGCGTCACCGTCCTCTGAAGGAACCAACCCTGCTGACACACTGATCTCAGACTTCCAGTCTCTAGAAATAGGGAACAGTAAGTTCCTGTTCTTTAAGCCCCGGGTTTGTAGTGCTTTGTTGACGCAGCTCTGATGAATACAGGAGGCATATTTGTCCCCATCTGCATAGAAATAGACTTACTCTCCCTTTTCACTTTGATGCTACCCTCCTGGATTATGTGATGATGATTATGATGATGATGATGATGATGATGATAATAATACGGCTCGGGGTGCCTGGGTGGCTCTGTTAGTTAAGCGCCCGACTCTTGATTTTGGCTCACGTCACAATCTCAGGGTTGTGAGATCGAGCCCTGCATCAGGACCTGTGCTGAGTGTGGAACCTGCTTAAGGTTCTCTCCCTCTCCTCTTTCCTCTACCTCTCTCCTGTCTAAAAAATACAGTTCTGATAGATACTGAGAATTTATATGCCATTTACCGTGTGTCTGCTTTACTGGATTATATTATGTATTCGTCACATTTTATTAAAAAGTTAGGTTTCATTATTATGTCGTTTACACATGTAAGAACAGAGGGGCTTGAGGACTAAGGAACTTTCTCCCCACCACGGAGCCGGACAGTAGTGGGTACTGTGGGGGTTGGCCTTCAGGCCCTGAGCTCTGTGGCCGGTGCTCTGCTTTCTGCTCTGCTCTCTTGTGGCCTTTGGACATTCGGGTTGTGAGGAAGAGCCAACACAGAACCCTACTAGCTTTCATTCTCACTTCGAGTCCTGAACTTGGGTCTCTTTCACTAGTTTATTTAGCATGAGGCCCAGCTTCCTACCTCACCTGTCACAAACCTTCTCACACCTGCAGCCTTCAAAGGCCTGTCCTTCTAGTTCAGTGTCCCAGTGATTGTCTGATCTCCTGAGCCTCCTTTCTCAGCTATGCGGGAGTGCAGAAAACCAGTATTTCCCAAAATTATTTTAAGGTCATGTTAGTGGGCCAGTTACTCACAGAAAAAAAAAAAAGAGAGAGAGAGAGAAAGAGAGAGAGAAGGTTGAGAATTCCCGATACAATTTTTGATAAATGGTTTATTCACATTTTACCAGAAAAAGACCACGACTGTTTAAACACACCTACCCAAGTCTAAAGAAATTTTTACTATTTGCAAATGAAATTTAGGGGTTACATATTTAGAAATGTTAGAATCACTAGTTTTTTTTATATGTTGAAAAAACATCTGGATAAGAAGAAAGCAAATGTGAAGGTGTTTGGTGGGCTTTAGGTAGTACCGTAAAATACATGTCTGTGAGACTAAGTTGGGACATTCACCTCTGTGGTAGAAAAATCAATGCAGAAATTATCCAGCTTGTGAAAATCGGAAGTATGAAGTATTTGGAATTTGCTTTGTAAATCTGTTCTAATTTCATTACCCATTATCTCAGATATGAATATGTACATTCAATTAGAGGAATTTTACTAAAGAGGTTGAAAAACTAGCTTGATTAATAATACATGTGTGGTTAATGTGTGGGTGTACGTGTGTGGACCGACTGCTCAATTCAGTAAAAACAGCAGCATATACCATAGAGATCCATCCAACTCAGATCCCTGCCTTTACACGTAGAGACTAAATCCAAGAAGCATTAGTCCAAATTGCCAAAAGCTACAAAGAGGCAGAAGGTGTTGTTTCCTTTATTTCCACAAAGAGATTAATGCTAAATCGAGGAGTCCTAATGCGAGTTAAATCAACTCTGTTTATGTCCTCATTCTCAATGAGTTTTGCCATTCGAATCCAATCAACTTGTATGATCAGATGACGAGCTGGCTTTTTAAAAAGTTAACCCAGTTGGGGTGCCTGGGTGGCTCAGTGGGTTAAAGCCTCTACCTTCATCTCAGGTCGTGATCCCAGGGTCCTGGGATCAAGCCCCCCATCCGGCTCTCTGCTCAGCAGGGAGCCTGCTTCCTCCTCTCTCTATCTTCCTATCTCTCTGCCTACTTTGTGATCTCTGTCTGTCAAATAAATAAATAAATAAATAAATCATTTTTTTTTAAAAAGGTATTTTAAAAAGTCAACCCAGTTGATGTGATAAAGTTGATATACGGAAATTGACTTTTTGTGTGGTGACTCCTGCCTCCAGATATCTTTGCTCTTTGAATGGCAACACCCCCCCCCAACCCATGACACAGGAACTTGACAGTTCATTCGTGAATATGTCATCTTTTTTCAGGCACCCTTAAGTCTGTAGACACTGAGTCAACCTTCCCAAATGTTTTCAGAGCTTCTTTTCATGTTTTAAGACCCAGTTCAAGCGTTACCACCTACATGGTTTGATGTGAGTGCCTATTTGCTGCTGATTCAAACAGAGAGACATAGTGAAGGGACATATCACTCTATATTGAAATAAACGAAAGAGAGATTTCTGGCTGGAGATATGTGATTTTCTTGAGAGTTCATTTGAGTCAACCATTTGTCATAAAATCCTGCACTGCCTTCAAGTCACAGCCTCAGTGAAACTGGTTTTTTGCTACATTCTGTGCACAAATGGGAAGCTGTGCAGTTCACTGAGGTAGGATGTCTGACCTAGTATCAGATGAGTAAAAAGATATCTGCATTAGAGGGAAAAACGAGCCTGTGCTCTGACGAGAACATTTGATGAACTCATGGATTACTGACCGTGCAGTTCTTCCTAGCGCCATCAGTTGCTGTTCAGAGATTTAAATTTCCTGAGAGGAATCAATAGTCTTGGGACAGCATCACTGATGAAATTTTAGAGATACCCAATGCCGAACCTACATAACTGGCATGGCATCAATGTATTAAATCACCTCTCAGGGTGACTCAGTAAAAGAAGTGAAATGAGAATATCATTTCTTCATTAGAATTTTTGAGGAGAGAAGTATGTTATAGGTAGTTTCCCTTGGAAATAAAAAATAAATAAATAAAAATTAAAAAATAAGATAAAAACAAATAGAGACAAAAATATAAACCAGAGTCTGAGCCCTGACTAAATTTAAAAATTTGCTCTATCCTATAAAAGAAAGGGAGGGGTTTAACATTTTTCATAAAGGGGGACATATGAAGGATGATACCTTTTGACACTGATCTGCTTCCAGCTGATAGGCTTGACTTACCGTTGTTTAATTTTGTAATATGTGATATAAAATTGGTGTGGCCTCAGATCCTTAGGATATCCGGAACTATAGGAGGTGACAGTGACCGGGTGGGTGTGGCATCACGGGCTGCTGTTGTGTGACTTCACTATCAGAACTAACATCATCACAAGTGACTTCTTGGTTTTCCCTGCGGCAGAATGAGAATCCCAAGTGTTGTAGGGTGTGCACTGGCTTGCCTTTTCTTGGTCTAATGCTACCATTGTCATCCTTGAATCTGACCCATCCTCCAGCTCCCCACCTCCCCAGACCCTTTTCTGGTGCTCCCTGAAGCCCCCCATCTGGGATCAACACAATCTCCTATTTCCTTACTCTTTCTTTCTTTCTTTCTTTCTTTCTTTCTTTCTTTCTTTCTTTCTTTCTTTCTTTTTGAAAGATTTTATTTGTTTATTTGACAGAGAGAGAGATCACAAGCAGGCAGAGAGGCAGGTAGAGAGAAGGAGAAGCAGGCTCCCCGCTGAGCAGAGAGCCTGATGTGGGGCTTGATCCCAGGACCCTGAGATCATGACCTGAGCCAAAGGCCGAGGCTTAACCCACTGAGCCACCCAGGTGCCCCCTATATCCTTATTCTCTTCCAAATCTTTATTTCTCCTTTTTTCCTTGACTAACCCAGATGAAGCAGCTTTCCTGGAGGACCTCTCAAATGAAGGCTATTTGCTCTGTTTCACGAAGACCAGGCATTATGTTATGTGACCTCTTGCTGCCTGTTGCTGCCTTGAAGCCATTTCATTTCCTTTTTTCCTCCTTCCAAAACCGTAGGTCTTTTATCCTTTCACCCAACTCTCCCCCTCGTATAGCTGCTCTCTAAACCCCTGGTCACTCTTCCCCACTGACTGAAGGCTCACATGCTCGTTTCCACCTCAAGCTCTGTTGTATATCCTGATGACTCTAACATCCAAGGGGGAGATACGCATTACGCTAGTCAGTCATTGCCTTATCTACCTCCCCTGCTGCAGTCTTTAGAGCAGCCTTAGCCACTCACTCCCAAAGCCATACCCTGGTTTACTTTATCACTAGTAAAGGCACTGCACTTGAAATCCTTATTTTCAAGTATTTACCAGTATGATCACTACTTTTATTTTTAGCTTGCTGCAACAATTCTTCTGCCATATTAAGACTCTAATCGAATCCACTCGCTTCATCTCTTTTTCCATAGCTACCGCTCCCTCCTGTCTTCACTCTTGTCTGACTCTATAATTCATTATTGTAATATTCACTTGTGAACACACTAAGTTCCCTTTCCTGGAACACTCTAACCCTCTCGGGATCCAAGTTCCACCTTCTCTATCCTTGTGAATATTATGGAATAAAATGATACAGATGGGTTGACTGGTTTTATTGGAAGTTACCGCTTGCAAATGCTCCTGTCATATGAAATCCCTTATATTGGTGCTGGTGGATCTCATCCCTTCTTGTTCTCTCAAGGATTTTGCCTCTATAATCATCTCTGATGTTTAATGCATCAGTATTTATTTCCTTTCTATTGAATTATTCCTATCAGTATTTAGGATGTTTTTAGTTTGCTCTAGCCTTAAAGAGTAAGCTTCCCTTTAATGACATTTTTTCGTCTAGCTGTTGGCCATTTCTCTGTTCAGCTTCATGGCAAAGTCTCTTAAATAACTCATCTATGCTTGTAATGTCCACACTTTCACATTCCATTCAGATTTTGACCCATTTTGTCTTCACTTTTATCCCCCACCATTGAAATTCCCCTTTTCAAGGTCACCGAAAACATCTTACTACAATTCCAAGGACATATCTCAGTCTTTATCTCCCTCGATTTTTCAGTGATGGTACATACAGTCAACTGTTCAAAGTCAACTCCTTAAAATACTCTCTTTGTCATTTTTGACACCATCTACTCCTTTTTATCTCCTTTGCAATTTATCTAACTCCTCCTGTATCTACTTCAATCTTGACTTTTCTGTTGGAGTTCCTCAATTTTCTTTCCCGAGTTCTATTCTTTTTTTTTTTCATTTATACTCTTTCCCTAGGTGATGTCATCAAGCTTCTTGACTATAAATACAAGCAAATGCTAATGATTTTCCTGTTTTATGTTGATTATTTCTAGGCCAGATCTTCCATTGAGCTCCATATTTGTATATACAACTGTCTGTTTGATGGATGACGCCCAGTTATCATGTCCAAAATGTACTAACCTACAAAATCTGTTTCTCATCCAGTCACCCTCATCTCAGTTAATGCCATCACCATCTACTCAAGCAAGCAAGCAAGCCAGAAAGCTAAAAGTCCTCCTTTTCTTCACCATCTTTCATCGAATCTATTAGTCTTTCAGCAAGTTCTTGTGTATCTTTCCAAAGTATACCTAAAATCCATGAATTCTTCTACCACCATCATTCTAGTCCAAGGCACTATTATCTCTCATCTGGACAACGGGTATGGATATCTCCATGCTTATATACATGCCCTCCCAACTTGTTTTATACAGAGGGAACTGTTCTATTAAAATTGTATGCCAGATCATGGTGGTCTCTTGCTTAAAAGAATTATGACTTCCATTTAGTTGGAATAAAACTAAAATTTCCTATTGTGATCATTTGATTCCTATCTACCTTTCTTGTATTATTTCATAGATTCTCACTCACTTTGCTGCCAAATATGCTGAAAATAAGTAAAATATACATATATGTGTATGTGTGTGTATACATATATATATATATATATATATATATATATATATATGAACTTTTTACTTCTTTTCTTAACATGCTTAGTTACGCAGATGTAGCATTTGCTCCCAGTTTCCTCAGTTGATGCTCCCATTTTATATCCTGGATTAAGTGTAGGTTGTTCCACAGGACATAATCTACCTCATGGTTTGCCATTGAAGTTCACTTCTGTCTCTGAAACAGTGGACTTGCTATCATTTCTATGTCCCATAAATGTAGATATTAGAGTCACATAACCACATATTCTGATCTGTGAACTGCCTGGCTGAGCCTCTCTCTCTAGCTTGCTTTTGCTGGGAATTAGATTTAATCATTATAGACAAGAGTGAAATCGCATTCATTAATAATAATGATGGGTATAAATTAGTTTAGCTCAAGTGATTTGCTTAAGTAAATAGTGCATGGCAGAATTTCAGTTTAGAGTTGGTCTTTGTTACAGAGTAAGGTGTAACAAATCTACAAAGCATAGTCAGTCATCTTTTGTGGGATGCTGAAGCTGAAGCTTTGTGAAAAGACGAAAATTTGTTTTATCCTAACTTTGAATACACTCTTGATTTTAGTCCCAAGGACTCATGAGACCTTGAATTCATACTGGATAAAATACTTAGGAACTCACTATTGATAATTTCCATAGATATTTAATCCTTGCTAGTTGTATATTAGAAACTCGATTTGCCTAATATATCCAAGTGCTTTTGAAGGTAATAAAGCCTGAAATTATCTGCCAAAGTTGGCTTTTTTTCCATAGAGAAGTACCATATATTCTAAGCAGGTTCTTATAAAGAGCTCTAGAGGATAAGAGAATGTGACCATTTAAGGAAAATCTTACATCCAACCCTATGAGCTGTGGTAAGTCTGTCCTTTCTCCTATTGACAATGCAGTCAATAAAGTAATAATTTTTGGAAATATTTGGTATTTCACTACTTCATAGAAAGAGTTAGAGTCTAATGAAAGAGCTAGAATTGGCTAGTCCAACAAGAACGCCAAAACTTCTTTTTTGGTAACACCAAGGAAGTGTGGGAAGTTCTCTGTTAGGTGTAGAAAATGTGATTGGTGGAAAACACATGGCTTCTTCAGTAAGTACTATCAGTGTCAGAAAATCATAGGCAACAAGACAGACTGCCAATCAGTAGCATGTGAATATGTATGAGTGGAGATGGGGGGAGAGTGACAGTAATGTCATTGTGAGAAATCAACATTTGCCAGAGAAACTGCTAACAGAGGAGGAAGGGAGTATTGTCAGCAAAATATTTTTTTACTAATATTTTTAAAAACTTGGGATCTTTGAAATAAAGTCATAGATCTATTACTTTTTAACATTAGATATCCCTGCTTGTTCATTGTTTTTACAATTTTCTTTTTGGTATCTTGTCTCTTAGATTCTTTGTCAATGAAGAAGAAATGAATTATTGGTTGATGGATATTTTTTAGCTTCCAAGATTTTTTTTTTTAGATTTCAAAGGACTAAATCCTTCCATTTCAAGAGTTCCTCTGACAGAAGGTCTACCTAGATGTGTGATGAATTCCAAATCCGCACACATTAGGACCTGAAGTAAATTGAATTAGTGGAGTTTAACTTTTTGAAACTGGTTTTAGAAAATTACATTGGAATTCGTTGTCATTCAGAAAAAGAAAAAAAAATTCGAAAGTCTGTTTGAAATCTATGATTATCTGAGAGTTGTTAAAAATAAAATAAACTACAAAAGGGTCAGTTTATGTTAAACTTGGAGTTTTAAAAATTTCCAGGGAAGTAGAATATACACAAAGTAAAAGCAGATGTTAAAAATTGATGCTCTGGAAAAAGCCCAGGAGGCTCAGTCCTCTGCGCCGTAACACTGCTTACCCCAAAACTTCAGTTGCCAACTTTCACAGTGTGGATTTTGACAACTATACCATTCCCAGAACAAACATATATTTTTGCAATATCCTAATGCTTTGTTTGTTATTGTCCCTCACAGTGTTGAACAGGCTGCTAACTGCTGCCTCACTTATAAGTTAAACAGCATATGTGTTCCTTCTTCAAAAAGAAACCAGGACAAACTTTTTTAAAAAAAGATTTATTTATTTGACAGAGAGATAGAGAGCACAAGCAGGGGAGTGAAGGGCAGAGGGAGAGGGAGAAGCAGGCTCTCTGCTGAGCAGGGAGCCTGACACTGGGATCCAACCCAGGATCCTCGGATCATGACAAGAGTCAAAGGCAGACGCTTAACCGACTGAGCCGCACGGGTGCGCCAAAACCAGGACAAACTTAATACTTGGGAACTTAACATGTAAACCTGTAGCCCGATTTATTACTAAATTTATGTTGGCCAAGGTTAATTCAAAAAATAAAATCCAGCATTTTTTTGTCCCTGTTAATTCTCTTTATTTTAAAATCATTTCAAAAAAAAAAAAAAAAGTGGGGGTTGAAAACAGAACCAAGTCCATAAATTCTTTGGATTCCAAATTCTGTAGTAAATTTTGAATTATGGAACTAGTAACTCATCAATTCTAACTGATTTCCTGAGATTACTGAGCATCATTTTCTATAGCGCTTGCATTACTCCGTGGTGCAATGGTCATGGAGACACACTAATTCCTTCTTGCCACAGAGATATCATTTCACCTCTAATGAACATTTTAAAACCCTTAATGTCTGTGTTCAATGACATTGCTATTGGAAGCCTCATTGGCATGGGGCTGCAAAGTCAAGGCCAGCAGTTTTCACTTTGCTTACGTGAAATCTGCCCTTTCTGTCCTGGGGACTGTCACTACCTGTTTGGGGCCCCGCCTTCTAGACCACATGGGCTGATGTTGAAGTCTGAGGCCAGTGTCCTCGCTTTGCTTTTCACAGCCTAGCAGATGGGCAGCTGACCAGCGGTCGTCAGTTTTCAGGAGTGGTGTTTTCCAGGTTACTTGAGGGCATGCTCAGAGACATGCAGATTGACAGTCGGCATATTTCTTCATCGACTACAGACCAGTGTTTCTCAGCCTTGGCACCGGTAATTCTTTGTTGTGGGGGGATGTCCTCTGCATGGTAGGATGTCTACCAGTTTCCCTGATCTCTAGCCTCTGGATGTCAGTAGCACACCCTCCATCTCAGTTGTGACAATCAGAAATGTCTCCAGAAAACAAAAGAGAGAGAGAGAGAGAGAGAGAAGGAATGAGAGAGAGAAAGAGAGAGAGGAAGGAAGGAAGGAAGTTCGGTCTCCAGATTTTTCCAGGTATCTCCTAGGGGGCAAAACCATCCCCATCTGAGAAACATTGCTGTAGACAAAGAGAAAATGAGATAAACTTGCAGCAGACAAGGCTGTTGAGGAGGAGTATCTCGTGGCACTGAAGAAGGTGTGAGGGGGTTTGGGGAAGAACCGTGGAAGAGGCTCGGAAAGAGAAGAACTCATGTGAGAAAGATACAGTGACCAAGTGAGTTGTCTTTGACTCCATTTCAGGAAACGTTTATTAAGTTGGTGTGAAGTGCTAAGCACAGTGTTTATTGCTAGATATACTTAGACCAGTGATACATTTAAATTGCTTGCAGTCTGGCAGAGGAATTAGGAAAGGAAGCAATGATAGTCACGTATGAACTGCAAAAGGGAACTTAACCCAGTTGTTTCAGAAAGGGAAGGAGAGAAGCCAAGAAGAAAGACTTCCCAGAAGATTGATCTATGTGATGAAGGTCAACAAAGAGTTAATCACATTTAGAAGGGTATGGGGAGCACACTGTACTTTTAACAGCAGGTTACAGTGCATGTGTAGGAAACAGCAGGTGCAGAAATGTTCAGGGGGTGTGTGTGTGTGAGTGTGTGTGTAGGAGAGACAGACAGACAGGGTGAGAATGCAAGAGGCTGGTGCATTTAGAGAAATGTAAGTAATTCTCTCTTGCCAGAGAAACGATGTTTAATGGAAGAACAATAACGAGGTGAAGTTGAAGAAAACGTCAGGGACGAAATTATGAAGGGTCTTAGAAAGTAGGTCAAGTTTCATTTGCAAACATACAGGAAGGTTTGTGAATTGAAGAGCGCCATGATAAAATTGGTATTTTAGAAAGGGGACCCTGGAAGCAGTGAAGAGAAGACATTGGAGTTAAGGATAGGCCAGAGGCAGAAAACTTGGAGGCTATTGTAGAGAGCCACTCAGGAACAAGGAAGATTTCAGAAGACCAACATAGAGGATATTGTAATGATCTGCCTCTGCCCCCTCCCCACTCCCCAGAAATCTCAACTAAGGTTGAAGTGGCAAGAGATGAGAAGAGTATGTATATTAGATAGATGAGCAAGACAGAATCCAGAGAAAAGCTGTGTGGTAAGGAGTGAAGAAGAAAAACTATGGGAGTGATCCCAGGTCTCCTGCTTACATGACTGGGTGTACGGTAGTTCCTTTATCAAGTGAGGGAGAAAAGAAGAAAAAGAGAAACAGTCATATTATTGGAAATGATGATAAATTTCATTTAATACATTTTAAGCTTACTTATCTCAGGGGTATTTAAGTGGAATGTATAATGAGGAATCAGATATACAGTGTAGAGTTCAGTAAAGGGAAATTGGCAGGAGATGTAGATCTGTAAATCACTTGTGAAGACATGGTCATTGAAACCAGGGTTATAAGGAATATTACTTTGGAAGAATGAGTGACAACACAGCAAAGACAGGAGAGACCTTGCCACTAGGACATATAGAGAGCCAGGTGTTGAATCAAGGTTTGTGAACCCACACTCTGGATTCTGAACCACTGTACGGTTTTGACTCTAACTTTCAATACCTACCTACATCTCAGTCTTAGAAATTACATTTCAAGAGTCATGTTTGTGGGGCCTTTTCTGTACCACCCTAGAAAGACAAACAATACTCCTGGGGACACTACTGTTCCTGTGTATAGCTTTGTTGTAGGAGTCAACATGCCAAATTGCATTTTGTTTTAAATTGGATATTGCTACTATGGAGGGAAGAGACCTTGTCAAGACCTTGTATTTCCTGCACATGACAGAATTATTGTAGGTACTAGTTGCCCAATAACATTTTGTTGAAGGAAATGTAAATAATGAAACTGTGCCTATAAGAGATAACAAGCTGAATCAATGAGAGCACATTTTTGATAAGCTCATCTGGTTGCCATGACTTAAAATTTTTTCCTAGCCTTAAACTGTTTTATACTCATGCTGTTTTACAGTTATGAAACTATCCATGAGCTTATGGTCACCCCATAGTCTCATTTTTTTTTCCTAGTTAAATATCTCTAGCATTTCTCCCATTAAAATCAAACTACAAAGTTCAGTAGAAATGCAACTTTGGAAAATAACAAACAGGCTGCCTAATTGGATTTCCTCATCCCTTACAAATGAAACTCAAGAAGATGGCAAAAGAAATAAGATCCAATTCCTTTTATAGTTAATGTTCATAACAAGGTTATTATCTCTTAATTTAGAATTATGAGTAATAATCATTCAATCTACTTTTTTGTTTGTGATGTGTTTTATTGTGGAATTTGCAAAGGTAGACCGATACGGTCACAAACCATAGGGTTTTCATTCATTTTTAGGAGTATTATCCAGGGTGGCCTGGGTGGCTCAGTGGGTTGAGCCTCTGCCTTTGGCTCAGGTCGTGATCTCAGGGTCCTGGGATCGAGCCCCACATCGGGCTCTCTGCTCGGCAGGGAGCCTGTTTCCCCCTCTCTCTCTGCCTGCCTCTCTGCCTACTTGTGATTTCTCTCCGTCCAATAAATAAATAAAATCTTAAAAAAAAAGAGTATTATCCAATTACTATAGATAGGCCTTATTTCTTAAATTATATTAGAAATAGATATGTGTGTGTGTACCTGAGTCTGTGTGTGTGTTTTTGTATTTGTTGAACTTCCCTAAAAGTCAGTATGGATTACAGCTGGGAGTAGTGTGTCAAAAATTGCTTGCTTATTCTTTCCTTCTGTGGGCATAAGTCAGACTATATTCCTCTGGAGCACTGAGCATGTAATTTGTATGATGTGAAAACATGAATTTGACGTGCTCTTTACAACAGTAACAGTAATCCAATATAAGTAAGTATCCTAAGTTCTAGCACATTAACTTACCAATATGTAATTTGCTTTGTGAGATTTGCTCCCATCATAGAAAGGTCGAGTTGGTCCAGAAAATGATCAAACTTAATGCAATGCCAAGGTGCCAAAGTGAAGAATGTCCTATAAGATGGTAAAGGGAGAAGACACACACCGAAATCGTGGTCTAAGGAGATGAAATTCCTGAGCTGACTGGCGGTCATTCATTCAGGATGCATTTGTAGAATGTGGTCTTAGAACCGTTCATCCTCTGCAGCCAAGCAAAAGGGAGAAGGGAAAAGATTAAGATGAGGTAAGGTGACATGTCTGTCACCCTCCTGTTCTTATAAATTTGTGTTTTCAGTGAGATTTACTACATAATTATAACTACTGCTCATAAGCATACTTTTAAAGCGTATGTGGTGCATATACGGTATAAACTGCCTACAGACGGTACTGAAATGGCTGCCAGAAAATTCACACCCAGATGGAGCGTGGTTGCTGTACGTCATGCATGAAAGTGACGCAACGCATCTATACTCAGTTGGGCATGGGCCCCGAGCTGTTTTTCTAGTTGTGGTGATAGATTTGAATTGGTTTGTCTGCACTTTCTCACCCACTCTGCTTTGTGGCCAAGGGCACATATTTTGTGGACAGCTGGCTGAGGCTAGTGGTAAAGTCTGTGGCCATGGAACAGAGCAGCTCAAACTGGCCATACCCACAGCCTTGGCCTCGCTAGGACTGTGCTCCAACCGACAGAGCTGACGGGTGGCAGCTGCACATGTTCCAAGAGTGCTCCAAGATGCGCCCATCAGATACCAACTGGGCACAGATGAATCCTTGTTTGTTTGCATTGAGGCCAAAGAAAGCTGCACATAGTGGTTTGGCTTTTCTTAAACATCCATCAGAATTGCCTGTCATTTCCCATGTTTATGGCTAAATGGGGCTCAAGTCATCAGGCTCCACTTCTGACATGAGGTTTTTATCAGTGGAAAAATGGAAGCAGATGATTCCATCATCTTCTTAAGTGGTGACATGGGGCGATGCTGACATCATGTGAAATTTGTGTTGAAGCCACCTTACTATCCACCAATTATTTCCTGAAAAAAAAGAAAGAAAGAAAGAAAGAAAATGTCTTTAGAATTTTACATAAGCTTTTCTGAAAGGGCTGAGTCGAAAATATGCAGTTGGGGACTTTTCCTCTTGGAAAGTGCTTTACCTTGGTTTCCCGCAAATTTTATCCTCATGTGCTTATCATAAAACAGGTTGGAGGAAAAAACAAGGACTGAATTGCCTTAAGACAGAGATTCTTAGCCTTACATACACACTGGAAGCATGTGGGAACTTGAAAAAGCACTGATGTGTGATCACAGTGGTCCTGGGTGTGGTCTGGCTCTGGGGAGGTTCGAAAATTCTCCCAGTGACTCTTCAGTTCAGTCCTGCTGTAGACTCCTGCTTTCAAATTCAGGAGCAAGAGGAATGAACGACAATACTACTTGGTATTTTGCTCTTGGCAGAGTGCCTTCAGAATCCCCATAAGTTTAACTAGTTAACACTATTTCCATATATACATCCTATATGACATTATATCAGCCCTAGAATCTATGCAGTATTGTCTAAACACCTGTTTTTCACCTTAGAGAAAAAGGCCAGTGTTCACTAAATAAGTGCAAAGTCTTATGAAATTTGTTAGGCTTTTGATTTCAGTCCTATGACTCAACTGGGATCCGTTATAAGTTAATTCTAGATATTGTATGTATGTATGTGTGTATTTTTAGAAATTATATTTAGAATGATGCATTGTCAGTGGCTTCCTGCTACTTTTTCTATTTTTTTTTTTTAAGGTAGTAAGTGAACTGATTTGTCCAGGTAAAAAAATGGATTCTCAATTGTCAGCATTATCCCCTGGGCAGCTTGGTGGTTATAGCTGCTCCTCTTCTGTTTTAGGGAGGTAGGAAGGTTTATAAACCACCACCATTTTTAAAAAGATATTCTAATTTTGGTCAGAAAAAAAGAATAATTAGAATGTCATATTGACACCTAAAGATGGCCTTCCTGAGTAATGAATGACAATGTCAAGCACCATATTAAAAATTTATTCCTACTACTTAATCCTACTTTTTTTCATTCAGATTCCCAATACTCCATGAGAATTCAGTGTTCTTCTTCTTATTTTATAGGTTAATAAATTGGGAGTCAGGAAGATTAAGTAATCTGTGTAGATCACACAGCCAATGTGTAGCCAAGATAGGTTTAATTCCATGCCTGCCACACTCCAAAACTAAATCCTGAAATCAGATCACTCAGATAATGATTGGTGTATGATAGTAGCTTGCATCCTAGTGACAGAGGAGAGGATTGGGATAGAAGTGTATAGGACATTTTTGTTCAATTTCTTACCTTTCTCTTTAATGGGGTAGATGAATTTCATTGCTTGGAAGGCATAGAAGGATATTATTTACTTAATGAAAAATGCTTGACAATGTTTTCTGTGTTTCAGTTCATATATATGATCTCATTTATTTAAAATCTGAAATTGAGACTGTACTAGTAATGTTCACATAATAGCAAGGGATTAAAATATTTGGCTATGTCTCATTAGTATAGACCCCTAAACAGGAAACATAGTAGTAGCAATAATAGCTAATATTTGCAAGGTGATTTCCAATTTGCAGAGTACTTTTGCATGGTACTTTGGTAACTCACAGGGCACTTTTTTTTAAAAGCACAGAAATGTAAGAAAAGACATTTGAAATTCAGTTGTGTCATTTTTCATTTTATAATGTTGACCATATGAAGTACTCCTTTTGAACTTTTACTTACTTAGTAATTTCCAAGTCCTAAAAGGGCAAGCAAGTAGAAATTTCCCTCTAACTCAGGTGCAGTGTATGAGAATTTCTACAACTTGCCTGTTAGGTCATAAGTAGCAAGTAAAGGAGCAAAAAATTGAAACTTCATTTTTCTTCCCTGTATCTCCATATTCTTTTTACCATACTAGATCCAGCTAAGTTCTTGATCTACTCTGTCTTGGATGATCTTTTTTAAACAAAATCAATAGATCACAAATTAAATATGCATTATAGGTCTTGGGTGATCACTGCAAAAGTAACCTTGTATCACAAAGTGGCCACGTTATTTGGCTCATTTAATAGTTTCCGTGCAATAAAATTGCATGGAGTTTGACTCCTACATTACACATTCAAAAGTTCAAGTATGGACATGTTTATTTACTACAGGAAATTGGGGTCAGTCAGATTCTCAAGGTCCTCTTCATCCTAAGAAAAAAAAATTCTGAAGAGTTTTACTTGGCAAGTTTAATGGACATCGTTTAAAACATCAGATTATAAACATATTTTATTCAAAAACACTACTCATGTTTCCTAAACTATTTCACAAGTCCTTATTTGATAGAAAGGTACAGAAATGATTAGAACCCTCTGAAAATAGAAAAATATTAAATTCAATGTTCATTTGAAAATGAAATCCAGTAGTTTTCCTCCAGACAGTTTGTTGTGTTTTTTTTTTTTCCAGTTTTTGATACAAGAAAAACAGGTAGCTTCGTTTTTAACCTGGAAATTCTAAGACACTATATGGTTTTACTTTTTTTAAAATGGTGAACTCAGTTTGAAATTATTTTATTTACTTAAAAGTTGCACATTTGTATATAACCGTTAAGGTGTTAAAAGATTTTTAAAATACGTATTTCAGTTGTTTGCCCCACAGTGTGAGTATCCTATGTGATATCATTAAGAAGGCATCAATTATTTAAAGTGATAGGGAACTCACTACCCCTTTAAGCATCCCATTCCACCTTTAGAATTGTTCAACAGTTCCTCCTTATATTGAGCCAATATTATTTCCCAGGATGTTCCTTCTTTATTTGTACTTGTTTTTGTCTGTAAGACCAGATAGACTCAGTCTCTTAGCTCTCCTAATGGATAGTTTTTTAAATGTTTTAAAACAAAACAAAACAAAAAAATGCCCTAATTTTCTTTACCGTATTTTAGCATGAATTGTGGTTATAATTATACAGCTATTTACAGAATTGACTGATTTTACATATACTTACCATTCTAGAGTGTAAGATCCCTGGAGTAGGAGCCTGACCTCTTGAGATCAAAGTTAAATTCCTGAATCTCTGTGAAATGCCTACCACATAGGATGTACTCAGAATATATTTGTTGGGGTGCCTGGGTGGCTCAGTCGGTTAAATGCCTGCCTTCAGCTCAGGTCTTGATCTTGGGGTCCTGGGATCGAACCCTGCGTCGGGCTCCCTGCTCAGTGGGGAGCCTGCTTCTCCCTCTTCTTTTGCCCCTCCCCCAGCTCGTGCACTCTCTATCTCAAATGAATAAATAAAATCTTTAAAATATATAAATATATATATAGAGAGAGAATTAAATTAATGAAGTGTGTTGAATTACATTTTTGTTTCCAAACATTGAATTGTGCTTGCTGCACAAGGTTATATATCCTAATAACACTTGACTGTCTCCTGTGCCAGCATTATCCTTCTTGCCCATGGACATGGGACCCATGTCCCATCTGAGCAGATGTTCAGGAAGCCCTGGCTGTGTCCATCAGCATTCTTGCTCTTTCCCCCTGCCATAAAACTGGCATATCCCAGTAGGGGCGGCCCTTGAGCTTAGATCTTAAGGAACACCAGCAGCCCACCCCAGTCTGGAGCAGAGCTGCGATGGACCCTATGTTATGGGACATACCAGCATATCCTGGGCCTACCATTATATGATGATGATGATAATAATAATAATAACAAATAATAATATACATAATAGTCTATATTTCACATAATACTTTATCTATCACCATGTAATATATACATATATAATATCATATTTGCATATATATGCAGTAAAATTAATATGAATGTTCTAACATCGTGCCTTGCTTCAATACCAAATTATTTGATTTCCATTGAAAAGAAGTGAAAATCTCTCGCCTTGTGGCCACAGGATGGTATTTATTTATTTCCAGTCTTTCTTGTGATCCCTTCACAAGTCTAACAGTTGAATTATTTTGCAATTCTCCAAGTACCTTGAGAGCTCAACCTGTCTTACAGGGTAGAGGATTATCACTAGAATTACTAACACTATATAATGCTCTCTTACTGATGTTCGCTTTGTTTTTCAGTAGGTAGAAATTGTACTCAAGAGGAAATTGACAGGATTGCTAATCTTTCCATTATTCTTTAACACTGGACTGAATAAATATATGCAGGAACTATGTAAGTACTTATGGGCTTTGCCTCCGTAACTCTGACCCAGGGACTTGCCCTACAAACGCTGCACACAAGAAGAATGATCAATAGAGGATGATGCAATCACATGGTACATAATAAAATATGAGAAAGTAAGAAAGAAATTAAGGTAAATGCATATTAAAAGGCAGTGGTTAAGTAAATTGTGGAACATTAACTGAATGCAGTTCTAGTCCTATGGTTATATCATAACCACTTATTAAATTACTTAAATGCCATTTTAAAATTTTGGTAAAATCCTTATGTAACAAAATCACCATGCTATATTGACTTTCTAGTCTTAAGGCTGTTGCTTGCAGCATCGCCCAGGCCACTGATTTCTTTTGTTGTTGTCCTTATTATGTGTTTAATTTCTTTTTTTTTTAATTTTATTTATTTATTTGACAGAGAAAGATCACAAGTAGGCAGAGAGGCAGGCAGAGAGAGAGGAGGAAGCAGGCTCCCTGCTGAGCAGAGAACCCGATGTGGGGCTCAATCCCAGGACCCTGAGATCATGACCTGAGCTGAAGGCAGAGGCTTTAACCCAATGAGCCACCCAGGCGCCCTAATTTCTTTTTTTATATTAACATATAATGTATTACTTGTTACGGAGATCTGTGATTCACCAGTCTTACACAACACACAGCATATACCACAATACTTACCTTCCCAGTGTCCATCACCAAGCCACACCATCTCTCCCACTCCCCTCCACTCCAGCAGCTCTCAGTTTAAGAGTCTCTTATGGTTTGTCTCCCTGTCTTGTTTTGTCTTGTTTCATTTTTTTCCTCGCTTCCCCTATGATCCTCTGTCTTGTCTCTTAAATTCCACATATGAGTAAGATCATATAATTGTCTTTCTCTGATGGACTTATTTTGCTTAACATAACACCCTCCAGTTCCATCCACATCATTGGAAATGGCAAGATTGCATTTTTTGATGGCTGAGTAGTATTCCGTGTGTGGTGTGTGTGTGTGTGTGTGTGTGTGTGTGTGTGTGTGTGTATACACCACATCTTCTTTATCTATTCATCTGCTGATGGACATCTGGGCTCTTTCCATAGTTTGGTTATTGTGGACGTTGCTGCCATAAACATTGGGGTCCATGTGCCCCTTCAGGTCACTACATTTGTATCTTTAGGGTACATACCCAGTAGTGCAATTGCTGGGTCGTAGGGGAAATATGCCCTTCTCAGTAAGTAATGTGACTTCCATGTGGATGCCCTGTAATGAACATGTACAAAACCTGAGACCATAACCAGTGCTTTTTATCTTATTTATTTGTTGTCTTGCCTGGACTGTGTACTTAGCTGTTTGAATCAAGCTCTTGGTATTCAACACGAAGGCAGCTAGTCATTAAATGGGATCCTGCTTCTCACTACAATCCTGCGAGATCATCCTGGCTTCACTACAACTCTCTGATCCATGTACGAGACCCAAAGCCGTTCCTAGGTCAGATTCTCTTAAGCATACTTGAGAGTCAACAAAGGAATTTTGTTTGAATCCAGGCTACAGGACATGAAATAAATGTTTCTGAAAGAAAGTTCTCTTCCTTCTTGTTTTGGTTCAGTGCATCCTGCACTTTAACTCATGCCTCTGGTTCTAGAATTTGGCGCTGACTCTCACAGTGTTAAGCATCTGGGCTTTCAGGCTTTTCAGAATGCTATATACTTTAGGAAGGTCAGCACTTTGTAACAATTTTCCAAAGAAAACAGTCTTTGTTGCCATAACCTTCTTGTATAACCAAGTTCACAGAGCCTGGAAGCATTTTGTAATTGTATTGAAACAGCAAAAACTGCCCTGGGGGACCACCCAAGGGACAGGGATAAATTGATTACCTCCATTAAGTGATCTTCAAGCATCAAATTTTAGTAGAAATGTTGGGGAGTAAGCAATCACTTAAAAAAGAGGTTGCCTGAGGTCTGAGAGTGCAAGTTGGCCTATATTTAATAACTGCAAGGTCACTGCATGAAATCAGTAAGAGGAAGCAGAGAGAAGTGGGTATCTTATTTCCATACTGTGCTCTGATGGTTGGTGATGTCAGCAGACCTTCAAAATGGAATGATTGCCTTTAAAATATCAGATCATCTTGTTAACGAGAAAGGAGATCAAAGAATTTACTCCAATATCCAGTCATGACACTATAATTTAAAAGTGCTTTGCAATGATTCCCATCCCAGGACCTCAAATTCTTTTTCTTAATTAATTTCATTCATTGAAACTGCTCTGAGGGCCAGAGATTTTTATGGCTCTCTCGCAAGGAAGTCAGGTTACATGCAGGGAATTCTCAATTATGCACGCTAATAATGGGGGAGATCAGGAGTGCAGATTATCTTGAATAGTGGATAATCCAAAAATCCTCTCTGTTGCCCTTTGGAAGGAATGGCATTATTGTTATGCATTGTTGTGGTTGCTGCTGCTGCTGCTGCTGTTTTGTTTCTTGCCATGAGGCATTTTGCCATGAGCACGATTCTAACAGAAGGGACCACAATGCCCAGTTAACCAAATGCTGGGTCAGAGGGTAGCTCGGGAACATCCCGAATGGCAGCAGAAAGGATGCCCAGTATAAGGCATGCCATCGAGCGGAGGAAAACAAACACATATAAATCTCAAATTTGTGTTGTCGGGAAGAAAAGCAATCCTTGCCACCTTTTCTCTGCGTATGTACAACCTGGCTATTGGCCTTTGGTAAAATGAAGAGGAAAGAAAATCAAATGAATAGGAGTTGGCATTGCACATGTGAAATGGTGAAATTTTTTTTAAAATGTCTTCAATTTGTAAGGTAGATAAAGGTAGATATTTGGAGCCAGGTAAAACCTGGTTCCGCTTGTTATTCAGGGAATTGTTTTTGTTCATGTTTTTAAGTGAGATCAGCAGCTAATTCGTTGAGGAGGAAGTGTGAAAAGAGAGTTAAAGCATATACTTGATATTTGACTCAAAAACCCCAGAGCATCCCAGGTATTCAGGCACCCTGTGGGCCCCGGAAGGAAGCGTCTTTGTCTTGGTCATCCCAAACACAGGCCAGCTCTACAGCTTGCTTCCGGAAACGGACGCACCAGCAAATATGCAGAGTGCCTCCTGCGTTCCAGTTGCCGGGATGACGAGGTTTAGGAGCAAGAACACTTACTCGTTCATCTATCCGCCTATCCATTCATTTCTTGACCTCCTGTATACAAAACACTGTTGACAGGCGAGGGATACTACGCACAGTACAGCTCCTCTCTGAGCGTATCATCCACCCGGTAATATAGGACATTTCGTCTAAGAAGCAACTAACTTGCATCAAGTTTCAATGATATGTAAATTCTGTAGTCTGGGTGAGGAGTGGCTTTTGGGGTCAGACCACCTACATTTTGCCTGAGGTATCTCCTTTGGCTAACTCCCTTCATCCTCATCAGGACCCCGGAGAGAGGGCTATTGCTACAGCCCCCAAGCGTAAAAACGGGTGCTCAGGCAGTAGATCCGCTCAGGCGTTCAAGTGTCGGCAGGACCTGCCTCATCTATTCTCCAGGAAACCGAAGTAGAAAGGGGGGAGGAAGGAGACAGGGATGCAGATGTAAAAAGAAGTTGCCCCAGATGGGGTGGAGGGGAGGCTATAGTTTGTATACGGAGATAAATATTTAAAAAGAGAAATCCTCCATTACAGCATCTGGAGGGAAAACAAAGCAACTAAAATTGTACGGACACTAAGTGGGCCAGGATGAGGGACTGCCGCTCTAGCCTTTTCTGGGCTCATCACCTTGCAACTCTGAGTCTAGGTTAGTTTCTTCATCCACTGGGCAGGTTTCCTCATGGGTGACTGGAAGGTTCACATTATATACTCTATATTAGAATGTTTTAAAAGCGACACGGTAAATGGAATATCTTAAATAAATTGGCAAGTGCTTTTACTGTACACATTTCTTAGCCATACCTTAATTCACTAAGCCGGATAGCTCTAAATTAGGATAAGCCACAGTCATTTTATGATGCCATTATAGCTGCCACTGAGAAGTGTTAGCCCATCAATTACAGCTTTGAAATGGCCTTTTCTAAATCCATTGGTCCGTATCATATGGTGCAGCTGATAAAGAGAGTTGCATATTCTGATGTGGTATCATAAGTCCCCCAGTCTGTATCTATTGAATTTGACTGTTGGATAACTGAAGACAGAAAAAGCTGAGCTGTTTATCGTTGTCAGCACTGGGTAAAGAAATAGGAAATTTCGTTAAAAAAATTACCAACAAGTGTTACAAAAATGATTCATTCCATTGTTTTTTTTTAGGTTTAGCGATTGAGGTACAAAATTTTGCATCAAATTATCTTTTCCAGTTGCAGAAATGTTAAGAATTTTCTCCATGTATTTAACCTTTGCTAGCCACCTTCTACGTGATGCCACATCAAAGGAATTCCTTTGGGAAAAACTAGATAATCAGGTTTGTGAGGGAAGAACTTTCATATGTCACCATTACTTACTTCACTGTAGAGAAGTATAATTTTGTAACCAAGAAAGAATCAAAAAAGATATGACAGAAATCCTTTTTAGCCAGGTTCTTAAAACTGACCCAAACTATGTTAGATTTTTATCTTCCATGACAAATCAGGTGTCAAGGTGAATTTGGATACCACTTCATTGACTGAACTTCTCAGTTAGATGACAACCAAACGATATGCTCAAGTTCCTATAATTTAACAATATAGAAATAAAGGCTTTTAATCTCTTATTTTCCTCCACAATCCTCTGTCCATTTCAGCATTGGAAGAAAGAGGAATCTTATTATGAATGCTTTTGAGAACAAAGCATCAGCCTTTTTATTAGAGACTGGGAATTTAGCCCATTTATACATAAATACCTCAGTGTCAGGTAAATCAAGGTCTGATTTTTTTTTTCTCTTTCATTCTTGTAAAACTTTGATGTTTATAATAGAATGTCACCATCAAACACAGAGATTACTACTGGTGCCAAACTGGTTGGAATAGAACTTGATCTCTGCTAGATGAGGACACTTATTGTAGAAAGTGATATCTTTTGTCTTTTGAGACTAGGTGGTGATTACCTTGCAAATGTTAAATGCATAGCATCTACAAAGACAGGCACTTTACTATGACTTCACTGCAATTAGGTCACCTGTAATTGTGAAGATATTTCCCACTTCTGGATAAAAATAACCTGATTTTTATTTTTGCACTCTCTGGAACACTTTCAACTATGCTACCTCTGTGGTATAGTTAGGTGTATGTTCCAAAACCAAACCAAACCAAAAAGAAGCAGAAGATCATGCAACTACTGGAAACTTTCCCTAAGTCTTATGTAAATGTAAATGACGTGGCAACACCCAAAATACATTTCAGAGTCTGGAAATTTGTCTAGAATATTTATACTTGGGCATCTGAGTGGTTCAGTTGGTTAGGCATCTGCCTTTGGGTCAGGTCATGATCGCAGGGTCCTGGGATGGAGCCCCATCACATGGCGGGTCCCCTGCTCCATGGGAAGTCTGTTTCTCCCTCCTCCTCTGCCTCTCTGGCTACTCTCTCTCTCTCTGAAATAATTAAAAATTTTCAAAAAAAAAATCTTAGAATATTTATAGTCACCTGTATCCTACCACTTTCTTGAATAACAATGAAAATACCTATTATAAAGATCAATAGCTATAGAAATGGATAGTATTGGAATATGGTTTAATTTTATTGATTAATCATATTCTGTCTTTTAATGGCTACTACTTTAACATATAATCACTACTGAGATATAGATCATAGAAAGGTTCTAATTTTCATACAACTTGCTAGCAGTTTTTAACATCAGGAGGCCCCTAGGTTTCCTGTTTACTTATTAGACATTTAGGCAGACATGATGAGGTAGAATCTCAACAAATGCACAAATGCTGACCACATCCCAGAGATGCTGGGAATAAGACTCATGAATGTAAATAAAATAAGAGCCATGAAAACCATGCTAAAAAGGGGGGGGGGTCATAGGGTACAGTTGGGGTAGGGAGAGAAAGGTGGTACCCAAGGATAGGAAATAACTTATCTGGAGGTTAAAGGATGGTTAGAAGATATTGACTCCTATTTAGCAAGGGGGGAAAAAACCATTTTTTTGTACAGCACTGGGTGGGCTTCCTCAAATCCCCTTTCCCTGTTCCTTGGGGAACTTCTTGTAGTTATTCAAAATGGGGAATGACACATGGTCAGGAGCCAGCTCTGTTCTGTACTCACAAAGGATAGACTCTTCCAACAACCTGGAGCTACTTAAAGGCATGGGCCACTGAGAGGTAACATCATGGAGTTGGGTGTGGGGAAGAAAAGAATAAAGATGAGAACCCAGGAAAAAAGAATAGAAGGAGTCAAGTGGGACACCAGGGGAGACAAAATGACCAAACAGCTACTTGAAAGCAATACCTATGCTACGGAATATGTGGCAAAAAGAAAACTTCTAGAAACCTTGAAGACCCAATGATTATCACACAATGCAGGTTTTTTCCACTGTCTGTATGATCCAATTGAAGAACTAAAATGCTAAAACTTATTATTATATCTCATTTGGTTGAGACCAAACTGTCATTTTTAAAAGTCTGGAAATCCTTGCTAAAGCAATACATTATTCTTGCCTGTGCTTATCTCACTTAGAAGTTCATGCAGAGTATAGTGTTTAAGAACACAGAATGAAGAAATGGAAGATACGAGTTTGAATCAGCTCTACCATTTATTATCTGAGTGGTGATAGGTAAATTACTTAAATTATTTTGACCTCAGTCTTCTTTTTTGTTAATTGAGATAGTAGTCCATTCCTTGCCAGGTTGTTCAAAGGTTCCCTTACATGATGTATGTACATCTTTCAGCACAGCGTTCGGTGCTAGATGAACTCAGTGTACAGTAACACTAGATGATGCAAATAAAAAAGCAAAAATGTTAATGTTACAAAATGACTGAACTTTTAGCAGATTCCATGCAAATGATCTGTGTGTTCTGTTGCCCTGGAATGATTTATTTTTTGTCACTTACTTAACCCTTTGGCTCTCTCCCTGTTTTCTTTCTTCCAAGCAGCACCCAGTGTGATCTTTTAAAATTGGAAGGCAGCATGCCTGCGTGGCTCAGTTGGTTAAGCGTTCTTCCCTTGATTTCGGCTCAGGATGTGATCTCAGGGTCATGAGATCAAGCCCTCCTGCTTAGGATTCTCTCTTTCTCTCTTTGTCTCCCTCCCCTGCTCATTCCAGCACGCACTCCCTCTCTCTCTTTCTCTTAAAAAAAAAAAAAAAAAAAAAAAGGCAGATCATGATACACCACAGAATAAGTCTCTCCCCAGTCTTCCCATTGCACTCATAATCTATCCAATCCCTTACTGTGGACTGTGTCTACCACAGTCTACAGTTGCTACTAGTAGATAATAGTGTAAAATATGCCATTAAGGGATCACAAGTAGGCAGAGAGGCAGGCAGAGAGAGAGCTGGGGAAACAGGCTCCTTGCTGAGCAGAGAGCCCGATGTGGGGCTCGATCCCAGGACCCTGGGATCATGACTTAAGCTGAAGGCAGAGGCTTTAACCCACTAAGCCACCCAGGCGCCCTAGTATCAAAAATACAATCTTTGCATAAATGGTAACAAAACTGTTAAAAATGTAAGTACATAATAATGTTCAATACTGGCTAAATTCTATTACATCTCATAAACTGAAACACTACTTGTAGCAATTTGGACTGTGGCCACTTGTACAAAACTTTCTGAAATCAGTTTTGTAATGAGCAAAAATATGTGTATGTTTTGATTCAGTAACCCTCAGTATTTTTTTTTTCTTTTTTAAATTTTTTCAGTGTTCCAAGATTCATTGTTTATGCACCACACCTAGTGCTCCATGCTTCTTTAGGAAAAAAAAAATTTTAAAGGATGTATTGATAATCACATAAATACAGAGATTTTAAATAATATTCAAAAGACTTGGAAAGAACTTTATTGTCCAATGGCAGAAAAAAGTACAGTATGATGCATTAGCAAACTTCTTAAAGGACAAGTTAATAAATCTGTTAGACTACAAGCCCTATGGTCTGTGTAGCAAATAGTCAACTTTCCGGTTGCATTACAAAAGCACCTATAGAGGGACAGCTGTGTGGCTCAGTCGGTTGAACATCTGCCTTCAGCTCAGGTCATGATCCCAGGGTCCTGAGATTGAATCCCACATCGGGCTCCCTGCTAAGCGTGGAGCCCGCTTCTGTCTCTGCCTCTTCCCTCTGCTCATGCTCTCTCTCTCTCTCTCTCAAATAAATAAATAAAATCTTAAAAACAAACATAAAAAACAAAAGCACGTCTAGATGATTTAGGAACAAGTGGCTCTGGCAGTGTTCTAATAAAACTTTATTTACAAAAACAGGTAATTAGCCTATGGGCTGTAGTTTAACAATTTCTTCTATAGAACCAAAACAGTGTGTATGAATATAGTAGTGGTATATCTTGAGAATATCTTATGATAGAGGATATATGAGAAGTAGAGTAGAGTAAAACTGTATCCACACCATGATTACAATTATGAGCAAATTGTGGATGTGGAGAAGAGCTAGTGAGGAACTAAGAAAACTAAAAATTTTCAGTTATATAAACAGTTAGGTTTAGGGAATTTTAGTTTGTTTTAATTATTTATTTGCTCCTTGTGCCAACAATATTGTTCTTTTTTTTTTTTTTAAGTCAATATTTGGTTCTATACTATTTCTTTCAGTATTTTGACTCTTTTGCCATTCATTTCTTATCTGGTTTCTGCTTCGAGGCATTTTGTATGGGACCTGATTTTCAGGCATTTAAGCTCTGCCCTTAATGGCATATTTTACACTATTATCTTTCTCTTACCTCCAATCTGGTTATACTACTAATTTATTCACAGATCTGGCCCTTCACTTCCAAGGACTGCTAAAAGTAGTCTTTTAGAGTTGTGACTAGGTGGCTCAGTCAGTTGAGTGTCCGACTCTTGGTTTCAGATCAGGTCAGGATCTCATGGTCATGAGACTGAGCCCACTTCAGGGCTCTGTGCTGGGTGTGGAGTCTGCTTGGGTTCTCTCTCTCTCTCTCCCTCTCCCTCTGCTCCTCCCTCTGTTCCTCCCTCTGCTCACTCTTATGCTCTCTCTCTCTCTCAAATAAATAAATAAAATATTTTTAAAAAACAATAAAAACTGCTAAAAGTAAGAAAAATTTCAAATGATTTGGTATTTGCTAAAAATTTTCAAAAGGTAACATTTTTCTGAGTCAGTTTTCTGATACCCCTGAAAGCATTTAAATATATTTAGTTCTAATACAATATTGAACTCTGTGTAGCCAATGAATAAAAATACAAAATATCTACAGTTGGAAAAGGGGTGGGGGGAAAACCTCATGGAATTCTTATTATAAATTCTTACTATAAACAAGAGCAACTCAGGAAACTGGAAACTTGTGCATAACTGTACAGAGCCTGGATTAACCAAACCATAAAAAAAGTAAAACTAATCTGAGACTAGATTGTTTGATTACTCTCTGTCCTTAGCAGGCCTGAGCTATCACAATGCTCAGTGTGCTCCTGTTACATTTTAAGTGAACTGCTGGCACCCTCCCTTCATCAAGTAAGTCTAAATTAAACATTGAATGCATGCATGTTAACCACCAGTAGATCACCTAAACTAGCTGAAAATGACAATGAGTCTGGTGGGTTGGATCATGAGCTCATTAATGAAGCTACTTGTTTGGAATACCAAAGGTTCATAAAAGCACAATGACACCTTGGCTGAACACATTTGTTAGAAGTCATGCTTGTACTTCACCTATGTGGAAGTGATCTAACATTCAGCACATGAACTTTTTAGAAATACAAGCACATTTTTATAAATAAAAGAGTTCACATCTCCGGTGCTTTGTATCAGTCTATATTTCATTACATTTTATGTGACTGTGTGACTAGCACAGCTAAAAGGCCCCAGGATGCCTGGCTGTGGTACCATGAAACCCTTAGAAGGCTGTGCGGGACATCTTCAGGAAACACTTAAAGTGGCAGCAGCAGCCGAAATAGGAATAAAATTTTGAGGACCATCTGTTAGAAAAACCAAAACATCTGGATAAATGTAGGCCCTGAGGCTCCTGAGATTGGCAAAACCTATTCTATCACGAACAGGTCTTGGATTTAGAGGGGATGATTTCATTTGACTGGAAATAAGAAACTAATATGGGACATATGTTAGCCATACTTCATGTCATTGTTTCACGTCTCAGGTGCGGAACATTTGGGGTTACTGTCTCCAACCTCTGTAGTAGTTCTGAACGTTGGGAGGGTGGCAGTTGGTAGACTTACTTCCCCGGGGGGAAATCCTGAACATTTTCATCTAATAAATACTTACCTTCTTAGGAGAACATAAATCCTTTCTCTAAATAATTTCTTTTTATTTCTGCTTTTTCTTTTATACACTTTCTCTGCTTTTAAGATCAGAATCCAGACTTTGATACTCAAAGAAGCAGTCACACATTTAAGGTTAAGTATCTTAAGTGTCATACAGTACTTAAAAATATGTTGGAGGGGGGTGCCTGGGTGGCTCAGTTGGTTAAGCCTCTGCCTTCCGCTCAGGTCCTGATCCCAGGGTCGTGGGATCGAATCCCACATACTGCTTCCTGCTCAGTGGAGAGTCTGCTTCTCCCTTGGTCCTTAACTCCCCAACCCAACCCACCCAGCTCAAGCTCACTCTCTCTCTTGCAAAAATAAATAAAATAAAATAAATAAAATCTTAAAAAAAAAGAAAACAAAAATTCTAAATAATTTTAAAAATACATCTTGGAGATATTATAATAGAGAAGAAATATGTCTGTGCCATTTAAATGAGGATAAAAAATATTCCACTAATTTAATATCAATGTCTAGGGAACTAAGCACTCTTCAAAATGTTTTATACAGCCTAACATTATGTTTATTCATATTGTGCACTTTCTTTGACATATTTTGTGTGCCTTTAAAAAAAAAGTTTGCTTGCCTGTTGCTAGGTGGTCCCAGGAGTGTGTGCAAATGGAAAATGGATTCCACTGCTTGATCTAAGAGTTCTTGAAGAGGAATTTCCGAATAGCAAAGCTTATTGTTTTATAACAAACACCCTCTTGTCATTCTTGTTAGACCAGGATCAAGTCTCCATTATTTCCCTGTTCTGTGGGAAGTAAATTCTCAGAGTTCAAGGTCATTCAGCATTGTTTTGAGTGAGTTGGTTCATTGCTTCTCACCTCCCCATCTCCTGCCTCTTCCCAACATGAACAGGCCACTCACTGAGCCAAGCCACTTCTCTGCTTCAATCTCAGAAACATAAAGGCACCAAGTTACAAAGAAGTCAGGAAACGTTACCGTGTTACAGAGAACAACTTGACCTGAAAACAAAACAACACAGATGTCCAGCCAAAGAGAGAAATAACCAAGCTTGTGGAATGCTCAGTGACAGCCTTAAGCACATCTTCCTGAGTCTTTCAAAGAATGGTCACCCTAATTGGCTGACCCAGAACAGTTTGTCCCCAGGCTGCAGGTGCTGCAGGAGAAGACCACAGCTCCTTTGCAAGGTGCTATTCTGGTATTTGAAAAGATTTTAAAAAGAAGACATGAACCATCTTCAACCATCTCTCCCCAATCTCTCATTTCACACAGTCCCCTCAAAACACAACTTTATTTATTTATTTATTTATTTTTTTTTTAAATTTCAAAACACAACTTTAATCACAAAAATCAGAGGAAACACATACCATACATGAGCACAACTTAATCCCTAACATATTTTCTGCCTCTTCTCTATAAAAATTTGTATGGCAAAAGATAAAGAACAAGAAAAAAAGAATACCTTTTACAAATGCTAATGTCTGAGGGGAATATTAAAATGTACATATACAAAAACCTTAATGAACCATGGTAATTTGAAGAAAACTGATCTAAATTATTAGAATTTAAATTATGGCAGAGTATTTGGAAAAACTATATTGCCATAATAGTTTCAAGGATGTTCCATTTAAAAGGAATTTTATTAGATCTTTAAAGCTTTGATTGGATGAATAATTTTCCAAAGCTTGGCAGATATATGGGTATTTTAAAGTGCATAACTGTTTTCATATTAAAAAAAAAACCCTCTGGGCTACAATCTCTTATTCAATAACCCTATGCTTTCTTCAAGATAATGCTAGGTGAACTTAATTTTAAACTAAGCTTGGGTTAAGATTAACCCTGCACCAATTAGATCCAAAATGATGTTTTACCATTTATAATTACAATTCACAGTGTGGTAATTCCTACTAACGTTATTGCAACCTTTAATGGCTTCATTATGTTCACATGTATTTTGAAAATAAGATTCGAGTCTTCTTGACAGTGTCTAAATATAGTCCTGCCCATCGCTAAACTTTACCTGGAAGATGAATTTGCTTAGATGAAAATTGTGTCTCCGAGTAACTAAGGGCGTGATGTTTCAGAACAAGTCCTGAGATGGGGGAGAGTAACCCGTATTAAAAAGACATATACAACATTATCTAGGAATAACCTGAAATGGGGGAAATTACTAGATATTATTAGAAATTATTAGATATCTCAGAAATTATTAGATATCTCAGAAATCTGGGGGCCCCTGAAGCCCAGGAAGTACAACAAGGGCCACATCAGAGAGTCAGTCATCCTAACGTCCACCATGATGGTGAACGTGGCAAGCAGTTCATCACCCATAGTTTCAGCGTTTCTGCGATCTACATACAATATTTGATGTATATGATGATCATACTGTGCTATATTTAAGCCTATGACTACAACCGTATGATAGTGCTTGTCAGGAAAGCATGTGGTGAACAGTTCAGCGTAGTTACTAGCATACCAACAAAGGAGACGTTTATAAGAAACATGCTTTAAAATTTAGTGTTTCTCAAATGGTAGTTATGTGCTTACAAATCATCCAGAGATTTTTATTGAAATGCAGATTTTGATTCAGGAATACTGGCGGTGCCTAAGAATCTGCATCTTCATACAATTCTATGAGGTGCTGGATGTTGCTGCCTTGAGGACCGTACCTAGAGCAGCAAGAGTTGTATTTAGGGTAGCCAATGCAGTACCAAGTTACCACGTGCAAAGACTGGGGATGAAATAAAATAAAAACGATAAACCCTCTAAGCGGCCTATCTCCCTATTGAGTGATATTATAGAGTTCCTACTTTACACAAAGCACTATGCACTGTATTTATGCATTGTCTCATTTAATATTTCTATATCCCTATAGATGGGGTGCCAATATTAACTTCATCTTTTGATGGGAAAACTGAGCTGTAGAGTCATAGAATTAGTAGAAAGGCTGGCATTTAAGCACAGGCTTTTCCACTACTAAGCAATTCCTCTGATGTATTTATTGAACAGTATTATTTCATATAGAAACTTAGAGATGCGATGGAGAAGACAGGGTGGGAATATACTTAGAATTTACATTGGTGTAATTTTTAATTACCGTTGCAAGAAAGCCAAGTAATTCAGTTCATTAAAGTAGAAAGCACCATCTTATAGGGTTTAATTTGTCATATGCACTGTTTATCTCTTCTTGATTTAGTATAATGCATATGTCTATTTTAAAAAGTTCTATCATTATTGGACATTAACAGAAGACGTAAGGAGATAGTATTTCAGGTTAAGAGGATTCCATGTGCAAAGCAGTGAGACAGAAACAGCGTGTTGTGGTTGGGGAAACAAATAGTCTGGTGCTAGAACCTTCAGTCTGAGGAAACAGCTTCTGCAAAGAGGCTGGAAAACAGGCCATGGGTCACATCATGAAGGACCTTTCAGTGGAGTCTGGGCTTTATGACACAGATAGCGTGCCACTGAGGAAGAAACAAACACAGATTTGTTGTTTTAAAAGAAGATTGTCAGGGCGCCTGGGTGGCTCAGTCGTTAAGCGTCTGCTTTCAGCCTCAGATCATGGTCCAGGGTCCTGGGTTCAAGCCCTGCATCAGGCTCCCTGTCATGCGGCTCCCACATGGGGCTCCCTGCTCAGCAGGAAGCCTGCTTCTCCCTCCCCCACCCCCCTGCTTTTGTTCCCTCCCACTCTGTCTCTATCTGTCAAATAAATAAAATCTTTTAAAAAAGGAAAAGAAAAGAAGATTGTCAGAAAAGAAGAGGAAGGATTAAAAGGAGAACAGACTGCAGACAAGCATACCAATTTGGGAATTTTTCATAGTAGAGGCAAAGGAAAAATGTCAGTTTTAAGGCTGGTACCATTGAGGGAGAGATTCAAGAAATATTTCAGTGATGATATTATTGGGACTTTGTGAAGAAATTGGTTGAGAGAAGTGATAAAATCAATTTTGATTATAATTTGAACGTTCATTCACTGTGTTTCAAAGCCATTTTGCTGGCAGTCTTCATGCTGATAGGTGGAGAGTTCCCTCAACCACCATTGCATGAAGGGGTGCTTCAAGGTGATGGCTCTGTGTATGGTTAGAGGATATTGATAACTCCAGAATAAGGAGAAACCCCTCACTTAATAGAAAGGTGACATTTGACAGGCAGGGAGAGGTGCCTAGTAATTGTCCTGAACTTACCCCTCACTGCCCCTCTCACCCCCCGACAAGCGGTGCTTCCTCAGCTCCTCTGTCATGATCCTTGCCTGGTCGCCTACTCCGGGCAAGGGCAGAGCTACCAGCCTCTCTGTCTGTGGAAACTCAGGTGCTCTGAAAGGCAGATACCACAAAGGGACAAAACCTGCAAGAGAATTATTGGAGGGAACACACAGGAAGAATAAAATGGAAGAAGCCGATGTAGGCAGGGAAAACATTTAACTGCGGGTCTGTGAAAGGAAGGGATGAAGGAAACGCTGGGTAGCTAGAATCTTCCAACTACAGTTGCCTTCTAATGCGTACTCCAGTGAATTTTCAGACAGGGCAATTGGGAGCCTTTTGAGCCAAAGTTGCCCATTTGAGAGGTGCCATGACTGATAGAAACGAGCTTGTGTTAGTCCCACTGTTGTGCTTAGTCACTGAACAGGACTGATGGAGCATTCCCCGGGGGAACAGGGTGGATCCTGAGGGTTGGCAACATGGGCTACCCACCAACTATGTTCTGCAGCAGACCTGAGTGTGTGTTCCCACGGCCGCCATATGTCTGTGGGGTGTGTGTGTGTGTGTGCGCATGTGTGTGCGTGTGTGTGTGTTTAAAATGTGATAAATGTCCTTTTTCAAATTAGTAGAGAAAGGCCTATTCAGTAAATGGCACTGAAAAAACTGGCTAGCATGTATGCTTCCTGATAGGACCAACTTGGCCATTTTTTTTTACTGGAGCCCCATTACCTAGAACGACACCTAGCATACTATATAGTTATTCAAAACTGTTTATTAAATTATGTTGACTAGTCTACCCTTAAAAAAAAAAGTTAGATCCCTACTTTGTACCTTTCAGTAAAATTGATCTCACATGATTTAAATAATTGAACATAAAACTATAAAAGACCTGAAGAAAGCTTAGGAAATTGTATTTATAAATTTAACATAGGAATAATCATCTTAGGTGAAAAAAGCAAAATATTACAGAAAAGTTGATTCATTTGGTTATATTTAAATTTAAAGCTTATTTCTAGATGAAAAGGTAGGTAACAAACTAATATATCATGAACAAAGCATTAGTAGGGAAACATCTAATACCTATGTGTCAATAAGAAGTAGAAAAAATGGCAATGATTATAAATAAAATAAATGCCCAGTAAACATGAATGATGTTTAATAGCTGGTAATCTGGAAACTAATAATTGAGATAACAAGATAAATTAGATTTACAAAAATATGAATAGTTTAATAGAGTGATACATTGTTGAAGGCATGGTGAACAGATGTTTTCCTTCACTGCTAGCAGAACTGTATTTTTTTTTTAAGATTTTATTTATTTATTTGACAGACAGAGATCACAAGTAGGCAGAGAGGCAGGCAGAGAGAGAGGAGGAAGCCGGCTCCCTGCTGAGCAGAGCACCCGATGCGGGGCTCCATCCCAGGACCCTGCGATCATGACCTGAGCCAAAGGCAGAGGCTTAACCCACTGAGCCACCCAGGTGCCCCAGATAGTATCATTTTTTAACAGTGAAAAATTGGAAGCAAACTGAAAGTCTACAGAAAGAGGAATGACTAGAGATATTATTGTGTATCTATAGTTTGAAGGAACTTACAACTATTAAACAAATGATGTATATACTAAGTAAAAAGGGAGAATTATAAAACAACCAGAAACTGTGATATTATGTTTTAAGAATGCAATTATGATAATGACAAGTGTTGATAAGGATACAGAAGAATTAGAACCCTCATTCACTACTGGTGGGTATATGAAATGGTGCATCCACTTTGGGTTTCTTTGGTTTTGATTTTTCGCACTTTTCTCTTTATAATATTAACATGCCAAACATACCCTGTCTTTTAGTTTCTCTTTATTGAGGTATAGTTGCTATGCAATGCTATGTTAGTTTCAAGTATGCAACATAGTGATTTGAGGTGCATCCACTTTGGAAAACAGGCTGGTGGTCCCTCAAAAGCCTAAACAGAGTTACCATTATGATCTGGCAATGCCTGTCCTAGGGATACAGACAAGAGAAAAGAAAACCTGTGTTCACACAAAAACTAGTACATGACTGTTCATAGCAGCATTATTCATAATAGGCAAACAGTAGGAACAACTACATGTCCATCAGCTGATGAATGGATAAGTAAAATGTATATTCATAAAATTGAATAGTAGTCAATAATAAAATGAAATAAAGTACTGACACATGCTACAACATAAATGAGCCTTGAAAACTATACTAAATGAAAGAAGCCAATTACAAAGGATTTCACATTTACATGAAATACACTAGGCAAATCTACAAAGACAGTAGATGAGTGGTTGCCTAGTGCCTAGTGCTGAGGGAAATGTTGGGGATGTTGCACAATAACAGCTAATGGGAACAGGATTTCTTTTGGTGGTAATGTTCTAATATTGGTTGTGGTGATAGACATACAATTCTGTGACTATACACAACCGTTGAATTTCACACTTTAGATGAGTGCATTATATGATAGATGAATTATAGCTCAATAAAGTTGTTAGAAATATTATAAAGCAATATTACATATTTTTGTAAGGGCATATATATGCACATAAATTAACAGAAAAACTCACACACCCAGCAGATAACTGTATTTCTGAGGAAGAAGACAGGAGACTAGAATTAAAAATAATGTTCTCCCTTTTATGTATGCATACGTAAATAGACATATACATACACAAACACACACATACATACATTAGTGTGGGTGGGTATACATGTAAGCTTCTTGGAGAGACATTTTTTTTTTTCATTTTGATCACTGATTTATATCCATTGTCTAGAATAGTATGTGATGGGCACTCACTAAAAATGAATTGGATGAATAAAAATGCGGACATCTCCATAGGTGTACATTCAAAAAAGAAAAAGAAAGAAAAAGAGAGTAATGTTCTCAAAACAGATGTTATTTATATCCTTAATGTTTTTAGCTTTTTCAGATAGCATGTATTTGTGTAATATTAGTATAATTAGTAATTGGTTCTCTAATAGAGGGTTCCTCTACATCAGACCTACCAAGCAACTTTTATACAGGGAGGTTGAGATTTCTTCATCCCTCTTCTCATTCAGTATCTCACCACCAGATCTTATGAAAAAAGAAACAAAAACAAAACAAAACAAAAAAACTAGGTGAGTATGTCTAGAGTGTATTCTTGCCAAGTGGAAAATGGAAATCCTGAGAAGTGCACTGAAGTGCCACCCAAAATGCCATCCTTCCACTAAGCAGTAACTTGATCTAATAATGTGAGGTCACAGCCTGCAGATAATGTGTCACACTCACTCTTTAGCTCTAGATTCTATCAGGAGGGCTATCCTGCTTTATGAGAGAGCTAAGAGTTGCTTCCATGACACCTGGCTTTCCCTGTTTTTTTTTTCCCTCACCTTCCTCAAATCTTATCATTCCCACCCCAAACCCTATATTAACAATTGGCAGCTAGAATCTCTATTCCTATCTTGAATTAGTACGAATTAAATAAGGATCTCAATTTAAACTCATTTCAATGTGTAAAAGATATGCTACTTCGTGTGAGATATTTCTGAAAAATCAAAAGCTATCGACAGAACTTTAATTGGAAGAATCTAGAACAAACTACTGAGCTACAGCTGCAAAGTAGAAATTTACTTCTGCAAATCCACAAGTTTCAGTTTAATGAATATACTAAGATTTTACTGGGCATTTTTTCCAGAGCTTATAGAACACCTAGAATAGCATTTCAAATATTTCCCTTCTCCTCTAAGTACAGAAGAATTTAAGTCATAACATCTTGAATTTCCAAATTAAAGTCACCTTTAATTAAAGAATTTCAGCCAGCCATAGAAACAAAAAGTGCTATATTTTCTAAACATAAGTGATTATAATATTTATCAAAGCTATATCTGTATTTAAATGGAAATGTCTAAAAACATAACAAAACAGGATTCTGTAGGCCAGAAAGCAATTAGTCTCAGGTGTTTCCTGTTAATAAATTAGGATAGACGTAGGGCCAGACTTGTGAAATTATTTCCATTAATTAAAAAAATCAAGGGCTTAAGGTTTATTATCTTTTCCCAAAGTTGAACTGGAAAGCTATATATTCTTAACAAGAGAACATAATTGCATTTATCCTTAAAGCTGTGAGGTGCCACTTTGTTTTTCAAATGACCAATGGGATATTAACATAATATAAAATGCTGGAAAATCTGGAAAAAACAAAACATATTTGTCAATGAGCAATAAATTATCGACCACCTATTTTGTATACATTACTCTAGGAGCCAGGATTGACACACTATTTATTAACTGCGTATTCTGAGGAGATTCTCAGTCTAAAATATATTTAACATAGTTCAGTGGTATCCTGTGGAAAATACCCTTTACATCATATTCAGACGACTTCAGAGAAGAGCCCATCTGTGGAGGACTACTGTCACTGGGAAGTGGGACATGTCTGGAACTCGGAAGCTGGGTGGGCGATGATGTTGAAGAGGATGAGAGATGATGCCAGGAAGTCAACCAACAAAGTAATGGCACAGGAGTCAGAATGAGAGTGGTGTACGCCCTGAAGAAAAATAAAACCAAGTCTTTCCCAATGGAAGGGAACACCGTATATCAGACAGTAAAAAGAAGCCGATGTGACAGCCTACAGGTAAGGTAGGCTCACGTAATGGAGGCCTTAACCCCACCTCCAGGAGCCTGCCCTGACTTTGATTGGAAATTGGCAGTTATCTCTGGTTTCTGAGTAGAAGATACTTTATGAAAGTGGTGGGTCAAGACCAGGCTGGCACTGATTTTGCAGGAGGGGATGCCTCTAAATCATTCTGTGTAACAATGTATCTCGATGGAAGTAAAATCGGATTAAAAATTCTCCCATAATGTAGATTTGCTCTGACTACTTACTAATTACATATGTCAAAGGAAGATATGTGTTAAAGATAACTTCTTACCATCAGTCCCAGGTAAGAACTGATAGATGTGTGGTGACGATGATGGGTTCGCCTTTGAAGATGTTGAGTTTGCCGTTAACAGCAAAGAATCCGTTGAAACATTGAGAGGTACATAGAAAGAGCCAGCGATTAGATGAAGAGTTCTGGAAATGCAGATTTGAAAGTCATCAACATAGCTGAAAAGTGAATACGTACGAAAGAAGACGAAGATCCAGAAACTAGAATGTGGAAGTGTCTGTGGTCAAAGAGGAGCCAGCAAAGGAAACAAAGGATTAATCAGGGATGCAGGAAGAAAAGTAGCACGTTATTTCACAGAAGCCAATGGAGTAAGGCAGTTCAAGAAGGCTGGGGTCATCGATTTCAAAAGCTACAGAATCAGCAAAGAGATTGAAAACAAAGAAAGGCCCTTGGGATTTACAGTCACACACACACACACACACACACACACACACACACACACACGCATCTTTGGTAACCTAGAAAGAATACACATAGTGAAGTTTTTTAAACTATGTACTAATAAGACATTAAACGTAATTTGACGGACATTTAAAATGCTGTTTCTGTTTCTCCCTGATGTAGAAAAAGTTGGCTTATCAGGCATTTATATTATTCAGTGCCTTGACACATCTGCAGTCCTATAAAACAGCACTTATAATAATAGTCTTAAGAGACTTAAAGGTGATTTTATATCATGAAACAGTCAATGGGAATATAGCCCTATACACAATTACCGCTTAACCAAGTTGTCTGTGCAGGTGATAGAAAGGCCTGATGATGTTACAAATTCCACATTGTGGAGCACCTGGGGTGGCTCAGATGGTTAAGCATCTGCCTTCCGCTCAGGTCATGATCCCAGGGTCTTGGGATCAAGCCCCGAGTCCAGCTCCGTGCTTGGCTGGGAGCCTGCTTCCCCCTCTACTGCTTCCCCTGCTTGTGCTCTCTCGCTCTCTATGTCAAATAAATGAAATCTTTAAAAAAAAAAAAAAATCCACGTAGTACATCTTCAGGCTCATCTGTAAATAGTCAAAGGTGAATATCAAAAATCTGCAAATATCAACATCAACTACACTATTTCCCATTCAATGTATTTCCCTGTGTGGTCATTCATTTTGCCAAATAAGCACTCCATATGAAAGAGGCTACTTGATGCACCAAAACACAGTACCCTTAAGAGTTAATTGCTCAGAGAGGTGGAGAGTAAGTCTGAAACCTGTGCCTGTTAATTGCAGAATGACTTGCCCTGGCCTGTAACTTTTTTTTTTTTTTTTTTTTACTTTTCCCGAAAAAAGCTAAATTGCTTTATCGCCAGCATCACGAGAATATCATTATAGTTAGAAATGAAATTAGTGATACACCTGGGGAATGGTTTTCTCCAGACCATAATAATGTTTTATTCTTGTTTAAGCAAGAAAATAGAGTCCTGTGACAAAAAAGTACTGTCTTGGAAGCAAACCTGGCTTCTCTCACACCAGCTTCCCCAAACCACCTCAGCTGAATGCCTTAACCACATCGATCTGATTATCTTGTCTTTCAAATAAAAATAATGATGCTACCCCTATTTAACACCTGGAGGTTTCACGGGGTGGAGGGGAACAATAAGTAATTAATGTAAAACTCTTTGACACAGTAAAAGGTATTAGCTCTTAAGGATTCAATCAACCCTTTCCATGCTAAATGTAATTATTGGTTAAAAATATTAATGTGTAGGGGCACCTGGCTCAGTGGGTTAAAGCCTCTGCCTTCAGCTCAGGTCATGATCTCGGGGTCCTAAGATCGAGCCGCATCGGGCTCTTTGCTCAGCGGGGGGCCTGCTTCCTCTTCTCTCTCTCTCTGCCTGCCTCTCTGCCTACTTGTGATCTCTGTCTGTCAAATAAATAAATAAAATCTTTAAAAAAATATTAATGTGTAATTCATATGTATTTTTGTGAAAACAGCTTTCATATAACTGAAGTCTTGGACCAATGAATCATTAAAAGGATAGATAGATTTCGTTTTTTAGTAGAAAATACATGGTCATAACATTCTTATTCCCTTTGTTAAGTGCGTTGTTGCATTTAGAAGGCTGAAAGAAAATGTGCCTTACCCCCTTTACTTCTTTTATCCTTCTTTTGGGCTTGATCACCGTTGTAGCGTGCCTCTCTTCTGAATTCTCTTTCTTTCCATAACTGCATTAGTGTGTTTATATTAGCTGTCAGAGTGGAGTGAGCCCCAAAGCCACAGGCAGCCTGGCCAGCTCCAGGGGGCTGTGGCAAGGTCCCATGGAGGGTTTTTATTGTTGGCAGGAGCAACTGCTCACAATCATACTTTCAGACTGCCGGCCACCAAAGGGTTTGTTTTGTATTTATCCACTCTGGGCCGTCTCGCTATTATATGAAGCATTACTCACGAATGCATACGGCCCATTAACATTTGACTGCTGTCCATAGGGCAGAGCTGTGTCCTCCTGAGGCGCAGGCAGGAGGTTATATAAAGACTACAGGGAGTTCTAAGGTCAATAGATCATCTCAACTGACTTAATTAGGTTCTAATGAGTCATTATGAATAAAAGTCTCATTCAGATCAACAGTTACTCAACAGTTTGGCTGAGTCAGTCTTGCTTTTTACGTTAAGGAGCTACTGCTGTATTTCTGGACACCAATTTACTCTCTTCCCCAACCCTGCCTTTTAAAAAACAACCATGGGTTATTTCAGAGAACTGCTCTCCTTAATTATCTTCATTCTGCTTGGCTCTTCTCCCTGTAGGAATCCTTCAGAATGTTCATATGGTGATCACCATCTATGTTCATTACATGCATCTAAATGTATTTTTGCTACATCATATTATGCTCCCACCCTAAATCAGGTCAAACTTTTTTACTTTAAATGTGTAGTTGACCTCTAATAACTCCACATTCTCTTTTCATCTGTGTGTCAGTGTTTCCAAGCAGTTATTAGAGATAGCAACTGTTAAAATCCAAAGTATCTAAGCAGAAACTTCAGAAGAACCCACTGCTGTGTTGTTTTAATTTTCAAAGCCTGGAAGCATCCAAGGTATTTTATCATTGCCACATATCTCTAAATCTTCTATCAATTTATTTCAAGGAAATGTTATTTAAAATTTTTAGAACATAACTGCTTAACAATCACTGAATCTTCTGTTAGCCTGTTGTCCATAATCCAGGCCAGGGATTGCTCTCATATTCCACAGGTCACCTTGATGTCCAAGATGCACGGCCCTCTCCACAACATGGAGACTGGCTTGTTCAAAGTCAGGAAAGGCAGCCCGTTGGCCTGCTGCTGCTACTTTGAGTCTTTTTTGAAAAAAGGTTGCCTGGTTAGATGAGGTCCACCCATGATGACCTTATTTTTGAGTATGTTAACATCACCTGATTACAGACTTAATTACATCTACGAATCCCCTCACCTTTGCCTGCCATGTTACACAACCTAATCCCAGAAGTGAAATCCCTCCTACTCACGTGCCCTGCCCACATGCAGGTGGAGGAAATTGTACTTGTACGGACAGTGACTATGGGCAAGTCGTCTTAGCATCCTGCCTGATACAATTCTAATAAACGCAATTTTCTTAATGAAGACAACACTGACATTGTTGTTGATATTACTTTTGTTCTTTTCCTAAACTCTACTTGACAATCACCTCACCTCGCCTCTCTGTGTCATTGCAGGGAAATAGAAACTGAAACTTCTGCTGATGACATCTCATAGTCATGATTGTAAGAGAGGATATTCCTAAGATTGCCTGATTGCTCTAGATGTTCTAAATGTTATTCTGGGATGAAGCCAGACCTGCAGGGAGTTGAATCACATGTGGTACCTTGTTTGGTCCCTCAAAGATTAGAATTTACTAGTCTTGGCTTTCCTATTACCTCTCCACTTATATTTCAATTTAGAATAAACATCTCTAGGAATCTCATCATCGTATTTACGATATGGTTGATGCTCACTATCATACATTGTCTCGTTTTTATGAAAGAAGTTTCCCTTAGGTTTCAGTAGAAGGATTAACCATGTGTGTTCAGGGAGATTAGCTTTATTTTATGGATACTGATGCATATAATGGATCAGGATTCCAGTTTTATCTCAGCTACCATGAAGCATAAAATCAGATGTATAACATACGCCTAGGAAATACACAAGAGATTTGGGGTAAATCTTGATCCTGATTTTAATTTAATTTTCTTACCTGTGTTTTCTTTTTTAACTTGAACTTGTGTGTGTTTTTTTTTTTATTCTTGTGGTTCCAGGGGTTTCTTTGTAAATTACCTTAAATCCTTCCTGAAATAAATTGGTTAATATTTACTGAATGTTGTAAATTGCATGGTTTTAAAATACTAATAGGAACCTAAAACAAATTCTTTTATTTTTCCCATTTCTCAAAAAGGAAACTAGCTAATGGGTGTACAAAGTAATTAGGACTGGACATAAAAAGGATTAGAAATGTGTTAAAGTTAAGACAGAAATGAGCATACACAGTAACTATTATAACATGCAACCATATAGCTCTTCATGGTATATAAAATATATGTGCCTTCTTTCGTAGAAACCAAATACCATCAGGCCTTACCTATGGTACAAATTGTATTATATTAATGCTAAATCACACCAATCCCCAAACCCCGAGTTCTTTATCTTGTTCCCACCCACTCGTGCCATGCCTTAATTCCACTGACAATGTGCCCTCCATCTGCTCTGAAGAGTCTCCAAAGGATGCCTCACTCTCAACCCAGACTATCAGCCACAGTCACCACATGACATGTGTCTTTATGTTCTTCCTCTTCTGATCTGACTCTCATTCCTCAACACCTGCTGTGCACAAAGTCTCTTGAAAGAATGACAGTGTTCACCCTGCTAAGGTGTTTCTTACGAAGCTTGGGATATTGGTACAAACCATGATTTCTGCCCGTCCTCCCAATCTGCCTGTGATGGTTAATCTTATGTGTCAGCTTGACAGAGTTACAGATAATTAGTTAAATATTATTTCTGACTATGTATATAAAAGTATTTCCAGATGAGACTAACATTCGAATGGATAGATGGGAAGGCGGATTGCCCTTCCCAAAAGGCCTGGGCATTAGCCAAGCCTGAACTAAACAAATAGATGGAAGAAGGGAGAGAACTTTCACTGACTTTATGAGCTGGGACATCAGTCTTCTCCTGCCCTCAGACTGGGACTTACACAAGGAGAAATGATGGTTCAGATAGAGACCTGAACTTAAACCACCAATTCTGCTATTTCTCAAGCCTTTAATCTCAAACTAGAACTATACCACTGGCTTTTCTGGGTCTCAGCCTCAGACTCCATAATCTTTTGAGTCAATTCACTGATCATTGTCTTTCCCAAAGACACAGTTATTCTGGTAAATAGACACAGATTCCTTAGGAAAGCATTAAAAGGGAGAGTCAAAGTATATACCTACGGTATTATAACAGAGTCCATATGCAAAATTACCTATCCCTCTCCGGTTTAAAGGACCACTAGATATTTGAACTGACCCAGGTCTGGAAATTGGGTGAAGAAACATTATAACTTTTGGTGGCTTAAGTAAGCTTCCACTAGGTCTAAGGTTTATTCAGTTCTAAGTTCATTTCAGGGACCCCGTGATCAATATACCACAAAAGGCCTTATGGGTCACACTGTTCTTCTGATCCTTTTGCTGATACTGCTGCTTTTTAGAGTCACTATGACCTGATTAACCCAGCAGTTATGTTCCCTCCCTAACCTTTGGACACCTTGGAATCTAGTATCCCACTGAGCTCAGTGTCACGCACAAGCACCCCTTTCTTCCAGAGGGTTGCTGCTTGCATTACTTTGGAGAGATGTTGAGACTCCACTCCCTGGAATGGTTCTCAAAGCCTCGGAGGGTGATGGCCTGCTGGCCTCTGTAGAGAGCACGATTAGGGAGCAGTTGAGCAGTCCGGTGTGTTCAGTCCTCTCCAACATTTACTCATCTGTAAGCCTATAGATTCTTTCCTCTACATTATACTGAAGAATTTGAGTCTGGGGTGAAGTTAACCAAACTGGGTGGGGGGGAAGGAAAAGAAAAGAACCACACCCAAAACCTCAAACTAGAGCAATGAATCAAGTTCCAGTAATTGAATATATATTGATTAATTCAACCATTTTAAAATTATTCCTTTCCCTCTTAGATCTAGAATTTTCAGATTCCATTCTTACACATATTCTCCACATCTATGTCCATATAAATCATATAAGTTATCAAAATCTCATCAACCCCATGGCTTTGTTTGTGGGTTCCCTGCCTGAACAGTCTTGATTCTGGTTTCAATTATAGGTCTGGGGGCAATGTGAGATGACATGAGAAGCTGGCATGATCCTTCCACCTGGGGAAGTCAGTGTCTTTGAGTAAAACCTGTTTACTGGAAAGAGGGGCCAATTCCACCGTCAGTGGGAGGCTATTTTCTTCCTCTATGTTCCCATCCCAATTTTCATAATTCAAATTTCCCCCAGATCAAAGGTTTGGTGAATTCAATTAACATGATAATCTGGCAGCTGGCGTAATAAGGTTTAAGTCTGGTTTGAGCAGTTGTAGCCCTGAGGACACTAGACAAAAGATAAGCTTTCAGTATGCTTGTATGAAAACCTAGGCATTTAGACTTAAACTAAGATGTGAAGACTTCTGTCGATCAATTTATTTAAGCCATGCATGAGGGTAGAACCAATCATCTCCCCTTGCCCACCTGCACACTTCAGACCTTGCACTCCTTGGGCCATTAAACTCCCCTATGGCAGCAACCGCTTTGCCTCGTCTGATCTGAAGTCATTCATTAAAAGGTTGTAAGAAACATACAAACTAGATGATTAAGCAGAACATGAGTTCGTAAAAAGATATTTAGTAACTATGTTAGTATGTGCCAGGGCAGGTTATATTGTTGGAAAAAAATAGTGTCTCTTAGTTGCCTATAAAGAGCGAAGGGCTTATTACTTGCTCATTCGCATGTCAAATGCTGGTGGCCAATGGGCTCCTCTGTTCATTGCATCTACTTAAAGAACTGGACTAATGGAGTCATTAGTTTGACACAGGCTTTCAAAATCACTGCAGCGATGGGAAGAGAATATGGCAAATTGCTCACTAGCTTGAAAACTTGCTGCATCACTTCTGGTCACATTATTTTGGCCAAAACACGTCTAATGGCCACACATACATTGAAGGAAGTGGAACAGAGCAGTCCTATTGTGTGCTCAGAAGTAAAGAGCAAAAATATTTGTGAACATCTCTACTGACCTCTTCAGAACTTTGGGAATCTTCAGCAGGGCAGAAGCATCAGGAATTTATTCCAAAAGGCTTTAAACAGAGTTTAAAGCCCCGTTACACCCCATTACAAAAGTGGCCCTCCAAAGATACCCAGATGAGTCTGCTCGGTAGCGTGACTTTGTCCTCTGATAGGCCGCTGTGAACACCAGGGCCTTCCATGAGAATATTAGATACCGTGTTCTCTAAACCAAGGCTACACCACGGCAGTCATCATCCCTCTCACCAGAACGGTTTCTGTGTGTTCCCTACTTAAGGGTGCCGTGAATACCTCTAACTGGAGGAAGCCAGATCGCTCATGTATCTTGGCACAGCCGTGAATGTGAGTTCTGGTATTTTCAGTTTCTGTCATGGGAAGTGGGCCTTGTCTTATGAAAGGAGTGATTTCATGAGCAAAGGAACTAAATGCAGATGTTGGGTGGGAAAAAATATATATTCACTTTACCAATACAATACCATGATGTGTGTGGTGGCAGGGGGCAGAATTGGGCAACATGCTCTTTACGCAGTATACGCTGATAGATATTTCATTGATCCCCACCCAGCAGGGAGCCCGATGTGGGCCTTGATCCCAGGACCCTGGGATCATGACTTGAGCCAAAGGCAGCCACTTAACGACTGAGCCACCCAGGCGCCCTGAATTTAAATTTTTAAAAAGTATATTTAAAGTACAAAATGCTTAGCTTTAAAATGCTTTTAAACACTGTATTATTAGAATGTGAAAGATAATTATTAGACTGTCACTAGAAGACTTGTAATTTCAACCTAAAAATGCTTAAGAAAAATTAAACACTTTGATTCATTAGCTACAGGATTCCAGAGTTTGACATTATATGAGGGGTTGTGTCCATATTGATTTCAATATCCACCAGTGTTCATGATTCTGTGACTCACACGCTTCATAGATAATAATCAGCTCATTTCAGAGTGCTTTCAAATTCTTTCAAAGTCATTGAGCAGTGCTTAGGCAATCCTGTCTACTTAGCAACCTTCAGATACACCATTACACACTTGACTCTAAAGGTGGAACACATTTTAAAATTGTGACAGACAGCGCAACTCTGTAGGTTCTGATGAACATATTATGGTGTGACGTTGAAAGTATAAACACTTGAACTGAGTCTCAGTGTTCTTTTCAGTGCGGTTTGTATACACAGTCTACATCTAGCTGCACAGAAATTCTTTGCTTCAGATATGCCAATGAAGGATCAACTTGGACTTGAGATCAGCATGGACTTGAGATGTATGAATGATTAAATCTGGTGCATGCTCATACAGTAAATTTTTAATAAATTGCCCCCAAAGTAATATTCTGTGGTTGTACAATCATGACTCAATGACATGCTTCACAATCACACATTACATTTTACTGTAGTCTGATACTCAAGAACAGTATTTGAAAACCTTTCTGCAGGAGGAGTTTCTGTATTCTTTTACTTTTGCAGCCTTATTTTATTTTATTTTTGTTTTTTAAAAATATTTTATTTATTCGTTTGGCAGACAGAGATCACAAGTGGGCAGAGAGGCAGGCAGAGAGAGAGGCAGGGAAGCAGGCTCCCTGCTGAGCAGAGAGCCGGATGCAGAGCTCGATCCCAGGACTCTGGGATTATGACCAGAGCCGAAGGCAGAGGCCTTAACCCACTGAGCCACCCAGGCGCCCCTGCAGCCTTATTTTAATCTACAATACTGAGTGTCTATTTCTACTAAAAGGTAAGATAAAAGTGCCAGCCATGAACAGAAACAACATTAAAAAAGAGCAACAGTTTTATTTGGCTTTCATGCTAATGAGAAGAAAACAAAATAGACCAAAATATGACAAGTGACGTGTTCCATAGGATGATTAATGAAGTGTTGTCTTGAAGCCATTTGATGTGCTAGAATGTAGTAGTTATTGAACAACAACAACAACAACTAAATAGTAACTTTTTAGACAAGGAAGGCTGGTCAAGAAATAAATCTCCATTGGGAACCTGGCTGGCTCAGTGGGTTAAAGCCTCTGCTTTTGGCTCAGGTCATGATCCCAGGGTCCTGGAATCGAGTCCCGCATTGGGCTCTCTGCTCAGCAGGGAGCCTGCTTCCTCCTCTCTCTCTGCCTGCCTTTCTGCCTACTTGTGATCTCCGTCTGTCAAATGCATAAATAAAATCTTAAAAAAAAAAAAAAAAAGAAAGAAATCTCCATTGACTATCTCCCTTAGCAAAGTTAGTAGATGAAGTTAGAGTGACCGAAAGAAAAAAGGTATACCCAAGTTAAAAAGAGAAAAAAGTTCTCACTCTTTTTAAATCAGGCCATGCTAATAAAGTAATCAGATCTAATAAAGCAGATCAGATGGTATAAGAAGGAACTACAGTTAGGAATAGATGGCAGGATTACTCTTGTCGAACAACTTAATAGCATCAATATCCAACAGTATCAACTATACTTAAGAAAATCTCACAGTTTCTTTTTTCTAGAGGTGCAGTAGGATCGTTTGAAATTTTGTACTTTCTTCTATGATAAATTAAGTTTGTTTTTTTCATGTCAAGACTAACTACACACCATAACACAAGTAATGATTCCCGTAGATTCTTGGAGGATGAACATCTGGCCCGTATTTGCTAATGATGATCATGTTTATATGTTACTGCTGGACTGGACTTGGCATGCCAGTGTAGTCATTTTGGCTATTTTGATGGTTGCTACCACTAAATGGAATATGTGATGTTTCAAATCAATTGCTAAGGTATCTGAAGGCACAGAGAGTGATAACCCGGTTCGACCTGTGATGCTTGGAAATAATAACAATTTGTGTGAGTTTATATTTAGAAACATCATACATGGTATTTTCCATGAATACTGATCCTCAAAGATCTGAAGCCGTTTAATCTAATAGAATCATTGGAAGAATTCTCTTGCACTTGCTGGTAGATGTTCTTTTGGCTATATTAAAAGGGCCCCCAAAATTCCTTGAAATACTCTGAAACCCATTGTTAGCATAAAAGATAGATAAATTGACTCCCAAAAGAAGAAGATGATCCACCTTATTTCCCTGACAATTTGATCCCAATGTAATGTTCTCCCTTGTTATGTAAAAGGATTTCCTGGGACCCAAAGTATATCAGATAACAGAAAGTAATTTTCACTTATTGAATGGGTACTATATGCTAGATATAATATAAAATATGAAAATTACTGGCATTACCTAATCAGAATTACTTCCCAGCTAATGAAATACTGACTTTAAACATTGTCTTAGAGATAAGAACTAGGAGTTTCAAATAGTTGTGTATTCACTGAATGAAAAAAATGACACAATATCTGAATACCACACGTTTTTCAATCTCTAATTTCTGTAAAAACCATTTTATGAAACAGATTTTAAAACAGGACTTGAAAAATTCTTTGGAAAAGTTTAAGCTGTTTAAAATGAAAATCAGTGTAAGGTCACTTGCAAAGGCAACAAACACTGGCAAGGAATCATAAAGAAAAGTGTCCAAAGTGGAAAAAAGACAAACTTGAGTAAGTGACAGAAAGAGTACAAAGTATAAATTCTGACAACAAAACCTGAAGATACTGGAAAGAAATGCAAAGAAAGCTTAAAATTAAAACTTAAAGGGTAGAGGACTGACAAAATAAGATTAACATTTATGGAACACAAAACCACAAATAATTAAAGGAAGAAAACTGTGATGAATATAAGTAAAAATTACCCCAGTTAACTAACATTTATTGAGTACTCGTATGCATCTGGTATTGATTTTGACGAAAAGAAAATCACAGATTTGACAAAGGAGCAATGGGCACATATTGATATGTTTAAAGCCTCTAAGATTTCTTTCAGTGCTTTATATGTTTGTCATACTGTAAGTTGGGAGGAATTCGACTGTTTAGTAAAAATTTTAAGTATTATTATATTGTGCACAAATTCTGTTAAACATTTTATAGAAATGTGTTTAAGGATTTTCCACAAAACACATTCCCTCTTACAGATCCAAGTGGCCACACATTACCCAGGATCGGTAACTCCCATTTGTGCTTATTGAACTTGTTTCTATAAACTCCTCAATCCCTCCCACCCAATTAATGGGATAAAATGCCTAAATAAACATGAGAGGAAAGACCCTTAAAAGCTCTACTACCCCCAATAAAAGGCCTTAGTATTGAATGATTGCAGCTCAGAGTTGACACTTTACTATGCCTGACGGTGTAGACATCCCCCCGCTTCTGTGTCCCCAGTAATGACACCCACCCCATCAAACTTTGAGAGTTTTTATACATTGGCGGTTAAAGTCATTTGGCCTTTGGCCTTGTGCCTCCAGGGGTTAGAGGCATTGACTTAGGAGTAAAGATTAAATTAGCCATAGCTAGACCAAAGAATAACTAAACAAAATAAAAAGGCAAAAAGATGAAGGAATGGGGAAGCACATTAGATGGTAAAATGAGGAAGTCATTAAGCAAATGAAACCCTAGATTGAATAATTGGCAAAATTTCCTGAAACAAAAGAGCTCTTAAACTCCCAAGTACTGTTGTCCTGCAACAGAGTGATTGAGCTCTGCTTGGGTCAAGTGACATTAGATTGCCAGCCCATGGCAAGCCACGTGGGACCAACAACACAAGTTAGACCAGGGAAATTCCATGGTGCTTCACACCCATCTGTGGCTGTGGGAACATCAAACCAGTGTTACTTCTTTCTCACTCTGGAAACATACAAAGGCGTCCATGTACCTGTACCAACAATCCATGTTCATAGTCTGCTAGACAGATTTTTTTTTTTAACATTTCAGACTCATCTAAACAAAAGCATCTATAAGGCAGGATTCCTCCTACCCTTCATGCCTATATAGTGCCTAACACTGAATGGTGAATGATGAGTGTGAATGGGTTTGATCAGTTCACCTCGAAAAATGCTCGGGCAAATCATTTTGAAGTCACTTCTAGATATTTTCTAATTTCTGACTCTGGAGCTTCCTGATTTCCTTGCCTGTGTTTCTGAAAGTATGATTCAAAGGGGACTGTGGTCATTCAGAAATGTTTGTTGCTCATTACATACTAAAGTTTCACTCTATCTCACCATTCATAATGTTTTCCATGTTGTGCAAAATTTAATAAGATACAGGGATGTTTGTTTTCATCTCCGAGCCCATTGAGGTGCCACTTTTCAAGTTCTGTGTTGAACACTAAAGTGCCCTTAATAAATGAGTCCAGATGGAGTGTGTATGTGAGGCGGGTAGGGTAAGTGTGTGAGATGGAAACCACAAATAGCATTATACTCAATCATTCCATAAGATGCCACATGGCCTGGGGTGATTTTCCGTAGCAGAATCTAAATAACATTGTTCATCTGCTAATGGTCTAAATATCATAATTAGGACATGTTGCTGCTATAGAACTCTAATTACTGATAAAAAGCAACTTTCATCATGACCTTCTCCCGTTTAAGGGAAATGATCATTATACCTAACTCCAGCCTTTCAACCCCTTGATCATTCCAATAAAGCATTTCTGCAAATGCCAAACACATTGCTTGGTTTAGAATTGCTGTTCTAACTTGGAACTAATGATTTATGTCTTTTTCAAATGTCATACATTTGGAATCATTAACAGGTGAGAAGCAAAATAGCAAAACGTGGATGTCTCAGCAACTATTAGACGCATGCTTACTGAAGTTGCAACTAACCGCTGTACCCCTGATGACAAGACAGGGCATTTTCCTTCCTCTCTTTCACTGCATTTCGTACCAGAGGCATTTCCAAGCAAACCAAGAGGAAGTTTCATCTAGTCATGTTCAATTGCAGCAGTATGGTTCCATGTATCCTAGAATCCATCTGACTCATTGATTCTCTCTGCAAATAAACATATCTGTACATTTCTACATAACATTAAAGCTAGGCTGGCTTTACGAGGTGATGGCACAGGCCATCCACATAATATGATATGGAGAGTGTCTCTGTTTAAAATAATACCTCCCTGGTTGTCTATTATCATTCCCGAAAGTCCGTTATCAGAATTTCTTTAGATTCTAGTGTGTCCCCCTTGAAAATTCAACCATCCTTAAAAGGAAAAACCATGGTAACCCGTATCAGCTAACATCTTCATTGGCTGAGAGTAAGCTGTGAGCAGGTCATCTGGGGAGACGATAACAATAGAGTCTTGGAAGAGTGAATGGCCATTCACTCATCCATTTAGAAAAATATGTGCTGAATGGGAACCTACTATTTTGGAGGCCATAATATGATTTTAGGTCATAAAGATGCGTGAGTGTGATTTCTGTACTCAAAAAGCATAATTCACTGGAGGAGACAGACAAGAAATAAGGCAATCAAAGCAGGGAAAGTATCCTGATAGAAAAAGGGAACCAAAGAAGGCCGTGGGAGGGGCACCTATCCTGGACTGTGTTGAGGGAGACAATGTGCAAGCTTGCTAGCAGAGATTGAGTAGGAGCTAAATTTTAAGAGTCACCCTGGAATATGGCCTGAATGTGTTTCCACACTGTATTAATGAAAAATGCTACAATTAACTTCCTTGGCCCTTAGAAGGTCAATAATAATTTCTGTGACTTCCTGGATATGAGTGGCTTTATGATCAGAAGTGCAATATGACCCATGAACTAACAATCAGCAGACAGGTACAGTTTTTCTAATTTGGGCCCCATTTGTGGAAATTAAGTAATTACCTGCTCTTTCTGTTTCTTAGTTGACTCACTTGTGGACTGAACAGTTGGCATCTCTGGTCCTACTTGGTTTAGGGTATCTTCCCTGTCCAGGTTGGGGATGGAGTTGGTACTTATCAAGACTTGGGACAGTGGTCAGGGTCTCTTCCTTCCTCCCTTCAAAAGAATAAGTGGTACATGAGTATTCATGACAAATTTTGCTTATTTCACCATTTTGTATATTAACAACCAAATCTTTGTCTTTAGATAATAGCTCATTATATTTGCCATCACACCTGAAGTTTTCTCTAGAAAGTTACTTTTCTTAGAACATTATCTAAAGAAAAAAATACATTAAACACTGTAGTTAATTTTCATAACAGAACACAATTTAGTTAAAAAGATGAAATCGAGGGACGCCTGTGTGACTTAGTCAGTTAAGTGTCCACCTTCTGGGGTCATGATCCTAGTGTCTTGGGATTGAACCCTGCAGGTGGACTCCCTGCTCAAGGGAGTGGGGAGTATGCTTCTCCCCCTCTCTCACTCTCTCTCAAATAAATAAATAATAAAAATCTTATAAAAAAGATACGGATTCGAGAATGTAATTCCAAGCTTCTTTGTTTTTTTCCCACTGCCCCTTCTTTTTATATTATTTTAATTTAAATTCTATTAATTAACATGTAATGCATTATTAATTTCAGAGGTAGAGTTCTGTGATTCATCAGTCTTATATAATATTCGTGCCATTTACATCCATGCCGTCCTTAATATCCATCACCCAGTTACCCCATCCCCCACCCCACTCCCCTCCAGCAACCCTCAGTTTGCTTCCTATGATTAAGAGTCTCTTATGGTTTGTCTCCCTCTCTGATTTCATCTTGTTTTATTTTTCTCTCCAAACTTCTTTAAATTTTCTTTCAGCAGGCTTCCATTAATTTAGGCCATATTTTTAAAGACCAATGGAAGAAAAATAGGCCTATTAACAATAGATTATATCCATACTTTACTAAAAGTTTTTTTTCTGAATTACACTTTTGCAAATAATGAGTCAAATTTACAAAGGAAGATCTATGTTAATAAAAATAGCAGTTTTAAAAGCCCATTCAAATTGTATTTTCTCTTAACATATGTAGATTTTATTAAAGAATACAAGTAAAAAGAATTACATTATTTTTCCTATAAAATTGTCTTTGGTTATCTTATTGAGAGTGAAATTATAAATTTGTAGAGAACAAACATGAATTGAGTCCAGATTAATAAAAACATATGCTTACAAGGGCATTCTTTAAATATTTTATTTATTTATTTGACAGAGATCACAAGTGGACAGAGAGGCAGGCAGAGAGAGAGAGGAGGAAGCAGGCTTACTGCTGAGCAGAGAGCCCGATGTGGGGCTCGATCCCAGAACCCTGGGATCATGACCTGAGCTGAAGGCAGAGACTTTAACCCACTGAGCCACCCAGGTGTAGGGGCATTCTTTATATGAATTTTTAGACTGAGTCTATCTTCAAAATCTACAAGGAGCCTTGAGAGGTGTGAGTTTGGGTGAAGGAGATTTAACAAGAATAACATGACATCAAAAAGAGTTGTTAAATGATCATGGAAAAAGTAAATTACTTCTCAGGGAAAATGCAACAAAAGATTTGTTTATTGTAAACATCCATTTGAAATAGACTAGGAATGTTTAGCCTGCGTGAGACAATCAGCTCCCTATAAGATAATATAAATGTATTTGAGGACACATCTTAGTAGCAGAAAGTTGTCATGATCAGTAAGAATAAGGTTTGCTCATCTGAACACATAAGTACTGCTCTGAATCTTCTTTAGCCAATACCATAGCTGGAAGGGATGGGCTGTCATAAACACCCAGTGACTCACAGCCACTGTTGAAAATAGCAGTCTTCCGATATAACTAAGGTTATGGTAAATCACAAGAGAAATCCATCGTGTAAGGGTAGATTAGTTATGTTATAGTAATAGCAGATTAATATGTATTTCTTCAAATGTGTGTCCTTTTTGGTACTGGGAGTACTTTTTTAAATACTAAGATTCTATTTGATTTTGTTTGGCATCAGTTTTCATTATTTGATACAAGCACATACTGTATAGAGAGTTGTGAATCCCAAATTGTGATTAGTAATCATAAAGCTCTTCAAATTTTAGAACATTACACTGGATTCTGAAGATAAAGTGTAGGCAAATGCAGATTATTTTTATTAAGTTAATTAAGAAGGGCAAGTTAGAATTATGACAGCTTAGTTTTCTCTACCAGTTCTTTTTGTAGCATAATACAATATTTTATAGCAATATAAGAAATCCTTGTTATTCAGTAACAAATTTGTAGAGAACAAACTAATTTGACTAATGTGAATCATGAAATGATGGGCAACACTCTTTGTGAACTAGTTCCTTCTTCATTGAATTTGAAAATAGTATTCCTAAAAAGGCCTTTCTTTTCATCATTGACTATCATCCCGCAATGCCTAATTTCTCTCTCTTCTGACCCTAGGAGAAAAGAGTAAGACTCAGAATTAACGGTAATAAGGCTTTAATGAATTTTTCTGTGGAGCTGCTGGAGAAGAGTCTCTCTGGGTGAGTGTCTAGGTTGCTTTTCGCCAGGGTTTAGACATGGAGACAAAGATTTCAGTGCAAATAACTTCCTTGGAAAGTGATCCAAAAAATCACCAGATGGGATGTGGTGTAAAATGGAATAGATTACTGCTTTGGACGGCAGGACTCCGTTTAGCTAGACACAGACCATGCCTCAGAGTTGTCCCACCCCAGTGAGCATGAACCTCATTGGTTAGCTTCAGCTCACATCTGTTAAAAGTTGAGGGCTAAAAATGGGCAAATAACCAAGGTTATCTAGAAATGTGAAAAAAATATAAAAGTATTTTGCACAACTCTATACAGTTACTAAAACACAGATATCATGTAGTTTATCCAATTTTTTTTTTTTTACCTTTTTTTGGGGGAGGAGGGGGCAGAGGGAGTGGCAGAGAGAGAATCTTAAGCAGGCTCCATGCCCAGCATAACCCCAACGTGGAGCTGATCTAACGACTCTGAGATCACGACCTGAGCTGAAATCAAGAGTCTGACACTTCACAGACTGAGGCACCCAGGCACCCCACTGTAGTTTATTCTAAAAATATATGTAATTTTGTCATAGATGAGATAGAAAATCTAAACGTAATTATGGTAAATAATTAAGACAATTTCCAAATAGTCACTTTTTAAAAACACCATTCCTAGATGGAGTCACAGGTGAAGTCAATTAAACTTTGAAAGAATGGAAAATTCCAATACTTTAAAATTTTTTTCTGAGTGTAGACTGCCAAAACTTTTGACAGTCGAAACAAGTATAGATACATTGTTTACGAATGTCAACATAAAATCTTAAATAAATCACATGTATAAAATCCTGAAGTCCATCTAAAGATCAATATTTTTTTAAAAATAGAGTATATTTCTGGAATATAAAGATGATACACTATTTAAAACTCTGTTAATATAATTCATCATATTAATAAATTGGATGACCAAAAATAAAGCCATTTGGCAAAATTCAGCATGATTTCTTAAAAAAACTTAAATCAAACTTAAAAATTAAAAAATATGCTTGATATTTAGCACAGGAATTCCCCTTCTAGAAATCTAGCCTACAAAAAACTTACACTGTTTAGTGTATCTAAATAATCTATAAGGTTATTCACTTCTGTTTTGTTTATAATTGTGAAAAACCAGAAGAATCTAAAAGCCTTTCAATAGGGGGGGAGTAATTAAATAAATTATAATATATCCATATAATGGAATACCACACAATTATTAAGCGTGAGCAGTATGCGGGTAATGCAGAGAAATCCAAAGGTAAAATTAAGACTATTTTGCAAATGACCCAAACAGGGATTAGAATATGTGACTAATTACATAAATTGTTTAGAAAATGTGTGTGTGTGTGTGTGTGTGTGTGTGTGTGTGTGTGTTAACTTCTGGGGAGTTGGGCTGAATGTTAGGATGGGAGAGACCAAGTCTGTATTCTATCCCCTATTGTGTGGTTTGACTATTAAAATCATAAAATAATTTTTGATGATTTAATTGCTTTTATCAACTACATAAATTATTTTCAGTACTTAAAATTGTATAATTTTCCATAATTAAAATTGTATAATAACTATCTTGAAAATTGAGAAACTAATAATATACTTTGTAATTTTTTGGAGGAAAAGTATAGGCCAACTTTTTCCAAAATATGTTTTATAGAAATACTGTCTTGGAAGTGATGTTAAAACAATGACAACAGCCATAATAACAACATGACAAAAAAGCGCTTTTAGGTCAAAATAATCAGAAACACCGTGAACTGTACCTCAGACAGTAATAATGTATATTCACATACTCAAGCCTCTTAAAAATCTTGCAGGAGAGAAACTTTTCAGATATAACTGTTTTCCAAATGCATTTATTTGGCCAATCTTTCCGTACTTGACTTATCACCTATTAATATCTCACAGAATGTATTTGTAACATCCGTTTAGACCCATACTGGAGACAGTGTGATCATCTCATCTGTGTTTAAGATTGCTACTGAAACATTGGATTCAGACTTTCTTGGCTGCCAGCTGGAGAAATTCCAGGAGGATGACATTTTGGCCACATTCCTCCATGCCCTCGTCCTCCCATCTCTCTCTCCGGGAGTTTACAAAATACTGAGAGGCTTGCTGCCCTCACCTGGAGGGGACACAGCAGGCTGGGACTCTGCTGAGATCCACGGGAGGCAGAGGAGCTGTAGGACCTCCTTCTGTCTGCTACCAGGCAGAAGCCAAGAGACTATTGGCAGGGAAGACGACTGTACTCAGAAACCGGGCAAACATCTTCCAGGAATACTTCAAGTGGCAGAATCCTGTTGATTCCTTTGCAGAGCGGCTACGCCCGGGCTTGCGCTTGGTGACACTGTTTGCTCATGCCAGCGCTGTTAGAACAGGAGGGTCTCTGTGCTACTGGCCTGAACTGTTCCCCATCCCAGCAGCTGGGGGAGAAACGCACTTGGCACAAGGAGAGTACCTAGAGGAGAGAGACTTCTCCCACATGGCTCCTAGAAGGGTAAGGGTTTACCAGGTATTTGCTTGTTTGTTTGTTGGGGCAAAACAAAAAACAAAAAACCACTTGTATATATTCAATGATAATCTAATAAAACTAGAAATCAGCAATACAGGGTGAAATATTGGAAATTAAGAATCGCTTATTAGTAACCCCTGAGTCAAAGAGAAACTGAAAATAAAACTTACCTAGGAGACATAAAAGAGCTGCACTTAAGGGAGAATTTATATCCTAAATGAGTCAATTATTTCAGAATTATGGGGAATAAGCAAGAAGAGTGACTACATAAATGCTCGCATGTAAAGCAGGTGTGGGTTTTTTTGTTCTATCAGATCTTCTCTCAAGTGAATCATTATAGATTTAAGTTCTTACAAAGCTTCTCAAGTAATGTATCAGGCTTCCAGTGTGTTTTAGAAAACAATGTTCTTTTGAGGAAGCCCTATGAGCCTTAAATGACAGCCCTCAATACTACTTTGGGAATGATTACATAGTTCACCTGACACAATTAGTTAAAGAAGGTAGGAAAGAGGTTGAACGTAGATTTAGTGATTATCCCTGAATAAATGATTTTTTAATGATAAATTTGGGGTTATATGAGAAAGGTGGATTTCAGAAATTATTCAGAATAAAAATATAGTGGTTACAGTTTAGATCATTAAAAACCATTCTGGAATAAATGGGAACAGATGAGAAAAACGGTCTTATGTCATGCAAGTGAGATGTAAGTGAGGAAATTCCTGTGAGCCATCAGCTGTGGGTTCAAAAATGCCAGCGCCGAAACCTCCATAGAACCAGTGCCCGGGCGGAGAGCTGCACTGTTATCCGTGATTTGCTATCATAGAATAAAGATTTTTGAAAAAGTCAAGAAATTAAAATAAATATAAATTCTCACAGGAATAAGGTAGTAATAATATGAAGTAGGAGCAAGCAGTTATATAAAGTATCTGAGGGGAAATACTGAGAATGAAAAATGAAATTGTTTAAATAAAGAGCTCTTCTGAGAGGATGACTAGCCAAATAATGAGTTAGTGGGTAAGAATTTCTAATTGAATAACTTTTTTCAGAAGACGTCAAAAAGTTATAAAGAATTAGGAACTCTAAGAGCTAAGAAAGGAAGGAAGCATCAACATCTTTATCGTGGAATTTCTGAAACATAAGTACAAATCGAAGGAATGGATGATTTAAATAATAATCAAGAATTTCTTAAGTAAGGGTCTCTGTGAAATTAAAGGATGGTTCAGTATCAGATAACTTTCAATGTATTTCATTATTTAATGGATCATAAGGAAAATAATATTCCCTCAATGGATTTGGAGAAAGCAATACAAATATCTCACCGTCTATTTATTACTTGAAAGGCTCAAAAAATTAGACACAGGAACCTTTTTTCACTTTATAAAAACTGCATACATGAATCTCTACAAACATAATACTCAGATAAACTTAATGGGATCAAGAGCGGGATTGAGACAAGGATGTTCAGTATCATCACTGCTATTTAAAACTGTATTAGAAATCCTGGCTAATGCTCAAGAAAAGAAAAACATACATAAGAATTAGAAAATAAATAAAACTATTATTATTTGTGTATTTTATAGACATCCACATAGGAAACCTCACAAAATCAATAGCTAAATAGTCAGAATGTCCCAAACAAATAATATACCATTTTTACAAAGTGACACAACTAGATTATCTGTTAAAAAGACTTGAAAAAAAGACCCTTATAGATAAAAATTTTTTTAATGTCACAAATAGAATTAAAGTAAATAAACATACTCTGTTCACTGATGAGGTGACTTAACCTTGTAAAGATTTACCATCCTGCAAACTAAATAGGTATTAGAAGCTACAATATTCACCACTTAAGAAATCATATAAAAAAATGATTTTTAGGGGTGCCTGCGTGGCTCAATTGGTTAAAACCTCTGCCTTCGGCTCGGGTAATGATCCCAGGATCCTGGGATCGAGACCCACATCGGGCTCTCTCCTCCGCGGGGAGCCTGCTTCCTCCTCTCTCTTTGCCTGCTTCTCTGCCTACTTGTGATCTCCATCTGTCCAATAAATAAATAAAATCTTAAAAGAAAAAAAAAAGAAAATGATTTTTAATACTGATATAGCAAAATTGGAATGCTCAAATTAATCATAACTAATGCAACAAAATACTGCTACAGGAATGGACAAATAAGTAGTCAAACAGAATAGAGAGACCAGCATTCGATTTAGTTTTATATATATGATATTATATATTATATACTTCAGTTATGAATTAATTATTAATTAAGTGAATGCTAATTTTGTTAAGCCAGACATTTAGTTCATAATCAAAGGTTTGGCTTAGCAAAATTAATTCTGAGGAAAATGATGGTTCATATAATTAATGACATTGACACAATTCTTTATTTGGGGAAAAGCATAGATTACATCATATATAAAAGTAAATTTCAGGTTTTAGTAATGGTAGAATATGTCATTTATAAATAAGATTTCTATTAAAAAAGCCTAAAGCTAGAATAGCTAGATAAATAATAAGTATAATCCATTTAAAAGTATTAACAAGTGACTAAAGAAAAAGATTGGGGAATCCATTCAAGAAAAAGAAATCAAGGAAACCTGATATCTTCCCTTCGCAGGCTTTCCTCTCATTATTGCTCCCTACTTTAGGAGGCTGACCTGCAGCTACATGAATAGTTCTCTTGTACTCTGAGAGACAGTCACAGCTTTAAATGTATATTATGGAAGGGAAATTTCAAAAGATACCATGAATAAACCCCAGAGAAAGTGGAGGAACATAATAAAAATTAATAGAAATTAATGAAATAGCAAACATTATATAAAGGGAATCAAGATTTTTTTTTTTTTCAGCATTGTTGGTAGTGGGGAAATACAGGGGAGGGGAGATCCCTGAATACCATTTACACACACACACACACACACACACAGTCACACACAAACGATGGAATAAGCCATACTATAGATACCGTGTAACTATTAAAACAATTGTGCTAATCATTAACTGTATTGATCTGAATGGCAGGGACACACAGTTCAATTTAAAAAGCAAGTTGCAGAATTACTGTTTTGTTTTTTTAAAAAAATCAGTGCAATAAGAATAAAAAATCAAAATGGATATACATATATTTATGAGTTGATAAGTATTTATGAGGCAGGAAACCTATGTGGAAGAAAACATACCAGGCTATTAGCACATTTCCTAGAGCAATGAACATAGAGATTTTGGAGAAGGAAAAAAACTTTTAACCTTTTCTTTCTATGTCTTGTATTATTTCCCAAATTAATATGAGTGTGTTGTTCTTCTATAATCTTTAAAACAGTGTCATGAAAAATAAAATAAAAATAGAATAACAAAAATTGTGACTACAAAACTTTAAGCAAAACCAAATAGCTATAATGCTCATGTTCTGGCAAAACATCTTATGACTAAAAAGTTCACTGAGAACTAAAACTTCACTTAGAATTACACTCTCAAGAAGCTGACTTTTTCTAGCCTTTTTGGTGGATGTGATAAAAAGCAAGGATTCCTTGGAAATGATTGTTTTCTGTGAAACAGTGGTGCCTTTATGCATGACTAATGTGGACATTTGGAATTGATAGATTTTGTTATCTAGAAAAAAAAAACATGGCAGATTTTGAAGAACTCTTTTCATAGCTGTTGAATCTTTTTGATGACAGTTTTACTCTATTTGGCATGCTTGGTGCCGTGTCTCTTTCACATCTTTATAACTACTTTTTAATGAACATCTTTAAACACTTTCTTAATCTTTCTCAATTCTTGCTGGCTCAACCAGAAAGATTTCACATTTTCTCAAAGTGTGAAATCAGACACTTACTTAAGGAGCTGCATTTTGATGATTGTTTCTCTTCGTCACATCAAACCATTGCTGGCCTGAAGAATTGCATGAATGCCTTTGTCTTTCTGTTTAAATAAAAGTAACTGTTACAAATAGCTCAGATGGCATTTCCTCAGTTTTAAAAAAGGTGTATTCTGAATGTTGTCTATATCCACTTAATTTAGCAAGACAGGAAACCATAAATTAGATCCATATCATCTTTGGGTTTTAAAATATTTTTGCATTCTCTGGGCAGCTAAAAGATACACATATGAACCTAAGATGTTAAATTTCTTCATTTTGCCAATTACATGCAAAAGAAATTTCTGGGAAGCAATGTGAATCTGCATTTCTTGGATGACTTTTAATAACAAACTATGTTTTAGCATCTGTGTATTAAGAAATAATAACTGGGATGCCTGGGTGGCTCAGTCAGTTGTCTTCAGCTCAGAACATGATCTCAGGATCCTGGGTTTGAGCCCTGCATTAGGCTCCCTGCTCAGCGGGGAGTCTGCTTCTCCCTCTCCCTCTGCTGTCCCCTCCATTTGTGCTCTCTCTTTCAAGTGAATAAATAAAATCTTAAAAAAAAAAAAAAGGAATTAGTAACTGTGTGATGTGTTTCAATGTCTTAATTCTTATCTGACCATGTATTTCAAAAAGTGGTCTGCATGAAAAATTAAATGGCTTTCAGTAAAAGAGGTGTCCCTTTTTTTTTTCTATTTACTTGCATTATATTGTTATTTCTTATTGTATCAAAGTTTGATGACAAGAAGCAACATTTTGTTGGCTGACATATTTATAAACAGAGCAGAAGTTGCTTAAAAATGTTATTGTGGGGACACCTGGGTGGCTCAGTTGGTTAAGTTTCTGCCTTCGGCTCAGGTCATGATCCTGTGGTCCTGGAATCGAGTCCCTTGTCGGGCTCCCTATAGGGAGCCTGCTTCTCCCTCTCCCTGTGCCTCTCCCCTGTGCTGGTGCCCTCTCTCTCTCAAATAAATATATAAATCTTAAAAACAAACAAACAAAAAGATTCGTAAACCTTCCATTAATGTCATTTCAATGTCTTTCTCTTCTTACATCTTTCTACTACTGTATCTGTATTCTATATTTTGGTGGATTGCTTATTTTCCCCCATGTGGACAAATTTTAGCTCTTTCCATTTTCAAACTTTGTGTTTTCTTAATGGTTTTACCTAACATTTTTTCCATCAAATCGCTCATTGGCATTTTTCCTCACAGACTTATTCAAATGGAAAATGCCATTCTATGTTCTGATCTTTTATTTGGTTCATGATTGAGCAGTGGTATTACATAGAATAGCATTGCACATGAGTTGGGGAGGGTACATGAAGGTTGGGTGTATATGTAAGAGATTTCTTACGTATGAATGCTTGCTAGGGGGGTTCACCTCTCAAGGGACTGGGCCACAAGACCCCACTGGCAATCTGGCGTGTGCCCAGATTTTTAGATTTATGTATTATGTTATCAAGTTAAAGTTTTGCAGCAAGCCTATATATATATTTTAAGATATTGTTTATTCATTTGAGTGAGAGAACAGGGGAGGGGAAAGGCAGAGGGAGAAGAAGAAGCAGAGGGAAAGGGAGAAGCAGAGAGAGGAGAATGGAGCTCAATCCCAGGGATCTGGGATCATGACCTGAGCTGAAGGCAGATGCCCAGCCAACTGAGGCACCCAGGCACCCCTGTAGTAAGCCTTTAAAGAATGGCTTCTTAAAGTTTCTGCAAAGAAACCGTGGATTAAACATAATGCCAATAATGCAAGTGCCTGTGAGGAAAAAAGATGGCAGAGCTCACATTAAAAAGCATTTGCTAAGATTAATAAAATTATCTAAGGAAATCAGATTTAAAAAACTGAAATAATTAAGAAAGCTATTTGAATGTAGATTTATAGCAAAGGTCATTAATGATGAACTTTTAGCATAAATTGTAGCTTGAGATATTAAGCATTAATAGAGGTATGTATAAAACATTTATGAATAAAAGTACATATATTGAGGATGCATGCCTTAAAATTTTTTGTTGATGAATTGTATAAATGCAAACATTTGAAGAAAAGTTCATAATTATCTGCGATTCCTGGCTTACCCTCTGTCTTCCCTCTTGCAACACTGAACTCTTGAATGCCAAGGACTTCCCAGTTCATGAACAGCAAAATCTGCTACATTGGAGGAGTTCAGCAAGTTTTTTAATAGATAATGCAATATTTTAGGTTATTCAAAGAATAAATAGACGGAGATCCTGCCATCAAAGAGCTTACAGTTTGTTAATAACTAATTGTGACTACTGTTGTTCAATGCATATCATGCTATCCCTATAGAAGACTGTGTTGCCAGTGAAGTTGGCGGTACCCAGAGTTCACTTCGTGAAAATCAAACTATAGTCCTGCTGAACTGAAACTACTTTCTCAGAGATGTTCCTGCATCTTAATCGTAAGTTCTGCTTTTGCTCTCTTCTCTCTAGTTCACTGTTGATGATCTCCTATTGTTGTCCACACCCTACACAGCCCCTCTTCAATAAACACGAATTCCCCCCAAACAGCATCACAATAAAATAACGAACACAGCAGTGAAATGGGTCAAAGTCAGCAGACTGTATATCCTAAATTATAGACTTTTCTGAAGGAAAAAGTGTCATTAAAAAAGAAAAGTAGAGAAAGACAATAAAAAGTCCTCATCATCTTTATTCATTAGTAGTATAATTCAATGTTCTATATAGCAGCAAACAAAATCAATTTTAAAAATTAGGTATTTAAAAATGTAGAGGGAAACTAAGTCACATCAGATTAAGACTTTAGATTCAAAGACGTACTATCTTTTTCTTAAAGATTTTATTTATTATCCGTTTGAGAGAGAGAGAGAGCACACAAGTGGGGTAGGGGCAGAGGGACAAGCAGGCTCCCCGCTGAGCAGGGAGCCGAATGATGATGTGGGGCTCCATCACAGGATCCCTGGGATCATGACCTGAGCCGAAGGCAAAGGCTTAACCAACTGGCCATGCAGGTGCCCCTCAAAGATGTAATATCTCAAAGAATGTTGACCTCAAGTTCCAAAGAATAAGACCGAGATGTTTAAAGAAAAAATAAAGGGGCATCTGGGTGGCTCAGTCGGTTAAGCAACTGTCTTTGGGTCAGGTGATGATCCCAGGGTTCTGGGCTCAAGCCCCACATTGGGCTCCCTGCTCAGTGGGGAGCTTGCTTCTCTCTCTGCCTCTCCTCCCTGCTGTGTTCTCTTTCTCCCAAATAAATAAATAAAAAGCTTTAAAAAAATCAATAAATCAATCATATCCTCTCACAAAGGGAAAGATGATATGTAACTAAACAAATTAAATGACAACTCAAAAGTATGCTGTGTATCTCACGCCTTTTTTTTTAATCCAAAAGGGATTTTTTTTTTAAGATTTTATTGATTTATTTGAGAGACAGAGAGACCATGAGAGGGGAGAGGTCAGAGGGAGAAGCAGACTCCCCGCTGAGCAGGGAGCCTGATGTGGGACTTGATCCTGGGACTCCAGGATCATGACCTGAGCCAAAGGCAGTCACCTAACCAAGTGAGCCACCCAGGTGCCCCCTCCAAAAGGGATTTTGAGATCAGAAGAATAAAGAAATGTATACTGTTCCATGGAAATATATTAATAATGTAGATGTTTTAACTGCATGATAAAAGTTTGAAGAGTTAGAGAGACAGGACATCCACAGATAACATATTACTAGAATAGTCACCTTAAAGATAGTGACATCATTGTTCATGGTGCTGGCCTTCTGATTTTTGGAGGATATCTGAAGAATTCTCTTAAGTTCTCTAAATCAGTTCTGCTCTTCTTTCAGCTGCCAACAATAGCAGCTAACTTACAATGCTTCATTTTAATAACTAGATAATTACATTTTAGAACAAGATTTAACTGGCATATTTTAAGATCCACTGTGAGATCATTCCCAGTCAGTTCAAGAGCACAAGCCTTTCTTCACTTGTAAACTGCTTCGGTGCTTGGTCAAGAGCACCAAATGCCAAAATTCTTCTTTCTTCCCATCTCTGTGTCCAGAAAGATAAGGAAAGATGAGGATTAATACAATTCAGCGTGACTGGTGTGAGAGTCATCCTCTGAATCAGTTTAGTTTCATTAGATTAAGTTTAAAATAATACTGTAAGCATAAGAGTTCCAGATCTTAACTCAAAATTTTACTTACATCACATTTCATATGCTTGTTTCAGCTTTTTATATAGACCTTCAAATTATCTCATGTATAATTTTGTGTTCGTTTTCCAAACATAACATATTCTCTGGCAATCCAAACCCCACGTAGGCTCTTGTCTAAATGAATATACTTTCTCTTTAGTGCACATGATGGGGGAATTTTCTTTAGTGGTCAAAGGCCATAGACTACACACAAAAACATTAGTAAATACATAATAGCAATGTAATACTTATACTCCAGAAAGAAAAACTCCCCTGATTCAAGACTATACTTATACTGTATAATCATTACTACCCTGTGTTTGGTTGTCATTCTGGGTGGATGGGGGGATAAGTCCATTTAGTGATCATATCAGTACAAAAACTGAAATGATAGTAGGTTGGGAGTGAAGGATAGAAGTCACCAAAACCAAAGGAAGGAACAGATCCCAGAAGTGTGTGCAGAACCTAAGTCCAAGAAGCTTGGAAAGGGATATTCACCAAACCAAACGGTTAGGAAGCAGATGTAAAAACTGGAACGAGGTGCCAAAAATCCAGGAAATCAGTAGAGGGGAGTAATTGCAAGCAGGACCAAAGGGGAAAGAGGTTTCTGGTGTAAATGGCATATGGTTTGCAGCCCATGATCCAGCTGGTCTCAACTCTGCACAAAAGTATCTGTGAAGGCAGAGGAAAGTCACCAAAGTTAGATTACTATAAACCAGCATTGACAATAAACCCATTACAAGTATCCATGAAGAATTTTCATAAACTACAAAGAGAATTGGATCAAAAACTTACAATAGGTATCCCAAGCTTTGACAGGTAAAAGTAGATAAAATTTTCCCTCTCTGCTCTATTTCCTGTTTCCGCAGTAAATCATCAATCTAGAAGCTAGGTACCTACTAAATTGGCGCCGTATTCTGAGATCCCTCTTCCCTCCCCACAACCCAATGAAGATTACTGTTATGACTCTCCCTCCTTGTACATCTCTTTGGAGATGATAAAAAGTGAAAATAACTGGTCAGGAATGTGTGTATGTGTGTGTTTGTGTTGGGGAGAGGTGGCTTAGTGATATTGTTCGACATCCTGGGAGGTATAATCCCTACAGATGAAGTTTTATGGGAAGATATTAATGAGAAAGAACTGAGAACGGTGAATACTCAAGTTCTGAAAATATTTCATTTATTCAGAGTACCGTGAAATTAAGCATTGAGGGTTAGGAGATCCTGTCTCAGACCCATAGCACCCACTGGCATTTAATCAGTCCATATTGGGCAAGAACTATATGCATCAGTCTGCTTTCTATCTGTGGTCTTGGGAAGAGATTCAGCCAGTGTGCCAATATATAGAGGGTCCATGGCAGTCCAGTCAATAGAATTGGGGCATCCAAGATAAGATGATGATAAGTGTATTTTTTCAGGAGAACATTCACTGGGGTTACTGCGGTCACTTCAATGCAACCCAGTCCCATACAACCCTTTGTAACTATTGGAACTTTCTAATACCTACTGAGAATGAGCTATTCCATGCCAGGAATCCTTCTGTACCACTCTCACGAGGCCACCATTGGTGATATGAGGAGGTAAATGAGGCAGCCTTCCCCATTTTTATTTTAAAATATCTGATTGCCACAACAGGAAATAGCTCATTTATTCTTTTACCTTTACTTGAGATTATGGTGAGTGTAGGGGTGAGTTCCGGAAGCAGACTGGACAAGTAGAAGCATAAACATAAATTCTGCTTGCCTTATCCAGGGAAAATATCATCGATCTCACCCTGTGGTGTTTAAGTAGGCTGTGAAAGCAATTTTAACATCAGAATTTCAGGGCCGAGCTTGCTAACAGCAGCGTCCATGGAGTCAAGAATCATTTTGTTTGGTGATTCAGCCGCAGGACAATACCATCTAGATGTCTGCAGTTGGAGATGTTTGCACAAACACCAGACACACCTAAAATGCCTCTTAATGTCTCATAGCCACTCTTTGAGAAAAGGCTTCTGGGAGACTTCCAGAGAATTTGCATGACTATTTCCTGATCCCTTAAGACATTATGCCCAGATACCTCTTTGTTCCTCAGATGGATTGATTTGGGTCTGTGCCTCTTTTGGCCACTTCCCTCACCTTGGTCCTCAAACCCAGTTGCCCGATCTCTTGCTGACCTGGCTTCTGCCAGTCTTCTTAGTTTTTTAAACTTTTAGGATGAGAATATGGGTTTTTCTATTGGCCCCTTTTCTTATTTTATCAACTTGACCCCCTCACCAGCCCTGTGACTTCTTAAGCCCTGACATGACCTTTCTCTCTCAGATCAAATGAGACTATCACTTGAGTTGACAGATTTAGTTGCAACTTCCTTATATAGGCAAAGCCACAAAGACAAAACAGATTGATAAAAATCACACACTTCGCGCTTTTATTTCATACGCTTTGCTTGATTTCCACATGGAGAAATCTGATGTCAGTGAGAACCGAGGCCAGAAAGTGAAGACAACACTCAGTCCTCTTTGGGAACAGATAAAAATGTAAACAGATGTAATTAAAAGATTTCAAGAATTCTTTCAGAAGTGTGAGCAGACAATGGGTCATACGGATGATGATGACCAGGTTCTCCTAGTGCTTGAAATATTCAGAGCTAATTTACTTGGGAATGCTTAAGATGGTTTTTCTTTTTAAATAAGAAAACTTTTTACTGCTGTATATTCTGGAAAATGTTGTGCATTTCTTCTCTGCATATTGAGAAGATTTTCAACGGCCGCGTTGTTGACTGTGTCTGAGTTTATTTAAATCCTCGCACTTACATCTTCACATCTGGAGAAGTTTAGGTTTAGAAGACCTGTCTTTTAACTGCTCTCCCACAAACTTCATTGCATTTGCATTTGTGGCTTTTCTTTCCCCAGCAGCTCTCATGGCTCAGGTAGAGAGGAGGTGTGAAAATGTACCAATAGGGAGGTTTTCAACTCTTCAGACTGTCTTAAAATGAAATTTCTAGGCCTGAGTTCACACTGACTTGCAGAGTTTGTGTGCAGTTAATTTACTATCTTACCTGTCTCAGTGCTGGACTGGTGTTTTTGTTTGTTTAATATGAGTGGTCTTTCTAATCCCATTAAGGGGGAACAAAGTTTACAAATGTAAATCCATTTTACTTTGATTTAGTACTTTTCCAAGACCAGACTTCACAAATCAAGGCCTGGATTTGGCAGCAGGAGTTGTTTCAAAAGGTGTTCCCCGCCCCCCCCCCCCCTTTAAGAGGAAAGGACTAAGTTTTCTCTTCTAAAGATAAACACTGGGAGTGTAGGAGGTTGATGGGATCAGGGCCTTGGGAGAGCCCCTTTGTCGAGAAGTAACTGTTGAGCCTAAAACCTTAAGGTCCTGCAGGTGGAAAACCATCAGACCAATTATGCTGGTCACTTTTCTATTGGTAAATCAATCCCCATTCTTGGAAGGGAGAAATTAACTGGGGTCTCCATGAGGCACTTCCGACTGTGAGTCAGAAGATGGAGGGAAGCCATAATCCTAATCGCTCTGAGTCTCACATCTCAGACACATAAAATGATAGCAATGACAGCTACCACTTATTGAACAATTAAAGGGTGTGAGACCCTTCTCAATTCTATTTCTAATCCCCACAATAGCCCACTTGAGATTCTGACAGAATTAAACTAGTGAAATGTGTATAAAAATGCCTGCCATGCTATCTGATGTTCTTGTGAAAATCAAATGGGACAATTTATATAAAAACCATCTGAAATATTGAAGTTACCACTCCCACTGGAAAAGATTCTTGGCTACTTTTCTTGAAATCAATTTCATAGCTGTTTTTTTTTTTTTCATAATTCATTTGCTCTCAGAGGAAAAAGAAACTGTGTAAAGACTGTAAGACTTAATAAGAAACAAGTCAAGATAAGAACGTATAGGTATACATTTCCCCCTGAGTAACAGCTTGGAAAGAGTCAATGTAATCCTTTTGATGGATATTATTAACAGGAAATTATGGAATTAAGATACTTAAGTTGGGTGAGAGAAACTTTACATTTGTCTCTGGAACTCAATAAATACATCACTAATTCAAGAAAAGTAGCCAAGAGTCCTTTCCAGGAGGCTTCTGTGTCTTGGCTATAGTAAATAACACTGATAAACACGGGGTACATTTTTTTGAGCTAATGTTTTCATTTCCTTCAGATGAATACCCAGATGTGGAATTAGTGGATCATATGATAGTTCTAGTTTTAATTATTTGAGGAACCTCCATACTGTTTTCCATAGTGACTACACCAGTTTGCATTTCCACCAACAGTGCACAAAGGTTCCCTTTTCTCCACATCCCCTGATATACACAGCCTCATGTATGCTCTGTTAAAACTGTAAAAAATGAGATCAGTTAGCCTGCCACAGTTTTACTGATAGTGGTAGAAGGCATAAGATTCTTTAGTTGGAGCTAAAAGATAGATTATTATTACTCTTAACGACAGTAGTTGACAGAGAATTATCATTTTTATGCTAGTTGCTTAAGTCTCAATTCTCACAGGGTGACCTAAAGAGGACCATATTGCAACTGCACACATAGTAGGTTGTATTACGGGAGAGGAATTTCAAGCTAATAGAACCCAAGTTGTTTAGTATGGGCAGTAAACTTGCTAACTCTTGCTCTGAAAGGAGATATTAGTTTTATTATACTGGCTTTCTGCTTCAGGAGACACTGTACCTGTCTTCTGTGCTGTACAATACAGCTATCCTTGACAAGGCAGTGCAGAAATGCAAGAGACTCATGGGGAATTTTCTCCCAGGAATGATTTCAGTTATAGTCGAGATTTCTCTTTGTTTGTTGGAGTATTGGATATATTCCTTCTTGTCGTAAAAACTTTAATGTCAGTTCGGTTCAAAGATCATCTCCTTTCCTGACCCATCACAGGCTAAAACCTTGCTTCCACAGCTCTTGGAGTAAGATGGCAGCTTCTGGCTCAAAGATGCTTCATCCTCTTCACTTCGTAGACACTTACTCTCTGCTCTTGGAGACAAGGTGGAGCAATAGTGTGGGTGGGAGTGAAATGTCTCTGGCCTCACTCTGGTATTGATTGCTCTCATCTTCTCCCACTATCTTCTATTAATATGATGCTTAGGTAATGTATGGGCATATTTTTTTTTTCACCTTGCCCAGACTCCTTTCTCTTTCCAAAGGACAGCCCTGACTCCTTTTGACAAGCCAAAGGTACAGAATCATCAATACTTTCTCTGGTATGGATGCCTAATCACTTGACCTCTATGACCCCTTGAGAAGCCCACCCTCCTTTGCATGGAGCATCAAGATCCTTTGAGATCCTCTCTTACACTCTTAAAATACTGCAGAAAACTGGGTCAGCAATAAAGTGGTCCCATCTTCCTAGACACATTTTGCCATGGCCTCTTGAAGACCAGAAGCCATAGCCCATTCTAATAGACCTCCAGGCCTCAGAAATCTCTCTACAGAAGAGGAAACATGTCTCTATTTTCAAATTTCAGAAGATGCATGTCAAGTAGCTCTAATTTTTCCTCATACTTGAAGGAAAGCAACTGAAGAGAGTAGTGTAATATACTGTTAGCTTTTCAGAATGTTATCCTGAGAATTTTCTCTCTGGAATCTTCTCTAATAGTGGCTTGAGTTGGGCTTTTTGTCTTTGTATCTCAGGAAGTCTTGAGTTGGGAAAGACCAGATGCCCGGCATTTCTTTGGACAGGCACTCTCCAGTCTTTATGGAAGGTTTTCAGTGCCTAACATGGCTTTTGGATGGGAAAAGCAACACTGCCCCAATGTATGTTAGATAAGCAGCGATAATAAGACTGCTTCCAACCCCTCTCAGCAAGCCCTACAGCTTAGAGGCTGGAGCCCACTCTAGACATCTCCCTGAACCTGGGAAATGGAGTGCCAATAACGATCAGTCTAGCTTAGTCCTTTACTGAAATTTCTAAAAAAGAAAAGTCACATTCAACAGTTTGAATCAAAGGAAATTCACAGTATAGGTATACACTAAGATAATCTATTTCTACCGCATTAATATTGTGCCAATATTTTTGTTGTTAGAACCTGCCCCAAATGCTTTTTGAAAAAGTGGTTATTAGAAAATTCCATTCATAAAACAGACATCTGTGTATCTATAGCATGCAGACATTACCCTTGTCCTCCCAGGTGTTCTCTTTACCTGCATTACTTCTGGATTGGAGACTCACATGAGAATCATGATTAAAGAAAGTAGAGCCAAGGTGAGGAACTGAGGAAGGTCTGAAATATAATGTGTTCCAGGTGTATTTTAGATGACTTCAAATGAAGGACTTAGTTCTCCTTAGTAATCCTTTATTTCCCCCACCTCATAACTTCTCAATTTACCACCATAATGATGTGAAGATTTTACAACTCTCCTCAAATCCGACATCACAAGTTGTTTCTTTCACTCATACCTCTTATTTCTTCTTTTAGTGTGAATAGGATCACTTATGTCATTTGTTAAGATTTCCAAGTCTCAAGCATAGAGTTTGTTTCAAGAGCTTCAGTTTTTAGTTCTTCACATGATTTGATGTAAATGATACATTGGTCCCTCCAGTTTTCCTTCCACATCAGAATAGATAGGATTTTGTTAAAAGCACTGCAAATGCTATGGGCATGGTGTGGAATGCTGGAGAGAGCATTGGTTTTGGAGTCAGCCAGTGCATTGAGATCCTGGCTCTGTTAGCAATTAAAGCTTTCTTCTTTTTGAAAGAAGATAATCTTTGGTGATACCTAAGAGGAATTAACTGGTTGGTACAGGCCTCTAATATGATAAGCAGAAGTGTCTAGTTTTCTGTAAAGGGTGAGAGAATAAATATTTTCGGCTTTTCAGAAAATATCTCAACTGGCAATATGATCTCTATCTCAAGTGTTCAACTATGCAAGAGCAGCCATAAACAGTAAGTGAGCAAATGAGAGTGGCTGTGTTCCAATAAAACTTTATTTACAAAATCAGGTGGGTTGGCCAGATTTGGCCTGTAGGCTATAGTTTATTGACCTCTCTATAGAACATGAAAGTAATTAAATCAAATCAGTGTCTAAATTAAGAAACATAATTTGTTGATTAATTTTACAATTAATTTTTCTAAAAGAAAAATCAAAAAAGGGCTTGATTATGGGAGAGATTAACCACCACTGGGCCACATTTGCATCTCTAATTGTTACTAACTGCTAGATCTTTCTGATGTGGTGTCAGCTATTTTGAAAAAGGGATTTGTGTTGAAGTGGATTACTTTTTCATTCTTCATTCCATCCATAATAATCGAATTATAAATCCATATTCTTTAGCATGTAACTTTCAGTGCTTTTCTGTAATTGGAGGAGCAGACTTCCCACCCCTTGACAAAGGATGTTTTCATGTGATGGCTCTCTTTGGTCATATTTGACATAAATTAGCATATATGACTTAAATAGGTTTATAAAGCTATAGCATGATTGGCTCTGTAGTTTCGAATTTCTGCCAACACAATGAGAAGGGCATGATTAGGATATAGCCTCTGGTCTCCTGAGAAGGCTATCAAACATGTAGGGGAGAAGCACCTCTCGGCAGGGGTACCTGGGTGGCTCAGTGGGTTAAGCCTCTGCCTTTGGCTCGGGTCATGATCCCAGGGTCCTGAAATTGGGCTCCGCGTTGGGCTCTCTGCTCAGCAGGAAGCCTATTTCCCCTTCTCTCTCTGCCTGCCTCTCTGCCTACTTGTGATCTCTCTTCAGTCAAATAAATAAATAAAATCTTTACAAACAAAAAAAGAAGAAGCACCCTTCGGCTTACCAGGCTGACTTCAGAAACATGAGTGAGTCTGATTATGACCAGTAGAACCATCCAGACAAGCCCAGCTGAGAAAATCTTCAGCCGATGTGCAGATAAGTGAGTACAAGGGATTTAGTGTTTTAAGCCAATCTGGTTTCAAGAATTAGAATTTTTAACAAATTTTTCATATGATACTAATGTAAGTTATGTATTTGGCTCTCTATTTTCCCTCTTATTCAGTTTTGGGATGACATTTTTAATGTAACATTATTTTGGTCAAGGTTAACTGGTAAAGGAGTAACACTGTCATATGTATTATAGTCGGAGAGACAGACACAAACACATATACACACTCTCACCAATATAGGTCTAAATGGCTTAAAACTTGCATTGACATTTCCCTATATTTCTTTGACACTCCCTTTTTGTCCCCCCAGACTCCATTGCTGGTTTCAGGAAGTGATGCTAGAAAGGTAGGCAAGAACCAAATTAAATGATATGTGCCAAGTTATAATTTCTAATTTCTGAAGGACTTTTAAAATAACCCTCCCTCCCTCCCTCCCTCTCTCCCTCCCTCCCTCCCTCCCTTTCTTTCTTTCTTTCTTTCTTTCTTTCTTTCTTTCTTTCTTTCTTCTTTCTCTTTTTTTCTTTCTCTCTCTCTCTCTCTTTTCTTTCAAACGTGCAAGTGGCAGGAGAGGGAGGGAGAGAGAGAATCTTAAGCAGGCTCCATGCCCAGCTCAGAGCCCAACATGGGGCTCAATCTCATGACCCTGAGATATGACCTGAGCTGAAACCAAGAGACAGCCACTTAACTAACTGAGCCACTCAGGTGCCCTTTGAAGTCACTGAAAGATTTTAAGCAAAGATACCTCTTGTTTATAGTGTGTGTGTGTGTGTGTGTGTGTGTGTGTGTGTTTAAAGATTTTACTTATTTATTTGACACAGAGAGAGAGATCACAAGCAGGCAGAGAGGCAGAGGAGGGCGGGCCGGGGAAATAGGCTCCCCGCTGAGCAGAGAGCCTGATGTGGGGCTCAATCCCAGGACCCTGAGGTCATGACCTGAGTTGAAGGCAGAGGCTTAACCCACTGATACACCCAGGCACCCCTATATGGTGGTTTAAAATTTGTCATATTATTAGTCAGATGTACAGAAGTACAATTTCATTTTCCATAGAAGAATTGTTTTTGCTCATAGCCCTTATCTTCTAATAGAGAAAAAAACTTATACACTTAACTCTGCAAGGCAACCCAGTTTCTTCGAGTTTAGAACTGAGTCTCTGTCTGGTTAGCTGGCTAAATCAAAGGCTCTCCCCGTGCACTAATTCTCCCATTCCTCATCACCCTTCCTTCTCTCCCTCCCTGGAGGGTATCGGAGTGTAAGGAAAAGCTTCTAAGACCAAGAGAGAAGGGACTTCTGTTCCATAAGCTGCCCTCTTGATCCTTTCTCTTCTCCGTTGTTGATGTATCTGTTCCCTTCTGCCCAGAGCCTGTGCTGCGGTTGGCCAATAGTCATGGTCATGTCACAATCCCCACCCAGTCAGAAGACCCACATCCTGACTACTTGCCCCTTCCCCGTCCTAATCCCCTGTGGCTCCAGACCCCGGGGCTGCTTATTATCACTCTGAAATGCCCCTGGCAAACAGGAGCTTGTGAACCTTTTGCGTTCACACAGAATCAAGAGTTATTTCGGGCTCATTCTCAAGGCTTGAAATATACAGGATTCAAGGTGCTCTTTGAGAGGGGTCTTCCCAAATTTCAAACACAGAAGGAAATATAAACTTCTGCTTTCTGCTGGGTTTCAAAGTTATTTGGAAGACAGAATCCAGGGCAGTGATTCTCAAACTTTAATATCCATATGAATTGCCTAGCTATCTCTTTAAAATGCAGATTCTTATTTAGTAGGTCTGGTTTGGGGCCCCAAAATTCTGTATATCTACAAACTTCCAGAAAATGCCAATGCCAGTCCATGGACCACACAATGAGAAACAAGGATCTCATTAAATTTCAGAGTATGTGGAAGCTTGTTTCCTTTCATTTATAACATAGAGGGCATAGGCTGGCTAGCTGCACTTTCTGGATACTAGATTTTAAACAAATATGAAAGAAATGTGTACATAATACGTAAAACCGAAGGGATTATTCACCTCCCTCTTCTCTGCCCTCACCCTGTACTCCCTGTCTCATAAAGCCTATTGGCTAAGTGTTAAAGAGGAAAAGCTAAAATATTGTAATTAACCTGTGATTGAATTTATAGCATATGTTTATAAGATCATAATTCATCTCAAAGGTTTACATGCTTACTTTTTTCTTAAATGATGAAGAGAAGTATGATATAATGGAAAATTCTGGAGTCTATACCACTTCTAGAAATACAGTCTTTCTCAAAATAGGAAAATGTTATATTCTAGGTTTTCTGTACAGCACTCAAACAGCCAATTTATGAGGTGGTAAGTCCCATGAGAGAGGAAGAACTGATCCCAGTATCAAGAATGCATTTCCAAAGTAAAAATTGCAACAGAACATGTTTAGATCATGGTTTTAATCTGTGAATGACATTATTATCATTAAACTATTATTTTCCAACTGTATATAAGCTCCCTGTGGTTTCCCACATGCCGCACTTGCTTTTAAGGTCTACTCCAAAATATAGAATTCTTTTTGCCTTACATAGAAACATCAGTGGCTTTCAAATTATCCCAGACAAATCACCAAAATTCAGACTTGTCTGAGTAATTTTTAAGTGATTCCAAGCTACTAATATGTAGAACATGGAAAGTTTTAGCTTCAAATTACGAACTTGCAAAAATTTTGTAAAGGACTAAATATAAAGGAGGGTTTATGGAAAATATTTGGTCACTTTAATTATAGGTTTAAATGCCACAAATGCTATAATAATACTTTGTACTTTATTTTTAAAAAAAAAATTCTAAGCAAACAAGCCATTTTGCAAACATTAAATCCAATATCTCCTTAAAGTAGGACTTCTCTTTTTCCTCCTGGGCATCATTTACAGATTGATAAAAGTAGTCAAAAATTAAGTATGTTCCGGGAGGCAGGTACGGTCCTCTCCCTGCTAGAGTAGTTCTGGAAATGGTGACCAATTTTTACTTTTTCTCTAACTGTTCATTATAGTAGGACATACTGCAATGGTTTTCTTAAATGATAGTCCTGATCTGCTATTGTGTTTTTATTAATAGTTTTTCTATATTTCATTTACTATTTATGAAGGTGAAACAATTTAGGGATCTCTCCTTCCACCACTCAATGTTATTTTCAGCAACAGATTGTTTTCTGTTATTCGACAGTGTTCTGGAAACTACCTACTCCTTCATGTTTGATGTGGCCAGACCACTGTGGTGAACTAAAGACCATCATTACTATTTATTTAGCTTTTACATTTTGTTTAGCAGGGGGTTTCATATTAGTGGCTCCTCTGGGAGACGTATCTCAGATCATTATGGTGGAAAAGAGCAGAAGGACGTCTGAATGACACAAGGCTAGCCTGGAATTCTCAATCCTGCCTTCGAGTGAACAAATATGTTCTCACTACATTCACATCTTTCTCCACACCGTCGCCTATAGACAGAACACGTTTTTTCATGGTAGACAAAAAGTTATGCATGTAGCCTTCAGAGATTTTACTTTTATTAATTTCACATGTTGTAAAAATATTTTGCCTGAAGACTTGGTTATATTATTCTTAGATTCCCCTTGTTTGCCACTCCCATTAATTTATTTATTTAAAAAAATATTTTATGTAGACGGAGGTGCTGTGGCTCTGTCCCAAGATCCTGAGGCGGTTCTCCCATTAAAGTTATCTGTTCTGTTTGTGACAGGATAGCTTAGCAGGACACAGTAGGCCATTAGGAAAATAAGCAAATTCTTATCTGGAAGTCATTAACTAGAATCACTCATTCTCTTTTTTCTCTTGCCTGGAAGTTGGTTCTTTTCTCATCCTGGAAAAATATTTTGATAGAGAATTAAGTGCTGGTGAAAAGTGACTATGTGGCAGATGGACGGGAAGGGGGAAGGGACTTGAAACTACATTTGTCTATGTAATCCCTGGGGGCACGGGGGCGGTAACGAAGATGAGGTCAGTGACTAGCTGCCAGCCTTACGTAGTTCAGTGCTTACGTTTTGATGTAGAAATAGATCCATAGCCCATCCATTCTACTTCATGGAAGGGCTTCTAATCCATGTCATGTAATAGATAGTGTTGAGTAATAGAGTTTTAATATACAGTTTTTAATGATGATCCATGGGAGTCATCTAGAACTGCACATTAAAATGAGCCATTCCAAATCCAGTAAGTCATCTAAACTCAAGACATTAACTGAAGATTATTTCCAGCTCCAATATCAATTTCAAGGAAACATCCTGATCCAAAGTCATTAATAGCAGAGAGTCCCTCAGCCAGATTCCCTACTGATGTCCATAGTGCATAAATGAGCAGAATCAGAAGGATCTGCTCAGCAGGAGGAAAAATATGCTTTTCTTTGGAAAATCGTGTGAGTTTTGTAACACTGCAGAGGCATGTGCACATGAAATTAATCATCATAACCCTTCATGTTCCCACAAATTTATCACTTATAAGTAAGTTGTGATGTGATTACCCATTTTATATCCATATGTCAAAGTTTGTAGTTCTTTTGTTTCTCTATCTTATACAGAACAAACATGAAGTCAAGCTAAATCTGTCTTCCAGTTTGAAGTCAGTACGCTGTTCCTGGTATTCATTGACCAAGTTTTGAAGCTGAGTGAACATCACAATATAAATTGTTTAGTGATCCCTTGAATTGCAAAGGCAACATGTTTTAGAGCCCGTATTATTTCACTTGTGTCAAAGAGGACCGACTGAGAATCTGGGGCCATGTACCCAACAGGCCCCACTCTCTGTGATGTTTTCCTGGAACGTTTGTGGTCTATAACCACATGGCTGAGTGATGAACTTCCACAAGCTCCCACGGAGATTCTGTCCCAAGGCTCAGAATGTGCTGAGTGCCAGTGAGGACACACAGACTGAGAGCCAGCCACCATGTTGGTGGACAATTCCCCCCACATCTCCCATTATAAGAAGACAAGTGAAGGGGATGGCTTTTATTATTTTTTTTTAAGATTATTTATTTATTTATTTATTTGACAGACAGAGATCACAAGTAGGCAGAGAGGCAGGCAGAGAGAGAGGAAGGGAAGCAGGCTCCCTGCCAAGCAGAGAGCCCAATGGGGGGCTCGATCGCAGGACCCTGGGATCATGACCTGAGCTGAAAGCAGAGGCTTTAACCCACTGAGCCACCCAGGCGCCCCAAGGGGATGGCTTTTAGAGGACCTTTTACTCTCCTTGCTGACCATGTCCTTGAACATACATCATTGCTGACCTCAACTATCCTCTGAGGAAAAAGGCCAGAGAGTGGGGTTTACAGTAATTTGTTTTCAGTCTTGTGCATCAGAAAAATTAAGAATAATGTGTCCTTCAGATAAAATCAATATCATTGAAACTAAATTAAAGATACTTAATGAGATTGTGCTTTTTTGCTTATAAATGTACTCTTAAAGTATTACTTCTCAAGTTAATGCACAGATTCCTCCCAAAGGGAAAAATTGTTCTCACAGACTGGAGAGGAAGGGGACTATGAATCCATATTTGAAATTCCCTGACTTAAGAACATATCTTTCAGTATAAAGTATCAATGCAAAACAAAACAAAATAAAACAAAAACAAAAAACAAAAAACATTTTGGCTTTATATATGATAAAATTGTCCTTTAAATAAAGTCAAAAGAAAAGCAGAGGAAAATTATAGATCTCATAGATCCCTGGTCTGATATCTGTATAAATAACTTGACAATATACTTGTGAATACAGAACTTCTTTAGTAAATTGCTAAAAAGAATTCATGAATTTTCTAACATTGCCTAATTTAAACTTGGTAGTACCACAGAGCCTGTAAGTGAATATGGCTCAGTCTGCTTTCTTGATAATAATACACATAATTCATAATAGCATATCTATATTGTAATTATGACATAGTCTAGTATCACCATTTTGACAGCAATCAGTGGGAAGAGATCACTAGATTGTCAGTGAAGATGAAATTGTCACTGTGCCTGAATCAAATTATGTTGTGGCAACATATTGTAAGACCCTTGCCCAGATGACAGTTTTCTACGGAGAGATTGAGAACGATGGGTAGTGGACATGGGAGGAATGTCAGTGAATCTTCAGTTTATAATACAGTATTGAGACATTCATCATCTGATTTCCTGCTGAACTAGCTACTTAAAGGCACCCAGGGGATGGAAATGAGGTAATGGGGAAAGCCTTTTGAAATTCTCCAAACTGTCTTCATTCAAAGGAACCAATGTAGAGCTCTTGATTTCCTTCGAGTCATTTTCTGAAAGACTGCGGGAATAAAGTGTGGTATATTATACGAAGGTTTTCATTTTCTTCCAGGAAGTTTCCGTTTTTGGAGAGCCCCAAGTGAAAAAGAAGATCCAGAATTTAAAAAGGCAGTGAGGAGAGCAATGAAGGAGATTTAGTTACCCTCTCTCTTAGAACTCTATGCAGACTCATATTTGATGGTCAAACAAACCAGAGCTAAATGCTACTGTCACCACACTAACGAAAGGAGGAAGGTCAGTTGGTTAGATTGCTGATCGAGCTTCACTTAAAAATCAATCCTGTGTGAGACAGTTCTAGCCCATCCCAGGAAGCCGATTCTCCAGGTCTTGGTGGCTTTCTCATAACCAGTAACTGGATTACAGAGGGGGCCACGAATTCTGGTATCGCTGTAAATCCATCAGTGTGCTTCTTTAAATATATGTCAATTCTATGTATACAGACAGTATGGACTATTCGAGAACTGTTTGTTATTAATCGTAATAGCTATATTTTACCAAGTGCCCTCTATAGAGCAGGTGCCATTCTAAGAGCCTATACACCTCACCTCCGTTAATGCTTCCGGTGACACCGGGAGTAGATCAAACCAAATACACGAAAGCTGCCCAGTGTATCATTGCTAGTAAACGGGAAACGCAAAACCTGAGACCAGTCCATCTGTTTCTTATTCTTACATTCAAAGCCACTTCGTCATCCTACCATCCCATCGTTTTCTGTTTACTGATAGCCATCAAGCCTAGGTGTTCTATTCCAAAAGAGTTCATTAATTCATAGGTTTATTTAAATTGAGATGACAATTCAAACATGTGGGATTTCAAGTCCAGTTCCAGCTGGCCTGCTTTGGCTACATTATTACAAGAAATCTACAAATACGACTTTCCCCTTTTCTGTATTATTGATAATCCCATAGAAAGGATTCTACATAAGTTATGTAAGAACTTATTGAAGAGAGGCGCCTGGGTGGCTCAGTCAGTTAAGCAGCTGCCTCTGGCTCAGGGTATGATCCCAGGGTCCTGGGATGGAGTCCCACATCAGGCTCTCCTTGCTCAGTCTGCTTCTCCCTCTGCTGCTCCTCCCTGCTTGTGCTCTGTCTCTGTCTCTCTCTGTGTGAAATAAATAAATAAAATATTTTAAAAAATACAAATAAAAAGAACTCATTGAAACACACACACACACACACACACACACACACACACACACACACAGAGATATACATATAGAGAGAGGTATAACTGTATCTCAAACATACACATTGTGGCCTGTGCTGTTAAAAGAGGAAATGAAGCTGAGAGGATAGATGTCTTCTACTTGGTCAGCCATAGCCTAGATGTAAGAAGCATGAAGGTTCAGAATAAGGCTAGAGAGGTAGATGGGGGCCAGACGCGCGCGCACGCACGCGCACACACACACACACAGCTGACCACCAGGAACCTAGGTGGCAGTATTCCATTAGCAGAGGCTTTACAAAGGATTGATAAAGTAAGAAAGTGAATGATGTCATTAGGCTACCCAAATGGTCCCGATGCCTTCTTGGCTCCTCCAGCTAGGCCTGCCATATTAAATCTCCATTCTGGGCCTCCAATTTTAAGACTATTGTAAGTCTATAGTATCAGAGAAGAGTAGCAGGATGATGGGGATCTAAAAGTAGTACTGATATTAAAATGGCCAGAAAGTCAGGGTGAGTTCAGGAAAAGGAAAGAGAAGCTTAGGGAAGTAAATGACAATTGTTACAAAGTGTTTGGAGTTCTGTTATGTAGAAACAGGAAAAGATTTAGCTTTGTGTGGTTCCCAAGGACAAAAGTAGGACCAGTGGGTAAAAGCTGTAGAGAAGTGGCTGGCTCAACTAGGAAGAACTTTCTAGTCATTATTATTATTCAACAATGGACAAGGCTACCATAAATTCACAAAGAATGGAAAAAGTGAAAGGTACTGTCAGGTGCAGAAGAAAACCGAGAGGAAAAAGGACTCTAGAGAAAGCAGGGTGAGGGGTGCCTGGGTCGCTCAGTGACTTAAAGCCTCTGCCTTCGTCCTCTCTCTGCCTGCTCTCTGCCTACTTGTGATCTCTGTCAAACAAATAAATAAAATCTTCAAAAGAAAAAAAAAAAAAAGAAAGAAAGCAGGGTGAGGAAACAGCAAAACCATCAGAGAGCCAGAGTTACAGGATCTGCTTTGGAAATCAAAACTGTTCTATCCAGGGAAGTTTAAATACAGCTATGCTGGAAGTGGAGGGTTAAAAATAGACTTCTTTCCACTCTACCTGCAGAGTCGTTTTTTTAAAATTTTGTCGTGGAAAAGTAAGCAATGCAAATTTAGTAATTTTATTTCTCAGTTATTGTTTGGGGATGAGACCAGCTCTAGTTATGTAAAGCATCTTGTATGATGCTCTTCTTTCATCTTCTATTGAATTTTTTTCTCGAGGAAATGTTCATTAGTGAGAATAACGCTATTGTTGCTGGTCAAAAGGGTAATATAAGCTGGGAGTGATTTCTGTGGATTTTTTTTTTCTATTTAAGAATAGAGCATTCAACTTCATTAGCAAACCATATTGTTTTAAATTAAATTTCCAAATAAATATACTTGGGTGTGAATTCAAGAAAAAATATTTTGTGAAACTCAAAGAAAAAAAATGTTGCATCCCAAACTCAAAACATTCTAGTGGTTTTGTAAAACTGAAACATTTGGGGGGTTAATTATTACCGAGATTTTTGAAATAATGGTTTCTAACCACATAGGCCCTGCAAAACCTAACTGCTCCTTGAGGCAACTTTCTTGCTCAAACATTAGTTAACAGCGACATCTTGTGGTCAGTTTTTACTTTTAAAAACATATCTATGCATACATATGTAAAGTACAAAAATATCTCTTTTCATGTATGTGTGTGTGTGTATGTGCAAAATACAGAAATATATCCTTTTGTTTTATTGCAAAATGCCCAATTTCCCCTGGCACTTCCAAATATTTTTGTGGTGCTTACCCCATCTGCAAATCTTCAATTGTTGTTAAATTCCTTGTTTAAATCGTCAAAAAAATGTGTCCTGTTGATAGTATATATGCTTAATATTATTTGATAAGAACGGCACTTTACTTCTGTGGTTTTCTTCCCTGAAACCCATCACCCCAATCTAACCATGAAAAAAATATCAAACAAACCCCTTTGAGGGGTACTTTCCAGATTAACTGACCAGTACTTCTCCCAACTGTCAAGGTCATGAGAAACTAGGAAAATCTAGAAAGCTATCACAGACCAGGGGATGCTAATGAGACATGAAAACTAAATGTAATGTAGTATCTTGGATGGGATCCTGGAACAGAAAAGGGAAATTACAGAAAGACTATTAGATTCCAAATACAGTGGAGTTTAGTTAATAGAAATGCACAGATGCTGGTTTCTAAGGTATGACCTACAGTAACATAAAATGTTAAAAACAGGAGAAACTGGTTGAGGGGAATATGGAAATAGAATTCTACAATATCTTTGCAACTGTTCTATTAATCTTAATATTAAAATTTTTAAAATTTTATTTAAATTTTAAGATACTCTCAAATTATGAAATATTATTGGATTTATTGGATGGGACCTATCACTCTTCCAAAATAAGAAGCCAGTAACAACAACAAAGATTTACAGAAAGAAAGAGATCTTATGGAGTGAATTTGTATTGCTGTAAATATGCAACTAATAAAAAACCTTATTTCTTTACAGAACGAGGGCTTAGGGCTTAACCCTGGATACCAACCATAATCAAAATGATTTCATCATGGAATTATGAATACAATGGAAGTGACTCCTGCTAGCTTTGATATTGTCTCCTGCCCACCCTCCTCCGTCCTTTTCCTTCTCACATGAGAACCTTTGCACTTGCTCTTGTGTCTGCCTAGGAACTCTTTCCTCAGATACCGTCAAGGCTCACTCCTTTGTTCCCTTCCGTTCTCTGTTCAAATGTCCCTTAGCGAAGTTTTTCCTGATCAGCTTAGATGAAAACCTCTACCATCGCTCTCTGTTCTTGTGTCTTATACTTCATTATCCTCCGGAGCGCTTATCCACCACAAGGAGTATTACATACTTGTTGATTTTCTGTCTCCCTGGACTGGCACCTAAGCTTCAGGAGATTAAGAGTTTTGTTTTATTTCACAGCTGACTGCCTCGTGCCTAGGATAATGTCAAGTACATGATATGCACTTGGCATTTGTTCAGCGAAGCCAAAATTTTCTCATCTGAGACTAGCGTCTGCTATTGGCAGTCCTTCTAACTAGCTGCAAATACACAAAGGAGACACTGAGGAGACACCTGATCTGTCTTTCGAATTCCAGCCACAGCTCCCGTTTCTGTCTTCCTCTTCGCACAAGCTTCACAGTATATGCACCGGTGGTTCTCCATCTGCACCCAGCGTCCAGATCTATTCTCTGCCCTTCTCTGCCACGCTCCCCGCACCGGGAAGCTGAGTCCTGAGAACGGTTTCTCTCTGGCTTGGATAGAGTCTGAAAGAGAGAAGTTAGGGTATTTCTTCCCTATGTCCTCTCTGTTTTGTACCTGGATTTCCCATGATGACAGGTCCCATCAAGTGTTCCTCCTTCAGAGGACAGCTCTCTCAGGGCTCTCGTGATGTGCTTTCTTTTTTGGCCCTTCGGAACTTGAGGTGGGCATGTCCGCTTACTGTTGGCTCATCTCTGAGCATTTCACCATCCCTCAGCTGCTCACTTAACCCTGCCCACCCCTCCGCAAGTAGTCTGCTAATTGAAATCTAAGTGTCCCATATGCGGTAAATTCTTTCTCCAACCGTGACCCAGAATGACACCCTAAAGAGTGGTTCTCAAATTTTAGCATGTGTCGGAATGAACTAAGGCATTTGCTAAAATATGGATTGCTGAGCACCACCCTCCAGAGTTTCTATTTTAGTAGATCCAGGTGAGGCTCCCAAATATACATTTCTCCCGAGTTCCCAGGTGATGCTAATACTGTTAGTTTGAGGACCCTGTGTTACCGCAATGTTATCACTGCTCTACGGAATATTCTTTTACGATCCTAAGTGCTATATGTTGGCGTGTTATACATGAAAACTTCCCACAAACATAAAATAGATACTGTGTGAGTGTTGGAAGACGAGGAGTGGAGGGCAGCCTCAGGAAAAATAGTGTGTTTTATCTCATTAGGATGTGTGGACTAGTCCATCTCCCTGATCCTCTCCCAAAGATGACAGGGCGCTAGATAATCATAATAATGGCTAAAATTTATTGAACATTCCTAATGTGCTCATCGCTCTTTTAAGCACTTGGAAGTAGCATCATTTTATTTAAACATAATAATATCACTATCGGGTAGAAATGCTATTGTTTCCGTTTTAAAGATGAACTGCATAATTCATGTAATTTAAGTCCCTGAATGAAATAGACTGATCTTGGGGCGCCAGGGTGGCTCAGTGGGTTAAAGCCTCTGTCTTCATCTCAGATCATGATCTCGGGGTCCTGGGATTGAGCACCGTTGGGCTCTCTGCTCAGTGGGGAGCCTGCTTTCCCCTCTCTCTCTGCCTGCCTCTCTGCCTACTTGTGATCTCTCTCTCTGTCAAATAAATAAATAAAATCTTAAAAAAAAAAAAAGAAATAGACTGATCTTCATAGACTTCTAAGTGCTATCGATTCTAACGATCTTTGCCTTCTACTTTTTGAACTAGAGGTTGAAGTCTCCTCTTTTCTGATGCATTGAAATTCAAATTCATTATACAAAAGACAATTTGAGGAATATTAATATTTGCTGAATAATGTTCAAAAACCAAAATAAGAATGTTGAGGGTTGTTTCTGTGTGTACCCACGTGTGCTCATGTGTGCATGTGTGAACAGACACCATCCTCCTGTCCAGTCTGGACCCTGTGGTGCATTATTCTAATCACTCATTCTATAAACCTTAATGTCCCGTCATCTCCTGAAGCTTGCACACCCTTCTGTGCTGTCCCCAGCTGTCTTTTTTGCTCCATTGTTCAGGAAAAATTTTAGAATCTTCTAGATTATTGCTAGCAAATTCAAGTTTTTACCCTTGGCTACTATTAGAGGCAGGAAGGTGGCTTTCAGGAAATCCAGAAATGCAACTATTCGTGGTACAGAATGTCACCTGCATTGGTCTCAGCTGCCCGTAGTATGGAGAGAAATGATTTATTAGTCATAAGGAAACACATAGAAAATGGATCTTTATCTCACACTATCCACAAAAATCAACTCCAGATGAATTAAAGACCAAAATGTGAAAAAAAAATCAGTAAAATAGAGATAATATATCTATAACATCTGGGTTGAGAAGTATCTCTTCAACCAGATTTTAAATGAACAACACATAAAAATGATCACATTGAAGTTAAGAAATTATATTTATCAAATGATAACAAAAAGGAAAGTGAAAAATTGGGCCACAAACTGGAAAATCATTTAAAAACAGATGAATAACTCCTGAACCAGTATGTCATAGCAGACAAAATACAAATGACCAGTAAACATATTAAGGCATATTCCAATTCACCAGTCATCAGGGAGATGTAGATTAGAACCACACCAAAAAATATCATTTTACATACATCAGATGAGCAAAAGTTTAAGTCTCACAATATCAAGTGTTGCTGATGATAAATTTCTAGTAAGTGAAAATAATTTCTTTGAAAAAATATTTGACACTCTAATAAAGTTGAAGATGACCCAACCATTCCATTTCTATTTGAAATAGCCAATAGTGAGAAACAATGCAAATGTTGAACAAGAAGATTACCCTATTGATTACTTCCCATAAAAGATAATACTATATAACATAAAAGTAAACTACAATTATCGTATTCAAAATGGATAAATCTCAGAAACCTAAAGTTAAATAGTTAAGCTCATCACAGATGAAAATAAATATAACATGACTCCACTTATAAAAAGTTCCAAAACGTCAAAACTAAACAATATATAACTAGGACTACCTTGAACAGTTACATAAGTTGTTCACTGCACAAGTCCAGGGCTGACATTTGGAAAATAAATATTTAAAGCATATCCACTGATGATAAAAACTACACAGACAAACAAAAGAATTGCAAACACAAAGCTATCTCTGGGTGAGGAGAAGGAGGGATAAAATTGGAGTGTCAAAAGAGGGGAAATTCCTCAAAGCTTCTGGTAATGTACTACTTCCTGAACTGAGTGATGGATACCTGGCTGTTTATTTTGTTTTATTCTTTAAATTTTAGAAAAATATTATCAATATCATCTTACATGTATTCAATATTAAATTACAGTTTTTGAAAAGAACTTACAGACTCCATTTCCTCAGCTGCACAACCCAGAGCAAACTCGTTTTCAGTTTACCCCACAAATATGTTCTCACTAATGTCACTCATAGCTTCTTTGTTCTCAGATCAATTGGAATGATTTGTTTCTTATTGGAGTTCTCTTCATGGTTCAACACTAATTGGGATTCTCTGGTATGATTTCTTCCAAACTACTCTTTCCAGGCCTTCTCCCTACCTTTGAAAATGTCTCTCTTCCTTTGCCTTGGCAAAGTTTCTCTAATCTGTCAACTCCTAAAATACTGGTTTCCATCGAGGTCCAAACTACTCTCATCTCATTCTCAACAGTGTCTCAAGGCAATCTCACTGATGTCTGTGGTTTCAACCTACCACGTGTTTATTGACTCCAACATCTGTATATCTAGCTAGTCGTTTGCCCTGAGTTCCATTGTCATATATCAAACAGTTGGTAAGAAGCTATTCAAAGCTGGATTCATCATCCTCCCACAAAAGCCTTCTTTCCTTCACATTTGGAAAAGGATGCTACTATCTGTATTGTTTCCACTAGAGTTGTTCTCGAAGATTTCTCATTTTCCACGTATGAGTTCAGTTCGTTTTATATCCAAAATGTCTCTCCTATAGATCACTCTTTCCACCACCACTTCAGCCAACATTGCTCAGTGTCTCAACATTTTTCTCTTGACAATTCCAATACCCCAATTCTGACCCCTTACATTTATTCTTTGCTGTCAGCAGTTACTTTTCCATATGGCATAATTTCTCTGTTCATAGTTCTGCCATAGTTGACCATCACCTCGAAAATCATATGCAAAATTTATGTGGCATAAAAGGCTCTACATAGAAGATATGGTCATTACAATATAAAGGATAAACTCAGGTCCAAAATCTTCAGCCCACATCAAAGGTTTCATGTTCTTATTACTGCTGGGCTCAATGAGTCATGGAGTCATGAGTCTATAAAAGAAGAAATTCCTCTGCCAAGGGCATCACTTTCTCTGTAGTTCATTGTGGGCACAAGTCTAACATTCTGTTTACTCTCCCATTGATGTAGAGCGGACGGGTTGGACATGACATTGTGCCTTCCAGGTTGGTCCTCTTCCTGCTACCTGTCTTCTTGTGATACCTCTGCAACTCTTCTGTTGTGGTTGTTTTGTTTTGTTTTTGTCAGCTCAAGTTGTAGGCCAGAATTCTACTTTGGGTTAGAATTTCACTATGTGATCCGATATATTTAGCAGGTAATTGACTACCCGATGGAATAATATATGAGGCATCTATTGAGATTTTGGTAATATCTTAGCTTTTTTCTTAACCTCTTCTAAGTTAAATCTTGTTCTGATTTGTAACATCCAGTAAAGATAAATTAGAAATTGCAAGGAAGAAAAATGCCAATAGGATGCCTGAATGGCTCAGTCCGTTAAGCAGCTGCCTTTAGCTTGGGTCATGGGCCCAGGATCCTGGGATTGAGTCCTACATCAGGGTCCCTGCTCAGCAAGCCTCCTTCTCCCTCTGCCTGCTGCTCCCTCTCCTTGTGCTCTCTCTGTGTCAAATAAATAAATAAAATCTTAAAAAAAAAAAAAAAGAAAAGAAAATAGAAAAATGCCAATAATTTCATCACCTGCTTTCAACTTTTGTCAACATTTTAATCGTACTTCCTTCCTGGGTTTTTCTGTGTCTTTGTGTGCATCTATTTCTTATTAGATCATGTAGTTTCTACAAGGTTTTTCTCATCTTGGTGTTTAAACATATCTTTATTTCAAAAGCATTTTATTATTTTATAAATTTTATTTTAATGCTTTCATAGGATTTTTTAATGTAAATGTACTGCAGCTTACTTAAACAGTCCCCTGCTGTTAGATATTGTGTGTACATGTTCTATTTGGTATTACAAATGTTTACTATTTACAATCACCGATTTCCTACTACAAATGACGAAGATTATATTGCCAAGTGCCAAGCAAGTTATTCTTGATATTTTCCCCTGTTCCCCTCTTTCAGTTTTTTTTTTTAAATATTTTATTTATTTGACAGAGATCACAAGTAGGCAGAGAGGCAGGCAGAGAGAGAGGAAGGGAAGCAGGCTCCGTGCTGAGCAGAGAGCCCCATGGGGGGCTCCATCCCAGGACTCTGGGATCATGACCTGAGTCGAAGGCAGAGGCTTAACCCACTGAGCCACCCAGGAGCCGCCCCCTTTCACTTTTATCCTGGGACCATTTTCTCCACCTCAGACTTTACTGAAGGATAAACGGTGATTGGATGGATTCCTGTAACCCCGAAGTGAAGGCCGTGTTTTCAGGGCTGTTTTCCCTCTCACACATGACTATAAAATAAAGGAAGGAGAGGAAGAGGCGGAGAGGCAGACTCAAATGCAGGAGAGAAAGGGAAGAAGAAGCGCTAATTGGAAAGAGAAGGGAAACGTGTTGCTGGTGCAGAACCAGGGAGCTGGGTGGAAAGATTCACAGACTAGCAGTCCGGGGAGAAGGACTGATCCTATACGCAGTTCAGCAGTTCGGGGATCTTTAAATATCCTGATAAGAGAGCAGGAAATTAGATCTGCTCCTGGGGGTAATGGTGCATGAAAGGTGAGTCTCTGGCCCCACCTGGGCAAAGCTAAGCTTTTGCCTGGGAGTGGACAGCAGTCGACCTATGGTCATCTTTACAAGTTGTGTGTGTGTGTGTATGTGTGTGTATGTAAATACAATACAAATATATACAAAGTATATATAGAGATAGATACATATTTTAATTTCTGAAATTATACTGAGTCACTCCCTTTGAACTATTATTTCTTCAAGGTCAGAAGTAATGGGCCTTTTAGAAGGCTGAACCAAATCACCAAAGTACTCTCCTGAAAGGTGGTAACAATTTACTTTCCCACTGTGAATAACACACTTTGATGGCTGTTTATAAGTTGTTTAAGATTATTTTAACTACTTGAGTTATTTTAGGAAAAATTAATTTTTAGACTAACTCATATTGATGTGAATATGAAAAAAAAATCTAATGAATAATGAGAGGAAAATCATTGTTTTTCCCCTATGTTGTATTGCAGACAAGTTTCCATAAAACTGGGATGATGACTTCACTTGCAAAAGACATTTGATATATCAAATGCAGCCATATGTTCTAAATATAACAGATTACTGCCATGTGCATAAGTTAAGGAACACTGTGTTGTGCAAGTTGAAAGAACATTTGAAATATATGTTTGGATTTCAGATAGTTCGTATTGCAGACATGTTCATATTTCAATGACAAAGAAATAGGATATATAGCCTCGTGCTTAGGGTATAATCAGTTTGGTGGAGTACTAAGCCATATTAAAATCTGGCCCTGTGGGGCGCCTGGGTGGCTCAGTGGGTTAAGCCTCTGCCTTCAGCTCAGGTCATGATCCCAGGGTCCTGGGATCGAGCCCCGCATCAGGCTCTCTGCTCAGCGGGGAGCCTGCTTCCCTTCCTCTCTCTCTGCCTCCTCTCTGCCTACTTGAGATCTCTGTCTGTCAAATAAATAAATAAAATCTTAAAAAAAAAATCTGGCCCTGTATATAAAAAATTATATATATATAATTTTATATATATATAATTTATATAAATAATATATATATAATTTATATATATATAAAATTATATATATGTATATTCATGGAACACCTGGGTGGCTCAGTCGGTTGATCGAGTCTCCTGGCTTGCTTAAGGCCTGCTTAAGATTCTCTCTCTCCCCCTCCATGTGCCGCTCCCCCCAAAGTATATTCAGTTTCATTGGTGTCCTCCTAAGAAGTCCTTGTTGGGGAGAAAGGACCAGAAACAACAGGCAGATAGAGAATAGGATGAAGGGAAAGTCACCAGTTTAGTATGTAAGGAAGCAGGGGGTCACTTCTAGACTCACTCTGAGTAGATGGTGAGTACATCAGCGCTTCTGCCCTTCCTGTCTTTATTTAAAATGTTCATAGTTTGTTCCTCATGGAACTTTTGATATTAATTTTGATTGGTTTAAAGATGTTTCATGAAAATATTATTTATGTTGATTACTGAGTTTTTTGAGCCCCTTGAGTTTGCCCTGGAGGTGAGTGAGACACCTCCCTACAGGCTCTGCATGGACTCTTGCCCCACTCACTCTTTTCTCCCCTTGTAGTCCTGTCTTGGCTCAGGAGGGCAGCCTATTCACATGGCCACCAAAAGAATTGGAAGCTCCTGCTATATTCTCCAACCAGACCTTTCCTTCTTGGGCTGTTTCTCATGTTTCCAAAGGTTTCCATCTTTCTTACCTTACCACCACCAAATAAGTCTTAAATACATTCTATTCCTAGATGTTCTTCTCCTAGCTAGTCATAGACAAGATAATAAATAATCTATATGGCACATGAATATTGAAGGGTAATTACATTATTATTCTTAGGGGATATGTATGTGTTTAAAAAGAATACACCCAGAGATAAGATACCGTCTTAGTTGTTTAGGATGGAAATATATATTCTCCTTACACTAGGGAGATAGCTGTGAAAAAGATAAGATTTTGGCTCTCATGGAATTTATGTTATGGGAGATATATGTAGATACAAAGAATGGTGACGTCTCAGGGCACCTGGGAGACTCATTTGGTTAAGCGTCTGCCTTCAGCGCAGGTCGTGATCCCAGGGTCCTGGGATGGAGCCCCATTGGGCTCCCTGCTCAGCGGGAAGTCTGCTTCTCCCACTGACCCCCTCCCTGGCTCATGCACTCGCTCTCAAATAAATAGATAAAATCTTAAAAAAAAAAAAAAGAAGAGTGGTGACATTTCATATACCTTGGCAAATACGGTGAGAGTGTGAGAAAATGCATGCTTTATGCACTACGGTAGGTGCATAAATTGTTGGTAACATATCTAAAAATAAAAATGCATATTACCTGTGTCACAGAAACTCCCCTCTTCAGAGTCTAGCCCACAAAAATAAAAGCATCAGTACTAAAAATATTTATCACAGTATTGCTTTTAATGAAAAAAAAAAGAATAAGAAGAAGAAGAAAGGAAAGAAAAAAGAAATTAGAAAAAATGAATTAACCTGAATGTTCGTCCAAGAGATTGCCTAAATGAATTATGGCAAATGTGTACCATGGACTATAATGCAGCTACAGAAAAAAGTGAGTTACATTTTTATCTACTGCCCTAGAGCACTGTTCATATTATGTATGAGATTAATTCCCTTTTTATTTAAAACAAATCCTCTTCAAACAGAAAAAGAAATCATATGTTTTCTCTCTATATAAGCATCAATATAAAATATTTATAGCTTTATGAGCTTTGTGGGAGGCAGTGGTCAGGTCTGCTGCTCTGAAGCCAAGAGTAAAAGAAAACAGATTGCAGATAAACATATCTACGGCATCGCAATAAACCAGTATTGTTCATTTTTTCCCCTCCCAGAACAGAAAGTCTGGAGGCAAGCATCTGGGTTAGTGCATGACTTAAAGAAGATAGTAATGTCCCCGACACACCTCTTTCTGCTACTTACTCATGCTTAGAATGGGGCTTTTATCCTGATGGTTTATGTCTTCCTGCATCTTGATTCCAGAAAGGAAAAAAAAAAAAAAAAAGAGTTGGGGGGCAGGCAGCCTTTCCTTGTGAAGCTTGCCTTTATGATCTGGAGAGATTGCTTTCCCCAGGGACTTTCTTAGTAAGGCAAAAGTTGGGAAATGGGTGATTTGATTAATCAAATGTGATTATTCTTATAAAATAACCATACATACGAGTGGGTGATCAATGCTTGTATGTAATAAATGCTTGTATGTAATAAAACTTGGGGCACCTGGGTGGCTCAGTCGTTGGGTGTCTGCCAGCGGCTCGGGTCATGATCCCAAGGTCCTGGGATTGAACCCCGCATCAGGCTCCCTGCTGGGCGGAAAGCCTGCTTCTCCCTCTCCCACTCCCCCTGCTTGTGTTCCCACTCTCACTCTCTCCCTCTGTCAGAAAAATAAGTAAATCTTTAAAAAAGAATGTAATAAAACTCAAAAATTATGATGAGTATATTTGGTTCCTTGATGATATACCTAAAATAATTTCAAGAAAAAGGATAAAGCTCTCTTTCTCTCTCTCTCCCACCCCACTTCTCTCTCTCATTTTCTCTTATATACATACATACATACACATTACATTAGAACATATGCTATTATATATTATACTATAGTATAATGTATACTATACTACTTATATACTATGTGTAATAATATCATGTGTGTGTGTATATATGTGTGTGTTTGTGTGTGTGTGTGTGTGTGTGTGTATGACTATTTCTGTCTTATTTTCAGCTGAAGCCCCCAAACAGGAAGTATCAGCTAGCTCCATATTAGGTAAATTGCTAGGCTACCCATGCCAGGAATTGCAAAGAAGTTTATGAAACATGATTTCATATTTTCTTAACCCCTCCCCTCAACCTAAAAGACAGGAGAGACTGAGAGGTTATACCGGGAGCCTCCCCCACCCAACCTCATCATTGAGGGGGCAGGAGAAGTGATTTTCCCTTATCTCCAGCTTAGCTAGAAAATGACCTTGTAATGGGGCACTTTGGAGGAGCTTAGTACTGGGCTGCTGGTGTTTGAGAACATAGTGGACTGGTGCCTGCTTCACAACTTGGCAACCTCATGAGCAGGGGGAGAAGCAGCTGTGGGGAAACCGAGGAAGAGGAAGCCCACCTTAGCCACCTCCTACAACAAGCAGACAGCCTAGGCAGACGGAGATAGGTGTGGAGAGAACATAGAACTTTAAATAAAGTTCAAGGCATTTTTTTTCCCTTTTTCTTATTGCATTGAGCTGAGCAATGTCATTACACAACTAAGATATTTTTGTGCCTAGAAGCAACTGGAGGACCTATCTAAGATCAACTAGAAAAATAATAGAACTTGCCTTAAATTTTCTCCAAATGCAGGAAAGAAACAGCTTTTCAGAGCAAGTTTGAATAGGCAGTCAGTAACAAGAATAAACAGCATTTCACACGTCCTTTTGAATGTGTCCATTCAAAATATAATTTTGAATATAATTCAAATATAATTGGGAATTATAAATATAATCGGGAATATAATTCTTTAGAAGAATATACAGGAGGCTACCTCCAGAGAAGGAAAAGAGGGGACTGGGACTGGAATGAAGAGAGATTTTCACTGCCCATCTCTTGGACTCTGAGTTGTTTTCCTTGGGCATTTATTATTTAATTAATTGTATTTTAATTATAATTTAATTAATATTTATAAATTTATAAGCATTTTATAAATATTATTTTATATTTATATATTTATATCTATATATTCATATTTTATATAAATAAATATTATTTTATAAATATTATAAATAAATTTATAAATATGTGTAAATATTTATAAATTTATAAATATTATACCATTTAAATTATAATTTAATTAATATTATTATTACATTGATTTTGAGAAGGCCACCGAACCTCTGCAGTGGTTCTGATTTCCCTTTGTAAACATCAACTATATATTATGTAAACAGGCTGAAAAGCTGCAAGTTCTGATCAACAGAATACCAATAGAAGAAGCCAACCAAGAAGTTTGAGAATCCTATAATTAGCAGTTTCTTGTAAATCTGAGATGTTATCTACTTGCTAATCAAACTGATCTTGGGAAGTGAAAATCACAGAAGTGTTCTCATTTTAGTTATCTTTGAAGTTGCAATTTTCAGTTATGAATATCTATGGCCAACATACATACCTAGTCAAAGCAAGAGTTATACCTCTATCCATAAGCGTACTGCTTACCTACCACCACCACCAGCACCAGCACCAACGCCGACAACAGCGGCAGGAAATACATCATACTCTTCAAGCTCTTAGGAAGGTACTTTGCAGGTTATTTTTCGATTCACCCTTTTAAGACAGACCATTATAATATTAAAGCTCAGTGCTCTGTGTTAATCGTGATTCAAAGTATAGTCCGTAAGGAAAGCACCGCACTTAATTCCCACAAACTTTGGAGCTTTACCAGTGCCCGGGGTAAAAATTTTGCTGTGGAATCTGATAAATTTTGTGGGTTTTTTTAAATTGATGTATGAGCCTTAATTTCTGTGGATAATTGTCTGCCGCATTATGCTGTTGATACAGACTATAGAAATTGATCCCAGTTACTATTTTTTATTTAGTGAATCATCCTTTGTCATGATCATGTTTTCTTGTTGTTAGGTAGATTTGCAGAACACTAAAGCCTCAAGTTGTTCACCCACACCCACAATGGAGGACTCTATCCTGATTATAATAAAATTTGAAATGCTCTTATTCCGTGGGAGAAAGATTAGATAAGTAATTATTTGCTGTGGCCGTCAACTTTCTCCAGTCATCCTCACAATCTATGTCTTTTTTTTGTTGTTGTTTTTTAAATATTTTATTTATTTATTTGACAGAGAGAGAGACAGTGAGAGAGGGAGCACAAGCAGGGGGAGTGGGAGAGGGAGAAGCAGGCTTCCCACCGAGCAGGGGGCTGGATCACAGGACCCTGGGATCATGGCCTGAGCCGAAGGCAGAGGCCTTAACCCACTGAGCCACCCAGGTGCTCCAATCTGTGTCTTAGGTTTGTCTCTGGTATCATGTAAACATTATTCATAGGAATTCCACTGTGATCTCCTGTGTTGGATAGCTTAGCAGGCTCAAAACTGTTTGACCATTGCTATGATGTCCTATTACCCCAGTATTTCTGATAAGATTTTTGAGGCTAAGAGAAAATATTTTGTTTCCCTCATGTTTCTTATTTCTTGGATAGGAAGAACCATGAACTAGTCAAAATAGCACACAAGAAACTCTGCAATATTTTCTTTTATACTAAGTAGTTATAGATGACTTTCATACTATTCTAATTTCCTATTATTACTAAATTGTGCATAGAGTCTTAGGAAGTTGACTTACTACCTTTGAAGAATTCCTGAATCTCTTCCGGGAGAATCATTCTAATTTACAAAACCACGGATGTAAACAGCAGGGACTTCATGGTCAAAGATCATGGTTTAGTGCTGGTTCTGGAACTTAAGAACTTGAGCAAATCCCTTACCTCTCACGAAGATCAGTGCTCTGATTTAAAGTATGTTGCTGAGGAAATTAAAACCATTGCCATATATAAAGTATTTGATACTCAGCAAATGTTGTTTTGCATCATTTACATATGTCACCTCATATATCCCTGTAACAAACTTGTAAAGTGGGTATAATTAATCTAGACTAAATAAGGAAAGTGAAAGTGAAGCGACAAAGCCAGATACCAGTTGTTTGTCAGATATATGGTTTGCAATTATTTTCACTCACAACTGCAGCTTGTCTTTTTCATCCTTTAACAGGATGTTTTTATGGATTTTTTTTTCAAATTTTTTAATTTAAATTCTAGTTAGTTAACAGCACAGTATTGGTTTCAGGAATAGAACTCTGTGGTTCATCGTTTACATGCAATACCCAGTGCTCATTACAACAAGTGCCTTCCTCACTAAGGGTATTAACAGGGTATTTTGCAAAGCAAAAGTTTTAACTTGATGATGCCCAATTTATTAATTTTCTTTTATGGATCATGCTTTTGGTCAACTCTAACAGCTCTTTGCCTAGCCCTAGCCCCTACAGATTTTCCTCTCTCTTTTTTTTTTTTTCTAATAATTTTATGTTTACATTTCAGTCTTTGATCTACTTGGAGTTAATTTTTCCAGAAGATGGAATAGATAGGTCAAGGTTTTTTAATTTTGTTTCAATTTTGGCCTGTCAATGTCCAATTTCTCCAGCACCATTTGTTGAAAAAGCTAGCTTTCCTCCATTGATTATGGTCTCCAAAGCCTTGAAATCAAGTAGGCTGATCCTTTATTATTCTATTTCAAAATTGTTTTAGCTAGAGGGGGCAGGGCAGCTCTGTTGGTTAAGCTTCTGACTTGGGCTCAAGTCATGACCTCAGGGTCCTGGGATCCTGCCCTACACTGGGCTCCCTGCTCACCTGGGAGTCTGCTTCTCCCTTTCCCTCGGCTCCTCTTTACCCTCGTGTTCACACTCTGTCTCTCATAAATGAATAAAATCCTTTAAAAAATGTTTTAGCTATTCATTATCTGTTGTGAGCAAGAGTTCTGTGATTTTGCAAAAAATGAAAACAAAAACAAGAAAAACAGAAGAAAAATACTATTCCCTTTGGAGCATCTGATTGTGAGATTATGGGGGATGACCCATATGAAATATTTAATATAGTACCTGGCATACGATGTAGACGCTTAGATTCCTTCCTACTTATTTTAAACCAACCATCAAAAATTGTTCACATACACACACTCACACACACCTCTCCTCTAGTAGTACTTTGTGTCTTCAGTTTTCTGTTAATGTGTTGTATATGCAACCAGGTACGAAATACGCCATTGGGGGATGCCTGGGTGGCTCAGTGGGTTAAGCCGCTACCTTCGGCTCAGGCCATGATCTCAGAGTCCTGGGATCGAGTCCCGCATCGGGTTCCTTGCTCAGTGGGGAGCCTGCTTCTCTCTCTGCCTCTGCCTGCCACTCTGCCTGCTTGTGCTCTCTCTCTCTCTCTCTGACAAATAAATAAACAACATCTTTAAAAAAAAAAAGAAATACGCCATTGGTTTAAAAAAATATTAATATACACATATATATCTATATGAAGGAAACAGCTCAAAAAGACCAGCCGTCACTCCCATCCACATCTGTACATACAAAATATCCTGTTGCCATTTCCTTCCCACATTCTCAGCTTTAGATATAAGAAGCTCTGGTAAGGACTACAATCCACCGGGTGGCTTTCATCTCATCCCAATGTAACAGAACTGTTCTGATGCCCAACCACAATAGGGGGGAAAAGAAAACCCAAAAATCTGTGATGATAAACATCACACAACTCATCAGAACCTGGTTCTGAATAAGATACTGGCTACCACTGACAAAATGCAATTGTCCCTTTTCGCCTTAGCTCTCTGGCCTCCTTGCCGTTCCTCCCATTTCCCAGATATACTGTGGCTTTTGCCCTGGCTCAGATTTGTGCCCAGACATCCACATGGTTCTAGCCTTCATCTCCTTCAGATGTTATTGTAATGTCACCTTCTAAGGGCAGCCATCTTTGCCCTGTCTATTGAAATCACCCCACCCCACCCAGAATGATCTGGTCTCCTTCCCTCCTGTATTTTCCTATTGCCTCCTATCACCATCTAACATAAAACATGTATATTTGCTCATTTGATATATTTGATTGGATGATTTTATCCACTAGCAGGTAAGCTCCATGAGGGTCATTTTCACTGCTATACCCTTTGTATCTAGAACAGTGCTGACATATAGCAGTCACTTGATAAATATTTCTTGAGAGAATGAAGTAGAGTGTTCAAAAATCATTGCTGAGTGTCATAGCTTTTAACTAGAATACTTAAATCTAAGACCAGCGGCAACTTTAATAGGGATATTAAATCTTTATTATCTCTGTTCTTCTAGGAGAATGTCAATCAAATAAACATAAAAATAGATAAATTCATATTTCACAAATTCTCCTATTTCCTTCCCCAAATCACCTCCCTCTCCAACACCCACCCTGAAAAAGATGAGGAATCAAAGGAAAAATGCTTCTCTTGCTCATAGGCCTTCTCTTATTTGACTGTTCAGGCCCAAAATTTTGGAGACTTTCTCCTACCCTTACTCAACTGAGAATCTGTAACCACTCCCGTTATCTTTACTGCTGTTGTCCTTTCTGGGCACTATCAGCTCTTCCCTGAAATATGGAAAATTGTCTTCTAATTGGTTCCCTGCTTCCAAATTTGACCCTCCACAATCTTTATTTTCCAATCAGTCATAGTGTTCTGGACTGCTTGTGTCCTAAAATTCATATGGTTGAGCTGTAACCCCCAATGTGACTGTATTTGGAGACAGAGCCGTTATGGAAGTCATTAAGGTTAAATGAGGTCATGTGGTTAGGACACTAATCTAATAAGCTTCTCACCTTATAATAAGAGATATGAGTGGGGTGCCTGGGTGGCTCAGTGGGTTAAAGCCTCTGCCTTTGGCTCAGGTCATGATTTCAGGTCCTGGGATCGAGCCCCGTATCGGGCTCTCTGCTCAGCGGGGAGCCTGCTTCCTCCTTTCTCTCTGCCTGCTTCTCTGCCTGCTTGTGATCTCTGTCTGTCAAATAAATAAATAAAAGTCTTTATAAAAAAAAAAAAGAGAGAGAGAGAGAGAGATGAGTGAGCGCAGACTCTCTCTGCCATGTGAGGACATGCAAGAAGGTAGCCTTCTTCAAGCCAGGAAGAGAGCTCTCACCAGAGCCCCACCATGCTGGCTCCCAGATCTCAGACTTCCAGCCTTTAGAACCAGGAGAAAATAAATTTCTGTTGTTTCAGCACCCAAACTACCTAATACATGGAGTAAGTGTTTTGAAACCTAAGTCATACTATGAACTCCTTCTGAGTAGAACCTTCTAATGGTTTCCTATTCCTCTCAGACTCTTAGGAGCCTTAACAATCCTAGAAGTTGCCTCTGGGAACCTATAAATTCTGGCTCCTTTTCTTCCTCATGCCATTTCCTGCTACGCTCCACATCTACCATCCCCTTCAGTCACACTGGCCTCCTTCCTATTCTTGAACCCACCAGGCATGTTCCCATCGCAGGGTCTCTGCACTAGCTGTTCTGCCTGCTGGAATCCTCTTTCTCTAGATATTGGCACCAGTCACTCCCTCGCTTCCTTCAGGCCTTTTCCGTAGTGTCATCTTTTCCATGAGCACTACTCTGACCATACACTTTAAACTGCAAACAAGCCGTCCCTCTGCAGACGGCATTGATGATCCTTACTTCCCCTGTCCTATTTCTTTTCCATAGCATTTACCCACTTTTAATAAATCATATTATTATTTTTTTTCATATTGTATTGCATGTTTCCTTCTGTTAGAGTGTAAGCTTTTGTCTGGTTCACTGAGTATCCTGAGCACTTGGTTCACTCCCTACCACATAAAATGCGTGGAAGAATTATTTACGGAATAAAACTAACAGGAAGATAACCTGGGTTTCAGTCCCAGTACTGCTCTTACCATGCTGTATGACTCAGCTTTATATTTCTTTCTTTGTGTGTAACATAGAAGTTTTGGATCATACTGGAAAGAATGCTGACTTTTCTTCACGGTCCTGGCTTGATTCTTTCTCACCAGTATGCTCTTGTGTTCATACTATATGGTCCTGCCCCATCCTTCACTAAGCATGCTCTTTCCTTTTCCAGGGCCTCCCTCCTTCGTTCATAATGTTAATAATCAGCAAATATTGGACAAATTGAAATTTCAATTTCGATTGAAATAATCAAGAAAGTATAAGAGCAACTTCTGAAAAGCGTGTTCTGGCTTACAGTGTTAATTGGTCTCTAGTTCTGATTTCTAATCCTAAAATCTAGGCTGGAATGGTATGAGAATACTGCAATTATTGAGCTAGGATTTCTGTGATATATTCTCTAAAAATATATTTATTATTTTTTCACACAAATAAGTGTCACCTCAATTTACATAACATTGATCACCTCATTTTTCTCTTTGAAATGCTGAATAAGGTTTAAAGATCTTAACTCTCTTATGCCTTCCTTTTGTAGTATTAGTGTCAAAAGGGTATTTGAGATTCTGCTAGCAACTTCTCACAGAAGATATTGTAATGAGTTTGAAGTAGGTATTTCTAAATGTCAGTTTAATAGACTTGCAACTTCATAGTTAAATTGCATCATCACTTCTAATATAAAGGTACACCTAAGTTATAATTTCTTTCTTAGCAACAAATGTTTGGTTTTCAATACCCTCAAGAATGATTGCAATAAATCCAAATAAGTACTTTTCCAGTTCCTAGCAGTAATAGAAGAGTGAGTCAATGAGTTAGATTATCTGAAATGAGTTTAAATTTCTAGAAATTCAGGTATCTTTTTCAGCAGGTATTTAGTGATTACCCACTAGGCACAGGTATTGAATGATTGCTGAGGATTAAAACTATAACAGTTCCTTTCTTCAAGTTGCTGAAAGATTAGTAGGAATCGACTCATGTTGAAATACTGAGTTTTAACACCAAGCAAAATTTAAACACAATTCTTAGGTTTATTTATTTATTTATTTATTTATTTTTAAGACTTTACTTATTTGGCAGGGAGAAACACAGCGAGAGAGGGAATACAACCAGAGAGAATGGAAGAAGGAGAAGAAGACTTCCCGCTGAGCAGGGAGCCAGATGCGGGGCTGGAACCCAGTACCCTAGGAGCATGACCTGAGCCAAAGGCAGATGCCTAAAGACTGAGCCACCCAGACGCCCGTTTTTCTTATTATTGTGTGTTTTTTTCCCCAGTTAAATCCAACTAAACGTATTGTAAATCAGGGGAAATTATTTATGTATCTCATTATTTATGTATCAATTAGCATATGGAATTGTTTTTCCAAAGATTAGCAGTGGTGATCTATGAGTGATGCTTGCATCATTTAAAAAATAAGAATGTATTAGCAATAAAACATGTTAGAACGATATTTTCAATAAATTTCAACCCCAGGAATTCCGGTACAGAACATTCCTAAATGATTTTGGGCAAGAGGTCTGCGTCGAGGTCGGAAGAGCAGCCTAGGTGGCAACAACCGGAATCCCCACTCTTCCCACCCAGGTCTGCGGAAAAACTACAAGCACTCAAATCCTGCCTTCGGTGTACAGAGCCTCCGGGACGCTGGAAACTTAAGTTAGAGAAGGGATCTGATTGGCTAAAAAATGAATGACGCAACGAATCTCAGGCCCACTGAGAATCGGCCTCCCCAAGCCTGGCTCAAATTCCGCTTCCGATTGGTCCTTACGCAAGAGAGCCGCGACCTTCCCTGAAATTAACCCCGGGTCGGCAACCCGGAGCAAAGATGGCGGCGGCCAGGTGTTGCAGGCTAGCGCTGCGCGGGCCGGGGCTGTCATTGCACACTGCGGCCGAAGCCGCCGTCACGGGTCCAGAATTGACCGGCCCCGATGTCACGGCGGCCCCCGTCGCGCGCTACCCGCCGATTGTGGCCTCCCTGACGGCCAAGAGCAAGGCGGCACGGCAGCGGCGAGTGGAGCGGTGGCAGGCGACGGTGCATGCGGCCGAGTCGGTGGACGAGAAGCTGCGAATCCTTACCAAGATGCAGTTCATGAAATACGTGGTTTATCCGCAGACTTTCGCCCTGAACGCTGACCGCTGGTATCAGGACTTCACTAAGACCGCGTTCCTGTCGGGCCTGCCGCCGCCGCCCGCCGAGCCCGTGCCGGCCCTGGACCTCGCGGCCCTGCGCGCCGCCGCGTGTGACTGTCTCCTGCAGGAGCACTTCTACCTGCGGCGCAAGGGGCGCCTTCCGCTCTACCAGGAACGCGAGGCTCTCGCCTCGCCCTTCCTGGATCAGTTGGTGGCCACCCTCATGGGCCTGCTCGGCGCGCACAACCCCGCCCTGGCCAGCGCCACCCTCGGTGAGTCTTGGGGCTGCGACGCCGGGCGGGGAAGGCGGGGGAACTGTTCATTTCTTTCTGCGTCGTTCATTCTATTTCTAGGCCTTTCGTGCCTCCCCGGGCGCCATCAGGTTTAGTAGCGGTCACTACACTAAGAATCTGCAGACTGGGTTCCCTCCGGGCCTGTGCTGCCACTTACTAGCTGTACCACCTCCCACGACTCGAGTCTTTGGTTCCGCGTTGTGAAGGTCCGGCCAAACGGAATGGGAGAGCAGTGTTGGTCAGGAGAAGGGGCTCTCGGCGGGCGGGGCGCACCTGAACTTGGCTTTTGGCTCTTCCACAAAAAGCTGCATGACTGTATGTCACTTCATTAACCTCTTTTAGGTTAAAGCAGTTTTTCTCCTTCTTAAGATGAGACTTGGGGTAATAGTACTTTGTCGTAGAAGCGTGAACATTAGAAGTGATACAGATTTAAATACGTAACATTTACTTAGTACTTATTATGTACCAAGCCCTCTTCCAAATTTTTATATATGCCGACCAGTTTAATCCTCACAGTAACCGTTTATAGTAGGTAGGTCGTTTATATTGTTTTGTAAATGGGAAAACCAACCTGAGGTGCAGAAAGGTAAAATGAACCTGGTCAGAGAACCTGTAGGTGGTAGATAGGAGCTCAGGATTCAAACCTAGCCATTTGGGGTTCCCAGGAACCAGTCAGCAACTTTTTTAACTGCTCAGTGGAGATAGGAAAAATTAATGGACGGTTTTAAAAATCAGTGTTTCTCAAGATGGGATCTGGAGGGAGACAAACCATAAGAGACTCTTAATCTCACAAAACAAACTGAGGGTTACTGGGGGGAAGAGGGTGGGGAGAGGGTGGTTGGGTTATGGACATTGGGGAGGGTATGTGATATGGTGAGTGCTGTGAAGTGTGTAAGCCTGATGATTCACAGACCTGTACCCCTGGGGCAAATAATACATTATATGTTAATAGTAATAATTAATAAAATAATTTAAAAATCAGTGTTTCTGAGGCATTCATTACTTTATATCTAGTGCCTGGTAGGTGTCTTAATAAATATTTATTGAATTAATCTACAGTTACTATAACTGTAGATGTGTGCTCAACTGAGTCCTGTGGTGTGTGTGCATGTTACTTTACTTCTGTCTCAGTTGGGAAGAAGTGGTCTTCAGAGAAGCCTCCTGGATTTTGACTACTCCTGTTGGCTTAGGAAAACTTGACTTTGTGAAGATCCAGATTACTCTTCTATAAACTGGATGTGATGACAGTTATACATACCTTTGACGGTTATTGTGAAGATTGATTAATAATTCTGAGTCCTATTAAAAACTTTTTATTTCTGCTGAGTAATGTTCCTGTTACATTTATTCTTAACTGTTAGTGTTTAGTGTATGATGGATGGCACAAGTAGACAATAAATGTTTGAGCATAATATTTAAGTCAGTCATTTAACTTAAATCATCATATAACCCAGACTCTATCTTACATCAAGGAGTAATTTTTGATAATTATTAATTTGCACAATTATTCTTAAGTTCTGTATTGCTGGTATTCTAGTAATAACCAGATTTATCTAAATGATTAAATAAAATTTTGAATATCTTTTGATAGATTGTAAACGCCCGGTTCACTTTTACTGGTTGCGAGGTGAAGAAATTATTTCTAGGGGTCATCGGAAAGGTCGAGTTGATGCTTTGCGATACCAAATAAATGATAAACCGCACAACCAGATTCGAATATCCAAACAACTCCCAGAGGTAAGGATTTATTGCACATATATCTGCTGACATCTGATGAGGAAATATCATAGGCAACCTAGGTAATGGGCTTAATAGAGTAAAAAGTATTGGGTGGATCCCTTTTGAATTTCTTGCGCATACTTCTCATCCCAAATTCTTTTTCAGCTTTTTAACCTGTTACGGTGTGTATAGTCCTCAAAGGTCAAGTAATCATTTTTAAGCAGGATTAAGGCATCAGTTTTTAGGACCGTACAAATCTTTTCTTTCTCTTACTCTAAAAATATTGGGCACTTGGTTGGCTTAGTCAGTTAAGCGTCTGCCTTCAGCTTAGTTCATGATGCCACGGTCCTGGGATCAAGCCCAGTGGGCTTCCTGCTCAGTGGGGAGTCTACTTCTCCCTCTTCCTTTGCATCTCCCACCCTCCCACCCCACTTGTGCTCTCTCTCAAATAAATAGTAAGATCTTTAAAATATATATATAAATAATTGATAATAGTTATGGTTGTGATTTATCATAGACTACACTACCTAATCGTAAATCAAGGCGTTTTTATAATTGTAAGCTCATCATTTTTTATATTTATAGTTCTTTCAGAGAAAATAAGTATATTTTGAGTGCTGTATACAGACACATGCACATGTTTTCCCTAAAGGTAAATATCTGATAATAAATATCTGAGGCTTTGGGGGGCCATAAATCTGTGTTGCAACTCTTCATCTTAGTTCTTAAATAATGTAACAGCAGTTATGTCCCATACGTAAATGAATGTGCCTGACTATGTTGCAATTAAACTTTATTTGTACCATCAAGTGGCTGGCTGGATTTGGCCCATCAATAGATGGTGGTGTTACCAAATCATTTCGTAAAAAAAATCTCATTTTAAGACTTTTAAGTGTATTAAGAATGTGAGTTGGGATGCCTGGGTGGCTCAGTCGCTTAAGGGTCTGCCTTTGGCTCAAGTTATGATCCTAGGGTCCTAGGATTGAGTCCCACATTGGGCTCCTTGTACAGCAGGGAGCCTGTTTCTCCCTCTGCCTGCTATTCCCCTTGCTTGTGCTCTCACTCTCTCTGACAAATAAATAAAATCTTTGAAAAAAAAACACAAAAAACAAAGAATGTGCGTAAAATATGTACATTAGTACTAGTGTTGTTGTGAATTCATTTATGACTTTTCATTTTCTTGAAGTTTGTGCCGCTGGATTATTCTGTACCTGTCGAAATCCCTGTTATAACTTGTAAGCCAGACAAACTTCCATTATTCAAACGACAGTATGAAAATACCATATTTATTGGTAAGTTTTTCTTTTGAAATATTTTGCCATCAATGTATCTAAAGGATCCTGTGCACATTTAAATATTTAATTCTTGATGACCAAAGGTCAGATAGTTTACAAGCATTGCAATTTATAAACTGAGGTGGTTGTAACATGTTTGAAAATTGGGAGAAAAATATTCTTTCAGCTCACCATTTAAAAATTTTACTTGTTTCTATTAAACTAGCAGCATTTAACTTTAAAAAATAGTTTTACATATTAAGTTTTGTTGATTTATTATGTAGCAAAAGTAATTTTTCCTTTTTCAGAAGTAAACCAGTGCAGAGCCAGATTTGAGGCAGTGATTGGCTTTTTTGTAAAAGTCTTCTGTTTGTGCCACACACTGTGGTAACCATTAGGAATATAAAAATTGATAAGGCCTGATGTCTGGCCTTGTGTAGCTTATACTTTTGCTGTCTTTTTGTCTATTAATTCCTAGCTAACTTAAAGATTTTAAGAAACCAGCTTTATACTAGCCCTCCAGGTGTATTTTATCAGTGTCTTCTGTGTCAGTGTGCTCTTACAGTGTGAATTGTGGGAACTTTTGGTTGAAAAGATTTACTTTACTACTAAAGTCAGGAATATGAGCATTTCATGAAATATTGTCTCTCATTTTCCTTACTTGGAAATACAGTATAAAAATATTTTTTTTTAAATTAGGAACAAGGTATGTAATTATTACATTAAAATGAAAAAGGAGACTTTAATGAAATGTATATATCATTTGTAGAATAAGACAAGGAAAATACCATAGCTCCCAATGATGAATAAAAGGTTTGAGAAAACTACATAATAGGGAATTTTAAGAAAACTTTATATAACATTCTTTTGACTTATCCTGTATCATCATAGTGGACTTGATGATAGCAGGTTTACTTTCACACGAAGTTTAACTTCATTATAATCAGTGAAATAAATAACAACCTTCCCACTTGTGTATTTCGAATACTGATTACAGAACGTGTAGAGGAGAAAGGTGGGTTTGAAGCAGAGACTGAGGACATGTGCTCCGGATGTTCACATGCAGATTTCATCTGAAATGTTTTTATTTTACTCTTCAGGCTCAAAGACAGCAGATCCATACTGTTATGGTCACACACAGTTTCATCTGTTACCTGACAAACTGAAAAGGGAAAGGCTTTTGAAACGGAACTGCGCCGATCAGATAGAAGTTGTTTTTAGAGCTAATGCTATTGCAAGCCTCTTTGCTTGGACTGGAGCACAAGCTATGTATCAAGGTAAAACTAATTTTATGGCGTTGTTCTTGGAAGGTATGTGTGACATTTTAAGAATTCAGTGGTTTCTTTGGGTTAAGTGTAGATTGAATCTTAACATTTTGAAAACTTGCAGTGACACAAAACACGGTTGTTTTAAAATTCACAATTAGATATTTTACATTTGCAGTTGGCAAGTGGTGTTTAAATAGTTATTTTGATCTTTTACTTTGACCACTTTTGTGTGTGAATGAATTTTTTTCTGATGGTCTCAAGCGGGTGAAAAGACTAGCCAGCTAAGTCAACTTTGTAGATGCTCGCAGTTTTCTGAAGCTGGAAAAGGAAATGCTTTGATGGGTTAAATTTTAGATTAAATCACAGTTATTCTATGTAATATCTTTAAAGGCTATATCCAGGATATGGATTAGAAGATTGTGTATTAGACATTCAGTAAATAGTGAATTCTTTCTAGTAACCAAGCAGTGTTAGCCTTGGAGATGTAATGTTGAATGAGGCAGGGAGATCCTGCTGTCTTGGAGCTTATAGTGAGGAGAGTAAAAGATCATAAACACGTAGTGTTTTTAGCTAGTGGTAATAGCACAGAGGAAATATACTACATAAGGGATAGAATGCCTTACTGTGTGCAGGTATAAATGAGATATTGGGCCGAATTTATTTAAATGGAGGAACTCGGGGTGGTCTCTAAAAAATGACATTTGAATGAAGACCAGACCTGTAGGAACAGCCTTGAAGTGTTTAAAGAGAATAAAGAAAGGGAGGGGGAGAATAATGGAGGATGAGATTAAAGGAAACCAGAGGCCATAGCTCAGACGACTTTGAGAGCCCATTGTGAGGCATTTGGATTTTATTACAAAACCTGAAGTAATGAACTGTAAGTAACCAGATTGATCCTGTATGAGTTCTCAGGAGGAATTTAATACAGATTTAACTGTTTTCTAGGCTCACCCTTTTTCTCCATGTGTGTGTGTATGGGGAGATTTTATATATATATATATGTATATTTATATATATAAAATATATATATATATGAGCCTAGAAAACAATGAAATCTATATTAAATTCCTCCTGAAAACTCATAAAGGATCAATCTCTATATATACATATTTATATATATGTATATTTATATATATATGATTTAATCTTTTACTCACATTTTTTTCCTTAAATGGAGAGAATCGGAACAGGATTAGACAGAAGCAGAAACAGGAATCTTTCGCAAAAACATTAGAATGACACTGTTTCTGCATTAAAAGTAAAGTGCTACTTTCTTCCTATATTTAATTACAAATGCTAACAATGTTAATCGTTGGCTATCTTCATGAAGGCTGATAGAAAGTATGTATGAGGGAAGAACATTACTGCTTGGCCCTGGCAGTGGGATTTAAAAGTGTTAAAGCCAGTCAGTCTAGAGCAAGAAGTAGCCAGAAAATTTGAGTAGTAAAGGTTTTAAAGGCATCCTGGAACCTATGACACAAGATACACAAGGCAAAATAACAGCAGCTCATAAAGCCAATTTTAAAATATGTAAAGGAAGAATAGAACTTGTCTGATACTTGATCGCAATCCTTAGAAAGTCCATTTTTTTCTGAAGGTTTTTTTTTTGTAGATTTTGGTGAAGTAAATGGCCGTCATGGCTATTGGGTGCTAGATGCCACTGGTACCAGAAAATGAGTGTATTTGGATAGAGTTAGTACCAGATGTAGGGGAGATCTGCATTGATAGAACTTGCTGCCTTTTTTTATTTTTTTTTATTTTTTTTTATTTTTATTTTTTTTAAAGATTTTATTTATTTATTTGACAGAGAGAGATCACAAAGTAGGCAGAGAGGCAGGCAGAGAGAGAGGGGAGGAACAGGCTCCCCGCCGAGCAGAGAGCCCGATGCGGGACTCGATCCCAGGACCCTGAGATCATGACCCGAGCCGAAAGCAGAGGCTCAACCCACTAAGCCACCCAGGCGCCCTTGCTGCCTTTTTTTAGATGAAGTGAGTTAAGCTGTTGAAGAGCAAAGTTGTTGAGAATATGTCATGAGTTTGGGGATATCAGAAGGGAGGAAATAATTTTTCAAGCAGAAATAGAATACAGGATTAGAATGGAGAAGATGAGGAAAGCTTTGAGATCTTAAGGAATTTGTAGGTAAGATATTTAGGTTTTAGGGGATATTTAGCACCCTCTACTGTGTAAATGTTTCGTTGTGGTAAAATGTATTCTATGTGTAAATGTCAGTATAACTTTTTTCTGTAGGGTTTTGGAGTGAAGCAGATGTTACTCGGCCGTTTGTCTCTCAGGGCGTGATCACAGATGGAAAATACTTTTCCTTTTTCTGCTACCAGTTAAATACTTTGGCACTGACTGCACAAGCTGATCAAAATAACCCTCGTAAAAATATATGTTGGGGGACACAAAGTACGCCTCTTTATGAAACAATTGAAGATAATAATGTGAAAGGTTTTAATGATGATGTTCTACTCCAGATAGTTCACTTTCTGCTGAACAGACCAAAAGAAGACAAGTGACAGCTGTTGGAAAACTAAGAAGAAATAACTGATTCAGGACTTTGGGAATACAGTTTCACTGAAGGGAAAATAAAAGGAATTTTAATAATGAGACTTGTCGAATGCATTGTTTTGAGACAGATATTTCTTAGGTTAACCTGTGATTTTGACCTCTCATTCTTCTCAGACTGCACACTGAAAGACTTAATTTTAAATAGAGTATGTTGATTTTAAGGTAATTTTATTCATACATGACCAGTTGGTGAGACCAGTTGAGCTATCCGCAATACTTGGTGTTAGTCGCTTTTGATTTTGAAAGGAATGAAAGGACAGTAATTCAGAAGTTTGAGAATAAGTAGACATGTTATATTTTTCTTTTTTGTTTTTTAATTTTTTCATTGATAAATGATACAGAGTTTCAGAGTCCTGCTCAAACTGCTTTAAAACTGTTCTGTCCTTGATGGAACAATATTTTGCAAGTATAGGAAACCAAGGCCCAGAGGAGTTAAGTGACTTTTCCACAATTTCACAGATGATTAATAATATAACTGATGAATTGTATGCAACTTACGTTCTTAGCACTCAGAGGTGACATTAACAAGTATAGGACTGTTGTTTAGTGTCAGCACCTAACTCATGGCACAGGGTACTCAATAAATATTTGACCTGGGGGCACCAGGCTGGCTCAATCAGTAAAGCGTGCGTTGGCTGTAGAGATTACTTAAAATCTTAAAAAAAAAAAAAAAAAAAAAAAAAGCAATGTTAACATATTTCCTTTCATATTTTGCTCTATCCCAAAGATGAGGAAACTTAGGTTCACTATGTTTCAAAATCAGTTGTCAGTTGGTAAAATTGTTAAATCTTGTTGAGAATTAAGCGTCCTTCAAAATGTTTTTAATGTTTTGAAAAAATATTAGAAAAAAGAATTACCTTTGTATAATCATACTAACTATTTTATATAACCTTCTGTTGTGCATATTTAAAACACTCCATTAGGTACTATAGTCGTATGACAGATAATCTCTGTTCTTACTTCCTTCCTTCCCTCCTGACCTCCCTCTCTTGCTCTCTGTCTTTCAAGACAGAGGCCACAGTCATTGATCGATCCTCAGCTAGAAGCCTAGGGATTATTGCCATAGATGATTGCTAAACTGAAGGATGAAAGATGTTGTTCAGTTCAGCCAAAGACTTGCTTTGCAAGACACTGTACTGTGTTCCATTTTTAGCACATTGTTTTCAGTTTACCCAGAAAGTCGTGTCATTTCATACCACCATTTGTTTATTTAAGCAGTTTCCAAAGCTTAGAATACTGTTCTTTACCTATCTGCTCAATCCGTGTATTGCATCCCCATTCATCCTTGATGGAAAAAAGGCAGATGTACAGAGAACAAGCACCAAGCTCCAAGTACAGTGGTATTTCTCTTAAAGTCAGCTTTCACTTTCTCATTCTTTGCATCTTGGGCAATTTGAGTTGCCATCCTTTATTTCTGCTCCCAGAGTTCAAGGATTAAATGCATATGAAAGTGCTTTTAAAATTCTATATAATGAGGGGCGCCTGGGTGGCTCAGTGGGTTAAGCCTCTGCCTTCAGCTCAGGTCATGATCTCAGGGTCCTGGGATCGAGCCCCACATCAGGCTCTCTGCTCAGCAGGGAGCCTGCTTCCCCTTCTCTCTCTCTGCCTGCCTCTCTGCCTATTTGTGATCTCTCTCTCTGTCAAATAAATAAAATCTTTAAAAAAAAAAAAAGTTTCTTTAAAAAAAAATAAAAAAAATAAAATTCTATATAATGAAAATATTTAGGATTCAGTTGAAATACCATTGCTTTCCCGAAGCTGATTATATTTCATTCATTTTTAATTGTCCTATCCTTTGAATACTTAAACCTCTGGTAGCACCTGTTTCATTCTCTTGTAATAATTTTCCTCACTCCAAATGGAGAACACATCCCACATATGTACATACATACATATCATAATACATGCCAGGACCTTGCATAGCACTTACTATATTCTAGAGCATGGTCTAGATGTTTTATGTCTATTAGCTCATTTAATCATCAGAAACATCCCAGGAGCTAGGTACTATTCCCCTTCTGCAGATGAGTTAACAGGGCACAGAAAACCCGATAACTTACTGAAGATCATATAGCTAGAATGCAGCAGGGTTGAAATTTGAGCCCTGGCGATCTGACTCCAGAACTTTCTTAAAACCACTCTGGTGTATATTCTTTAATAGTATGCTGTAAATATCAGTGCTACAGAAGTACAACAGTGACATAAATTTAGATACGGGTTGGGTTAATTCTGACCAGTGTGAATCCTGAAAATGTGTCTTGGCACAAGTGGCATTTGAATTGGTTCTTGATAGGTGTAGGTGGCATTTTCCAGCAAGAGGACAGTAAGTGGGTGGAACTGTGAGTGAAGGTGGAAAGCTGTAGGATGTACTTGGGAAATAGGCAGTAAACATTTACGCAAGTTGGATGTGGCCTAAAAGCAGTTGGGGAAAACAAAAATTATTTACCAAGAAACAAAAATCTAACTGGGCTCAGACTTCTGCATAACACTGAGCATTAGGAGACAGTGTAGCCCTGTCAGACTTCCAGAGGAAAATTATAACGAGAAATCTAGGACCAGCCAAGATAATTCACAGTGTAGAACAATTGAAGAAAAAAAGTCAGAACCCAAGTCACTTATAAGTTTATGAAAGTGTACTGTGGTTGATTAGCAAATGATAATAGGAGGAACCAATGAATGGAGATTCAAAATGAGTATGAGTACACAAAGTCGTACCAGGCAAAATTAAGCATGAAGCAGTTAGCAGTATTAATTACAAGCAGTTCAGAGCAAAAACAAAATTACAGTGTTAAAAGGTCATTAATATGTTGTAAAATTGTTATCAGTATGCGGAATGTTGATGTAAATCTTAAGTTGGAGTAACTAAAAATAAGGAATAATTAGTAAAATTGACTTAAGAAAATTTGGTACCTTAGAAAAAAGTTTTAAAAATGGGTAGAACTTGTGTACAAAATCATTGATTAGACTACAGAAAGTCTCAGGAGTTTGTTTTTTCTAAGACTTTATTTGTCAGAGAGAGAGAGAGCACAAGCAGGGAGAGCGGCAGGCAGAGGGAAAAGCAGGCTTCCTGCTGAGCAAGGAGCCCACTGCAGGACTCAATCCCAGGACCCTGGGATCATAACCTGAGCTGAAGGCAGATGCTTAACCTACTGAGCCACCCAGGCATCCCTTCAGGAAATGCTTAAAAGCCAGAATTATATAGGTCATGAACACTATCCATATCACAGTACATCTAAAAGTTGTTAACATAGTTTTTAATCAGAAACATGTAATCATTTGAAAATAAAAGTGTCTTTCTAAATAACTATAGAGTTGCTATTAGTTTTCCTGGACAGAATATTCAGTGTATAATCCAACATTCCCAGAACTATATAGCACAGTCTAAAAATGACAGCTATCTTACTTGCTTTTTCATTTTTAGTCACATATATTTTTATATAGTCTAGACATTTCCTCTGCTTGACAAATTGATTTTTTTGACCAAGAAAACATTTTATTAATATAAAAATAAAACTAGACTAAAATGTAATAAATTGCATATAAAGCTAGTCGCTTATAGGCAGAGTTATTCTAAACACATTTACTCAGGGATACATGATGCTGTAGGACATAACCACTAAATAAATATGATCGATCTTCCCTCTGCAGCTGTCAACCGACTTTGCTTTAATACCCTGAGAAAAATTGTATTTCTATTAAACACATGGAGTAGAGTATAAAAAACCACATTTTTAAAAATATTTTATTTATTTATTTAACAGACAGAGATCACAAGTAGGCAGAGAGAGAGGGGGAAGCAGGCTCCCTGCTGAGCAGAGAGCCTGATGCGGGGCTCCATCCCAGGACTCTGGGATCATGACCTGAGCCGAAGGCAGAGGCTTTAACCCACTGAGCCACCCAGGTGCCCCAAAAAACCACATATTTTTTAAGAGATAAAACATGAAGTTCAGAGAAACTTTCACTAATCTCAAAACTCTGGTGCTGGGAATGGCCAGCGATCCCTGTATCGACAGATGAAAGATTACTCCACATTTTGCTGTGAAAGAGGAGAAGGTAAGAGGGTCAACGCTCAGAGAGGAAGACCCTTTGCTCTTCTTTGCTCTACCTTTATTTGTGCTTCAGGATGATCGTAAGTCTTTATCACTCTGTTTCTCAAGCAAGGGATATGTGGCAAGGGGTCTTAGAGAAAATAGAAGAGTCTGATTACGGGAAAGATATGCTGATCAGCGTGTTTTGCGAATTCTGCCCAACAGCTTCAGGGACAATGCATACATCTCTTAGATCACAGGGCAGCTTTTCGGGCTGAGAAAGCTTGAGGGAAGGCAAACTCCCCACTGCATTCCTACCGAATAGTGGTCCCACAGGCCTCGGTATTCCAAGGCCTAAGCCCTTCTCCGAAACCTTCCAAGCGCCCAGTGGCCTCGGGGTTACGTTTTAGCAAATCAGGTACTGTGGATGATTTCATATTCTGCATTAACCCCAACGCTCTGGAATGGCTTCAGATCTTTGGCTCTTTGGTCTTAGATCTGAAACCCATTTGCCAGTTTACTTAATGGCAAATTTATAATGCCATGTGTTTATATAAAATAAGAAAAATCAGCATTTGTCAGAGAGTTAAAAAGAATAAGGAAAATTAGAACGAAAGTGTAAATGTAGAAGTTGATGACACGGAAGAGAAAACAGAATTGACAAATAGATACAGTAACTGGTTCTATATTGTAGCCTCTCCCGTGTAAGTAAAAGATAATATTCTGGCAAATCTAATCAAGAGGGAAAAGAAAACACTTAAAATTGGAAAAGGTGATGTAATATACATGGTGGAGACTCTGGGTAAGAAAATACTACATATAGGAAATTTGGACATTTTCTCCTGAAAAATAAGGGTAAATCAAGTAAAGATAGAAAACTTAAACTGTCCGTGGAAGAAACAAAACATTTCCGAGAAACTCCATGCAAGGGTCCAGAGCAACTGAAGTTTACCCATGATTATTGAAAATTTCCAGGAAACAACCTAAATTTTGGGATGCTACTCAGTTTGTTTTATTAAATGCTCATCTTTCCAGTTAAAAAAAAAATCACTAAGAGATGTGTAAGTTAAGTGCACATTTCAGTATAAATGCTAAAATCCCAAATAAAATGCTTATGTATCAAATTCAACAGTTATTAAAAGAATCCATCCTAATAAGGTAGGTTTAATCATGGAAATTTGGTAATGGACAGATGTTATGTTAGGAAATATACTAATAGAGGACATTAGTGGTTCAAAGGAGAAAAGTAAGGCTTTTGATAAAATTCTTACTCTTGTTTAAAAAAGGAAAGAAACATAGGTAAGTATTAATAGAAAGATATTTTAATGAGAGACTTATATTAGTTGAGTCCTGACTTACGTTTAACCATGAAAGAAGAGTTACTCCCACCGAAGTCAGGTAAGTCTGCCAGCTTTGACCTTTGTGTATTTTGTTTGCTGATCCAGTCTAAGTGCAGGAATCAGAGAAGTAGGTACTCACTGAGAGTTTGTTGAGCGCATGTAAACCAATAAACTAATGAAATTTTTAGTTTGAGATTTGGTGTATGTCCTTATTATTTGCACCTTCTATATCTCACAAAATTTACGGTTTTTTTTTTTTAATTTTTTTTTAAGATGATTCATTTATTTGACAGACAGAGATCACAAGTAGGCAGAGAGGCAGGCAGAGAGAGAGAGGAGGAAGCAGGCTCCCTGCTGAGCAGAGAGCCCAACACGGGGCTCGATCCCAGGACCCTGGGATCATGACCTGAGCCGAAGGCAGAGGCTTTAACCCACTGAGCCACCCAGGCGCCCCGACAAAATTTACGGTTTTTTTTATAAAGATTGCCACACATTTGTTTGTGATTAGATTTTTGAGTAATTGTGAGTGAATATTTTCTTTCCAATTATATTGTTTATAGCTTTTAAAAATGACTTTTGTACTACTATTGATTGATATATGTTTATTTTGTAAAAGACCATCTAATTAGCTCATTAAATCAATTATTTTTTAGTTGAGGGGCACCTGGGTGGCCCAGTTGGTTGAGCAGCTGACTCTTGGTTTTGGCTCGGTCATGATTTCAGGGTCGTGGGATTAAGCCTGAGTCAGGCTCTACACTCAGTGCAGAGTCCCTTGAAGATCTTAATCCTCTGCCCCTTACCCCATGCACGCATGCACGTGCTCACGCTCTCTCTCAAATAAATAAATAAATCTTTAAAAAACGTAAAAACCTTAAAAACAAAGAATGTTTTAGTTGATTCTCACGAGGTGTGTAGGTCCAGTCATTTTTGGGTTCCCCTGAAACTGCTTATCAGCATGGACAGTCATTAACCTTCATGTAGCAAAATCCACCAGACCGCTAGTTCTATGACCTTATTTTACTCAGTACATCTGACTCATTTGGCGTGGCTGACCACTCCTTCATTCTTCATGTAGTGTTGTCGTGTCTCCTATTGCCTTCAATGAAAAATACACTTGGTTTTCCTCCTTTCTCATTGACCGTTCTTTCACATTCCCCCTTGCTGTTCTTCCTCTAATCTTCATTCAAATACTGAGCCTCCAGGTTCTGTCTAGGTTCCATCTTTTCTTTAGCCACAGTCTTTCCCTAAATAACCTTATCAAGTCCCATGGATTTAACTATATTTATAAACACATTCAGAATTTTAATTTGATTTCAATTTTGTTTCATATCTGAACTGTATATATCACCATTGTAACTGACCAAGTTTGAGTGATTATATTACTGGGGATTTTTTTTCCCATAATTTTCAAATTTTCTAAATTCCTGGAAAATACATATTATTTTTATAATCAGAAAAAAATTATTTCGGGGTGCCTGGGTGGCTCAGTGAGTAAGAAAAGAAAAAATTATTTCATTTTAATTGAAATTAGTTGTTTTTCTTAAATGGACTCTAATCTGGAACAACCATTCAATGTCAAATTCCTCTGCATCATAAACAACCTCATTGTGGAATTGTATTTGAAAAAGTATTTCTTGATTATATGAGTTACTTGAAAAAATGTTTATTCAACAAGATTCACATAAGTTTCATCACACAAGTATTTTAACTCATTTTATGTTGTTGGCCCCTGGACACTGATACTAGATATGAAGGCTTTAGATTTTTTCACGAGATATCTTAATAGACAATTTAATTACTATGCATTTTGCATTTTATATTATTGGATTTTGGATAATGCTTGAACTAAATTAAATAAGAGGTAAGGTTAATTCACATAAAATGTTAGGTACAATAATTTTTAAAATTTACTCATTTATTACTAGAGAAATTAGAAGAATGGTTTTGGGCAGAGGCAGGAGAAAGTATAAAAGGCAAAATAAATGGGAAAAAAATCACTAGAGAATTTTGATAAAAGAAATAAAACAGGTCCGTGGGTGTACAACTTCGATATGGCCAATATTTAATAGGAGTAGGTTGAATTTGTCATAGAAAGGCCTTAGTTGTACAAAGTTCAATATAGAGAAGTATAAAACCAACAATGGCAATTTTTTAAAAAAACTGGGGAAGAGTAATTAATTCCACAAAGAATGAGAATGTTTAAGTAATTATATGCCAAATATATAGACATGGTTACTGTCTTGGAATAATAAGTGCATTGTAGACTAAAATTTGACAATAGTTACTGTCTAAGTAAGCTTATCTCTGCACTAAATGTAGCTTATGTGAAAGATAACTTTAAGAATACTTTCAGCCTGCTTTAAATTAATGCTTCTATAAGCCGTTCTTTTTAGTACAAATTAATTTCCATTTCTCAATCACATTTCTGTTAGTTCTTCTCCTCTGTGTAAAAAATACTGAATTCTGTCTCAGCTTGACTGCATTTTTTGTTCATTGTCATCCTACAGAATTCTGCATGTCACTTTGTAAAATTGTTGTTAATAGTATTTGACACTTGAAGCTGGCTTCTAAAACTTGTATAATAGTTTGTATGTAAGTCTGAGGCTTAATGTATAGGTTATGATTTTGACTTCCTTTATTTTTAAAAGAAGGTTGTATTTATAGTAATTTGATTTGTTCCTAAAATTATGGAAAGGAACTGCCATTGGATTTAAAATACAATATTCTCTAGAAATTAATTAAATTGATGGGAATTCCAAGTTGATAAATGCAAATGGGATCTCCTTGGGTTGTGTTTTTGTTTTTGTTTGTTTTACCTTTTCAGTTTTGGGACAAAATAAATGAAATTTTACTGTAGTGCTCGCTTGGTGACATATATACTTAATCAGCAAAAGCCAATAATACATCAACCAGTTTAGAAAAATTCTGAAGACAGAAGAAACTAACCATCTTTATTTTTGAATTAAGTAACTGTGTAAATGATTATAAACTTGGTACTTTAATATTTTAATTCAAAATACACCCTCAGAATGTTGTTATGATAATTGTGTGTGATATAAAGATGCAAATTTAAAATATTTTAGGTGTGAGATATATATATACAAAATGAGGATCATCATACTCATTTTTGCTATGGCCTTATGGCTTTTTTCATATTGTAGAGACATTTCATAATGCAGCAATATAATACCCCAAGTAGATTTATAAATTTATTAGCTGTACTTTCTTATTATTTTAATTCCAGTTTTGAATTACTAAAAACTGTCCTCATCTTGGGAAAATGAAAGCTTGCCTGATAGTTAGCCACTTGGGGAATATTTCTTTGGGTGTTCAGTCCATGTAAAACTTTGCATTTATTTGTAAACTAACAATATGTTATAAGCACTTTATTAGGATTTTCTGAAGTCTTTCAAGAAGTATCGTCTCTCAGTCATGAGTAATAAAGAAGGTGGCTAGGATTTAAAGGTGAAATCGGCAGCAGGGACAGTTTGATTTAGCAACTGAGCTTTGTTTATGCTATTTATCTTTGCCCCACCCAGGGTGGGTTTTTTGTTTTAATTATCAACAATAAAAGAGAGAGGGCTTATAAAACATCCAGATTTCGGATTCTTTTAAAAATTAAGATCTGGTAGCTCCAGGTTCCCATTCTATGCCAGATCTATGTACACTCTGCATGTTATTAATATACAGGAACTGGAAATTGTCTACTCTGGGTCTCTTGAGGTGGGACACACTCTGCAGGTTGTCACAGCACCCCTCACCTCCTTATTTCTTCTCTTTACTTGGCCAACATCATTGGGCATACCTCACTAATTTCCGTTACATGTTTTGTTCCTGAGGTATTGAGTTTATGGCGCCTGAGTTCCATATTGCTATTAAGAACTCATATTATTGGTGGCAAAAGTCAATCTTTACAATTATATATAAGGCTTTAGAAATCTTAGTTTTTTAACGACAAATGTAATAGTGATGATAAATTCAGAGATAATCAGTTTCATCTGAGATAAACAAAACCTGGTCTTTGAGTTGAAGGATGATATGTACAGTTACTCAGCAAAATATATGAACTTCTGTTCCCTTCCTCTTCTGCTAAATGAATGGCAGAGTGAATCTGGATTTGTTTTGACAGTTACCACGAAGTTGGGAGAAATTTTGCCCATTTTCATAGGATCAAAATTGGCAACCAAAGAATATTCAGACTCTGCTCTTAGTATTTATTTTCCTTTTTAAACCTAAATTGGGTTGTCTCCAGCATTACCTCCCCTGTCGTAGACAAATAGTTAGGATGCTCTTTATAGAGTTGAGCACTAAGAGAAGGTGCCCAAATGGTAATTCAAACACAGACTGGCTAGAAAACTGTGAGGTGACCCATTAAAAAAAAATCCCAAAACTTCAACTTCTACTTCCAGAAATGGTGGGCTAGACTATTTTGATCTTTCTGCTATAACATCTGACTAAATACAACACCCCCTTGAGGCATTAGAGAGCTAACAAGGTAGTGAATCATTGTCAAGCTGGTATTTGGAAGAAAATGGAAAGCCTTCAGAAAGATGAGCCTGGTATTGAGAAAACATTTGCTCTGGAGAGGGGGAATTATTAATCTAGAAGAGCAAGCTAAGAGGAGGGTTAACATTTTAATAGCTTTCTGAGACCAGAAGGATAAAAGTTAGAGTATAGGACCTCTAAATGTGAGACTGGTAGAATTCTTTGGTACGAAACCTGAAGCACCACATCCTAGCAATCATGGTAGGGTGAGCCAGAAAGAAGTAAGCCATTCATGCAGAATATAGTTTACAATTGAGTCATCTAGACATCTCAGAAATGTCTGAAATTTGAAAGTGGATTGATATGACCTGTGATTTCTAATGTCCCTAGGAATCTGGAAGATGCAAATCTGGAGAAAGAGAACATTTCCCTAGGCCTCAAATTATTTTTAGAAATAATTTTTCAAATTTCAAATTAACAGTATCTCCATATAATAACTGGGCACAGGAGAAGAAAGACAACAGGAACGAAAACCAGCAGAAACAGTAGACAATAGAAACAGACCCAAAGTGGCACCAAATATTTGGAGAGTGAGATAGACTTTAAAATTAATATGGCTACTATGTTCAAGGAGATAAAAGATTGAAAATTTCAGCAGAGAACTGGAAATTATAAAAAAATGTTACTGAAGACTTGAAAAAGAGTCAAATATTGGAGAACTGAAAAAAAAAGTAAATAAAATTAAGAACTCAAAACACTGTATTAGTTATCCAATCTACATAATTAATTGCAGACTTAGCTTCTTAAAACAACACACATTTATTGCTTTACAGTCTGTGGGTGAGGAATCCAGGCATGGCTTACCCGGGCCCGCTTCAGAGCCTTTCACAAGGCCACAATCAAGGTATTGGCCAGGGATAGGGTCTCATCTCAAGGCTCAGGTAGGGAGAAATGGGCTTTAAACGTATTGTAGTCTCTAGCAGATTGTTGCACTGAGGGCCTCAGTTCTTTCCTGGCCATTAGAAGAAGGCATCCTTCAGGTTTTTGCCATTTGGGCCTCTCCATTAGAGCAGCCTATAACATGGCAACTTGCCAGAGAGAACCTACAGAGAGAGTCTGCTAACAAAACTATTGGTCAGAAGCCAAGTCGTCATGTCCAGTCCATAAACAGGGAGAGGGGACTACACAAAGGCATGAATAGAAGGAGGTGTGAATCATTGGGGACCATCTTAGGATTTGCCCACCAAAAGATTATAGACACATCTGGAGAGAACTACTGAATTGGAAAGTCAGAATAAAATACTCATAATAAATGTTGTCGTCATAAGCTTTGTTACTCTGCCATTGCCTGGAAGGTGGGGGTTGGTATTTAGCCATGCCCAGAAACAATGGCAGCAGTTGTGTGGAGAGATGATAAATAAGGATATACATTCATTGAATGTAGGAGTTCAAAGGTAAGGAGACTAGGGACACCTGGCTGGCTCAGTTGGTAGAGCATGGGACACTTAGATCTCAGGCTCATGAGTTTAAGACCCCTGTTGGGCGTGGTGCCTACCTAAAAAAAAAATTAAAAATAAAAAGAAGTAAAGAGACTATTGGGGAAAGAAATGAGGGATCAATTTAGACATTTAGGGATCCCATTTGTTCTTGTTCTGGATACCAGTGGATATCCAATCTATAGTACTCTTTATAATGAGTTTTACATAATTTGCAATTTAGCTGATGTTTTTGATATTGATTAATAATATGCTAGTACATAATCACTGGAAATATGTGTCTGTAAACTACTAGCTATTGCACATGATATTTTATCTTAGTTTTTTTTTTTGCACATGATTTTCAAGGTGCACACATATTTATTTCTGAGAGGTATATGGTCCTCATGGGAAGACATTATTTGCAAATATATTTTAAATTAGCATACATTTCAGCGAATTGTTTAAATGTAAAAAAAAAAACAAACAAAAACCCCACCTTGAAACAACTGCCAGTCAAGAGCTAGTTTCAGTTTATCTCATATGTGTTCTTTCTTTGTTTAGTTTAATTATAATGGAAAATCTCTTTAATGTTGATAGGATTTCTTTAGAATAAACCATTACTATGTCTGAAAGGCCAATTACAACTGACAAAATTGGATGAGAAATAGTGATATGGAAAACCAAATTACCTATAACCATTGATAAACAAAGACCTCTAAGTCATTATGATTATTTTAAAAGAATTTATAAATTCAATGTTCCTATCAGTTGCATATTAATTTGAAAATGATCTCCAGCTGGATTCATGCTGAATAAGATCCAGAAACTTTCCTCATCATCCGAATAGATGCACAGGAAGCTAGGGAGGAAAAGGAAAGCATATGGTGAGCAAATTTTTTAATGCCAGGTACTGCATTAACATTAAAGCATTCTGCGTTCAGCATTCCTATTCATTTGAAACTTGATGAGATTGTTCAGTTACTTATCATGAACTACTCAAGGGTACATATAGACAAATACTTATTTACAACAACCCTCCGTAGAAGCATTCTAAGATTTAAAAGTGTGTTTGAAGGGGCACCTGGGTAGCTCAGTCAGTGAAGCACCTGCCTTCAGCTCAGTTCATGATCCCAGGGTCCTGGGATCCAGCCCTGCATCGGGCTCCCTGCTCAGTGGGGAGTCTGCTTCTCCCTCTCCTCCCAGCCCGTGCTCTTTCTCGCTATTGTCACTATCTCTGTCTCTCTCAAGTAAGTAAATAAAATCATTTTTTAAAATTTAAAAAATAAAAAATGTATGTGTATATAGCAAATCATATCTTATGTATTAATGAATTTTATCCCTTTAGGTGGAGTATCCACCTAAATTTTATCCCTTTTATCCCTTTAGGTGGGCTTTATGATTTAGTTTAGAAATCAGATTTTCATACTATCTTGTTTTTTAGGTTCATTTTAATCTGTAGAATATGTTATTTTTATTATTGCTGTGAAGTATGTGATCATTATAGAAAATTTGAAAAACACAGAGGAGGGGATAACCTCATGCTGTTAGTGTTTTGATTTATTGCCTTATATCCATGCATTTTTTTGGATATTTTATGTTTTGAGATCATACATGTTTTCACATTTTTATTTCATAATCACTTTCCCAAATTACTATAAGTTTCTATATTATATAAATAGTCTTATGGGGCATTTTGGAGGTGGTTGAATAATAGCAGTATTACGTACTAAAAGAGAAATAAACATGACATTTCCATAGTATTCACTTCATACTTATTTACAAGGGGAAAAAGTATCGCACTTTTTTTTATTATAAAAACTTCAGCATGATAATTATATAAGATTAGCTAATGTGGGTGTAAATATATTTAATGTTGGAATAGTTCACAAGCACGCAGATGATTAAATTCTGACTTTCAACATATTTGCGAGATTTATGTATCTCACCACCTGGGTGTGATTCATAATTGGAAAATAAAGGTTCTGTGTATTTGGAAAGCCCTAAAAGAAGTGAAAATATCTATACAGTTATCATCTGGTAGAGTGTAATTTGTTACAACCTTTGGAACCTAAAGTTTTAAATGTCAGTTGAAAGAACAATTCTTTCAGGCTAATTCTGTCTCCTGAAAATGTAAAGAAGTTTTAAAATCAGCTTGGCAGTTGGATCTGAAAGTAGATTGAAGTCTTGCTTCTGTCATTAACTAAGTGATTTAGGACCAATCACTTCTCTTCTCTTCTCTTCTTTTTCTATTATTTGAGATTTATTTATTCATTTGAAAGAGAGAGTGTGGGCAAGCTCCAGAGTGGGGGAGAGATGAAAGGATGGAAGGAGAGAGAGAGGCAGAGAGGCAGAGAGGCAGACTCCTTGCAGAGGGGACAGAGCCCTTGCCCGCTCCATCCCAGGATCCTGAGATCATGACCTGAGCCAAAATCAAGAATCAGATGTTTAACTAACTGAGCCACCTAGGCACCCCACCCCCCAATCACTCTTTCTTGAGTTGAGTTTCTGCATCTCATACATTGAGGGTATTGGATGAGGTGGTCTGCAAAATCCCCCCCCTAGATTGGTGCATGATGAATCAGTCTTTCTAAGCCTGTGATGGCAGATTAATTTGCCATTAACATTATTTTTCAAAATTTCTTTTTTAAACCTCCTGTTTCTAAATGACAAAGTGGTAATGTTTTTACGTGCTAGAGAGGTGTGTGGGGTTTGCCTTATTCTTTCGATGGATTTCTCCATTGTAATATTACTCTTTCCTGTTTTTTTCCCCCCACAGCACTGGTTCCTGAAGCTAGACTCATAAACTTTTAGAATAAAAGGAAATTTAATGGTCATCAAGTTCAACTCACTATTTAGACGCCTTAATAGCCTCTAAACACTCACACCAAAATAGTCACTCCTCTGTGGGCCCAAAGGATGAACATGTATCCTCTCTCCCAAGGCTGCCATTTTCCCAGTTTGAATGGTACTGATTACTAAACAATGTTTATTTTGAGTTGAAATTGTTTCTTGTAGCTTCTTCCCATCCATCTTAGTTCTAGCTCATGGTTATCTGGGTATCTCCTCCATTCTTTTCAGCAGGTTCAAGTACATTTTTTAGCTTCTTGCTAAAAATGTTATTTTTTCCCCATTGAGGAGTTGATGCCGATATTTTCTCTGAAATTTTAGATATTTAATTCTCAAAGTCTAAAATGTTACAATGCTCAGTTTTCCCCAACTTGGCCAACTTCCCAATCAACTTTGAGATTACGTGGTCATTGTTTTACCAAGGAATCTGTCAGTTTTATTATGACAGTTATTTCCTTCTTACTAATTACAATCAGGCCTTTTTTAGCTGTTGCCTTATTTCCTCTACCTTGTGAAAAAGAAGAGAGCCACTACCACTCACTGAGTAACTACCATATGCAAAGTTCTTAATCACATGCAGTAATGTCATTTATTCTTCCAAAGAGCTCTTCTTCTTCAAAGGAAATGTCACTGTCCCTGTTTTTTGCTTCTCAAATGCAGAATTCTTTGTAATAATAATAATATCAAATCTCAAACAATATTAAGTAAATAGTTGGTATGTACATCTAATACTTTTCAAGAAGTAAGGTGAATGTTTTTATTGACTTATTTTATGATGAGTTATTAAAGAAAATCATGCTGTTTATTCTTCTTTTTTGCTGTATCTTCATGAATTAGTTATTTATATGAATGCATCTGTTTTAGTCTACGTATGAAAATTCATTTGTTATTTAAATTTATAAAAATTTAATTTGTTTAAATTTATTTGTTATTTAAATTATTAAAATTCCAAAAAAATAAATAAATTATTAAAATTCCCAGGAATTTTAAGCAGTTTATGAAATAGGTTTTTCCTCTTGTGGAGAATAGGGGAATTGGCAAAAGTTTTAAATTGTCCCTCTAGAAGAAATGTCTTCATTATTATTCTCATAGCTTAATTTTAAATCAAACTTATACTGCTTGGTTTTGTACACAATTGTGTCAAACTCATGTTGAAATAGAAAACCGAATGGCTCTTATTCTACATTTGATCTACTAACTTGAAAATTACTGGAACACATGTTTGATAAAGACTTCTTCAAACTAAGCGTTTCCCATCTCAAAGAGGTCACTATGCTTTCTAAAGATTCAAAAAAATATGGAATATGAACCCAAAGAAACACACATTCCCTATGTGAGACAAGGAAACTGAAGGACTCCTTAAAAATCTGTTGTTTTTTTTGTTTTTTAGAAGATTTTATTTATTTATTTGAGAGACGGAGAGAGCAGGAGCTGGGGGAAAGGGCGGGGCTCCATTGATCTCAGGACTCTGAGCCAGAGGCAGGGTGCTTAGCCCACTGAGCCACCCAGGTGCCCCTAAAAATCTGCTTTTTAAACCATTTCCTGCTTCTATTCTTCGCTAGGACCTGCACCCCTACCCAATTCTTTACACATGGCTTGTAATGCAAATAGTGTATGTCTTCCTTGCAAGGGACAAGGAGTTAATGATTTCTCTAGGTCACATCTGAGGAAATGATGAAGGAGCAGAAGGCAAGCCGAGGACATAGTACAAGCTGACATGCCGCGACCCCCCACCCCGCCCCGCCCATGGAATATGTGTGACATTTCTCCGGCACTTCCAGCTGTCCAAAATCAGGGAAGGGAAAAACAAGTGGTCAACTGATAGAGATCACTTTACCAATGTCTTAGACATTTATAAGGAAAAACCATTCTTATCAATAGTCTAACTTTCAGAGACCCAGAACTCAATTTCCTGAAGCCCTAATGTCACCCTCCCCTCCAGAGATGTGGGAAACAAAGTCAGAAGGAAATATAAATAAAATTAAATCTCTTAATAACCTGCCTCCCATTGACAAATACTTGACAAAGACAGAGTACAACCTTCCTCCAGGAAACTCTCAATGGCCTTGATGTTAATGCTTTTCTAGAGGGAAAAGCAACATTAGCTTGACAATAGCAAGGCCTCTGGTACCCTGAGAGCCTTCTTGAGCATATCAAAGCCCTTTTGGACACCTCCCTTTTTCCTTACCTGCCCCAGCTCTCAGGTGTGTCATCAGGCACCTTTTACTACCCTGGGGCAGCAGCTCTTTCTAACTACGGGTACTGTCCCTGTGCTTTAATAAAATCACCTTTTTGCACCAAGGACATCTCAAGAATTCTTTCCTGGTCATTGGCTCTGGACCTCACCAATAGGCCAAAACCGCCTCAGAAGGACTGAGTGAGAATGACTGGATGAAGCCCATCATATGTACATTCCAGACCACGGGCGCTAGACATCTCCAAGCCAAGACCGCCCCCCCACCCCCCACCCCCGACTCCAAGAACTAACACCTGGGCCCTCATCTTTGTTCAGTTCCTGGATACTCAAGAGATGTCATACACCAGACCACTGTCCTCAACCCAAACAGGTTCTCATTCACTGGGTCAAGGCCCCAAACAAAGGAGATTCCCTCCTTTCCTTCCTGAGTCTCCCGGACACTGTGTGTGTTGTCTGCTCTTTCTATATCTTCAATAGACTCTGCTTTCACCCCGTGCTGGCTTGCGTTTGATTTTCCATCTTTCACACCAACAGGGACTCTCTTGGCTAGTCCTGCGGGGACCCCTTCTGGGTGCCTGGAGGCCTCCTGCCTGCACTGGGTCCACATGGAACATGAATTTTGTCACTCTTGTTGAGAATGAAATATCACAATTTCCACAGTGGTTTTCCTTCTGACTTAACCCCTTGCCCCTTCAAGTCATGAAAGGCTTAGATTCTTAATCCCAGCACTCTTCGCCTCTTTAAACTCTTTGGTCCCTGTACTGTGTTTTCCACTTCTGGGTCTCCTTGGTCCTGAAGGGCTGTGCTCCCTTTCTTCTTCTACTGTATCTTCTTCTCATCACCTTTCCACCTTTTTGATTATTCCTCACACACTCCCTCCTTGGTTCTTTTTCCTGGACTATGTTAAGTGTTGTTAGCTCTTAGCTCTTTGGTGTTTTATTCGGGTCCATAGCTTCGCTTCCCCTATAAAAGTGTATCTCACAAAGAACCACAACCCTCTATCAGTACCTCCAGGATCACTTGAGGAAGATGAAGACTCCTGGCCCTTACCCTTGGCCCAGTGAATGAAAATCTCTGTGAGTGGAGCCTGTATTTTATTTTATTTTTTTTTTAAATCTAGATCTCCAAGTGATTATTGATGTGCAATTAAGTTTGAGAACTCTTGCTTGATGTCTTTTCCTTGGGAAATTGTGTCCACTGTCATGATTTTAATAATCACATTCTTAATCAAGATCCTTGAGTTCTGATTGCCAGCCCTGAACTTAACCCTGCAAGTCACAATCATACGCTTTGATGCTTAAGGAGTATTTTTGCTTATGGGCACTTCAAGATAATTATATTCAGAATGAAATCTTATCTTTCTTCCCCAAAACTCATTTTAATAGTTAATAACATTACCATTTATTCAACTGCTTATGTGAAAAAAGCAAAACAAAGTGAAAAACTTCATGTTCATCCTAGATGTTTCTCCTTCTTTATTCGCCTCCCACACAACCAATTAAGCAAGACGTCTTGCTGATTTTACTCCATAAATATTTCTAAAATCTATCCTTTTTTTTCTGTCCTATGCCTACTTCCCTAATTTAGGCCTTCATCATATGAACCATTGCAAAATACTCCCAACTGTTTCTCTTGTCTCCTCGATTTCTCCCCTTTGATCTATTCTCCCAACATAATATAAAACTACAAGTTAAAAAAAGACATTTCAGTGACATGAGAATAGATATTCTATAGAATATAATAGAAAGTCCATAAATAGATCTGATTACATATATGATAATAGTATATAATAAAAGATATTTTCAAGTTAATGGGAAAAGGATTACAGCAAATAATATTGTCACATTGGCCATCTAATAGAAAAAAAGTAAAATTTGATATATAACATACAAGTTATAGCAGAGTAAAATACCTTGATTAAAATGTAAAAATAAAATCATAATAACGAAAGAATGCGGTGATAGAATTTATAAAAGCTTGAGATAGATAAAGAAGTCTGATTCCATAAGCAGAAATTAAAACTATACAGGGGGTTTAGAAAATACTCCTAAGCAACATTTAAAGGTAATCAATAAATTGGAAAGTAATTTTTATAATATATATGACTTTAGTGAATAGAATAATGACTTAAATGTATAAATAGGCAATTCACCTGGGGAGGACTGCAAATGGTGAAGGAATGTATAAAAAATATTCAATATTTTTGAAGATAAAGAATATACTAGTTAAAACTATGATTAAAAAATTTTCCACCCCCTGCAAAGATGAAAAATAGTAATATCAAGTATCATGGGAATGACAAAAGAGGTACTGGATATTCTAGAAATATGCATTGCTGTAGCCTTTTGTGGAGAGTACCTTTGCTAAACAGGAGTCTGAAAATCCTTTGAACAACAATTCTGTGTATAGAAATTTATCCTCAGTGAAACTTATAGATACACAAAGATAAGATAAACTTCTAGATGCACAAAGAAGTATGTACTGTATTCACTTCGTTGTTTATCATAGCAAAAAGAAAAAACCCACATGAAAATTCCAAAAAACTAATTGTTCTTTTCTGATTGGAAACAACCCAATTGTTCACCAGTAAGGGGTTGGTGAGCTAAACTTTTCTCAATCTATATAAAAAGAATACTGCATTCATTTCCTAGAGGTGCCATGACAAATTACCACATAGTCGATGGCTTCAAATGACAGAAATTTATTCTTGCACACTTCTGGAGGCCAGAAGTCTGAAATCAAAATTCCAGCAGAGTTGTGAACCTTCTGAAGGTTCTAGGGGAGAATCTTCCCCTGTCTCTTCGAGCTCCTGGTGGCTCCTGGCATTCCTTGTTTTTTGCCAGCGTAGCTCCAATTTTTGCTATGTCTTCCCATGGCCTCCTTTCTTGTGTCTGTGTGTGTTCTCTCTGTTTCTTTTACCATATGCTAGTGATTGGATTTAAGGTCAGCCCTTAATCAAGAATGATTTCATCTCAAGATCTTTAACTAATTACATCTGCAAGGACCCTATTTCCAAATAAGGTCATATTCTGATGTTCCAGGTGTACCTGAATTTTGATACTATTCCACCCATAACAAATATTTATATAAAACTACTTAAAATGATGAAATGCATAAATACCCATTTGGTCATATAATGTCTTGTAGAAGCAGACACTGGTTCTCACTGATAGTTTGGGAAAATTCTATTTTAACAAGGCTATCGCCATTCAGCTCTTTTTTGCAAATTATCAAGATTGTGTTGTGTTATATGTTGACCTGAGTCCCCAAAAAGATACGTCCTAATTCCTAGTACCTCAGTATGTGACCTTATTTGGAAACCGAGTCACTACAGATATAATCAGTTAAGATGAGGTCATATTGGGGGTAGGGTAGCCTCTTAATCTACTATGACTGGTGTCCTTATAAGAAAAAGAGACTTGGAAACAGGAGGGAGAACACCATGTGACAGCAAGGCAGATATTAAGGAGCCGTAGCTATAGGCCAAAGAATGCTAAAGATTGCCAATAAACCACCAAGAGATCAGAAAGAAGCAAGGAAGGATTCTCCTCTATAGGTTTCAGAGGAACATGGCCTTGCCTATACCTTGATTTTGGACTGCCAGCATCTAGACCATGAAATAATAAGCTGTTGTTTCAAGCACCTAGTCTGTGGTATTTTGTTAATATAGGTAGTTAAAAAAAAAAAAGTCAAAAACCTCTAAGTTAGGAAATGGGTATCTGAGTTCTGAAAGCATCCAGCATTACCAAGTTTTTTAAAACCATGATGACTGCTTTTTATCAATGTGCACTTTTTCCTTGATCCCTGAGGTAATTTTCAGCCCAGAAGTACTGTGGTTTTAAACTGAAGTTTGCCTAAAGATACAGTAGAATGTCTTAGGATTCCATAAACAAAATAGCAATTTTGGGGAGGACTAAGATATTCCTAGGTTGTGCCCAGTGCCAGCTGGAATCTTTCCTGATCTGAAATTTTGGTAACTTGATCAAGAAAACTAAACCTTACACTAAGAGCAATCCACAGCTTGTGGCCGTAGAATTAGCTTTACTCTATGCCTAGAAAGGACTCAATTATCAGTACAGGTAAAATTTAAAGATTAATCTTTCTCTGTCACTGTATCTCTCTTCCAATCTCTTCCACCATTTTTTCCCATTTCATTACAATTAGTGCTTTTACATAGTTGTTAGTTGCTCAACTAGTAGTTTTCTAAAATGTCCAGAAAACCAGGATATAGATGTTTTGAAATGTAGGGATTTTCCATGGCTATTTTGGAGAGAAAAAGGAAATCAGGCAGAAAATAGATAGAGATACTGGCTTGAAATGAAATAAAGGTGGCAGGGATTTCTAGTTCAAGCAACATGGTAGGCTAAGGTATCAACCATTTTCTTCCTCTATTACAGATTCATTATGCAAATATGTAGCACAAAAGAAGTTAAAAGTGTGACTAAGCTGGAAGGAGGGAAGGAGAGGAAGAGGAATCATCCATAAGTGGGAACCAGTCAAAGCCAGCAAGCACTGTGTGATGCTTCAGCAGCCTGGGTGATAACATAACTGGAAATGGACTGTGGAGGTTAGGTACTTAAACACTCAGTTGGGGAAAGGAAGCATGGACATGGCTAAAGACTTGAGCTCAGAGACTGGAAAACAGACCTCACCCCCAATACTATTTTATCATCTGACTCCTCCAAGGGGCTCCTGTCCCTGAAAGGGACTAGTAAAAAGGCAATTCACAGAAAGTGAAGACCTGTGGCCAAGAAATATAAGAAAAACAATAAAAATCCCTAGCCTCTGTATCAGTGTAGGAGATGCAAATGGAAATAATGAATTACTGTATCATTCTCATTGGAATGGAAAAAAGTTGGATGTCTAACTACCATCTTTCACTTTGGATGTGGGCAAACGGGGGTTCTTGCACACTCCAGGCAGGCATTTAAATTGATGCAGTCACTTTGGATTGCTGCTTTGTAGTGTCCAGTGCAGCTGACGATGAACATGCCCTGCGACACAGCCATTGCTCTCCTAGATCAAGGTACCCTCGCTCAGATGCACAAGAAGATAGGTAAGAGGATATTCCTTGGGACACTGCTTATAATGGGCAAACTGGAAAACCTCTAAATCTCTAACAATACAAGAATAGATGCATATGTTGTAATATATTCATTTAAATGTACTAACCAGTGTTCAAGTGGATGAATGTATAAATGTATCAACATGAATGAATCCAGAAAAAGGCAAGTTGTTGGAAAACATGGTCAGATTATCCCATTTATGTAATTTTTAAAAATCCAGAGAATATTATATTGGTTTTGGAATTCAACATCTGTGGTAAAGTGTTAAAATCTGAATTGAAAACTCTGTATACCCTTCAGGATATTATAGTATGATAAGACAGGAAGTAGAATAACTTTAGAGTGGGGTGATGGATATGTTCTATGGTTATGTTTGCTTAGTTGTATTTGCCACATTTTATTTATTTTTAAAAAGAAGGAGGATCAAATACATATGCTAAAATGATAGTATTTTTTTTAACATTGGATGATGGGTATGTTGGTTCTCATTCAATATTTTCCAAGTTTTTCTGGCTGTTTGAAATGTACATAGAGGCTCTACATAAATATATTTTCTACTATTTTCAGACTATCGATAACCAGTGTTGTGGCTGGACTAGCCCCTGGAGTTTGTATGATTGCAAGGTGCCCTCAGCAGTAACCATCAGGAAACTTCGGGAAAAAGAAGGTTTATTACCAACAAGTCATGGAAATTACTTGGCACACCGGGGGCCACACAGAGAGGTTGAGGGGGAGGGGAATGCTGGCCTGGGGTTCTGCTTTTATTGGGGTAAAGTCTGGGGTTTCACAGTGTCACCTTTTTTTTTTTTTTTTTTTTAAGTAGACTCCATGCCTGACATGGGGCTTGAACTCAACCCCGAGATCAAGAGTCACATGCTCTACTGACTGAGCCAACAGGTGCCCCATTATTGGCAAATTTAAAATATAAGGGCAGGAATTTAAAGTGTAAAGAGAAAAAAATAAATGGCCAAATGGTCAGTTAAGGAAATAAAAAAAGATCTCTAAAATAAGGGAGCCTCAGGTGTGGGGAGGCAGCCTAGCTCTTTTTCTAGTTGTGCTGTGGACAAGGTGTTTATTAGAGACAGCTGTCTTTGAAGTGGATGCCTCTTTGAAGTGGATTCCCGGGTAGTCAAAGGGTAAGTAAGGCACTCATAGTACAGAAAAGAAAAAAAAAATAGAGCTTATTAATACTAGGATGCCCAGAGTAACTATCAGATGATACCATTTACTTCCCTATAGGAATTTTCCAGTTAGTATCGAGCATGAGGCTCAAGTGATAATTAATTAGCTTTTGGTAATTTGCACAATGTCAAATCAATTAGTCATTGCCCTATTTCTGTTTTTCAGGCCAGCATAGAGTAGTACTTGTGAGCCATGTTACACCAAAAGGTAAGTTGTCTTAAGAGTTTGGCTGGTCTGTGTATTAACTACCCAACCTTTTGGACTGAAAGACTCTCTTATCTTTCTTTGACACCCTAGATAAATGGACCTATGACTAGCAACATGGAATGTCTTCCGTGTTGTCAAATACTGCATAGAACCACATAGATTCTGTGGAAAAGGGGTTGTATTTTTAGTAAAAGAATTATTTGCTCTGGGAAAAGTACTGAACATGGAAGCATTAAATAAGACACAAGAGATGGAGGCCATTTATTGTACCCATCCTCTTTGTCCTATCTTTGTAGTCACAAAGCATTTCCTTGGCATGGAACACAGAGCTGGGGATTAGGAAGCAGATTCTTGCTATTCTGATAATTCCACTTGTATCAGTTATTTGCCATATCGCATTTCTTTTTTTTAATAATTTTTTTTATAAACATATAATGTCTTATTAGCCCCAAGGGACATATCTCATTTCTTTGCCAGAAAAGTGGATTTTAATGCTAAATAATCCAGAGATACAGCATGAGAAGTTACTAATAAATATTTATTAAATGTAGTTACTATAAGTCTTCAGTGTTAATTGGTTGACCATTTAAAAATGGTCAAAGATCTGCAACAGAGGGGCATTGGACGTGGAGAAGTAACAAGACATTTAAATTGGGGCTGGCTTCAGCAAGGATTTGGAATCCGTATCGACCTCACACAGGTGAGCGGTTTGATAGCTACATGATATGCTTTGAAGGTTACACAGGCTTAAGGCAGGAATGGCTTGGGAGTCTGGTTTTCACTGGGTCAGACTCAGCTCCTGGGAGTAACTTAACACCTGATGTTGGGATCTTCTGGAACCATCTTCCCTAACATGCCTGGCAGTTGATCCCAGCTGTTGGCTGGGATCTCAGCTGGGGCTGGTTGACCAGAGTACATACACTTGGCCTCTCTACATGACTTGGGCCTCCTCACAGCACAGAGGTTTTAGAGGAGTTGGACTTTTTACATGATGGCTCAGGGCTTCCTAAGCAAGTTCCTTAAAAGAATGAGTGGGGGCTGCATGGCCTTTTCCGACTGAGTCTCATGTCCCACAGCATCATTTTGCTGTCACCAACTGATGTTCTAAGTCCACCAATATTCAAGAGAAGGGGGCATTGAATACCATTTGGATTCCTGTTTTGAGACTGACATAGGCTTTGTGAATTAAAGGCCACTGAACGCAGAAAAGAGGACCAGGAAAGGAAAATTATAATCAGGCTGCTGTGGAAAGTATGGCTCTAAGTAAGCTGTGGCGGCTGCTGCTTATCCATGTGTTGCTTTAGAGATTTTTCTGAGGTGAGGGTCTCATTCTTGTTTCAGGAAGCCCTTCTCAGTAACATTGCATTGGCAGGGACAATAAGAAGCCCTCACATCAGCCACATCAAGTGGTCTGTTACCTGCTAGAAGGGAGAAGCCACAATGGGAACCCCCCACAAGCTTACTTGCCGGTCCTCACATCAGCGTACTTATTGTATGTTAGATGACTCCATTACAGATGTGTGTGAAAAGATTACTCACATGTCAAGTCTGTGGTTCACTGTGATTTCAAGAAATCTCCTTCCTTACTGTAGGTCTTCTCAATATAATATTGTCCTCCAGGAGAGCTACCTGTCTTTATACCTACCACACAACCTCAAGGGTTCTTGGCTTCAGGATCCCTGTCTGACACAGATCCTATGTCCTCTTCAGGTTCATGAAACAGGCATTTTTGCGAAGACACCTCCTACCTGCCATCCCAGTCAAGAACTTTCCCGCTAGGTCTCACGAAGCCTCCTAAGTCTTGCCAAGACTCCACAGTGCTTCCAAACATTTTTTTTTTTTAATATATCACAGAACACAAGTAAATTTATATTTACATAGCGTGCTGTTGGAAATAGAACAGGGCTATTTTTGGTAGTAGCAACTGGCTTACGGCGTCCTCCCATCCCAGTCTCCATCTGGCTGTGCTAAAGGATTTCTTTTGTCATCAATATTTCCTGTACTTAATCTCACTCTCGACACGCTGACCAGGGAAACTCTGGGTGGAGGAAATAACTCTGAACTAGGGGTCTGGAGATTGGGATTCCAACCCTGTCTTTATGACCTCTGGTCATGTGACCTTGGACAAATCAGCTGTCCCATGATTTAGTACTTCTTCTGGTCTTTCTTCCCTTTTTCCATTGACTCATTTATTCCTCTGCCATTTTTCTCCCTATGAAGTAGTTTTTCGTATTTTTCATTCATGATACTGACCTTAGTGTCCTTTTTATATCAACAAAGCAGATCATCTTTAAGAGATGGCCCCTTCTTGCCTACAAGTTGCCTGTATATTCTGAGTGAGGATTTAGGTGATTTCTATTTCGTCCATCTTGCGATTTCTACAGAAAAATGGTGTTTGGGAGACATTGTAGAAAGCCATTTAGAACAGTTTCATGGGTTGAAATTCAAATGTAAGTAGAGATTGCAGCTGCTCAACTGGAACCCCAAATCCTACAGTCAGTTCACACTTTCAGTACGATGGTGCGCTGGGAAGGAAGCCTTGAGAGAAACTTCCCTTTTGAGTGAACATGTGTGACCCGAACATGACATGATTCCATTTTGGTGATCTCTCTCCAATCCCCATAGTTGAATAAATACTTTTCTTCTGGGTGAATAGAGATGAGAAATCAAAAAACCAAGTCTGAAGATGAAGTTCTTAGAGTAAAGGAATAAAAGATAAGCTATGAGAAAGAATGCTGTGGCTGAGTGTGGAGGTCAGTGTGGGGGTCATGGTGAGTGTGGGGGTCATGGTTGGTGGGTGGAATGGTGGCAGAAATCAGAGGGATTCTCTTAATACAGCATTCAAAGGCGAGCAAAAGCTTTCATTTTAGGGGGAAAAGAAAGTGAAGAAAACTTCCCTGACCAAAGGTGCTCAGTGTGGTTCGCTGACTTACAGAAGAAAAGACTTTCTCCCAGTTTTAGAAAAGGATGTCTCAGAAAGAAACCAGGACACAGATGAAGGCAGAACATGGGCCTTGATGGGTCTGTCTTGGCTGAGAGCAGTGTCTCTCTGCAGGGCCTTTTGTGGTCTACCCTTGAAGGATTGCCACACGCTGGGTCTCCGCTCAAGAGAGATGTTGCTGGAGGCGACAGCACTGGGAATAGAGCCAGTTGCTGGCTGCTGCCGTTGGAGGAGTGAACAAGACACAGAAAGAAGCAAAAGCCAGATGACACTATACTGGGAAAAGGAACAAGATAGGCCCTAAAGATCGGAGGTGTAAAGCCCCAGGACTAACGAACCCATCAGTTACCTTCACTGTAACCCAGACCTCTGTTGTTGATCTCGTCAATGTCGAAGGAAGCACAGACAAGACGAGATGATACGGGACCATCATTCACACACTTGCTTGTTTATCACACAGACACTTATTTCATATAACTAGTTGGAAATACTGAACTGATCATGGAAGATCCCAAGATAACAAGACAGACTCCATTTTCAAGGAGCTCTCAGACGAGAGTGAAAAGGAAAAACTGTATTTCTAGCTATGGCTCATTTACCAAAAATAATTAATAAAGATTTGTCTCATCGTTTCAGGCTCAGCCTTTTTCTCAGAATGATCTAGTGCTTTGTGTCCAAAAGCCATTTCCAGGTTTTAACAACTGGTAACACTGGAAGAAGAGTGGGTATAATAGTGTGTTAGTGGGTGTGGTAGCCCCTCAAAGAGACTCACACCCCCTGGAAACTGTGAATGTCACATTATTTGGAAAAAAGAACCTTTGCTGATACCTTGATTTGGGCCCAGGGAAACAGATTTGGGACTTTTCACCTCCAATCTGTCAGAATAAATTTCCATGTTGTAAGCCACAGAGTTTGTGGTCATTTGTTGCAGTAACCACATGAAATTAATATAGTGGGGAATAACCCGTAAAGATGTGAGTACACTTGTTGCTCTTAATTTTTTTGGTGACTACCATATTCTCATTACATTCAGAATATCTGTTTATATTGTATCTCTCCCTAAACATTGTCCTTTTCCTCTCCTCTCTTTTCCTCCCTTCCCGAACCCTTTATTTTTCTCCCCGAATCTCATTACCCCTTTCTCACCGACCACAGTTCATGTGTTTGAGCATGCATTAAAAAAATGAGGCTATGTTGGTACAGTGAAACAAAAGGCCTTGTTGATTTAACTAAACCAAGACAAGTATTTATTTATATTATAATGAGCTTCAAAGTTCTGCTTTGAAGCATAGATTCATTCCAGTACTCAGGGTTGGGAACAAAGTGTTGAAAACTATAGCGAAATGGTGACTTGATTTTATTTACAATATCTTTGCCATATCTTCCGCTTTCGAATTTGGGCATTTGTCGGAATTGGAGGCAAATCCTAACAAATAACAAAGAGTGATATGTGATGCAAATAAAGGAAGGCTGATGTGTTAGCAACAGCCCTTGCTTGGAGGGTTGCTTGGAAAACAGCCATATGGAACAACTGTGTTGGTATCACCGGCCAGTCTCTTTAAACTCAATTATGCTCCTATCAAGACACAATTTAAATTGTTATCCACGAGCCCAAAGGTAAAAATTGTAGTGTTATCTGTTGGTCGTCGTGGCAACAGCATTGGATGGAGTTGGTTGCACCACCACTAAGCACTTCCAGAAAAGTTCAGCAGCAATTGTACACAGATGATTGGAACAGATGTTGGCTTTTGCGTTACAAGCTAATGATGCCAACAGTTGGAATCTCTTAAGGTACTTCATGGTCACTCAAATCGTCCTCTGTCCACCAAGCTGCTTAGTGCCAGAAACAATACTAGTCTGATTTTGGCAGGCTAAGCTGAATGGTTAATCAAGGATAGCACGCTCACTTAGCCACGAGGAAAAGGGAAGAAGTCAAATATCTTACTCTCTCGTCCCTGAGCCAACCAAAATAGAGCAAGGATTCGGATTCTGAAGAGAGCGTTCTATCGTTGTCATTGTGGCTTCAGAGTGAGTGCTGCAGTGAGGGTTGTGGATTTATCCAGCACCAGGGAAATGAGGGCTGTAACTGAAATCACTAGAGGCAGATAATAGGAGAAAAGGTACTGATTCTCTTCATGCCACCTGAATCACGGATGAAGCTCTCCGCCAGGAATCCTGCCATTCTTTGTCTGAGAGTATAGCACACCCTTACTTGTGTTTTCTCCACATAAAGCCCACATCTTTTACAAGAGTCCCTTTATGGAATTATCCTCAATTGCTCAACTCAGAATCTGTTTCCTCCTAGACCCTGATCAGTTCATGATGAGAATGTTCACCAGACAACATGACCTTCTTGTTATTTTTTCACATTTCTATGAGGCTTTTCCTTGGCATGTAGTTTATATTTAAATTTCAGGATGTATTGCCCTAAGGCATAAAAACTCCCCTACATCATCACCATACAACCTTTCAAATTAGCAAATCAACAGTAACATGACCCTATGATACAATCCATAAATCCCATTCAAATTTTACCAAACATCATACTGACATACTTTTCCTTCCTGAGTCAGGATCCAATTCAGAAACACACATGGCAGTTAGTTGCTAAGTGTCCTCAGTCTCCAGCAGTGGGAAATAGTTCCTCACTTCTTCTGTCTCCCCTTCCCTTGACAGTCTCAAAGAGTACAGGGCTGTCGTTATGGAGGATGGCTCTTAACCTGAGTCTTACTAATGTTTTCTCATGACAGGACTCTCAATCCAAGAATGTATTTCTGCATTTTTGCATTTTTGCAATATTTGCAAGAATGTTAAAAAAAAGAAAGAAAAACACACACACACACACACACAAGGAAAAACAAATGTTCTCATTCTCCATGTATCACATCAGGGTGCCCACAGTTTCAGCTAACGCCCACCACTGGTTACCTGGTCAGTTTGGTGTTTGCCAAATTTCGTCAATGTGAAGTCATCATTTTCCCTCTGAATTTGACTTGTATTTTGTCTCAAGTTATTCTGACACTACCCAACATGCTGTCTTCATCAAATCTCATCAATTTTAGGATTTATTGATAGTTTCCATCTTTATCAACTAATACTCTAACAGTTGCCCTAAACTGATTATTCGTTTGTATTATTTTTTATTTATTAGAAATAAGAAAATATATGCATGTATGTATGTATGTATTTCAGTATTTCAGTATGGAAAAACAGGTTCCTATTTAATGCTGTACGTTGTAATTCTATATACTTATTATTTATCTTGATGTTCAAATTATATAAATTTTGACCAGCAAGAGATCCTTCAAGCTGACTGCTTTCAAAATATTTTTATTTTATTGCATAAAAATGCCCCAACTTCATTTTTCCTTCTTTCCCTGTTGGTCTCTTGAGTCAGCCATGTCTCCAGGAAGCCCAGGTTCCATTCAGTGGAGAACAGGAGAGAGAAAGAGACATTAAGTATAGGCTGCCATGACTATTTTTTTTTTTTTAAAGATTTTTTTACTTATTTGACAGACAGAGATCACAGTAGGCAGAGAGGCAGGCAGAGAGAGAGAGGAGGAAGCAGGCTCCCTGCTGAGCAGAGAACCCGATGCGGGGCTCGATCCAAGGACCCTGAGATCATGACCTGAGCCAAAGGCAGAGGCTTTAACCCACTGAGCCACCCAGGTGCCCCGACTATTTTTAAATCTATGTGAATATTTTAAAAACCCAACTGAGTACAAGCAGATACTTTCAATTCTAATTCAAACCCTTAGGATGGTTTAATAGTGTTAAAAGATTTTAACAGTAAAATTAGAAGTTTCATACAGATATAAGATGAACACATTTTATTTCACTCAAATTAATGAGTGAATAGTATGATATTGCAATTGGCTAAAAAGAGAAGTCAAAGAACCACACATGTATATAGGCAGATAAGGAATGCTTAAATAACTTTAAAGGGAGATACAAAACTGGCTTATTCCATGGGTGGTCATTGGGGGAGGGGCGAAGGGGAAAGATCAGTTGTTTCCATTTGACAAAATTCCTTTACATGTTTACAAACAAGAAAATCTGCCCTGATACCTGTTATCTACAGCTTATAGAGCTGTAAAGTAGCTCAAAGACAATGAAAGGCACAAAGACCCCTTAGAAACTGAATACTGGGGGCACCTGGGTGGCTCAGTGGGTTAAAGCCTCTGCCTTCGGCTCAGGTCATGGTCCCAGGGTCCTGGGATTGAGCCCCATGTCGGGCTCTCTGCTCGGCGGGGGGCCTGCTCCCTCCTCTCTCTCTCTGCCTGCCTCTCTGCCTACTTGTGATCTCTGTCTGTCAAATAAATAAATAAAATCTTAAAAAAAAAAAAAAAAGAAAAAGAAACTGAATACTGCAGAAGGGTGTACTTAGTACTAGTTTTCCTCCAGAGATATTCATTGTATTTTTCATCCATTTCAATGTATTTCAGTTTTTTTCTACAGTAGTCTTCCCTCTTCTTTGTATATCCTTTCTGAATGGTGAGAAAACTTCTTGTATGTACTTCTTTATTCTATAAATTACCTTATTTACTCAAGGAAACAACTCTTTCTCCAACCACTACTGTTGCCTCCTCCACCTTTTCCTTTATCCATGCTGGCCACCACCACCATCTACTGATTCATAGACCACCTGCCACGTCCATGCTAATTGCTCTCTTGGGTACCCCTCCTCATTCACCAGTCCACTTCTTCAGACACTGAGAACTCTGTGTACCACACTCTCTCCCTCCTTTCTTATACTCCACTGTCTTCATGCTTGGATGTAGGGGGCACAAAAGGGGAAGGGAAGATGGGCAGGAAAAGGATGACAGTAAGGGAAGACTTAGAGTTGTTTGGATTACTCGAATTAAATCTACAAAGATCAAATTTGGTGAAAGTGGTGGGCCTGTTTGGAAACAACTCAGATATAATGGGCTTCAGAGGATACGTTGTTATAGTCTTGATATTCAGATTTACTTTTCATAATAAAAAAACTGTAAAGAAGTAAAATATTTTTAGATGGGTATAGATTTTGAGAATTTCAGTCCAATCCCTCCTTGTTTATTTCTGAGATCTACTTTCTTCTCATTTATATGAAGCAAATATAATTAAAATGTAAATATAAAATAGTGTTATTATTTTTGCCATAACACATTAAGTAAGCACATATGTCTTACTAACAAAAACATCGAAATAATCATCCTTCCAGCAAAGTAATTTAAAACAAATTATAGCCAATGAGCTACAATTGATACTTCTAACATTTGATACAAAATATGAATTAGAATGTAAAAAGAAAGAGAGAAATGTTTTGTTAATGCAAACTATGTGTGTGCATGTGTATGTGTGTATAAAATGAGAATTCCTATAAAAGAAACAAGGCCACAAAATTCTTCCAGTCTTAGAAATAATATTATTAAAATAGTTTTAATAAACTACATGAGATTTGTGATCAAGAAGGACTAAATTTTTTTAAAGTTTTTAATTTTAATTCCAATATACTTAGCACACACTGTTATAATAGTTTCATATTATATATAATATGAAATATAATATAATATATTTATAATATAATATATAGTCATATAACTGTTATTAATAGTTATAATAGTGTATAATCTAGTCATTCAACAATTCTATATATTACTCAGTGCTCATCATTAGAAGTGTAGTCTTTAATGCCCACCACCTATTTCACTCATCACTTCCCACCTCTTCTCTGGTAACCATCAGTCTGTTCTATATAGCTAAGACTCTGTTTCTTGGTTTTTCTCTCTCTCTTTTTTCCCCTTTGTTTTATTTCTTAAATACCACAGATGAGTAAAATCATATGATATTTGTCTTTCTCTGACTGGAGTAATTTGACTATTGTAAACAATGCTGCAATAAACATAGAGGACATATAACCTCTCAAATTAGTGTTTTGTATTCTTTGGGTAAATACCCAATAGTGCAGTTATTGGGTCATAAGGTAGATGTATTTTTAAGTTTTTAAGGAAACTCCAGACTGTCTTGCACAGTGGCTATATCAGTTTGCATTTCCACCAATAGTGCAGGAATGTTCTTTTTTCTCCACATCCTTGCCAATACCTGTTGTTTCTTGTGTATTGATTTTAGCCATTCTGACAGGTGTGACATAATATCATTTTAGTTTTGATTTTCATTTCCCTGAGGATGAGTGATATTGAACATCTTTTCATGTGTTTGTTGGTCATCTTTGGAGAAATATCTGTTCAAGTCTTCTGACTATTTTTAACTGGATCATTTGGGGTTTTTTTTGGGGCATTGAATTGTGTAAGTTCTTTATATATTTTGGATAATAACCCTTTATCAGATATATCATTTGTAAATGTCTTCTCCCATTCAGTAGGTCATCTTTTAGTTTTGTTGATTGCTTCCTTCACTGTGCAGAAGCTTTTTATTTTGGTAGTCCCTATAGTTTTATTTTTTTATTTTTATTTATTTTTAAATTTTTTAAATTTTTTAATTTGACAGACAGAGATCACAAGTAGGCAGAGAGGCAGAGAGAGAGAGGAGGAAGCAGGCTCCCTGCCGAGCAGAGAGCCCGATGCGGGACCCGATCCCAGGACCCTGAGATCATGACCTGAACTGAAGGCAGAGGCTTTAACCCACTGAGCCACCCAGGCGTCCCCAATAGTTTTATTTTTTATTTTAGCTTTTATTTCCCTTGCCTCAGGAGGCATATCTAGAAAATATTGCTATGGTTGATGTCAAAGAAGTTGCTGCCTGTATTCTCTTCCAGGATTTTACGGTTTCAGGTCTTACATTTAGGTGTTTAATCCATTTTGAGTTTATTTTTGTGTATGGTGTAAGAAAATGTTCCAGTTTCATTCTTTTGGATGTAGCTCTCCAGTTTTCCCAACACTATTTATTGAAGAAATTTTTTCCCATTATATATTCTTGCCTCTTTTGTCAAAGATTAATTGGCCATATAATCATGGGTTTGTTTCTGGACTTTCTGCCCTGGTCTATTGATTTATGGGTTTGTTTTTGTGCCAGTACTGTACTGCTTTGATTACTATAGCTTTGTAATGTAACTTGAAATCTGGAATTGTAATGCCTCCAGTCTTGTTTTTCCTTTTCAAGATTGCTTTGGCTATTTGGGGGTTTTGTGGTTTTTATCTAAACTTTAGGATTATTTGTTTTAGTTCTATGAAAAATGCTGTCTGTATTTTGATAAGATAGTGTGGATATTTAAACATTTGTTCTTCCAATCCATGAGTATGGAATATCTTTCCATTTGTTTGTGTCATCTTCAATTTCTTTCATCACTGTGTTTTAGTTTGCAGAGTACAGGTCTTTTACTCCTTGGTTAAGTTTATTCCTAGGTATTTTATTATTTTTGGTTAAATTATAAATGAAATTGCTTTCATAATTTCTCTTTCTCTTGCTTCCTTATTAGTGTATAGACATGCAACAGATTTCTATACATATATTTTGTATCCTGTGACCTTACAGAATTCATTTATCAGTTCTAGTAGTTTTTTGGTGGGGTCTTTAAAAGGTTTTCTATATAGTTAATTTTGGTAGGTTGTCTGTTTCTAATAATTTATCCATTTTTTTCTAGGTTGTCCAATTTGTTGGCATTTTTAAAATAATATTCTTTTATAATCCTTTGTATTTCTGTGGTGTCAGTTGTTATTTCTCCTTTTTCATTTCTGATTTTGTTTATTTGAGTCCTATTTTTTGGGGGGGGTGAATCTGACTAAAGGTTTATCAATTTTGTTGACCTTTTCAAAGAACCAGCTCCTGATTTCATTGATCTGTTCTACTGCTTTAGTTTCTATCTTATTTCTGCTCTAATCTTTATTGTTCCCTTCCTTCTAGTGGTTTTGTATTTTTTTTTTTCTTTTTCTAGCTCCTTTCAGTGTAAGATTAGGTTAATTTTTTTGAAGTTTTTCTTGCTTCTTGGGATAGGCCTGTATTGCTGTGAACTTGCCTCTCTGGATTGCTTTTGCTGCAATATGTGATCTGCTCTTGAAAATGTTCCATGTACTTGAAATGAATGTGTATTCTGCTGTTTCACGATGAAGTTTTCTGAACATATCTGTTAAATCCATCTGGCCCAATGTGTCATTCAAAGCCACTGTTTCTTTGTTGATTTTCTGTTTGGAAGATCTGTCCCTTGATGTAAGTGGGTGTTAAAGTCCCCTACTATTATTGTATTACTGACATCTATTTCCTTTATATTTGGTATTAACTGTTTTAAGTATTTGTGTGCTCCCAGGTTTGGTGAATAAATATTTACAATTGTTAAATATTCTTGTTGAATCATTCCCTGAATGATTACAGAGTGTCCTTTTTCTCTTGTTACAGTCTTTGTTTCACATCCATTTGCATGATAAATGTTTCTCTATCCCTTTACTTTCAATCTACATGTGTCTTTAGGTCTGAAATGTGTCTCTTGTAGGCAATCTGTACAGATGGATTTTGTTTTTTAATCCATACCGTCATGTCTTTTGATTGGAATGTTTAGTCTATTTACGTCAAAGTCATTATTAATAGGTATGTACTTATTGCCATCTTGTTTATTGTTTTGTGGTTCTTTTGTATTTTTTAAAAGATAGATTTATTTATTTACTTACTTATTTGAGAGAGAGAGAGAGAGACAGAGACAGAGAATGCATGAGCAGGGGGAAGGAGCAGAGAAGCAGACTTCCAGCTGAGCAGGAAGGCTGTTGTGGGGCTCCATCCAGGATCCTGAGATGACCTGAGTCAAAGGCAGATGCCCAACTGGCTGAGTCACCCAGGTGCCTCTGTAGTTCTAGTCTATTCCTTCCTTTCCTCGCTCTCTTCTCTCATGATAATTTGGTTTTCTTTAGTGATATACTTAGATTCCCTTCTCTCTCTCTCTCTCTCTTTTTTTTTTTGCATATTTATTACTGGTTTTTTGATTTGTGGTTACCCTTCAGTTTTTATATAACATCTTTTTTATATAGTAGTCTATATTAAGTTGATGGTCACTTAAGTTTGAACTCATTCTTTTTTTTTTTTTTTAAGACTTTATTTATTTATTTGACAGAGAGAGATCACAAGTAGGCAGAGAGGCAGGCAGGGAGAGAGGGAGAAGCAGGCTCCCTGCTGAATGCAGAGCCCGATGCAGGGCTCGATCCCAGGACCCTGAGATCATGACCTGGGCCGAAAGCAGAGGCTTAACCCACTGAGCCACCCAGGCAGCCTGAACTCATTCTTTACTCCTGTCCTCCCCCTGTTTTGGGTATATGGTGTCATACTTTGTATTCTTTTATTTTGTAGGTTCCTTGACAATTTTTACAGATATACTTTTTTTTCTGCTTTTCTGCTTCCTATTTTTCCTTACTCTTCTTTATAGTCTTTCATTTCTGCTCAAAGAGTCTACTTCAGCATTTCTTGTAGGGCTGAGTTAGTGGTCATGATTTTTTTTTTTAACTTTTGTTTGGGAAAATCCTGCTGTACTAAGCTTCCAGTGCCTGTTAAGAGTGTTTCACATTTCCCACATGTTTTGCAGTAGGGAACAAAAGTTTGTGAACCACTGTTTTCAACAAACCTTCATATGTGAAAATCTAGTTTCAGACTATAGACTACAGATTTAGACTGTAGACAAATTGGAGGTATTTTGTGTTTTCTTAAGTCTAATGGCCACGTGGACCCAAAAAACCTCTCAAATCTCTTTGTTCAGCTAGGAGTTTGCTCCTCAGTGCATTTCTAGACATCACCACCTTGATGTGCCAAATATGCTCAGATTCAGCATGGTCTCATCGGTTTCCTGTCCTTTTTAGTATTTTCAGAACCAGGGCTTGGCATTGTTGTTTACACAGCCTCACATCTGGAAAGCTGGGAGTCATTTTTTTACATTTGTTCCTCTCCCCATACCATCAGATACTAAGTGTTGCAAATTTCTAAAGGTGTTTCCTACTCACCACTCTTTCCTTCCCCTACCAATTCTGCCCTGTATCAGATCCTCATTACTCCTCCCCTGGACAGTCTCTCAGGTCCTCTAAAGTCCCCCTGCCACGAGTCTCACACTCTCTAATCCATGTCCTTGGTTACCTTTCTAGACTCAAGTCCCATCATTATTCATTTCCTAAAGGTTAACAATACTGGAAAAGTTGCGTTTCACTAAATATACCAAGTTGGCCCTGAGCTCTCTGTCTTCATATTTGTTTGTTTTCACCTTCATGGAGAATTGGTTTGTGGCATAGTTTCAGATTTCCCTTTATCTGTGAATCCTTACCACAGACTTCCACAGACTGAAGCTCTCCTTTCAATTACCCCATGTGCACTTCCATTATATTGTCATTGTATTGTGTTTTCTTCTTCCTAGGTTCCTCAGAGTATGAATTGTGTCTGTTCCTTATTCAGTCTCTACCACATTGCACAGTGTCTGGTACATAGTAATGCTCCATAAATATCTGGCTAATGAATGAATGAATCTCCTTGATTAAAACTCTTGACAAAGGCAATTAAAATATAATTTACCTTAAAATAAAATTCAACTTACAAACTTCACAGTTACAAGTATATTGAATCTCCTACTGGCTTCGCTTATAATCAGTCAGGATATTTTGAAAATGTAACTATCTGATTTCAATATATTGACCTTTTGGGAAAAATATAGTTAAAAACTGTAGTAGATTATTACGTAGGTGCAGGAAATTATAGACATCAATGCATGTATTATCTTTACTATCTACTTTGTGTCTTCTCTCCCTTACAATCAGTAAAATGCTCCTTACATCATATTTAATCTTTTGTAAGATGCTTTGTGTGGCTGCTCTGATGTGTAATTTGCTCATGCAAAAAGGAAAATCACTGCTGCAGAAAAATGTAGCCTGGTCTTACTGTCGGGGGAAAATATTGTTATATAACTGATCCCAAACTTTGAAGAAGTTTTCTTCTTTTTTTTTTAAGATGTTTTTTCAATTATTTGAAAGAGAGAGAGAGAGAGATCATGAGCAGGGAGAGGGGCAGAAGGAGAAGCAGACTCCCTGCTGATCAGGGAGCCCAACGTGGGGCTCAATCCCAGGACCCCGAGATCATGACCTGAACTGAAGGCAGGCGCTTGACAGAACCATCCAGGCACCCCTTGAAGAACGTTTCTATCTTAAGACATATTTTCTCTATGCTATTGTGACTAAAGTGGTATAAGACTTCCAGCCTTTTATTAATGTTCATTGAACACATAGTACTTACCCGATATTGCTCTAGATGATAGGATTACAAAAATGATTAAAACAGAATTCCTGTCCTCTTGGGGATAATAGTTAATGAAAAACTCAGGCCACTAAAGACACAATTGCAAAAATGCTAAGTATCATAGTAGGTAACCTGAATAAAGCTGAACGACCACATGGCCCATTTCAACAGGGTGATGTACCACAGGGGATGGCATGAGTAGAGGAACTCAATCTAAAAACTGAAAATCAATTTGTTACTTTTGTATGTTTTCTTGAAAAATGCCAAGAGTGATTATCACATGAAGCACTGCAAAATATCCTAAAAATCTGCTGCATTCAAATACCTCCCAAAGTCAGTCATCACAGTAATGTTGCTGCCCTCAACCTTCACTTCACCTCACACCCAGCTTTTGGTTTGCTTCACCCACACCTTCCTCTTTCATTGTGTCTCTCTCCCCCGAAACTGTCTCCAAATATTCAAACCACTCTTTGTCTTCTCTATTTCTTTCTCTTTTTTTATCCTTCTTTTCCAAATTCATTATTCTCTCCCAAGAATGGATTTTAACTATCTTAAGTAATCTGTTTTTCTGTTTTTGTTTTTTACTATGTCACTTAATACCTGACTATAGTCCTGACGGACATAAGGACCAATATAATAAAGAGCTCAGACACCAAGCAAGGGTAGGGAAGGGAAGGAGGCCGTGACCATTCACACACCAACATTTTTTCCTTCTGCCACAAAAAGAAATTATGACAGCCATTATACTTTCCTTATGGAGGTGGGATTCTAGGAATAAATTAACACATTCCAGCTTACACAAAATAAAATGGAACCGTGATTCATAAGCTCCCCATGCCTAGACACTTAAAATTATAAAACACATTTTGCTGCTAAATGGATATTAAAAAACAAAAATAGGGAACGTCCAATAATTTTTTTGAACGATTTACCTTGGGAAATTCTGAAATGAGAACTTTTGGCCCTGGACTGAAAAATGGCCGTCAGCTTTGGAAATGTACTAAATGGGGTCTATCCAAACAGCAAAAGAATCATGTGCACACTATGCGAATATATTAATTCTCTTCTACATTTATATTGACAAATCAGTCAAATGCATGAGTGAGCCAAAACAGTTCACAATGTTAAATACAGTCAATGTGAGCAAAGATTAACTAATAACACTGGGGAAATTATTATTTTACCAGGAAATGTATTCTTTCCCTCTATTTGTCTTTGGAGATGTAGCATAAGAAATTTGGCTGAAGAACAATTTTGAGAAACAAAAGATTTCAGACAGATTTTAAGGAGGTTAGAAGAGTGCTAAGGGGAAAAATGCCTGCAGGAATCATAATTGAAAAAAAATGTATTTATTCTGGGGATGGTTATTTAAATGGAAGTTTTCATTTACTTTGAAGCTTTAACTATTATTAAATATTTAAAAGTCTGTCTTGATTATTCATACCGATGGGATATGTATCTTTAATTTCCCCCACAAGACTTTTTGCTCAGTCTCTCCCACATCCTTAACAATATTATTTCTTGGTTCAATTCTCCCCTCCCCTCCCAAACAGGGACCTTCACAGTGCCATGTACATATGAGCTACTCACTAAATATGTGTCATTGATCTAAAGTCTGACTTAGTTTTATTTTCCTGGTAATAACTATATATGTCAGGAAATGGATGGAGAGGAGAAAAAGCAATTAAATTCTCAGGTAATAAATAGACTTGATATTAGGCACTGAATATTGAGAACTGTTTGTAATTAAGTAGAGTTGCTTCCAAACATCTAGCTAATTAGTTGACTTTTATTTATAACATCCAGAATTGCTGAACACAGGCTAACACATCTTCTCTGTGTTATCATCTTTCCATTCCAAGAAACTTAATCTTTTGGGACACCTGGGTGACTCAATCGGTTAAGCATCTGACTCTTGATTTCGGCTCAGGTCATAATCTCAGGGTCATGGAATTGAGCCCCACATTGGGACTCTGCAATCAACAGTCTGTTTGTCCCACTCCCTCTTCTCCTCTTTCCCCATCCTCTCTCTATAATAAAAAAAAAAAAAAAAATTTAAAAAAAAAGCTTAATCTTCATCTCTCTTTCCCTTTTTCTTTCTTTAACATAATACTGGCTACATGGAGGATGAGGGTAATAACAGAATCTACCTTTAGATGGTCTTGAGAAATTAAATGAGATAACACTGTACCAGGGCCTCAGCATGGGGCCAGATGTGTCAGTTTATCTTGCCATGGGTTGTGTGTTTCTGCTGAGCACTTGATTTTGCCAGAGACTAGCCAAGATGTCTTCACAAGAATCATCTCTTTTTATTTACCATTTTCATTTTGAAGGTGGGGCCAGTGGTCACAGAACTAGTAAATGGTAATGACAGTATTTGACCTTCAGTAGTCTTGTTCTAGTTTCCCAGTTCTCAGCCATAATATTTCTCAACTTAGACATAATACTTCTCAGTGACTTGCTCTTTTTTTCCTTCCATGGATAGCAAACTTATTTCTGCCATGTTTTTCAACAGAATTTCCAGAGAGAACAAAAGCTTTCTTATTTAACAAGTACAGAAATCAATTACTATTTTTTCCCTTCATTGTTGCAATAAAAAGTCTTGATCTGATGGAAAACTTCACAAAATTATGAATGTTTTAAATGGAAAAACCAGAATCCCCTTGCTTTTATTAATATACAGGTTTCAAACTTTAGTACCTATTCCCAGTGATTGAGAAAAAGCCACCATAAAAGAATTACACTTAAAATTTCACTCAAGCTTTTACACAAATGGTGGATAATCAAAGACAAAATATTATACTAATAATAAATTAAGGGATATTAGATTTGCATATTTTTCCCTTTGAAGTTTGCAGATTTATGGTTAACTAATTCTTTTGACAACATCTCTGGCAATAGTATTTGTTTTTAGAAGTAGTTGCTGTTAACAATTTTTAATTATATATTCCTAACATTTACTGTTTTGGAGTGTGTATGGAAATCAATAACTATAAAATACCCACAGGAAATAGGAGAAACATGAAGTCCCTTACATTTTAAGTAGCACATCTGTGTCCAAGTAAGGTTGTGTGTGCCTTAGGAGACAATTGTCTCCATCACAGAACTTCCTTAACTTAGAGAGGGTGTGTATTGAAACACATGTGGGTTATATACATCCTGCATCCTGTGCAGACCACTGGACTCGAACAGAGTCTAGCACATAAGGGGATCTCAATATTTATTAGATGGGTAAGCTCTGATTAGTGGAAATATTATAAATGTGATTTTGTGTGTGGATGGTGGTGGTGTGGTTTTTAGATGGGAGAGAATCATTTATGCATTATCAAACGGAAAGATGTTTATGAAACAAAGGTTTAAGTGGCAAAGGCTTTGAAGTAAAAGGCTTTGAAGAGATTCAGAACTCAGACTTGGGTGTGAATGGTCAATAAGTCCATGCAGTATAAGTATCTTTTAATGCCTTCTCTTGGATACTTTATTTGTAGACATCTATTGATACCACAAGACATGTCTTGGATAAATATGAATTAATGGAAAAGAAAAAGTAAGCAAGTAATAGAGCAAACAATGCTCAATAAGTAAACAATGCTCAGTTACATTTTCCAAACGTTAGAATTAGAAACTATGTTCAATGAGATCACATGTTCTACCTTAGGACTTCACATATCTAACAATTTTGCTATTCCTGTAGGAAACATCATCTTGCACAAGGAGAGAAGGTGTTTTAAACTACATAGACAATTACATCTTGTTATAAATAGGTTGTGTTCTAGAAGTTCATTTGAAAGTTAATTTTTTGGAGTTATAACCTATTTTCCTCTGGAAGCAATGTGAGAGATAGGACTTAGATTCCCAAGGTGCTAGTAGGTGTCATGGCTTGTCCAAGAAATTTAATGTAAAGGCAAGTGCTCTGGGGGTAAGAAAGAGCTAGATTCGAATTCCAGTTCTCTAAGTTTAGTTTCCTCCTCTATAAAATGGTACTAATTACAGGACTCGTTTCATTGAGTATGTGTGGATTAAATGAGGGTTATGGATTATTAAGTGTAGTGCATACTTCTAAGCAAATATTGCACAATAAAAAAGAAGATATTGTTATCTACCACTGTAATGAAGTCTAGTAAAATATAGATTCTCACTGTATTTATGTCTTTATTATTTCCCACTTCTCTTGGGACCCCAGACATCGGTAAAATTCAAAAATTATCCATGTAATTCTGGGACTTCTATGCCTTTCCTCATGCTCTTTTCCATATACTTTTTTTCAAAGTCCCAGCTCAAATGTTACCTCCTCTGAAAAAACTTTTTTTCTGCTCTGGAGACAAAACTAATGAGGAAAAACACAAATGTTAAGAATGAGCTAAATGCTAAGCAGAACTAGATAAAGAACCAGAACAGGCCAGTGGATTTGTGGGTTTGCCTGCCCACAGGGCTGGGTGGGTTAGGTGGTATGGTATCCTCGATCAGCATAGGGCTCTTTTGTTAGAAGGTAGAGTAGATGAGGTACACCTGGATGGCTCAGTCAGTTAAGCATCTGTCTTTGGCTCAGGTCATGATCCCAGAGTCCCTGGATCCAGCCCAGCATTGGGCATCCTGCTCAGTGGGGAGTTTGCTTCTCCCTCTGCCCCTTCTCCCGCTTATGTGCTCTCTCTGTCTCTTGCTCTCTCTCGTTTGCTCACTCTCCCAAAATAAATTAATAAGATCTAAAAAAAAAAAAAAAAAAAAAAGAAAAGAAAGAAAAAAGGAGGTAGAATAGGTGAGAGCCCTAACCGAGAATTTGCCAAAATAAATCATAATGGAGTGAAGCAGCACAGAAATCCAGCAGGAGCTGGACTATACAAACTTGACGGTGAGCTATACATGGTCAGGCACACAGTCTAGTTCATTGCTATCATCTCACCATCTAATACAGGGAAACTGAGGTGTTCACTGACTTGGTTATTTGATTAGAACAGAGATGAAGGAATAAAGGGAGAGTATGCAAAACTAAGTTGTTGTTGTTGTTGTTGTGTGTGTGTGTGTGTGTGTGTGTGTGTTAAGATTTTATTTATTTATTTGACAGAGAGAGACAGAACACAAGCCGGGGGAATGGGAGAGGGAGAAGCAGGCTTCCTGCTGAGCAGGGAGCCAGATGCAGGGCTTGATCCCAGGACCCTTCGATCATGATCTGAGCCAAAGACAGATGCTTAACAACTGAACCACGCAGGTGCCCCTGTCTTTTTTTTCTTTTAGAGAGAATGTGAGGGAATATGGAGAGGGACACAGAGAGAGGAAGAGAGAATCCTAAGCAGGAACCACACCCAGTGCAGAACCTGATGCGGGGCTCAGTCTCAGGACCCTGGGATTAAGACCTGAGCTGAAGGCAGACACTTAAGCCACCCAGGTGCCCCAGCAAAGCTAAGTTGTACAGAAGTTCAAAAGTCTATTAAATTATATTCACTTAAATAAGTAGTTCTATATAAAATAAAACAGCCTGCTGCTTTTAAATTTTAATTAAATCAAATAATTTAATTAAATCAAATAAAATTGCTCTCATTCACAATTCTGGATTTAAGAAATAATTCCAGGTATCCGGGCGCCTGGGTGGCTCAGTTGGTTAAGCATCTGCCTTTGGCTCTGGTCATGATCTCAGGTTCCTGGGGTCAAGCCTGCATCAGGTTCCCTGCTCAGCGGGGAGCCTGCTTCTTCCTCTCCTTCTGCCACACCCCTGCTTGTGTTCTCGTTCAAATAAATAAATAAAATCTTTAGAACAAAAAAGAATAATTCCAGGTATCATTTCAAACCATCATTATGAATATACACGTCTCTTCGGTGGTGATTTAGAACATAGTGAGGTGATGGGGATGAAACCAAGCCTTTACTGGATATTTAAAAAAATAATGATTTTATCATGGGGCTTTTAAATTGGCACATACATGGTAAGCATGTTAGTCTTATAATTTCGTAGCTCAGTTGTATGGGGTTACAGAGAAGGAAGACTCCTTTGGGAGGAGGAGGATTGCACACACATTAGTGTAACGAATGGAAACTTGTGTCATCTTATCTTTTATTTTTCTAGTCCACCGAATTATATTGACAATTCTGTCTTTTCTAAGGAAAATATTTTATATTTGGGGTAAATGTCAGGTTTGTTTTGTTTTGTTCTGTTTTCTTAAAGGCCAATGGTTACCAAAGGCTATGATATATTGGTACCACTCTACTCAGAAGAGAGTTTCTGGCTTTATTCCAACTCTCCATTCAGTGCATGGCTTTCCCAAGAGGACTGTTCTACTTTATAATTATGCTGTTAAGTGCAACTGCTTTACCAGGCGCTGAGGGATTTTTTTTTTCACTCCTTTCATGAACGCTAAGACAGCTGCCCCCCGCAACATAGGTTGCGTGTGTTTCCGTGAGTGCCAGTTTACACGTACACCTTTAGATTTTGTCCTTGATCTTCCTGTCTTCTATTTCTACTGATGCTCTTTGGCTTATTTCCTTCCTTCCTATGATTTGTAGTACTATTTCTGTATGTACCGAAGATACCTAATTTAAATTTCTAACCCACATCTCTGTCCTGAATACTCAGATGCATATATCTAAATGTCCCCTGAATGTCTCGAATTCTGTACTCAACAGACGGCTGTGGTATTGAGGTTTACAAAAAGAAACATATATTTCGTCTCTGTCTCTATTCCTAGCACTGATCTTCTATACCCTCGGGATTTCCTAAATGGTGAGAGCAATGCAGGCGCCTTTTGTTATGTTAATGAGGTGACTTTTGGAAAACAGGCTGGCTAAGATGGGAGCTGGTTGCCAGGGGAACCAACCACCCTCTGATTAGAAGGTTGGAACTTTCAGTCTCCACCCCATACTCTTACTTCCAGGGAGGGGAAAAGGGCTGGAGATGAACTTCAATTACCAACAGTCAGTGATTTTATCAATCATGCCTGAGAAATAAAGCCTCCATAAAAACCCAAAAGGACTGGCTTCAGAGAGGTTCCAGGTTGGTGAACACATGGAGATTTGGAGAAAATGGTGCACTCTAAGAGCATGGAAGCTCCACACCACTTTCCCTATCCTTCACCTATGTCTTCCATCAGACTCTTCATGTTTACCGAGTGTCTTTTATGATAAGCTGGTGGTCTAGTAAGTAAATGATTCTCCACGTTCTGCGAGCTGCTCCAACAAATTAATTGAAGCCCAGTAGAGGTGGTTAGAATAGGCAGTTAGTTAGATTGTAAAACTGGATGTCTGGAGGCCAGCAAAGAGGAAGTCATGGCCAACATGGAGAAGTCGGAGGCCTGACCTTGTAGCACTCTGAAACAAAACCACAAGAAAATGGATCAAATCTGGTGGGCCCAAGATGGCTGACAAAATAGACCAAATTTCATATTATTCCTTAATTACACTACATTACCAGACCAAAATCTCCTCCCTAAGGGCGCCATGACAGGAAACCCCTGACCAAATAAGGAAAAAAAGTATATAACCCCCATTCCTGAAGAGATCATCCTGCTTCCAAAAAATCCCCTCCTCTAGTAAAGAATATTCTATCTACTTGTTAACAACTGTCTGTGAAAAATAGAAACTACAACCCCAGGGGGTGCAGCTCTCCTTTGAGCTCACCAGCTCTCACATTTTGGAAGTGTACTTTCCCTTTAATAAACTTTGCTGCTTGCTCTGCTCCCCACACTGTGTTGTATCTGTCCTTGAATTCTTTTTTGTTGGTGGGGGGAGACCAAGAGCCTCCAATGACATCTTTTGGATGGGCTGGGTTGAGGCCTCAGGTCTCAAGTTCTCCCCAGTCCATCTGGCAACAGTCAGAACCTCCAATCTACAGTCTGTTGGTCAGAGAACCAGCTGACAACATGTACATGGAAATCTGTGTCTAAAGTGAGTAGGGAGGGCAGTCTTGGGGGTGTGAGTCCTTAACCGGTAGGATCTGATGGCTTACTCCAGATGCATAGTGTCAGAATGGAGTTAAATCTGTGGGGCCCTCTGTCATTGTGCATAGAGTATTGAATTAACTGCTTGGTCATGTGGAAAAAAACACATAAATTGGACAGCTCAAACACAACATATTAGAATCTTAACACATAATATCTTCCCTCTTTCTATGCTTTTACATGTCCCTTTTACTATGTTCTTATTTCAGTGCATATCACCTTATTTAGGTAGTTATTTAAGACTATAAACAGAATCAAAACTCTGACATCTTCTTCATATCTTACAGACAATTAATTCACCCTCTTTGACATCTTTGGGATATTTCTGTATATGACTGCCTTACTTCAGGGCTTCATAATATTTTGCTTACTTTACTGCAATAGCCTCCAAAATATTCCCCCTACCTCCAGTCCAGTTCTTTTCCAATCCATTTTTGTACTTTCCCCATTGACAGTGATCTTTCTAAGACATGAATTCTGGATTTTAAATTTTGGGGATTCTTTTGGTCCATGAGTTTACCCTGTCTGATCCAGCTTTGCATCTCTAATGTCTAGGTGAATGCTGGATATAGGATAGATTTGCTAAATCATTCTTTTATTCATTCATTTGCTTTCTATTAGCACCTTCAGTAATCCAGGGGCTGTTACATGTTCTGGGTATACAGATGTAAACAAGATGGAAAAATCCTGGGGCACCTGGGTGGCTCAGTGGGTTAAAGCCTCTGCCTTCCGCTCAGGTCATGATCCCAGGGTCCTGGGATTGAGCCCCCATCTGGCTCTCTGCTCAGCAGGGAGCCTGCTTCCTCCTCTCTCTCTGCCTGCTTCTCTGTCTACTTGTGATCTCTGTCAAATAGATAAATAGAATCCTTGAAAAGAAAAAGAAAAGATGGAAAAATCCTCTGTCTTATGGAAGAAAAACATGTGCGATGATGGAAAATAAACTGAAGTGGCTTTTATAGTTATCAGAGAAGGCCTTTCTATGGATGTAGCACTGGGTTTGGAATCTTGAAGGTAAGAAGGATTCAGGCTTGAGAAGCAAAGAGGAACATGCCTGGAACAGGGTAGGCTAAAAGGAAATTGCAGTGAGGTAAGACTGCCCAGCTGATATAAAGCCAGAAGATGGAAGTGGTCCATGTACTTTCCTTCCCTGCCTGAGTGAATACAAAAAAGTAAGTGGGGAGCATCTTTTTGCTTTGAATTGGCCAGGTAACAGACACCAAAAGAGTTGCTTCCTGATCTTTTCAAGCTATGTCTTTAAATTTCCATTGAGTACCGAAGAAATCTGCAATCTGTTTTTAAAATTGTCATAGGGGATTAGTGAACTCCATTGGCCTTTAGACTGTTGATTAGGAACCGGTGAGTACCAACAGTGAATAACCCAGAAAGCCCTATGGTATTTAAAATGGATCCATATAATGACATATTTTCTGTCTTTTAAAAGACTCAGAAGCATGGCTTCAGAGCAACTTAGCTGCAAGAAAAAGAGGAAATTATTTCTTTGTTGTGATTCATGCTGAAGGGCGCAATTTCACATTAGAGCAAAAAGTTCTGTTTTTTGCTTTTTAAAAGCGGTATCAAATTTAAATAGGTTCTCTATTGCCTGCATACTTTTTCAAAGGCATCCTGAGATTCAAATAGTATAGCTTATTAACTGCATTTTCAACTTCTTTTATGCTGAGGGGAGACAGTTTCCATTTAATCTAAGAAAAGTCACTATAATGAAAATAGGGATAGAAATGCAAACGTAATTCTACAGACAAGAGCATCATTTCATTATAATGTAAATAACCACTCCCATGCTGTGTGGTATACTTAACTGAATTTGGTTAGATGATTATGGCGCTGGAAGGTGTCTGGAGGTGGGCAGTAATGGGGTTCTGTTTGGTGGAGTAAAATATTAGGGGCTCTGGAGTCAAACAAGTCTCTCATTCTTGCCTTTAACCTTTAGGAAGAAGACCTCCTCTGAGCTTTAAACTTGGGAATCCAGTTTCCTTTAATGTAACATTTGCCAAACTTGCCTGGTGATAAAAATTACCTTGGGTAATCTTTCAGATGACTGCCGACTCTCTTAGGGAGTAGGAGAAACTCCATTTTACTACATAGCCAACCATGACGTTGGATTTATTGTTACTTCACTACTTCTAAGTTTTCTTTATTCAGTATCTTAATTTCTCATTCAAAAGGCATCTGATTTGTCCTGAAGGACAGAAAATTCATATTTTGGAATTCCTAATATAAGCCAGTTAATAGGATATTTAGGTCTAGCGCCATATGTGTATTCACATGAGTTCATAGAACTATTTCAAAAGCTGATTTATTTTCTGCATTCCTCTTTAAGGGTAAGAGATAAAGTGTATGTAGAGACTGTGTGCATGTGGTGAATAACTTCTGGAAGGCATCTTGTAGTTAGAAGTCCAAATGCTCAATCTCCTTCAATTTCTACACCCAAAAGGAAGAATGATTATTCATGTTCAAAATGAAAATGGAGAGACTGTGAACTCTTAACTCAAAGCAAGCCTAACCATATAGAATTTAATTGATTACTTCAACCCCCAGATATTGCTAAGAGATTTTCAAGGATTTTTGAAATATTTCCTTGCAGTCCTTAATTTTTGTATATGTATTTTTCATGTAGTTTAACTCTATCTAGGTATCTAATTTTCTCTCCTACTTTTCTTTCTGTTGTCCCGACCCCCACCTCCACCCCAACACACACTAAATTTTTTCCCTTGGAGTGCATCTGTGTTTTTCTGGTGAAGTAGCTATATATTTCTGAGACTGCATTTGACTTCAAAAGTTCTAGAATATGGAGGATAATTGAAACTTCGATTAGAAAATAAGACTTCAGGCCATTATAGGAAATTAAATTATGTACTAAGTAGTCTTTCCAAACATGGTTATGATAATGATAGGGAAAAACTGTACTCTAAGATGGTTGTCCAAACCAGCAAGGGAATTCCAGTCCCTGTCTCAAAGCCCTTCCTGGTTCTTCTTTCCTACCCTGTTTCCTGCACGCACCAAAAGTACCACGTATGCAGAAGTAGAAGGGTATAAATTCCCCTCCCTGCCTGTGCTCAGGGCTCAGATCTTTGGAGAACAACCTCCTCTGAGCCCATCGGTGTTAAATAAACTTTTGATCCTCCAAAGTCTCCGAGTGTCACTTGGTTCTTCCACCAGGATCCAGTCTAGGTTCTGTAACAATAAAGCACATTTTGCTTTCAGTTGTTATCCAGGATTTCAACAGATGAATTGTCTTAGGCTGCATAGTATGTACACCTCTTATCTTAGGTCTATTACTTTTAAAAAGGTGCTACTCTATTTTTTAATATTGAATAACAATGATTTGCATTTAATTTGTCTAGTACTGTGGAATGGGCCAACAACTTTCCCACAAACTGGAAAAATCACTCTATTTTTTGTCATCTCAGAAAATCTTTATATTCTATTAAGAACTAATATTTGGTTTTGTCAGTCCTTTTATTATGTTGTTGTTTTTTAAATTGTAAGTTATGGTCATGAATATCAGGAAATGGCTAAGACAGACTGAAAATGGCAGGTAGTTACACTGTATTATTTCTCATCTGATCAAATTAAGAGCTCACATGATGTTAGGTGTCATATATTTTACATGGAAGGAGACTCTAAGACATATTTTGAAGGCTAGTTTCTCAATGATTATTAAAGGAATAATAAATTTAAAAAGTGGAAGTGATAACTATGTTATGACAATTTTCTATTACAAATAAAATTTAGGCTATTCAGCTAAATTACAGTTCTATAAATGCCTTGTTTCCTGTGTAAATTCATTAAATATATAAATCACTAGTCTTTGCATAGCTAAATCTGCTGTATTCCCACATAGCAATATTAGTAATGGCTTTTTCCCTGGGAAATTTCATTGTTTTCATTTGGTAGTTTGACACTTTAAAAACAACACCAATGATTTCAAAGTAACACTCTTCATGCTACCCCATGAGCACTCTACATTAGATTCAAATAAAAAGTTACATGACTTCCAAGTTTCACCTTTTTTGTGTGTGTTAGCTTTAGATTATGTACACTAATCATGAAGAAGCCAAAATCATCAGTGATTTCAAACAAATGAACATTTGGTTTTTGAATTTGCTTCCCTGCTTTTGAGGTTATTTCCCAGATCAGAAAATGCCATTGTTACAAAACAATAAAGTCCTACTGGGAGATCTGGCTAAAAGGAAGGAGAAGAGCTGTATGGTTTCTCATTTTTAAAATATATTTTACTGGGGCACCTGGGTGGCTCAGTCAGTTAAGCAGCTGCCATCAGCTCAGGTCATGTTCCCAGGGTCCTGGGATTGAGCCCTGCATTGGGCTCCCTGCTCAGCAGAGAGTCTGCTTCTCCCTCTCCCTCTGCCTGCTACTCTGCCTGCTTGTGCTCTCTCTCCCTCTCTCTCTCTCTCTCTCTGTCAAATAGATAAATAAAATCTTATCTATATAGATATAGATATATAGATAGATACTATATATATACTATATATAGATAGATACTATATATACACTATATATAGATACTATAGATACTATATATAGATACTATATATAGATACTATATATAGATACTATATATATACTATAGATAGATAGATACTATCTATCTATCTATTATATATATATATATATATATATATATATTTTTTTTTTTTTTTTTACTTTTTTATCACAGAAACTTTGGGAAATACCAAAAGGAGAAATAAGAGAAAAAAACCACTCTAAATTTTACAATTCCTAGTCAATGTCTTTTAACTTTCAATATATTTCTTTCTGGTATCTTACTATGCCTACCCTAGAAATTTTCGTAATTGTGAATATGCAATATCAAACTGTGTTTTTTAAACCAGTACACATCACATTTTTCTTCTGTTATTATAAATTTTTCACAGATATAGCTTTAAATATCTGCAAACTATTTCATTGGGTTGATGTTCCGTGATTCATCCCATCCTTCTTCTATGGTTGGACAGTTAAACAACACCTGATCTTTCATTAATTTTTGCACAGCTCCCTATTCCTGACACAGAAATGTTGCATTTCTGTGTTGCATTTCTTCCTGACTTCAAGCCAGTTCAAATCCTTAGGAAAACAGAGCCTATAAATAAACTTGAGAACAAAATTTTTCTCAAATGAAGCTAGGTGGAGTTACCTAGATGTGGTAATAGAAATTGATGATATTCTTATTATAGACTAAGTACTATATGATTTAGAGAAATAATATTAGATATAATTGACTTGATACTTTAAAAATAGATATTTATCAATGGCCAGTTTCAAAATTATCTGAAAAGTTTTATGTAAAATAATATAACCTTAACTAAATGGTAAACATTGTATGAAGATAGTCGTTGTTTTCCCAATTTAAATTATGTGATTCTATTTTTGCTAACTGTCTAAGACTGAATATTTTCATGTGAGATATAAAGTAAATTCCATCAAAAAGAATAGTGGGAACCAATTCTGTATCTCACCTGCAATCTGTCCACAAAAGGACCAGTCTGGGACACAATGTCAATGAAAAGTAGACTGATGAATTGCATTTTCTCTGGTGTCTGGGACACTGAATCCAAGCAAGGTTACACTGCTATTTGTTGAAATAATAGCTGGAAACAGAGAAAGTGCTATTGATCTTTTTGTCAATAAATCATGAGTAAACAATGCAAGCTCCTTGAACTGCTAGGGAAAAATTATATCTCATTTTCCGTTTGCCTTCTCAAGTAAGGCAGGATCATTCACTCCATATGCAAACTGGAAGCTTTAGATCAGAGTTGGCTTCTAACATCTTTTTCTGAGAAAATTCTATAAGTTCACCTCTAATGACAAACAATCTTTAATAGAACTTTCTTTTAATTTCTCCGCCAGTTCCTTCTTTTCCTCTTCCACTCCTTCCTCTTCCTCCTCGCTCTTCTTTTTTTATTTTTATTTTTTAAAGATTTTATTTATTTGTTGGAGAGTGAGAGACAGCATGAGAGAGGAGGAGGTCAGAGGGAGAAGCAGACTCCTGGCAGAGCTGGGAGCTGGATGTGGGACCCCATTCCAGACTCTCTTCTGGATCATGACCTGAGCCTAAAGGCAGTCGCTTAACCAACGGAGCCACCCAGGCGCCCCCTTCTCTTCTTTATTGAGCACAGCTTTCTTTCGGAGACTAGGAGAGGATCCTAAAAATAAAAACCTGTTCTTAGAAGACCAACAAAACAAAACAAATCCTCCTGCGCTGTCTTCCCTGACAAAGCAGATTAAGTAGACTGCTGCCAGTCCTGGGATTCATGTGGCATTGTGGGTTGTTAGGCCTGGCGAGTACACAGAACTAACCTAAGAGGTCAGGAAGTCAGGGTTTTAGGGGCAGCCAATGAGAGGAGGGGTGGACCCTGCATGTTGCTGAGCAGAACTGGCTTCTTTAGTAGGTGCACCAGGTGATTCAGGCAACAGTAACTGTTAACTGAGCGCTTCCATGGTCTAATGATTTCTCACATAATACACCATACAGTCCGACATGTTAGCAAGGTATGGAGTAGGGAATTTAAGAATAAGTAAAGAGAGCCAAACTGCAGGGTCTGAGGTGCAGCCCCAAGTTTCCTGCACACAGAAAAATGGAGTGAAGTCCAAGGCAAGTCCTCATCTAGAGGAAAATCCTTCAGTTAAAAATATATTTATGGATATATTTATTGCCCAATGTTGTTATGCTAATTGTGGCATAATTGCATAATGTTCTTGTGCCTATTTAGCTTTTTCAGCAGATTTTGAATTGATTGGGACCTCAATATGATTAAAATGAAAATATAATTAGAAAAAAATATGTACATACTGACTTTGCAAATATTTTAGTATGAATGTAATGAGCAGGGCATAATTAGTTTACAACAAATATGGGTCCCTCTGTACCAAAGTAATAAGAAAAAAGCAAGTGAAGAAGGTAGCAAGCTTCGGATAGATTTTTTTTATATCACTACATCATCAATTAATTTCAGAATGTGATGACATCTGCTACTGGGGAAAAAAAAACATCCGACAGCAACTAGACTAAGTGTAGTTACACATCTTTTGGTTATACAGGAATGAATTGTGAAAGGTTCAATACTGGAACGGTGTACTGAAAATGTACACAGTCTAATGTATAATTATAAACAAATTATGTCCTCAATGTAAGTTGTTGCCTTTATAAAAAGACATCTTTATAAAAAGATAAAAATAACCAACCAACCAACTAACTAACCCACTAGCAAAGTACCAACTCATCATAGTCAAGGCTTTGCACCTCTCATCCCAATGAGTTATTTCGTAAAGAAGGTGGATATTGGTAATTGTTAATACAGCTTTAGGTAGCACTGAAAGCTCTTGGTTACTTTGGCTACCTACTTTCTCTTAGTCAATAATATGCTGACGATAGGGAAGAATCTAACTATCCTTAGGGAAACTAGGGTAAGTGTGCGCCAGAAGGGGCTGGATATTCCTTACCATCAGAATTTAACTATGTCTTTTATTTTTCAGAATAGAAATGAGAATAGAAATGAAATGTTACTGATATTTCAGGCTAGGGATTTTTGTCAGAATAGCTCCTAGTTTGTATTGAGAATTTTCTCCCTGCAAGATATTTTTTCCACTCCATATCTTCCAAATAGAAGCAGATTTCTGTTAATATTCAAAAGTATTTTCTAGTAGAGGAAAACTAAAATTGTCAGTATCCACAGAAGAGAGCAGCCTTTTTGACAGGATGGGTCTTGTTTTATTACCAGCTGAGCAGAGAAAAGACTAGGTCTTTCTTTTGATAATTTATAAGTGAATATAAATTGTCTTTTGATAGTTCAACTGAATGTTGAAAATACTTCATGCAAGCTTGAAAAGATTATTTTTGGGGTGTAAGATTCTCTGTTGTATGTCCATGTAATTGAGTTTATTAACTGTGTTGTTTAAATTCTATTTGTTAGTAATTGACTCCAAATTTATCCACTGATTAAAGAAATGCATTTAAATCTTTAATTAGATTTGTGAATTTTATCAATTTCTTGTAATTTATTCTTATAATTTATGAACTTCTATGTAAATTATTTTTTCCTAGTGTTCTTTTATTATTTCATTATATGAATTCTTTCATTGTTAATAATGTTTGCCTGTAATTCCATTTTTATTAAGTTGTTGTTGATTATTATAATCTTGAAGAATACTTTTCAATCTTCCCTGTCAAACTGTGTGCATGATTTCTAAGCTGTATATACTGGAGCAAACACCATTATTTGTTGTTATTTACCAATTAAAAAAGCCAGACTTATATATGTCATTTTTTGTTTTACTTAATTCCTCCTTTCTTAGAATAATTATTATGTGTATGCCGGAGGCTCCCAAGCTCTTGACCTGATTTTTAAAGTTTCTATTTTGTTATCTCTTCAGCCTACATTTGGATGCATTTTTCTGTATCATCTTTGAATTTACTAATTTTCTCTTCATGATACTTTGGATTGGAGTTGGCCTCATTTCTAAGTTTTGAAGTTCAGTGAAATAATTTGGTAATTTCTTAGGGTCTCTGATTTGTCATCTAAATTCTCCCATTTTTGCACCATTTCTTCAAGTTTTTTACTTTTTCCATAAATTGTTCTGCTTTGATGAATGCTATCTCTTCCTTGTGCTCTTTAAGGAATGTTAAACATATTTGTTTTCATTTTATCAGTGGTGAATTAATCAGTTGTTTTCTTTTAATATTGCAAGCTATCTGCCTATTCATTATTTATTGGCTTATATTAAGTGAATTTTTTGTTTTTCTATCTCATCGGCTTTTATCCCTTCTTATTTGGCAGTTTTACAAACTCTCCAGAATTTCCAGACCAGAATGAGGTCTTGTATTTGTAACCCAAGGCTCCTGCTCCTCAGAGGTATTGGCGACAGAGAAAGTCCAGTTACTAAGCCCATTGATAATATGGTTCATGTCTCGACCTCTAGGTTATGTTTACTTGCTTCTGTTTTTCCTACTTAATCTAAACTTTAGCTCAAGCAGCATTTGGCCATAGATTGGGACAACTGCCTAAAGCCTGAGTATGATAAAAATTATTTTACCGGGGCGCCTGGGTGGCTCAGTGGGTTAAGCCGCTGCCTTCGGCTCGGGTCATGATCTCAGGGTCCTGGGATCGAGCCCCACATCGGGTTCTCTGCTGGGCGGGGAGCCTGCTTCCCTCTCTCTCTCTCTCTGTCTGCCTCTCTGCCTACTTGTGATCTCTGTCAAATAAATAAAATCTTAAAAAAATATATATATATTTTAAAAAAATTATTTTATCACCCAAGTGGGCATGGATCTAGATCACTTTACTTTCTCATACTTCCTGAGTTGGGAATTTCCAGCTGACCTGCCTTCTTACAGACGCCAAGTTTGGCTGGCCCATGGTTGTCGTTCTGCTACAGTGTTGTGTTTTGACTCTATTCTTGCGTTACGGAGATGGTTGTCTTATTTTAGATTTCAACTCTATCTTGTAATTAAAAACTGTTTTTTATATTTGTATTTCTCATTGTTTTACCTTAGAAGAAATGAGTCTCACAACAGAGCTATAATACTATGTTGTCTGTAACTGCTTTGTCCAAAATGGTGGCCATTAACTGCATTTGACAATAAAATAAAGTAAAATTGAAAATTCAGCTCCTCGGTCATGTTAGCGACATTTCAAGTTCTCAATAGTTCCATGAGGCTTTAGCTACCTTATGGATAGTGCAGATATAGAATATTTCTATCACTTCAGACAGTTCTCTTGGGTAGCTCTGGTCTATACTATAAAGCTAAATATTGAAAAGAGAGAGAGAAAAAAAGCCTGCAGATGTTTAAATCTATTGTGAGGTTGTCAGAAACCCTGAAGTTCACTAAATTATTAAAAGACACATGTAGAATATGCAATAATGGAATTCTATGTGCTTTCTTTTCAACAACATGTCTATGGTTCCCTACTATGAATTTTTCCCTGAAGTATAATTTTATGATTTTGGAGCCAGGAGACCAGGGTACCAATTCCAGCCCTGCCCCTTACTAAGAATGTGATTTATAACTAGATACCTGACTTCTCTGAACTGTCATTGTCTCATTTGAAAATTGGGATGGTAGTTATCTCACCAATTTTGTGTGATCTTTGAAAATGTAGTATGTTTTATTAAGGTGTATCTCAGGATTAATTAATTTCCCTTACGCATCACTCAGCATAAAGGTGACCCTTTCATACTTAAATTTTTACATTTCTCTAAATTACGCTTTTCTTTGTGTTTTCTCAAGTAACATAATGTTCATTCTAATTCCATTTGGATGTCAGAAATATCCATGTCAGATGCTCTACTGTTTGAGTCAGCCAGGCGCCCCCATGTCTACCCCATGTCTAATTATCTCAAGAGAGACTCAAGTTTGAGTAAGTGGGAAAAGTATGCTTCCCAAGCAGGTATACTCTTGGATAAGCAGGTCATTTGGATTAAAGGGAGCTAACGAAGGTAATCATAGTGGCATTCTACTGCACCATCTCACAATTGTAGGCGTAGTGATGGAAGCACACATATTTCTAAACCTTAGTCTAATATATTTGAATCTATAGAGTTTTAGCAGTGTTAGCACCCATTATACAACATGACTCATTTTTAGTAGGCATAATCAGAAAAACCATGAAGCCAAGAGCCAAAGCCATAAATAAGATTTAAATCTAATGCGTGCATCCATCTCCATAACTCAGAGTAGTCTTTATATGTGTGCAGTTTGGTTAGGTTTTTTTGTTTTGCTTTGTTGTTTTGGTAGAACATTTTAACCTAAACATTTTTTTTTAAAGATTTTCTTTATTTTGAAAGAGAGAGAGAGAGAGAAAACAAGCAGAAGGAGGGGGAGAGGGAAGGACAGAGGGTTGGGCAAACTCCCCGTTGAGTGGGGAGCCCAATGTGGGGCTCAATCCCAGGACTCTGATATCATCACCTGAGCCAAAGTCAGCAGCGTAACCAACTGAACCACCCAGAGGTCCCTTTAATACAAACATTTTTATCAAGAAGTTTGGAGTTTTAAAATAATAGAGTTTTGAATATTGTGATTTGTATAATAATAGCAAAATTTCTATATTCATTCCCAAATCGTTACGTTTGCTTACAGGAAAGACAATCTCTAATTGTATAACAAATGCCAATTTTGAGGGGGTATAAGTAATTAGATGATGGCAATTTTTGAATACTGCTATGTATTCCACTTAAGTTTATCTATTTTATGATCATTAAGCAATGTTTATTTCTCATAGATTAAATTGAGATGTGCATTATTCTAAGATTTATCATTTGTAGTCTAATTTATTATGACACTTACCCAAATCCTAATACTTATGATGTTTGTTTATAGCAACTGGTTCTTGTAAATGTTACGCATTGTAGTGACAACAGTTTCTTTTTGTTGTCAGCATTTTTGTTATTTATGATTCTGAGTGTAACTTTATTTTGAAAAATGAAGAGTAAAATGAAATTTTACTTATAAAATATATCCTACAATTGCAAAAAAAAAAAAAGATAGATGACATCTAACAATGATGTCAGTATAGAGGAAGAAAAAAACCATATTTTACAAGTTTAAACCCAAGTCAAATGTTTTGTGTATATTTTTAAGAAGGATAGCAAAATCTGTTTCCTTTTTACCATTTCTACTGCTATCTTACCATTGCTCTGCTGGTCACCATTATCTCTGGACTTTTACCTAGATGTTCTCCTTCCTTCTACTATTGTGAAGGGGGCTCTTCCAGGAATTGAGAATATCATTTTGGCAAGACTAGCGTGATTTCTACAATTATAAGCATGGGATCGATTCCAGACACTTAGATTTTTAACATGCTCTCTGGCTGATTTTTCTGTATTTGTTCCACAGACCCTACTCTGACAGATATTTTTCTAGAACTATTATTCTTAAACTTGCTAGCCATGAGTCTCACTGGTGATGGCCAAATCAGATCTCTGAGGTTACCCTTGACCTAGTGCAGACAAGTATCTAGGAGTCGAAGCTGGGAATCATCTTCACTTTTAGTTGGATCCCCAGACATCCTAACAATCCATGAATGATGTTTGGGAAACATTGCCCAGGAGGCTTTGTGCAAACTGTAGATCACATAGACTAGGGCCGAGAAGCTCAACTGAAACCTCTCCAGGACCAAGAGGCTCACTTACAACTCTCAGAGGAGTTGCACCTGGAAGCTCCAGAGTCAAGACTAGCCCAGCTGCCTCAAAGTAGGAACAGCTGACAAGCCAGATGGTGGAGCCCCTGCAAATACATCAAAGTCCCTCCTGGATGCCCAGCCCTCC